>NC_140962.1:113179502-113374502 GCF_056783735.1 Eptatretus burgeri
CAATGGAAGGCTTTTTGGCCCACCATGCCTGTGTTACATCAACACCCCAGCGAGTCAATCCATGAGGATATTCAGATTGGTGGGAAATTGATCTGCCAGGAAAGTGATTATTGAGATGGACACTGAGCTGTACGTGCAGTTGCTCCATCATGTTGAAACCAAGCACCAGGAATGTTTCTCACGTACTCCAGAAAAATGTGTTCAACATGTGTACATCACGTTCCACATTCACAGCCACCCCTTCCACAGTATCCTGATCTTTTAAAAAAGCATCGACTGTGAATCCGATGACTCCTGAGACCACACCACACCATATCATTATTTGGGGGAAATGAAGAGGGATCTCAACAAGGTGGGCTGGGTTCTTCATGCCCCAAAACTGACTTTTCTGTTTGTTTGCCATTGAAGCAAACATGACATTCGTCACTCAAAATTATGTCTTCTATGTTGATTCCTGCTTGATGAATAATCCCACTGAATCGCACACAAAATTCATTACATTGATTCTCGTCATCTGTGGATAACTGCGACATCAATTGAATTTTGTAAGGGAAATTTAGCCTTCAGATCAGACTTTAACATTCCAATGAAACTGCTTTGAGACACTCCAATGTGATGAATAAACCTTGTTGATTTTCTCGGGCAATGCAGAATCACTTCGTTAATTCTGTTTACGGTCTCTTGAGTTTGAATATTCCTCGGATGTCCAGAATGTCTGAGCCTGAGCATTATTGTTCTTCATGAAGCCCATCCCTCTCCATTTTGAAACTATACGATATCGTCTTCAAGGTTGGTGCATTACATCTCGGGAATTGTCCTCTGAATGCACGCTGCATCCCCATCACTGATTTCAGCTCCACGTTATTAGTTATTATTATCGCTCCTCTGTTATTAGTTGTGCCATGGGTGGCATGCAAAAAACATTTCTAATAATAATAATCATAATAATAATAATAGAAATGTCAAAATACAAAAACAAATTTGAATGCTTGCCCTACCTCTCTTTCTCTTATGTAATATACTCCTTGCAGCGTGTCAGTGCCGCCAAAGTAGCTTCCTGAGTAAGGGTTATACTGGGTATTGTATTTGAACAGGTACAATCACCAGATACAAACACCGAACGGCTTTGTCCTCAAGAGCCTTTACTCAGATGGTGAAGTGCATGACTCGAGAATGCTGTCCTCAGGGTAGCTCATAAAACATGATGCCCCTGGAGCCACAAACACTTAAGTCAAACACAACATATCATTCCCCCCATTCTGAAATTAATACTTTATCCAATTCAAAATCCGAGGTTACCTAAAACTGAGATCAACATTTTCTATCATATGTGATCAAAGGTTTAAAGTTCACTTTGGGGAAATTTGCACCATATTCATGGATTATTAACTTTATGTACACTGGTAATCTCTCAGGTATTGAGGACACATCTGAATGCGATGAGATTTGCGTTCGCCAGATTGTAGCCCAGCTAAATCATCATGATGCTGAGATTGATCCTCATTGTGGAAATTTTGTGGAAAGAGGAGGCAGTTGTCATCATTCTCTGCATATTGGAGGTTAGTTGTCACCAGATGTTGTGCATTCCACTTTGTGCCATCTCCGAGTCGGTGGCTCGTTTTCCTGACGCTGATCCTGCTCACCAGATTCTCTCAGAGAGGGAGTCTCATGAGTGGAGGAGGCCAATGGGCCGACCCCGTGCCTCGTGGTTGCAGCAGGTTGATCAGAATCTCAAGGAGATGGGGATGGTCAGGCATCTGCCTGGGGGATGGCCAGACGGAGGCCCCTGGAGTGGACGCAGCGGAAAGTGGACGCAGCGACGCGCTGTTCTGACACATGCTCCCATACCTGACCTGATATGAGTAGGTAGCTATGATGACCCAGTTGCTGAGAGATCTGTTGGGGACGTGATAGTGAAGTCGCAAGCTCATGTGTGCAGTTGGAGCATTTCATGCTGACCCACAGTAAATGAAGGTGACTTTGCTCTCGACCGTTTGTCCACATATTCTTTCATTTTATGCTGTCACTTCTGTCTTAGCCAGGCTTGCGTTTATGTTCTCTTTGATGACCCTGTTGAATCTCTCCACCCCACCATTGCTCTGCAGATTATACAATGCAGTTAGGCGATGTTCGTTGCCACTGTCCTTGAGGAATTGTGTGAATTCTTCAGATGTAAATTGAGGTCCGTTGCCTGACATAATGAACTAAGGAAGCCCCCATCTTGTAAACATCTTGTCGAGGATGCTGATAATGGATGAAGTTGTTATGAAGCTTGCAGCCACGATCTTAGGCCATTTGCTGTGAAGATTGTGGCCTACGACTAAGTACGTCTGGTCATGAGGTGCAACTCAAACCTCACCGAAGATGTCCAATTGTTGCTGTTGCCGGGGTTTATTCAGCCATGATATCGGCTGAAGAGGAGCAGAACATAGATTTACTACTTTCTCCCTGAGGACGCATGCTTCACAATTCTTCATGAACTGTTTGATGCGTGTATCAATACCCAGCCACCATACAGAATCACGACATTTCTGTTTCATTTTCACAATCCCGGGATGCTTTTGGGATCACCGCATGGGTGCCACAGGCGAGACAACATTCATAAAACATGAATAGCTCATGTCAAATCCTGTAGTAGGGTTGTAGCTACTCTGTGATTCCATTTCGAGAAAATTGCACACCCTTTGCAGACTTGCATCCTGTTGAGATTGCGATTTGAGCTTGTCACAAGTGACTAAATTTGCAGTTGTGTTTGCAATGATGGTATTTACAAAGGTGTTAACTTCACTGATCACATCATTCTTTGTGTTCTCTGCTGGGATTATATGACTGAGCATATCCGCCACTTGATTACGGGACCCTGCCAAGTATTCTATGTCAAAGTCATATTGGTAGAGATGGTCTGACCACCTGTAAATTCGAAATGGTCGATATCCAGATCCTGACATAGTGAGTCGTGTCGTGAGTGATTGATAGTCTGTTCGGAGAGTGAACTTTCTACCATACAGATAAATGTGCCAGTGTTCGCATGCGTTCTGTCTCCAAAAGTGTGTGAGATGTGAATGCTACAGGCTGTTCACCACCTGTGATCCATTGTGAAAGTACTGCTCCGACTACCGTACCAGATGGATATGTCATGATGGTAGTCTTTGCATTCGGATAAAAATGTGTGAGTATTGGTGGAGACATGTACTTCTCCTTCAGCATGACAAATGCATGCTGCTGGGTACGAGTCCATTCCCAGGGCAGATCTTTGCGCAGTAGTTTACGAAGAGTTCAGCAATCTCCACATCATTGGGTACAAACTTTCCCGAGGAAAGTTGCAAGCTCTTTTGAATTTTACAGAGTAGGAAGAGTCCTTACTAAATTGATGTTGTCCTGTGTCAGATACACACATAATACACACGTTGGCTGTCATGTGATATCCTAAAAAGTCAATCGCTGACACTACAAAAGTACACTTTTCCTCATTCAGCATCAAGTTGTGCTTCACGAGTTATGACAACACTTCATCCAGCCACTGATCGTGTTCTGCATTGTCTTTCCTGTAGACGACAAAATAACCTCAATACCAGACAAGACCGAAGAGATGATCTTCTGAAATGCACTTCGTGCAGAACTGAGGCCGTATGGCATTCTACGGTGCTGAACCATGCCTTCATGAATAACGAATGCAGTCAAATGTCTGCTCTGCTTTGCAAGATACCTGTAGATAGCTTCTCCTCAAGTCCACCCTCATGAACACTGTGGAACCATGCAATGAAACAGAGAGTTTATTGATGGTTGGAAGTGGGTATTTATCAGGAATAACAGCTTTATTCACCAACTTAAGATTAACATAAAATCTTAACTCTCTATTCTTACGTCGTGTCATGAGAAGATGTGACACTCTATAATTTCCTCGAGGTCATCTTCCATCTGCTTCAAAGTCAGCTAACATCACCTTCAACAACCATCCTCACTGCATATATATGGTTTGAACAAAAATCACTTCCACTTCGCTTCAAAGCTCAGAATTTTGGTTTGAAGCTCCACGTAAAATGAGTGAAATAAAACATTTTGAAAATTTCAGAAATATTCTCATTCAGATTTCATCATCACCGTAATGTACATTGCAAAGTTGTTGAAACTTTCTTTATACAAGTAGATGATTTTGAAGACTGGCTACCACCGGGTGGCAGTATACACTACACATTTACATAGAGAGAATTGGAGTCTTCCCCCAGCTCTGAATCCCCTACCCCAGATACGCTACCCTGACAGAAACCATACTTGAGGTACCCTTAGGCAACATGCAAAATTTGGGTGGATTTGGTTCAGTATATTTTTTCTAGTTTAAAAGCATATATAAACAAGTAAAAAAGACACAAAATTTCATTGCCCCTGTTGTTTTAGTAATTTTGCTGGATGGAGTTAAAGAGCACGCCCATAATTATGTTCAACTAAAATGGTCGGCCAGTCTACCAGTCGGCCATATTCGATCAGATTGCAAAATAAAGTGAGGGCACACGTATGCCACCATATACCGTACTGTGCTTGTATGAAGTATGAACAAAATCGGACAATGTATATGTGAGAAATGGTTGGGGACATATTTAAGTCACAAAATGGCACCCAGTTGGCCATCTTGGATCTGATCTCGAAAAAAAATGATGTGCATATGTATGCCATCATTCATTAGCTGGGTGCCAAGTTTGAACAACATCGGTAAATGCATGTCCGAGAAATAGTTGAGGACATGTTCAACATAGGATTATTATAACTAAAATGGTGGCCAGTCGACCATCTTGGATCTGATCTTGAGGAAAAAAAACGACGTGCTTATGTATGCCATCATGTGCTGTCTTTGTGCCAAGTACAAATAAAATTGGTCCATGCATGTCCGAAATATGGTTGCGGACGCACGAGTAGACACAAAAATCAAGATCAAATCCATAAGCCCCCATTTCAGACTAAGTCGAACAGGGGCTAATAAACCCACAAACACACAAATATACACTTTCAACTTTGTAGTATGGATTATGACTTGTAAGACCCACTCCCGCTACATGATGCACATTTACATCGAGGATTTGCGTTGCCACTTAAACGAAAACAATCGGGGCTATGAATAATTTTTAACCACCTAAAATCTTCTGGGGTACTTCCTGAGTACAACCACCAAATTTCAACTCATTCCATCCTGCACATTAAGAGGGCGTACAAGAGACAGATAGATAGAAGTGGCTAGCTTTGTATATACAGTGCTGCAAACTAGATGGCTCATTGCAGTTAACGCCTACAAACCTACTCCTCTATCTCTTTACTGACTTTCCCTTCCACACTTCCCCCTAAACCCATTCATATACTCTCCCTTCTTTCCTTCACAACTTCTCCCTCTATTTATCCACTCCACTATCTACCTATTCACCAAATTTGCCAAATTATCTGGGTCATCCCCGAGTCAACTTAAAATTGAGCAATTTCAGTTTGGAGGCATGTTTTTATTTTTTTTCATCGATTGAGAAACCATCATTGATACATGCAGGATAATTCCTGCCGACACTGTTCAGGCCTTGGACCGTGAATGCACCCAAGTTGGGCTTTAAAAGCCAAGCTTGAAGCAAGTGGATTTCATACTGAAAATTGGTCATGTTAAAACAAGTTAAAAACAACAAGCAGTATAGTATGGTAATTTGCTCACTTTAGTGTTAAAACATAAGTTAATTGTCATCATCCCAACTTGATTTTAAAAATTCACTACACACTCACGATGCAACCACCAAGTTTCAACTCATTCTGTCCAAAGGTTTAGGAATGCAAACAAAACAGAGAGACAGATGTGAGACGACAGTATTATACAAAGCTAATAAGATATATGATAGTTTTCTTGCAGAGAGTTGATATATTTTATTTTATTATGACTTTTAATACCCACTCCCAGCAGGAACGGCACAACATGGTACATATTTACAGAGAAAATTTGCATCATGACTTACACCAAAACAAATTTTGCCACAAATTATTTTAACCACTATAAATTATGTTAAACACCAGAAACATTCCTGCGTTTACCGCGAGTACAACCACCAAGTTTCAACTGATTCTGTCCGGTGGTTTTAGGAGTACGTGCATACAAAACAGACAGATAGACAGAGGTGACTAGCTTTGTATAACAATGAAGTTGCAGGCATATGAAGCCTTTGTACCCATTGTTTATCGAGCTGGCTTGACTCCACCCACAATTGTCAGTATGAAAATCATGCGTCCGCAATTTTAGTTTTTTCGTAAGTTTAAGATGTCTTCGGTAGTCTCGTATTCACAATTAGAATTATCTGAGCGACATAACCATGATGTATTATATATACACATAAGCAGCACGCATGTTTTTGCTTCATATACGTAAGCCAGGTTATTTTTTTTGGGGGGGGGGCGATAGAGGCAGTGGTCTGGCCAATACCCCACCCAAACAAAAGGATGAGCCATTTGTATAATATATGAAGGTTTTTGTACGTAATTATCCTGAGTTGTCAAGGCTGTATAGTGTGAGTATATCGTGTTGCGCTGTTCCTGGTGGAGTGGCTTTTACAAGTCATAAGGCAATAAAATATATCGATTCTCTGCATGAAAACCATAGACATTGGAAATTATCATGACCATTCAAGGTGTTTGTTTGACTTCTATGCACTCCTACATCATTTAACTGAATTAGCTTAAAACTGCAGCGAGAACTCAGAGGTGAAAAGGTAGAAAAGGTCATTAAAGAAGGGATATACAGTGCCTTTAGAAAGTCTACACACCCTTTTAAAATTTTCACCTTTTGTTGCCAAATAGCCTGTAATGAAATTGCATTAAATCAGACTTTCTCCACCTTTATTTACATATTGTTACCCACAACTTCCAAGTGAACGACAAACTCCACAAATTTCAGAGAATTAATTTAAAATACAAAACTAGAATATCTTGATTGTATATGTTTCCATACTTGGTCAAATATCGTTATTTGACATCATCATATCGTTATATTCCATACATCATATCGTTATCTATCGTTTCCCCTGATTTAATACTTGGTGGAAGCACCTTTGACAGCAATTACAGCTGTGGGTCTGTGAGATAATTCTCCACTAACTTTGCACACCTTGATTGGGCAATATTTACCCTTTCTTCTGCACAAAACAGTTCAAGCTAATCAGGAAAGTTGCGTGACGAGCGTTGATGGACAGCAATCTTCAAGTCATGCCACAGATTTTCGATTGGATTTCGATCGGGGCTCTGGCTGGGCCACTCAAGGACATTTATATTTTTGTTCTCAGCAACTCCAGTATAGTTTGGGCTGTGTGCTTCAGGTGGTCATGCTGAAAGGTGAACTTCCATCTCAATTTCAGCTTTCTTGCAGAAGGCAGCAGGTTTTCCTCGAGGATTTTTCTGTATTTTGCTCCATCCATTTTCCCATCTATCCTGACAAGTGTCCCAGTCCCTGCTGATGAGAAACATCCCCATAGCATGATGCTGCCACCACCATGCTTCACAGTGGGGATGGTGTTCTTTGGGTGATGTGCTGTGTTGGGTTTGAACCAAACGTAATGTTTTGCATTTAGACCAAAATATTCCATTTTGGTTTCGGCAGACCACAAAACGTTTTGCCACATGGCTTCAGAATCTCCGGAGTGGTTTTTTGCATACCTCAAATGGGACTCAAGGTGGGCTTTTTTGAGTAATGCTATCCTTCTTGCCACCCTACCATACAGGCCAGACATGTGGAGTGCTTGGGATATTGTTGTCACATGCACACATGACCAGTCTTTGCCATAAAGGCATGTTGCTCTTTCAAAGTTGGCATTGGCTTCTTGTTGGTTTCTCTGATCATTCTTCTCTTTGCTTGGTCATCCAGTTTGGAGGGACGGGTCAATCTAGGCAGGGTATTGGTGGAACAACACGCCTTCCACTTCTTAATGATTGTCTTGACTGCACTTCAAGGCATATTCAAGGCATTTGAAATATTTTTATATCCATGCCCTGATTTATGCCTTTCCACAACTTTATCCCAGTCTTTTGAGAGCTCCTTGGTGCTCACAGTTGAGTCTTTGCTGTGAAATGCACTACCCAGCAAAGGAATCTTAAAGGAACAGTTGATTTTATTCTGAAATTATCAGAATCACTACAATTTTACACAGGTGGAGGCCAATTAACTTGGTGTGTGATTTTGAAGGTGATTGGTTACATCTGAGGTAATTTACAATTGCTATTATAAGGGGGTGGACACTTATACATCCAAGATACAGGAAACCTTCCAATATTCACGGGGGTTAGGCTCCTGAAAAATGGCATGATAGTTAACCTCTGCCATCGAAGATGGATGGAGGTAACTGTTTTCACCCCTTTCTGTTTGTTTGTTTGTTTGTGAACAGTATTACGGAAAACTCCTCGACGGATTTCGACGAAACCTGGTGGGGGGGTTAGGTCTGGTCCAAGGATCCAAGGACCATTAGATTTTGGACGTGGGCCAAAATCCAATATGGCCGCTATGGCGGCCAATTTGAAAAATATTTGAATTTTTTTGCATTTCTACATGTTTTAAGTAATTTCCAACCCCCCCCCCCCACCAAAAAAAAAATTATTAGAGAAAAAAAAAATTGCAAATTTTTTTTCAACAAAATTTAGATTTTCTTTTTTGCATATCGACATGTTATAAGTGATTTCCAACAAAAAAACATGCCAAAATTATAATTGCAACCGATTTTGGAACTTCAGGTGGATATACCCACGTAAAATCAATTTCTGTCTCAAGGAATCTAGTTATGACGAATGAATTGAGTATGTAAAAGTTAAAAGTAAAAGGGAAAGTTGCAAACTATAACTCTGTGAGCACTGTTGACATCAAATTGAATGAATAGGATATCAGGTTCACTTGAGTGACCTAGCAGTATTGGCGGTGGAGGTATTGCACTCCAGCGATTGCTCCCCCTCTGCAATACATATATACATATACATATACATATATACAGATATATAGATAAATATATATATATATATATACATATATACATGAATACATATATATATATACATATATACATGAATACATATATATATATATATATATACATATATACATGAATATATTATATATATATATATATATATATATATATATATATATATATATATATATATATATATATATATATATATATACATATATATATATATATATATATATATATACATATATACATGAATACATATATATATATATATATATATATATATATACATATATACATACATATTTTTGTGGTTGACCAAATTCGCAAACCACCATTCAGGTCCCTTAGGTGAGATATCTCGGTAAGTATATGTGTAGTTAGGCCCAAACCCGTTGTCTAGAGGGAATAAATGTCATTCATGAGGGCTGCGACTCTTCAGGATAGCCGTTTTTCTTTTACTATCTTTATTTTGGACCAGCCGCTATTATTACCACCACCAACCACGTCTCAACAGCCATCACAACAACAACCACCAACCACAACGCCGCTTCACCACAACCGCCACGACCTTTACCGTCACAACTCGCCACCATCGCATCACCGTCATCTCGCGCCACTCGTGGGCACCGATGCTGGACTCGTGTAGAGCGCGCACCGAGCAGCGTGTTCAAAAGCATCGCGGACTTTCCGCAGAAAAACGGATCAAAAACGACTCACGCCCACTTTTGTTCCGTCCAATCGGTGAGCGAGGGGCGATTTGGCCCCGCCTCCAGGGCGTTGGAGGGCGGTCGCTATATGCAAATTCATGGATCAAAAGCATTCACGCCCACTTTTCCTCGGGCCAATGGGGAGCCAGCAAGAGAGGTGAAAGGTCGGAGGCAGAGGGTCAAAGATGAAGGAGCGAGGCCACGGGGGATATAAGGGGCCGCGTTCGTCAGTCGAGGCAGTTCAGTTCGCAGGAGGAAGAGTTGAGTTGGAAGCGGAGGAAGAGTTCAGTGCAGTTGGGAGTTCGCGGAGTCGGAGTGAAGAGGACGGAGCTGTGGAGAGGCGGCGGCGGCGAAGGCGGACGAGGGGGTGCTCGCGTCGGATTCGAGGAACTGCGGAGAGAAAGGCCGGCGGCGCGACTGAGGTCGTGGTGGAGACGCTCGTCGCGGGAACCGCGATTTTGTGAAATCCTCCTTTCCCCGAGCATCAGCAACCCCCTCCTGTTTCCCCCCGCGCTGAGATAGTGCGACAAAAGGGGGCCCCCTTCCCACCCCCTACCAGACACTGTCCGCGAGGCCCGCGGAGTTGAGGCACCACCGCCGCTCCGCGTCTCATCATCAGACGGGTAGGCCCGACACGGTCTCGGCCCCAGGCCCGCCTACCCCCTCATCCTGGAGGGTGGTTCTCTTTTCTTTTGCTTTGGGAATATGTGTTGTCGGCACCGTCTGTGAAGTAAAATTGTATAAGTGTTGCCGTGTGCTCGCGTAGTCGGTATTAGATCTGCATTGTTGCATTTGCTTTTTGTCTTCTTCTTTTCTATGTGCTTTTGGTGGAATTGTATATGTGTGCTTCCCGTGTGCCGCGAAATAAATGTGCTTATTATTGAACTGTTTTCCCGCTTCGCTTCGTCATTTCTTTCATTGAATCCTCATCTTGCTTCACGTAAAGGGTTGGTCGTGGGTTAAGACGCCCGATAATTAATCGAACCGTCGAGGTCGACGAATAACACCGCTCGGTTATCCCGATAGTACGGAACGGGTCGCTTAAGTGGCCCGTGTCCGAAGTCGACCTGCGGCGAGGTGCGATCGCCCGGTCTACCCTCCGTGTGGGTACTTAGGTAGGTCGAATTTGGCGAGCAACCCTATCCCACGCGGGGGCCGATTGGCTCGATCGCGGTGAGACCGAAAGGTCCACCCGTGACTGGTTCCCGGCGTTAGTCCGAGAGGGTCACGACTGGATTGTCCGTCCGGTGGGCGACGTGCCGCGATTCGAGTTACGTGGCCGTTCGCACGCCGGCGGGCGCGAATCCGCAACATTGGTGTCAGGTCGTGCGATACAAACTCATCGCCCTCCTCGCGGCACTGGTATCGGAGAACGGGAAAACGGGCTCTCCTGTCTCCAATTAAATTCACGGGAATCGGTCCAGGGGTGAGAGAAGCGACCCCCGATTCCCTCCAAATTACGAGCGAGCTAAATTAACCCTTTACGAGAAGCAAGATGGCGTCTCAAGGCGAGCGGGAGCCGGGGGTATTAGAAATGGATGTAGAATGTGTAGAATCCATGGCTCAGGATGAAATCCCCGTGCAGGAAATGTTAATTGTACAGGAAAACGAACTCGCCCAACTGAACCCAGAGGCCGAAATGGGTGCGGCAGCGGCCGCGGTGTATGACACCTCCCCTCCCCCTCTCCACCAAAACCTCCCGATTCTTGCCGAATCGGCTCACCCAAGCGCACCCGACATGGCCCAGCTATTCGCCATGCTGGCGGCAATGACAGCGAGGATGGATGCGAATACACAAAAGATGGATGCGAATACACAACAAATAAACGAAAAGATGGATGCGAATACACAGCAAATGAACGGAATGGAAACAAACATGAAGGAAGAAATGAAAGAGCTACGGGGTGAGACGCAGAACATGGGCTGATGCCTGCAGGCGGGCATGAAGGCCGTCAGCAGGGAACTCAAAATGGCGACTCCACGTGTAGGAGCGAACGAGCTGGAAGGGGGTGCAGCGGCTGACAGGCCCGCGGTGGAGGCGGGTAAAAAAATAATTCGGGGGGCGTGTTGGGCGAGGGTCGTGACAGAAGAATCGACGATGACCGAAAGGGAAAAATTAAATGGCGAGACCAAAACGTGTGAGACGAGACACGAGGTGACGACAAAGGAAATAATAATAGTTGAGACAAGGGAGGTAAAGGGTGAAGAGTTGGCAGAGACACGGGAGACAGAAAAAATAGAGGGAAGACTACACGATGAAGACGGGGTAAGTGACGCACACACACACACGGAGGTAGTGGAGGACAATGGGGGTGAGCTGGTGGACTGGGTGGAGGCCCGGTGCGAGCACCTGGATGGCCTCCTCCAGGAACGAGGGGAGGGAGTATGCCCCCTTGAGGAGAGTCACGACCAGGTGAGTTCGGTCGTGCTTTGCGAGGTTGAGGGGACGGGTGCTGTGGACAGGTGCACGGAGAGCTTGGGGGGTATAGAGGCCCCGGAGACCCTTGTGGGGACACGAGTCCCCAGTGTGGTTGTCCCTGTGTGTGTGGTGCAAGGTGTGAGTGCGTCCCCGTGTGTGGAAGCGACCCCGTGTGTGAGTGGTGTGGTGGCGATGGTGCCAGAGTACGTGCTTCCCAGCACGCCGTGTGTGGATGAGGCACCGTGTGTGGAAGAGGCCGTGTGTGTGGATGAAACGGCCAGTGTGGATGAGGCACCGCGGGTGAATGCCCCCGCGTGTGTGAGTGAGGCACGGTGTGTGGATGAGGTACCGCGAGTGAATGGAGCACCACGTGTGAGTGGTATGGTTTATGCAAGGGAGACTGTGTGTGTGAGAGAGCGGTATGTGAGGGAGATGTCGGTTGGCATGCGGGAGCACGCAGCCGCGTCTCCCGGTGTGAATGTGATGGAATGGACTGTGAGCGTCGTAACACGCAGGTGTGCGTGGGTCGAATGGCGACGACGACGACAGAGGAAAGAAAGCCGAGTAGCGGCTGTAGCTGTTTCGGGGACCGTGCTGAGTTCACCCAGCCGCGAGCACGAGGTCCGTGCTGTGCAACGCACGAGGCCACCACGTGCTCGCTTGCGAGAGTGAAGTCCCGGTCCGGAAACGCACGCGGTGGATTTGCCGATCCCGCGGACGGACAAAGTTTAGGCAGGACTACGGATTTGGACCGGACGGGTTCTCCACGCGATCGTGTGTGTTAAGCTCCAACGGGCAAAGCACATGTGTTCGCGTGGGGAACCCCTCGAGACGTGGGGCTTGTGTTTTTTTTTATGCGCACGGTGACGTCATGGCTGCACGTGTGGTTGGAATCCGGCAGGAGGGGTATCCCTGTCGGATGGTACCGTCCAAGGAGGGACGAGGTACACGTGCAGCTGCATGACGTCACGGGCAGGTGCAAAGTGCGCGAGCTCTGAGTTGCCGCACTGGTGCTGCGCATGAAAAGAGAAAAAAAAAAAGAAACAGCAAGCCTCACTTTCGGGTGCACAGGATTCCTGGGCAAGGGGTGGAATACCCCCTTATCCCGGGGCACAGGATGGAAACTAGTTAGGGGGAAGGGTTAGCTTAGTTAGACCGACTTCATGGGGCAGGGGTAAGTCCTCATGGAGTCCGTGGAATGGATTAGGTAGAGGGATTTAGTGAGCTTTAGGTTGGGAAATAAAATGGGAAATGATTTTTATGATTTGGAGACAGAGACAGACTTTGGATGTGTAGTGGGGACGTAGTTTAGCTACGTAGTGTTAAAAGGAACGTGCTTTAGTGTAAGGGACGACGTGGGAGCACGAGTTAGTTAGGGGAAGTAGTTAGAAGGATGGCAGAGTTCAGCGGTGAGTGTGTTGAAGAGTTGGTGAGTTGTGAGGCGAGTACATGATGAGTGAGTGAGGCCAGCGGGTCTGTGTGAATGGAGTGAATGGGAAATGCATGGTGCGATGAGTGATTGGGGGGAGGAGTGACTCCCGCCCAAGGGACCCCGGGGTCAGTATAAAGTAAGTTAGCTGGGTTAGTCAAATTGAAAAATGGAGGTCGTTTTGTTGTTGATGGGAGTGTAGGCTCGAAACCCATTTTGAGGGGTGCAGGAGCCCTGTTGACGGGCTTGGGAGCGTGGCTGCGAAAGGTGAGTATCGCTGAGTGGGTACCCCGGGCACCAGGCTAGTCGGCCGTGGTAGGCCAAGGGCCCATGGGGGGCCGGGATAGCGTAGTGGGCACGGGTGCGCCTGCTTGGTGCGGGGGCCCGGGGCGCCATTAGCCGCGTGGGCAGTGTTGTGGGCATGGGTGACCCTCGGAAAGGGGCCCGGGAAGCCAGCCTGCGACGTGTGCGTTTCAGGGGAGGTGCCATGGGGGGCACTCCCCGGTGTTAGGGAGCTGGTAGGCTCGGAGGCAGTGTAGTGCCCGTGGGTGCCATAGCGGGAGATTCGGCAGAGGGTCGTGCCTGCCAAAGGGAGCCACGTGTCCCAGCCAGGAGACCGTGTGAGGGCACGGAGCGAAAATTGGGGGGGGGCGAGGCCCGAAATCGTGAGGACACCAACACAGGCGACGGGAATCTGGGTTGTTAGAACCAATAGTTTAAGCGAGAGGCGCTTGTTGAAAGCCCCGGGGTAGTTTAACAGTTAAATGGTTAGGGTAGATTAGGAGATGTACCACTCCGCACCATCCATCCCCTCGCTCTCGTTGTGGGCCGCTGGACCCACTTTGTGTTATAGATCGCTGAACTCTGGGGAGGCCATTCTGAGGCTTGGATTGGGCCACGACACAGGACGTTAGCTCTCCCTTATTCCCCTCCGGGAAGGGAACGTAGGGGTTGGGAGTAGGCTAGGTGACAGGATAGGTTAGCCGAACAAAGACGATAAAGGGGGTTAGGGGACGATTTATAGAGGGGAAGTAAACATAAAAATAAAAAATAAAAAATAAGTTGGTGCTAAATTGGGGTTTGACAAATTAAGGGAGTGGGTATGTACAGTGACAGGCAAAGGCGATAGGTGGGAGGGAGACAGGTAGGTAGGTCCGAGCCCGCCTTCCAAGTGGCCAGCACCACCGTACTCCCTCCACCAACCTCCACTGAACGGCAAAGGCTGGCCAGCTTCATCTGTTGGCTGCGTTGCTGCAAGGCAAAGGCCGGCCCACTTCATCGGCAGCTGTTGTTTTGCTGCAAGGCCTGTGCCGGCTGGATCGTCTGCAGCTGCTGTGCTGCAAGGCCTGTGCCGGCCAGTTCATCTGCTGGCTGTTTTTCTTCAAGGCCTGTGCCGGCCAGTTCATCTGCCGGCTGTGTTTGCCTGCAACGGCCTTCTTCTGCGGGCTGTGTTTGCCTGCTGCCTTTGCCATGCCATGCCCACTGCCCCTGTTCACCAGCCCCGTTCAATTTTTGCTTTGCCCCCCCCTGTTCATTTCCATGTGCGCCAGGATCCGCAAGGCAACAGTTTGCAAGCTGTAAGCACTGCCCTGTTGGCAGCTACAACACGGGCCTGCACTGGCGGCCCGTGCACCGTGTTTGTGTTCATCCATCCATTCGTTGTGTTCATTGCGTGTGCCACTTGAGCTGGCACGGAGACTGCATTTGTGCAGCCCATGCACCGTTGTGGTTCACTGCGTTCAGTTCAAACCATTCATGCATCCATTCGTTGTGTTCATTGCGTGTGCCACTTGAGCTGGCACGGAGACTACGGTTGTGCAGCCCATGCACCGTTGTGGTTCACTGCGTTCAGTTCAAACCATTCATCCATCCATTCGTTGGGCTCATTGCGTGTGCCACTTGAGCTGGCACGGAGACTGCGTTGTGCAGCCCATGCACCGTTGTGGTTCACTGCGTTCAGTTCAAAAGGGAAGGCCTTGGACTGCGTGTGAGCAGCCAGCCACGTTCCCTGTCACCTGCATTGTTTTCAGCCAGAGACTGCATGCGAGCAGCCTGGCTCCCTGCTAACTGCTTTTCTTTTGCAGAGTTCATTGATCCTGGGCTTAGTGTAAAATTTATCCTGGGTTTAGTGTAAAATTTGTAAGTTAAGGTTAAGATGTACTGTAAATATGAGTGCGCCCCCGGCATGTTTGTCTTAGCGCCGGCAATTTTATTTAAGTCGCCCGTGTGAGTGAGTTTGTTTAGGTAGTTACTCAGTCGCATGAATGTCGCACTCAGGGATCCGTAGGTAAAATGTACTAGGGGAAAACTACACATGATGGCACACGAAAATTTGACGACTCGGGACGAGTCTGTAAAAAGGGGAGGGGGTAGTGTTGTGGTTGACCAAATTCGCAAACCACCATTCAGGTCCCTTAGGTGAGATATCTCGGTAAGTATATGTGTAGTTAGGTCCAAACCCGTTGTCTAGAGGGAATAAATGTCATTCATGAGGGCTGCGACTCTTCAGGATAGCCGTTTTTCTTTTACTATCTTTATTTTGGACCAGCCGCCATTATTACCACTACCAACCACGTCTCAACAGCCATCACAACAACAACCACCAACCACAACGCCGCTTTACCACAACCGCCACGACCTTTACCGTCACAACTCGCCACCATCGCATCACCGTCATCACGTGCCACTCGTGGGCACCGATGCTGGACTCGTGTAGAGCGCGCACCGAGCAGCGTGTTCAAAAGCATCGCGGACTTTCCGCAGAAAAACGGATCAAAAACGACTCACGCCCACTTTTGTTCCGTCCAATCGGTGAGCGAGGGGCGATTTGGCCCCGCCTCCAGGGCGTTGGAGGGCGGTCGCTATATGCAAATTCATGGATCAAAAAGCATTCACGCCCACTTTTCCTCGGGCCAATGGGGAGCCAGCAAGAGAGGTGAAAGGTCGGAGGCAGAGGGTCAAAGATGAAGGAGCGAGGCCACGGGGGATATAAGGGGCCGCGTTCGTCAGTCGAGGCAGTTCAGTTCGCAGGAGGAAGAGTTGAGTTGGAAGCGGAGGAAGAGTTCAGTGCAGTTGGGAGTTCGCGGAGTCGGAGTGAAGAGGACGGAGCTGTGGAGAGGCGGCGGCGGCGAAGGCGGACGAGGGGGTGCTCGCGTCGGATTCGAGGAACTGCGGAGAGAAAGGCCGGCGGCGCGACCGAGGTCGTGGTGGAGACGCTCGTCGCGGGAACCGCGATTTTGTGAAATCCTCCTTTCCCCGAGCATCAGCAACCCCCTCCTGTTTCCCCCCGCGCTGAGATAGTGCGACAAAAGGGGGCCCCCTTCCCACCCCCTACCAGACACTGTCCGCGAGGCCCGCGGAGTTGAGGCACCACCGCCGCTCCGCGTCTCATCATCAGACGGGTAGGCCCGACACGGTCTCGGCCCCAGGCCCGCCTACCCCCCTCATCCTGGAGGGTGGTTCTCTTTTCTTTTGCTTTGGGAATATGTGTTGTCGGCACCGTCTGTGAAGTAAAATTGTATAAGTGTTGCCGTGTGCTCGCGTAGTCGGTATTAGATCTGCATTGTTGCATTTGCTTTTTGTCTTCTTCTTTTCTATGTGCTTTTGGTGGAATTGTATATGTGTGCTTCCCGTGTGCCGCGAAATAAATGTGCTTATTATTGAACTGTTTTGCCGCTTCGCTTCGTCATTTCTTTCATTGAATCCTCATCTTGCTTCACGTAAAGGGTTGGTCGTGGGTTAAGACGCCCGATAATTAATCGAACCGTCGAGGTCGACGAATAACACCGCTCGGTTATCCCGATAGTACGGAACGGGTCGCTTAAGTGGCCCGTGTCCGAAGTCGACCTGCGGCGAGGTGCGATCGCCCGGTCTACCCTCCGTGTGGGTACTTCGGTAGGTCGAATTTGGCGAGCAACCCTATCCCACGGGGGGACCGATTGGCTCGATCGCGGTGAGACCGAAAGGTCCACCCGTGACTGGTTCCCGGCGTTAGTCCGAGAGGGTCACGACTGGATTGTCCGTCCGGTGGGCGACGTGCCGCGATTCGAGTTACGTGGTCGTTCGCACGCCGGGGGGCGCGAATCCGCAACAATATATACATGAAGATATATATATATATATATATATGTATATCTATATATATATATATATGTATATATATATATATATATATATATATATATATATATATATATATATATATATATATATATATATGTATATATATATATATATATATATATATATATATATATATATATATATATATATATATATATATATATATATATATATATATACATATCTATATATATATATATATATATATATATATATATATATATATATATATATATATATATATATATATATATATATATATATATATATATATATATATATATATATATATATATATATATATATATATATATACACACATATTCAGAAATGTGTATATATCTAGGGGCTCATATATACATATACATACATATATATATATATATATATATATATATATATATATATATATATTATATACATATAAGCCTGGTGTTGGCGTAGTGGTTAGGGTAGCGGCTTGGGATCCAAAAGGTCCTGAGTACAAGCCCCGTTGGCCTCTTGAATTAACACACACCCGGAGGTTGACTCAGCCTGTCATCCTTCCGAGGTCGGCAAAGTGAGTACCAGTATAATGGGCCCAGTGTATGCCCCGGTTAGAATAGGTGTACCATATCCCTGTGTCATAAGAGGCGACCTGGGTTGCGTCAGGAAGGGCATCCAGCATAAAACCTGTGCCAAATCATTATGCGGATCATAACGGATGATCCGCTGTGGCGACCCCAAACGGGAGCAGCCGAAAGAAGATATACATATATACATGTTATGTATATATATATATATATATATATATATATATATATATATATATATATATATATATATATATATATATATATATATATATATATATATATATATATATACATATATATACATATACATATATTTTATTTTAAAAAAAAAAAATATATATATATATAAAATATATATATACATATATATATATATATATGTATATATATACATATATATATATATATATATATATATATATATATATATATATATATATATATATACTGTATATGCATATTGTTACGGCTGTCGAAATTCGCAATACATCATAAAGGGTCCTGAGAACAGTTATGACGCTAAAGTCATGTGCAGATATTTCCCCACCGTTGTTTAAAGGAAATTCTTCATGTTCATCAGGCTGCGACTCTTTGAGATAGCCGTTTTTTTATCTATCGTTATTTTGGATCAACCACACAACAACCACCTTAACCACAATGCCAACCATGCCACCATTACAACAAACGCCAACCACACCACCATTACAACAACCACCAACCATGCCGCCTCAACCACCACCACGTTGCCACCTCAGCAGGGTTGCAAGAAGCCTGACATTCGTCGGGAGAGAACGGACGACGGCCTCACCCCTCCTCCCCCCACCCCAACGAAAAGCACGTGCGGAAGAGACGCGGGGAGGCAGTTCTTAAAACAAAAGAGCCGGGCCGATCTCTCCTGGAATTTTCCTCCCCCGTGCGCCGCGAAGGGAGGGGCGATGCGCCGTCGAGATAAAAGGGCACGCGGAACGAGAGGTCGAGTGAGTGGGGCTGTTGGGCTGTGGGTCTGGAGGTCTGGAGTAGTGGTCGCTCTCTGTCTGGGTCGTCGACGTCGTTCTCTCTCTGGTCCATGAGCTCTCTGTCTGGGTCGTCGACACCACTCTCTCTCTGGTCCTGAAGCCCCTTCTGCCCTCCAGTCCTTCTTGCTCGGCTGTGGGTCGTGCAAGCACCAGCAGCAACGCCGGAGAGAGCTCGCTGACCATGCCAGGGGCCCGAGGACAGGCACGGCTACGCAAGGCCGTGGGGAGTCGACATCGCGACCCTTCGGTCTCGCAGGCCTTTTCGGTCATCCACGGCCCACGACCATAAAGGTTTACGAACCCCGTCTACCCCATTGCCTATGAGAGGGTTTTTCTTTGCTTTTGTATGACTGCTGTGGCGCCGTGTCCCTATAAGTCGACCTGTGTAAGTGACTGTACATTGCTCGTATTCGGTGGTAATGCTTTCTATTTGTTTCTTGTACATTGCAGGACTGCCTTGCTTTTGAATACGTGTGTGTTATAATAAATGTCCTTGTGTGAAATGTATCCCGTTCGTCATCTTTTTCCCTTTTGAAAGTGCCATCTTGAATCGCGGAATAAATTAGTAGAGGGTTTTGAACACCCGGGTAAAGAGGAGAATCTGTCCCGTCGAGGTCGGCGATAACACAGCTCGGTTATCACTGTAGCACGGAACGGACCGCTGAAGCGGTTCGTGTCCTAGGCCGACCTGTGGCGAGGTATGATCGCCTGGTCGACTACTCGCGCAGGTACTTCGGTAGGTCGAATTTGGCGAGCAACCTTATCCTGCGCGGGTGGGCAATTGGCACGATCGTGGTGAGGTTAAACCCCCACCCGTGACTGGCTCCTGGCGGTAGTTCCAGGAGGGTCACGACTGAATTGTCCGTCCGGTGGGCGATGCGGTTGCAATTGGAGTTACGCAATCGCTCGCACGCCAGGCAGGCCAGAATTCGTAACACTGGTGTACAGGAGTGTGGGATTCGAATCCACCTCGGTCCCCAACTAAATTTATGGGAGTCGGACCAGGGGTGTGCGAAGCAACCCCCCTCCCCTCCCCCCCCCAAATTACGAGCATTAAAATTAATTATTCCGCGAAATAAGATGGCATTTCAAGGCGAACGGGTGCCGGGTGGATTAGATATGTGTTATAATGTAGAGTCCATGGCCCGGGATGGTTCTTCCGGGGGGAGCTCACCCTCATACACAGAGCACGAACTTTGCCGACAAATGAACTCGAACTTACCCAATGGTGGCGCAATCGCACATCAGCGCAACACGGAGTGAGCTGCTATTATTAGGACAACGAATGGCACGACACGAGGCAAGTGCTTTCAGCCACCGCTACAGACCACGTGGTCGCAGCAGGCGCCATGGCAGGCGTGGCAGGATGCCGGAGCATGCATTGATGGGCTTTGGAGACAAGTGTCGAAGTCCTTGCAGCGGTGGAGGAATGGTGACAACTGTAGAGGGGAATTGCATTCATTCTCCTTTGAATTGGACGAGGCACAGCAGCACATAGACAGGGTTCATGAGGATTATGTGCGAACGGAGTCACAACGACGGGCCGATGTACAGGAAGAAAGAACAAAGGCAAACAAAGCTAGAAGAGGAAAAACGGGAACACGATTTGGAATTTAAAAAACTGAAGGGAGAGGCAGAAGAAGGCAATAGGAAAAAAGAAAGCCTCGAACAGGAGATAAAAAGAGGAGAGGAACATCTGGAGGAAAAGAAGGAAGAATTGTTGGAAAAATCAAGACAATTCAAAGAACTACAGGGAGAAATGAGGAAAGTAGAGGGGAGTACCCATAAGCTGGAACAGGAGAAGAGAAAACTGAACACAAGAATAGAGGAAGAGCAAATTAGTAATTCCCGGGATAGAGAAAACTTGGAAAAGGAATGGAAAACGAAGCTGAAAAAGGAAAAAAAACGGGAACATGATAGGGAATTGGTACTACTGGAGCGAGAGGTAAGGGCATGTGTGTGTTGAATGGAGACGACGACAGGCCAGATTAAAAGAAAACCGTGGAAGGGACGATAGAAATAGAAGAGAAACGCCTGGAAGACCTAGGGAGATACGGTAAGGATATGGAAGAAATGTGGAGGAAAGCATACGCAAGAGGTGAGGAGATGAGAAAGATAATAGACGAATTGAGGAAGGAAGCACGCGAAATGAGGGCGGAAGCAAGCAAGTTGAGAGAGGAATTAGAAAGAAAAGCTTCTGAGTTACAGAAACACCAAAACAAAGAAACGGGATTACAAAACGAACTGAGGATGTTGAGAGAGGAAAGAAAGAAAACAGAGAATGAAACGTTAAGGAACCACACTGAACAGATCAAACAGCTGCAAGCGAAGGCCAGATTAAAGAATGAGGAACAAGAAAGAGTACTGAAAGAACCAGGAATGAGACAGGAGAAAGAAATCAGTCAATTGAAAGAAATAACGAGATTGCAGAATGAGGAACAGGAAAGACAGTGGAATAGAAAACAAAAAGAGTATGAATTTGAAACTGAACGACAAAAGGAAAAAAATAGGTTGGAGTACGAGGAGAAAGGGAAGGAGCAAGGAATGAAGCAGGAAGGAGAAATCAGTCAATTAAGGGAGACAACGAGATTGGAGAGGGAAGAACGAGAGGAACAATGGGATAGAAAACAAAAAGAACATGAATCTGAGGTTGACCAATTAAAAGAAAAGGCGAGGCTGGAGTGCGAGGAGATAGACAAAGAACAGCGAATGAAACACAAAAGGGAAATTAACCAAATGAAGAAAACCACGAGATTGGAGAAGGAAGGACAGGAGAGGAAACAAGGAAGAGTAGTGAGAGAGCAGCGAATGAAACACAAAAAGCAGATTGACCAAATGAAGCAAACCATGAAACTGGAGAAGGAAGGACAGGAGAGGAAACAAGGAAGAGTAGTGAAGGAGCAGCGAATGAAACAAAAAAGGGAGATTAACCAAATGAAGAAAACCACGAGATTGGAAAAGGAAGGACAGGAGAGGAAGCAAGGAAGAGTAGTGAAAGAACAGCGAATGAAACACGAGAAGGAAATGAGCCAATTGAAAGAAACGATGAAATTGGAGAATAAAGAACATGAGAGACTGTGGGGTAGAAAACAAAAACAATATGAGTTCAAAATTAATCAACTCAAGGAGAGAGCAAAATTGGAGTCCACAGAGATGGAAAAACTCCGGAACGATAACGAACAACTCGAAAAACTCCGGAAAGAGAACGAACAGCTAATGGGGCTCAGAGAGGAAGAACGACTCAAATGGGAAGGAAAGTGGAACCAGGAAGAAACAGAAATAAGGAACAAGGAGAGAAAATGTATAGAGACGCGGGAGATAGAAAAAATAGAGGAGAGACTGCACGATAAAGACGGGGTTAAGGACGAGCACACACACATTGAGGTAGTGGAGGACCATGAGGGGGAGCTGGCAGAATGTTTTGTGTCCCGGTGCGAGCAGCTGGATAGCCTCCTTCAGGAACAGAGGGAGACGCTATGCTCCCTTGAAGCTGATCACGACCAGGTGGGTTCGGTTGTGTCAAGCGAGGTAGAGGGGGCGAGTGCTGTGGACAGGTGCAAGTGCAGCTTGGGGGGTATGGAGACCCCGGGACCCCTAGTGGTGGCACGAATCCCCAGTGTGGTTGTGCAGGTGTGCGTGTTTGCGAGTATGCGGAGATGCGTGCTTTCCAGCACGCATGGTGTGAGTGAGACCCCCTGTGTGAGTGGGAGGCCGTGCATGAGTGGAACCACGTGTGTGAGGGAAATGGCATGCGTGAGTGAACGGCCGAGTGCAAGAGAGACCGTGTGTGTGAGAGCGGTATGCAAGGGAGACGACGGTGGTCATGCGGGAGCATGTAGCTGCGTCTCCGAGTGTGAGTGTCATGGAACGGTGTGTGAGAGTCGTGACACGTGGGAGTGCATGTGTTGAATGGAGACGACGACGGCGACAGATAAGGGACAGAGGCCGGGTAGTGGCCGTAGCTGTAATGGGGACTGCGCCGGGTTTACCCAGCAGCGAGCGCGAGGTCCGTGCTGTGCTTCGCACGAGGCCGCCACGTGCGTGCCTGCGGGAGTGAAACCCGGTCCGTAAACGTCCGCGGTGAATGTTGCCGATCCCGTGATGGACAAAAGCTAGGCCGGGATAATGAATTCGGAAAGGATGGGTTCTCCAGGCGGGCGTGTGTGTGAAGCTCTATGTGGCCTGCGCAGTGTGTTCTGTTCGCAGAGCGCACGACGCAAGTCATGGACCGGCAGAGCACATGTGTTCGAGTGGGGAACCCCTCGAAACGTGAGGATTGTGTTTTTTGATGCGCAGGGTGACGTCACGGCTGCACGTAGGGTTAGAATCCGCAGGAGGGGTATCCCTGCCGGATGGTACCGTCCGATGTCAGACGAGGTGCGTGAGGCGCGAACGGCTGCCATGACATTACGGGGAAAGGTGCGCAGGTTGCGAGTTGCCGCGCTGGTGTGCGCATGAAAAAAAGAAAGGTTGAGCAAAGCAAGCCTCGCTTTCGGGTGAACAGGATTCCCGAGGCAGGGGTGAAAGACCCCCTGTGCAGCGCACAGGACACCACTAGTTAGGGGGATGGGTTAGTGATAGCTAGACCGGCTTCATGGGGCAGGGGTAAGTCCTCATGGGGCCCATGGAATGGATTAGGTAGTGAAATGGAAAATGATTTGGAGACAAAGACAGACTGTGGATGTGTAGAGGGGACGTAGCTTAGCTACGTTGTGTTAAATGGAATGTGCTGTATTGTAAGGGATGACAAGGGAGCACGAGGTAGTTAGGGGATGTAGTGAGAAGGATGGCTGAGTTCAGCGATGGAGTGTTGAAGAGTAGTGAAGTGGAGACATGTGGAGTGAGTGAGGCCAGCGGGTCTGTGTGTATGGAGTGAATGTGGAATGCATGGTGCGATGAGTGATTGGGGGGAGGAGTGATTCCCGCCCAAGGGACCCCGGGGTCAGTGTAGAGTGAGTTAGTGGGTTTGCGAAATTGAAAAATGGAGGTCGTTTTGCTGTTGGTGGGAGTGTAGGCTCGATACCCATTTGGAGGTGTGCAGGAGCCCTGTTGACGGGCTGGGAGCATGGCTGCGAATGGTGAGTATCACTGTGTGGGTATCCTGGGCACCGGGCTAGTCGGCCGCAGTAGGCCAAGGGCCCATGGGGGGCCGGGATAGCGTAGTGGGCACGGGTGCGCCCGCATGATGCGGGGGCCTGGGGCGCCATTGGCTGCGTGGGCAGTGTCGTGGGCACGGGTGACCCTCGGAAAGGGGCCCGGGGCGCCAGCCTGCCACATGAGCGTTTCAGGGGAGTCGCCATGGAGGGCACTCCCTGGTGTTTCGGGAGCTGGTAGGTTTGGAGGCAGCGTAGTGCCCGGGGGTGCTTCCTGTTCTTGTTCTTGTTCTCCCCACTGTATATATATATATATATATATATATATATATATATATATATATATATATATATATATATATATATATATATATATATATATATATATATATATATATATATATATATATATATATATATATATATCTTCTTCTTTCGGCTGCTCCCGATAGGGGTCGCCATAGCGGATCATCCGTATGATCCGCATAGTGATTTGGCACATGTTTTATGCCGGAAGCCCTTCCTGACGCAACCCTGGTCGCCTCTTACGACACAGGGATATTTTTTTACCTATTTTACCGCTAATATTTACCGCGGACACCTATTTTAACCGGGGTATACACCGGCCCAGTATACTATTACTCATTTCGTCGACCTCGGAAGGATGACAGGCTGAGTCAACCCCCTGGTGTATTAATTCAGTGGACCAACGGGGCTTGAACTCAGGACCTTTTGGATCCCAAGCTGCTGCCCTAACCACTGCGCCAACACCAGGCTCTATTTTTAATATATATATATATATATATATATATATATATATATATATATATATATAATATATATATATATATGTATATGTATACATATATGTATATAAAGAAACCCAATCCTTCCTCTTGTCCCGGACTGATCTCATGAGATGCCGGAGGATCTCCTTGTTCACGTATTGATTCACTATTTGACACTGTGGTAGAAACTCAAAGTGAACAATGCCCTTGATGTCAAAAATCGCGATGAGCATCACCTTGACCTTCGACTTCGACATCCTTGCTTTCTTTGCTCTTGGTGATGCCGGACTTTTCCACTGATGACTCTGCCATTTGGTCTCGGGATCGTATTAGAATATCCACGATTCATCGCCAGTAATGACTCTCCCGAGCAGGTCTGGATCGACCTCGAGGCGCTCGATAATGTGTTTACAGACAGTGACTCTTTGCTGTTGCTGGTCCTCGGACAACAGCTTGGGGACCATCTTTGCACACATCGAGATTTTCAGTGATGATACTCCAGACAGTGTCCTTGTTGATGGAAAGTTCCTCAGCAATCATCTGCACTGCGAGTCGACGATCTGTGCACACCATCTGCTTCACACGCTCAATGTTGTCCACCGTTCTGCTCGTTGAAGGTCTTCCAGACCTTGGATCATCTTCAACCTCCTCCCGTCCCTCATTGAACCTCTTGTGCCATTCAAATGCATGTGTATGTGACATCGTTTCTTCCCCGTAGACTTGGTGCAGCATTGCGAAGGATTTTTAAGGTGTTTTGCCATAGCTTGGCAAGAAACTTCAGATTGGCTCTCTGCTCACGACTCATAGCGCGATGACTCAGACTGGACAACATGTAAAGCATGATCTGTAAAAAAAAATCACACAATGAGCGCAGTCAACCATCACCAATCATTTATATTGCTGGAATGTTGCGAAAGACTGTGACATAACCCGTTCATTCAAGTTGTGTAAGTGGAGCACACATCAGGCTCAGTTCCGTTTCTTTTTAGATGGACCTCGTATGTGTGTAGACACCTCCCACATGCCTGGAGCTGAAGAAGCTGCAGAAAGAAACCCAAGAAGGCCTACACAAGGTAAGCGCTATGCTGTTTCAAACCCTTCCCAGAGTTTCTCCACAGCCATAAAGACGTTCACATATTGTACACACATGAGAATCCCAATGCGACACACACCCTCAGTTATCGCACAGGTTTCATTGCTTATTGGTGAATCATCAGCGACAGCACAGACAGCAGTGCATACCAATGAGGCTCCCAAGCCTGTACCATGTGCAAATGTCAAAAGCAGTCAATATATAAATAATAAAGAAACACCCACCCATATCTCTCACCTGTGAATGGAGGGAATAGCCAATCCCTCCATTCACAGGTGAGAGATGTGGGTGGGTGTTTCTTTATTATTTACTCCCAAATACAACCAGTCGCTTTGTTGATGGGGGGTATTAAGGAGGGGGGCTGAGAGAGGAGGAAGCAGCGGGAGAGAGAGGAAGAGAGGAGAGCAGGAGGGGAGAGAGAGAGAGAGAGAGAGGAAGAGAGCAGGCGAGAGATAGAGAGAGAGCAGGCGAGAGATAGAGAGAGAGCAGGCGAGAGATAGAGAGAGAGCAGGCGAGAGATAGAGAGAGAGCAGGCGAGAGATAGAGAGAGAGCAGGCGAGAGATAGAGAGAGCAGGCGAGAGATAGAGAGAGAGCAGGCGAGAGATAGAGAGAGAGCAGGCGAGAGATAGAGAGAGAGCAGGCGAGAGATAGAGAGAGAGCAGGCGAGAGATAGAGAGAGAGCAGGCGAGAGATAGAGAGAGAGCAGGCGAGAGATAGAGAGAGAGCAGGCGAGAGATAGAGAGAGAGAGCAGGCGAGAGATAGAGAGAGAGCAGGCGAGAGATAGAGAGAGAGCAGGCGAGAGATAGAGAGAGAGCAGGCGAGAGATAGAGAGAGAGCAGGCGAGAGATAGAGAGAGAGCAGGCGAGAGAGAGAGAGAGCAGGCGAGAGATAGAGAGAGAGCAGGCGAGAGATAGAGAGAGAGGCGAGATAGAGAGAGAGCAGGCGAGATAGAGAGAGAGCAGGCGAGAGATAGAGAGAGAGAAACAGGCGAGAGATAGAGAGAGACAGGCGAGAGATAGAGAGAGAGCAGGCGAGAGATAGAGAGAGAGCAGGCGAGAGATAGAGAGAGAGCAGGCGAGAGATAGAGAGAGAGCAGGCGAGATAGAGAGAGAGCAGGCGAGAGATAGAGAGAGAGCAGGCGAGAGATAGAGAGAGAGCAGGCGAGAGATAGAGAGAGAGCAGGCGAGAGATAGAGAGAGAGAGCAGGCGAGAGATAGAGAGAGAGCAGGCGAGAGATAGAGAGAGAGCAGGCGAGAGATAGAGAGAGAGCAGGCGAGAGATAGAGAGAGCAGGCGAGAGATAGAGAGAGAGCAGGCGAGAGATAGAGAGAGAGCAGGCGAGAGATAGAGAGAGAGCAGGCGAGAGATAGAGAGAGAGCAGGCGAGAGATAGAGAGAGCAGGCGAGAGATAGAGAGAGAGCAGGCGAGAGATAGAGAGAGAGCAGGCGAGAGATAGAGAGAGAGCAGGCGAGAGATAGAGAGAGAGAGCAGGGGAGAGATAGAGAGAGAGCAGGCGAGAGATAGAGAGAGAGAGCAGGCGAGAGATAGAGAGAGAGCAGGCGAGAGATAGAGAGAGAGCAGGCGAGAGATAGAGAGAGAGAGAGCAGGCGAGAGATAGAGAGAGAGCAGGCGAGAGATAGAGAGAGAGCAGAGAGATAGAGAGAGAGCAGGCGAGAGATAGAGAGAGAGCAGGCGAGAGATAGAGAGAGAGCAGGCGAGAGATAGAGAGAGAGCAGGCGAGAGATAGAGAGAGAGCAGGCGAGAGATAGAGAGAGAGCAGGCGAGAGATAGAGAGAGAGCAGGCGAGAGATAGAGAGAGAGCAGGCGAGAGATAGAGAGAGAGCAGGCGAGAGATAGAGAGAGAGCAGGCGAGAGATAGAGAGAGGGAAGGGGAGAGATAGAGAGAGACAGGCGAGAGATAGAGAGAGAGCAGGCGAGAGATAGAGAGAGAGCAGGCGAGAGATAGAGAGAGAGCAGGCGAGAGATAGAGAGAGAGCAGGCGAGAGATAGAGAGAGAGCAGGCGAGAGATAGAGAGAGAGCAGGCGAGAGATAGAGAGAGAGCAGGCGAGAGATAGAGAGAGAGCAGGCGAGAGATAGAGAGAGAGCAGGCGAGAGATAGAGAGAGAGCAGGCGAGAGATAGAGAGAGAGCAGGCGAGAGATAGAGAGAGAGCAGGCGAGAGATAGAGAGAGAGCAGGCGAGAGATAGAGAGAGAGCAGGCGAGAGATAGAGAGAGAGCAGGCGAGAGATAGAGAGAGAGCAGGCGAGAGATAGAGAGAGAGCAGGCGAGAGATAGAGAGAGAGCAGGCGAGAGATAGAGAGAGAGCAGGCGAGAGATAGAGAGAGAGCAGGCGAGAGATAGAGAGAGAGCAGGCGAGAGATAGAGAGAGAGCAGACGAGAGATAGAGAGAGCAGGCGAGAGATAGAAAGAGAGAGCAGGCGAGAGATAGAGAGAGAGCAGGCGAGAGATAGAGAGAGAGCAGGCGAGAGATAGAGAGAGAGCAGGCGAGAGATAGAGAGAGAGCAGGCGAGAGATAGAGAGAGAGAGCAGGCGAGAGATAGAGAGAGAGCAGGCGAGAGATAGAGAGAGAGCAGGCGAGAGATAGAGAGAGAGCAGGCGAGAGATAGAGAGAGCAGGCAGAGATAGAGAGAGAGCAGGCGAGAGATAGAGAGAGAGCAAGGCGAGAGATAGAGAGAGAGCAGGCGAGAGATAGAGAGAGAGCAGGAGAGATAGAGAGAGAGCAGGCGAGAGATAGAGAGAGCAGGCGAAGAGATAGAGAGAGAGCAGGCGAGAGATAGAGAGAGAGCAGGCGAGAGATAGAGAGAGAGCAGGCGAGAGATAGAGAGAGCAGGCGAGAGATAGAGAGAGCAGGCGAGAGATAGAGAGAGAGCAGGCGAGAGATAGAGAGAGAGGCGAGAGATAGAGAGAGAGCAGGCGAGAGATAGAGAGAGAGCAGGCGAGAGATAGAGAGAGACAGGCGAGAGATAGAGAGAGAGCAGGCGAGAGATAGAGAGAGAGCAGGCGAGAGATAGAGAGAGAGCAGGCGAGAGATAGAGAGAGACAGGCGAGAGATAGAGAGAGAGCAGGCGAGAGATAGAGAGAGAGCAGGCGAGAGATAGAGAGAGAGCAGGCGAGAGATAGAGAGAGAGCAGGCGAGAGATAGAGAGAGAGCAGGCGAGAGATAGAGAGAGAGCAGGCGAGAGATAGAGAGAGAGCAGGCGAGAGATAGAGAGAGAGCAGGCGAGAGATAGAGAGAGAGCAGGCGAGAGATAGAGAGAGAGGAGACGAGAGATAGAGAGAGAGCAGGAGAGAGACAGAGAGAGCAGGCGAGAGATAGAGAGAGAGCAGGCGAGAGATAGAGAGAGAGCAGGCGAGAGATAGAGAGAGAGCAGGCGAGAGATAGAGAGAGAGCAGGCGAGAGATAGAGAGAGAGCAGGCGAGAGATAGAGAGAGAGCAGGCGAGAGATAGAGAGAGCAGGCGAGAGATAGAGAGAGAGCAGGCGAGAGATAGAGAGAGAGCAGGCGAGAGATAGAGAGAGAGCAGGCGAGAGATAGAGAGAGAGCAGGCGAGAGATAGAGAGAGAGCAGGCGAGAGATAGAGAGAGAGCAGGCGAGAGATAGAGAGAGCAGGCGAGAGATAGAGAGAGAGCAGGCGAGAGATAGAGAGAGAGCAGGCGAGAGATAGAGAGAGAGCAGGCGAGAGATAGAGAGAGAGCAGGCGAGAGATAGAGAGAGAGCAGGCGAGAGATAGAGAGAGAGCAGGCGAGAGATAGAGAGAGAGTAGGCGAGAGATAGAGAGAGAGCAGGCGAGAGATAGAGAGAGAGCAGGCGAGAGATAGAGAGAGAGCAGGCGAGAGATAGAGAGAGAGCAGGCGAGAGATAGAGAGAGAGCAGGCGAGAGATAGAGAGAGAGCAGGCGAGAGATAGAGAGAGAGCAGGCGAGAGATAGAGAGAGAGCAGGAAAGAAATAGAAAGAAAACAGGTGAGAGACAGAGAGAGAGCAGGCGAGAGATAGAGAGAGAGCAGGCGAGAGATAGAGAGAGAGCAGGCGAGAGATAGAGAGAGAGCAGGCGAGAGATAGAGAGAGAGCAGGCGAGAGATAGAGAGAGAGCAGGCGAGAGATAGAGAGAGAGCAGGCGAGAGATAGAGAGAGAGCAGGCGAGAGATAGAGAGAGAGCAGGCGAGAGATAGAGAGAGCAGGCGAGAGATAGAGAGAGAGCGAGAGATAGAGAGAGAGCAGGCGAGAGATAGAGAGAGAGCAGGCGAGAGATAGAGAGAGCAGGCGAGAGATAGAGAGAGAGCAGGCGAGAGATAGAGAGAGCAGGCGAGAGATAGAGAGAGAGCAGGCGAGAGATAGAGAGAGAGCAGGCGAGAGATAGAGAGAGAGAGCAGGCGAGAGATAGAGAGAGAGCAGGCGAGAGATAGAGAGAGAGCAGGCGAGAGATAGAGAGAGCAGGCGAGAGATAGAGAGAGAGCAGGCGAGAGATAGAGAGAGAGCAGGCGAGAGATAGAGAGAGAGCAGGCGAGAGATAGAGAGAGAGCAGGCGAGAGATAGAGAGAGCAGGCGAGAGATAGAGAGAGAGCAGGCGAGATAGAGAGAGAGAGCGAGAGATAGAGAGAGAGCAGGCGAGGAGATAGAGAGATTACAGGCGAGAGATAGAGAGAGAGCAGGCGAGAGATAGAGAGAGAGCAGGCGAGAGATAGAGAGAGAGCAGGCGAGAGATAGAGAGAGAGCAGGCGAGAGATAGAGAGAGAGCAGGCGAGAGATAGAGAGAGAGCAGAGAGAGATAAGAGAGAGACAGGCGAGAGATAGAGAGAGAGCAGGCGAGAGATAGAGAGAGAGCAGGCGAGAGATAGAGAGAGAGCAGGCGAGAGATAGAGCACAGAGAGCAGGCGAGAGATAGAGAGAGAGCAGGCGAGAGATAGAGAGAGAGAGCAGGCGAGAGATAGAGAGAGAGCAGGCGAGAGAGAGAGAGAGAGAGAGGCGAGAGATAGAGAGAGAGCAGGCGAGAGATAGAGAGACAGGCGAGACATAGACAGGCGAGAGATAGAGAGAGAGCAGGCGAGAGATAGAGAGAATATCATACCACGAGGCGAGAGATAGAGAGAGAGCATACCATGAGAGATAGAGAGAGCAGGCGAGAGATAGAGAGAGAGCAGGCGAGATATAGAGATACATATATTATTACAGAGAGAAACGCGAGACACATACATAGAGATACCAAGACAAGACATAGAGAGAGAGAGAGATAGAGAGAGAGCAGGCGAGAGATAGAGAGAGAGCAGATAGAGAGAGAGCAGAGAGAGAGAGCAGGCGAGAGATAGAGAGAGAGCAGGCGAGAGATAGAGAGAGAGCAGGCGAGAGATAGAGAGAGAGCAGGCGAGAGAGAGAGAGAGACATAGAGAAACAGAGAGAGAGATAGAGAGAGAGCAGGCGAGAGATAGAGAGAGACAGGCGAGAGATAGAGAGAGAGACAGGCGAGAGATAGAGAGAGAGCAGGCGAGAGATAGAGAGAGACAGGCGAGAGATAGAGAGAGAGCAGGCGAGAGATAGAGAGAGAGCAGGCGAGAGATAGAGAGAGAGCAGGCGAGAGATAGAGAGAGAGCAGGCGAGAGATAGAGAGAGACAGGCGAGAGATAGAGAGAGAGCAGGCGAGAGATAGAGAGAGAGCAGGCGAGAGATAGAGAGAGAGCAGGCGAGAGATAGAGAGAGAGCAGGCGAGAGATAGAGAGAGAGCAGGCGAGAGAGATAGAGAGAGAGCAGGCGAGAGATAGAGAGAGAGCAGGCGAGAGATAGAGAGAGAGCAGGCGAGAGATAGAGAGAGAGAGCAGGCGAGAGATAGAGAGAGAGCAGGCGAGAGATAGAGAGAGAGCAGGCGAGAGAGATAGAGAGAGAGCAGGCGAGAGATAGAGAGAGAGCAGGCGAGATAGAGAGAGAGCAGGCGAGAGATAGAGAGAGAGCAGGCGAGAGATAGAGAGAGAGCAGGCGAGAGATAGAGAGAGCAGGCGAGAGATAGAGAGAGAGCAGGCGAGAGATAGAGAGAGAGCAGGCGAGAGATAGAGAGAGAGCAGGCGAGAGATAGAGAGAGAGCAGGCGAGAGATAGAGAGAGAGCAGGCGAGAGATAGAGAGAGAGCAGGCGAGAGATAGAGAGATAGAGAGATAGAGAGATAGAGAGATAGAGAGATAGAGAGATAGAGAGATAGAGAGATAGAGAGATAGAGAGATAGAGAGATAGAGAGATAGAGAGAGAGAGAGAGAGAGAGAGAGAGAGAGAGAGAGAGAGAGGAGAGAGCGAGAGAGCGAGAGAGAGAGAGAGAGAGAGAGAGAGAGAGAGAGAGAGAGAGAGAGAGAGAGAGAGAGAGAGAGAGAGAGAGAGAGAGAGAGAGAGGAGAAAGGTGAGGGGTGGAGTTGGGGTTTGTAAAGAGAATGATATGTTTTGTTTAATGACCAAACACACACCTAGAAATAAACTCATGTCAGTACAGTTGTACACACAATGACACAATAGAGTTTATAATGTAAACTACATGTCCCAGTTCCTATACTGTAATACAATGAACAATATTACATGTAAATGTAAACCATATGACACAACATAGTTTATAATATAAAATATATTGTCCCAGTTGATGTCCCAGTTCCAAAAAATTTGTGGGAACATGAACTAAAAGAAATTACTGAAAACATGGAAGTACCTACCGCTCACGTATGAAAGAATGATCCCATCGACCGTGAACATCGAAAACAAAGTGTTGTGACCAGACATCATATTTAGGAACAAAAAAAGAGAAGAAGGCATTGCTGATTGAGGTGTTAATAGCAGTGATTTTGGATGAAACGATGCAGAAATCAAGAAAATGACCAAACACCAAGTCCTCAAGAATGAAGTGAAAAGATCCTGGAAGCTGAAGAATGCCAAAGTTGTAACAGTGATGACATAGAACCTCATGGGAATTTTGCCAAAGAACCTCACAAATGAATTGAACATAGTGGCAGTACCCCTGGGTGCTCACCTGGTAGTGGCTGGATAAGATAATCAGGCAACCAATGGTAGGCATGGATGACTCACAAAATATATAATGGAGAACAAAGTAAATACCTATGGATTTGATTTTTTTTTCATGTCATGAACAAATCTTGGTACATCACGGGTGATGAAGGGTATGGTTAAGTTTAATCAAAAATATGTGTGTGGTTTCAGAAAAGAAAGTAAATACATATTTTCATATTTTTGAGGGCAACCCCCCCCCCACCCCCATACCCCGTAGAACCCAGATGACCACAGTTTTTTTTTAATGTCGTGAACAAACTTTAGTACATCACGGGTGGTGAAGATGGTGGTCAAGTTTCATCGGAATTGTATGTGTAGTTTTGGAGAAGAAAGCAAATACATATTTTAGGGGGTAACCCCCCTTAAATCCCTTTAGAGCTAGATTTTTCTAATGTCACGAACCAACTTTGGTACATCATGAGTGATGAAGGTTGTTGTGAAATTTCATCGGAATTGTGTGTGTTGTTTCTGAGAAGAAAGCAAATACCTCTTTGGGGGTGGCAACCCACTCGCCTCTCGCCCACCCACCCCACCCCCATAAACTCCCTTTGTTGACCTCTTCAGACCCCGTTTTTTATCCAATCATGGGTGATGAAGGTTGTGGTCAAATTTCATTGAAATCTTATGTGCAGTTTCTGAGAAGAAGTTGCAACTATTTGTGGATGGAGGGATGGACGGACGGACGACATGCCATCCCATAAGTTCCCCGGAACTACTTTACAGGTGAGCTAAAAACTATCCCTGGAAATATTATAACAAACGAACTACATTTGTCTCAAGGACGATCGTGAAGAGAGCACTCGGCACAAAACTTTGAGAACAGAAAACTTCACGGCTTGGTCCATGAATCGTGACCCCTTACCGAAATGAAGGTGGATGCTTTGAGCCCACCCTGAGAGGACAGCATTCCACATTCTGAAACCCACATATGTAGATACCAAGCAAACACACACACACACACACACACACACACACACACACACACACACACACACACACACACACACACACACACACACACACACACACACACACACACACGCTTGCCCGATATCGGCAATTTTCCGAGAATCAGCAGGTTGGAGTCAGTTTGATTACCGACTACAGTGCGGACTTTATACAACCCAGACACCTTGAGTCGCTTTCACTGAAAAACAACATTACATTTATATCGACGTTTCAGGGAGATGTTCACAAACATAATATATATATATATATATATATATATATATATATATATATATATATATATATATATATATATATATATATATATATATATATATGACTAAAACTCTCATCTTGTAAATATATATGTATGTGTGTATTTATGTATGTATGTATGTATGTATGGTCCCGAAATACAGCCAAAACGGTACACGATCGTGCAAAAATTTTAGTGCCACCTTACTCACCATTCTCCTGTGGTGTGCACTATCAAGTTTCGTTCGAATCGGGCAACGAAAAAAAATATTAAACTAGAGTAATTCGACTGCGCGCAGTCGACGGTATGCCTCCTCTCTCCCGCACAAACACTTGAGTATTGACATATTTGACTCTTGACCTTTATCATATCTGGCCCAAAATCTAATCAGTTAATTGCCCTGTCTAACTTTACCTTTGTACCAAGTTTAATGAAATTCAGTCCAATATTTCTGAGTTAGGGCGTAAACAGTAAAATTTCAGAGTTTGACCTTGACCTTTGATCCTTGACCTTTATCACATCTGGGCCAAAATCTAATAACTTAATTGCCCTGTCTTACTTTACCTTTTTACCAAGTTTGATGAAATTCTACAATTTGCTTCTTGAGTTATCGCGTAAACGAAAATCCAGACAGACGAACGGACGACGGACGGACGGACAACCGGGGAACATAATGCCTCCAGCACCCTTGGTGCGGAGGCCTAAAAATCAATTCCCGATTCAGTCAAGTACTCTTCGGGAGAATTTGATCAATGCAAACAACCTCAGCAGTATGATTCACTGGAGCTATCTTTTTTTTTCTTGAAATGATTTTTTTCATCAACCTCTGTCATAATGGGAACCTAACGGGTTCATGGGTCATCTAGTTCTTTATAAACAGCTGCGTGTGATGGGTGGAAAAAAATTGACTCCCAAATTTCGAAAAACCATTAATATGGCAAACGGCTGAGAAATCGGCGATTATCAAATATATTTTGTTTTGAAACTCACAAAGAGAAACCATTTAACCTTTGCAAAGCAAATCTGATAACCAAATGCTTTAGAAACATGTGTGAGGACAAAGGAAAACTTGAAAGAACCTCCATAAGTTATGGGATGAAACTTTGCCACCAGGGTACCCGTAATAGGCATAGCATGTCCACACACTAGTGGAGAGTCGGTACAGATCCAAATCTACCCATATACACTACCGTTCAAAAGTTTTAGAACACCCCCATTTTTCAGTTGTTACTGAAATTTAAGCAGTTCAAGTCCAGTGAATAACCTGAAATGGTACAAAGCAAAGCGGTAAACTGTCAGAGGTTAAAAAATAGTTGAGGTTACCAAAAACTAAAAAATAATGCAAATTTCACAATTGTTAAAAAGGCCCTTTTCAGGGAACAAGTAATGGGTTAGCAACTGCAGCTGTTCTGCAGCAATGGAAGTAAATTAATCCTCGAAAGTTGATGCAAACAATTCCTACAGGTGTCCCAACTTTTGTTGATTAGTTACAAACCCTCTGTCTGCATAAAAGCAGTGTTGGAACAGACTGTGTTGTGACACCCTCTGAAGCATTATTTGGACAATATTGCACTGCAGGAAGTAGTATGGCAAGAAAAACACAATTAACAAAGGAAGACAGACAGACCATTATAACCCTCAAAAGTGTAGGTCTTTCCTTTGGAGATATTGCAAAGAAGCCAAGGTGTCAGTGAGTACAGTTTCATACACCATCAAAAGGCACTTGGAAACTGGAGGAAACTCTGATAGGAAGAGGTCTGGCAGACCCAAAGCCACAACACAATCATAAGACAAGTTTCTGAGAGTCAACAGCTTGCGTGATAGGTGGATTACAGGACAGCAGCTTCAAGCACAGCTTAACACTGGTTGAAGTAAGGAAGTATCAGTTTCAACTGTGAAGAGAAGACTTCGAGCTGCAGGTTTGACAGGTCGAAGGCAGTAATAAAGCCATTGCTCAGATGACAAAATAAGAAAAAGAGGCTTGCCTGAGCCATGAAGCACCAACAGGGGACTACTGAAAACTCGAAGAAGGTCTTATGGAACGATGAATCAAAAGTTGAAATCTTCGGTTCACCACGCATGGTTTTTGTACGCTGTCGAGTCGGCGAAAGGATGGTTTCTCAGTGTGTGACACCAACTGTCAAACATGGAGGAGGAAGGGTGATGATCTGGGGCTCTTTTGCTGGATCCAGAGTCAGTGACTTGCACAGAGTGACTGGCACCCTGAACCAAAAGACCTACCATAGCATTTTGCAGCACCATGCAATACCCTCTGGTCTACGCCTCGTTGGTCAGGGGTTCATCCTTCAGCAAGATAACGACGCAAAACATACCTGCAGGCTATGTCAGAGCTACCTTAGAAGAAAAGAACAAGACGGTAGGCTTCAAATCATGGAATGGCCAGCACAGTCTCCAGACTTAAACCCCATCGAGCTGGTTTGGGATGAACTGGACAGAATGGTGAAAGCAAAGCAACCTACAAGTGTAACACATTTGTAGGAACTTCTGCAACAGTGTTGGGAAGAACTTTCCGAACAATATTTGATTTCCATTGTGGAAAGAATGCCACGAGTCTGTTCGGCTGTGATATCTGCAAAAGGTGGCTACTTTGATGAGTCAAAAATTGAGATTAAATTTTGTTCAACAAAAACGATTCCATGATTTATTTTTATCTGCAATTGTTTATTTGTTCTTTGTTTTAATTGTAGAATACATTGAAACATTAAACTGCTTAAATTTAAGTAAAAACTGGAAAAATGGGGGTGTTCTAAAACTTTTGACCAGTAGTGTATACCACGTCCGTGTGTGCTGTATGCGTACCTCTACCTTGTAGTAACTGTCGACTACACATCCCGATCGGGACACGAACTGTACTGTGCAGCTCAGTAAGTGACTTGAGCACTCAAGCACTCCAACGGAATGCCTGGCTTGGCAAGCGATTACCAATTGCCGTCGATACAACTATGCACCTAGAAACGCCCATGCAATGTCTGAATTGGACAAATCAACACTTTTTTGGGAAGTCAGAACTGCTGATACTTTCAAATCTGGAGCTTACATTTTGTAATAATCCTTAGTTTAAGATATTCTCTCGGTTATTCAAATGCGCAAATGAAATAAAGACATGAAGGCTGGTGTCTCCAGGCGTTTATAAGTATAGCAATATATCCAGCGATTCGGAGCTACGGTGAACAGGCATTTAATAATATGAGTGAGGAAAGTAAAAAAAATAAACTTTATTCTTTAGAAATTGTTGCAGCCTGTTCCAAGTCAAAGAAGGTTGAGCAGGCCAAAAAACGTGGTGGCTTCAGACCCCAGCGAGGTTATTCAGGAAACACCTTGAGACCCCAAACAGTGAGGTGGCCGAGGATCGTCTGATGAAGGATATAATTAAATAAGGCTGTTAATTATCTTCGAAAGGGGTGTTTTAATTAACCCAAACATCCAATTTTCACTCTTGCACTTCCTTGGAGATTTATTCGTAAGCATGCAAAGTTTCAGGCTGTTAGGTTTGATAGTTTTGGAGTTCTGGAGGACACACCCACACTGACACACACACACACAGCCTTTTATTAGCATAGATACATTGACTGCTTTTGATGTTTGCACGTCATACATGCTTGGGAGCCTCATTGGTATCCATTGCTGTCTGCGCTATCACTGATGATTCGCCAAAAAGTGATCAAGGGCGTAGCCAGAGGTCCAAAAGCGATGAGGTGAAAAGAGGTGAACTGTCCTATTTAGGTATTGTGATAAGAGTGGAGATAAGAGTATTCAGAGCACTGCCAGGTAGCTTTGATAGTTTACTCCCCAGGGAGCTCAGATGGCCAGAGGGCTCAGGCCAGATCATATTTCAGGAAATGAGCGACGAGGCAACTGCCTCGTCTGCCTCAGCCTGGCTACGCCCAAGGTGATGAAACTGGTCTGGCAGCTGAGGGGATGTGTAGCATTGGGATTCTCATATGTGTACATCTTTATAGCTGAGGAGGAACAATGGGAATGGTTTGAAACAGCAAAGTGCTTACCTTTAGTAGGCCTTCTTATGTTGCTTTATGCAGCTTCTTGGTGAGAGGAGTGTCGAAGGTGTCAATTATTTATATAATTCTAGCCACCTGGGTTTAGTTAACTCGGTGAGAGCTGATTGGCTATTCTCTGCATTCATAGGTGAGAGATGTGGGTGGTTTTTTTAAATATATATTTTTATATATAAATATATTGTTAACATTGAAATAAACATATAAACACAATAATTACAGTGTAAATTAAACAAAAACACATGACTTTTAACTTATTAATTTATTACAACACGAGGTGGGTGATTGTAAACATATTACGTACTCACACTGCACTCTGCCGTAAATAGAAACCACAAGATTTAGTTTGGAATTATGCTGTTAGAGGGGGGAGGGTGGAGGGTGGAGTGGAGCGAGGGAAGAGTGAGCTGGGAAACATGAGCAGGGGAAGGGTGCGCGGGGAAGGTGATTCAGTGAACGGAAAAGCAGCATTAGCTTTATGCTGAAGGCACCTGCAGCATTTCCACAACCCACAACGGAGAAGGGTGACAGGATCCTTAAATCACCCTACCTTGAACCATGATCTTCCCTGCTTGAGAAACAAGGTTTGAGATGACATCATCTTCAGTCTCATCGGCGTTAAAACCCTGGACCGTTATAAATCCCTTCACCTTGACTTGTTTCATGAGCTGTGCATGAGAATGTTTGAGAATGGGGGTTTGAATCCAGGAGAAGGAAATTAAGTGTTTGGCAATTAGGTTTATGCCTGGTGTTGGCTTAATGGTTCGGGTGGTGGGCTTGGGATCCTAGGATCCTGAGTTCAAATCCTGCTCAGCTGTTTAATTAATACCAGGTGGGTTTGACTCTGCCTGTCATCCTTCCAAGGTTGGCAAAATGAGTGCCAGCATGCTGGTATCCTGTGTTGGAGTGGCAACCCGTCCAGGATTGTGCCAAATAGCCAAGGAGACTGCTTCGGCAGCACCAACGCTCTGCACAGAGTATGGTATGGGCGGATGGACGGATGTTTGAATATGGAGTTGGAAAATGAACGTTTGGGAATGAGAAAGAGGACAATGGGGAAAGTTTTACTTGCAATCATTAACTCCGTAATGGCAGCCCGTACAGATGCCGCATTTTCTCCTCGAACCAACCGATGTAACAACTCGATCTTTTCGCCCAACGTCAAAACCTTTCTCTGTCTTTTGGCATAACTAACTTTGTCCATCGCTTCACATTTTGGCTCATTAAAAATGGTACACGAGAAACACAACAAGGCTCGTAATGGGAGCTAATCATTCCAACTTGGCAGCACAGGATGCAAACGATGATTTACCAGCTCAAAAACCACGATTGGTCGAAATGAAATCCCGCCATAACGGAATTGGAACACAATTGGTTGCCTGAAATTGGTAGAAACCCGCAATAGTAGAACCAAGATATTGGAGGGTTTCTTGTATTCTAGTTTTTGTAATTTTAATTAATTTTCTGAAACTTGTAGAATTTGTTTTTCATTTGGAAGTTGTCGGTTACGATGTGTAAATAAAGGTGGGAAAAAGTCTGGTTTAATGCAATTTGATTCCAGGCTATATGAGGCAACAAAAGGTGAAAATTTTGAAAGGGGGTGTAGACTTTCTACAAGCACTGTATCCCAATGACTATATGACTCCAAACTGTGAGTAGTGCGAGTGCCAGAATCATGCCCCAAACAGCCCTTGCTGCACATGAGCAATAAGCCCCACCTGCCACGCAGGAACATTATCTCTCGCTTCACCACCCACACCTGGAGAACATTATCTTTTTATTGAGAGATGGTCACAGCTTTACTAACAGTCAAGTGGTCATCTTAGACAGAGAAAAAAAAAGTGGTTTGCTGGAGGTGTAAAGGAATCCTTTTGGGAAAGAGCTGAATCACCACCTCTCAACAAAAATGGTGGTTGGTTTGCAATTTCATCTGTCACGTACGTGGAACAAGGCTATAACTTCTCTTCCATGCCATCTGCAACCGTGACGTGACACCCGGATTGGTCTACAGACTAACTCACCCTACCACCAGCGGAGATCACGTGGCGATTCTCAAGCTACTTCTTCATGTCAACATCTGCTGTGACCAAGGTGAGTGGATACTCACTGAAACGGCAGTTTTACCGACTAGTAAGTCAAGCTTTTTTCAATTATAAACGTTGACTCTCTGTTTGTTTGTTTGTGCTCGACTTCAATGCACTCGTGAATCATGGGACGGAATAGGTGGTTGTACTGGTGGTTGTACTCAAGGTATGCACAAGAACATTTTTGGCAATAAAATAAATCCATCATGCTTCGCGGAGGGGGGTTCATGGTGGGGGAGCATCCCAATTCTCTCTACTTAAATGTACATCATATAGCACCGTGAGCAGTATTACAAGTCTTCCTGTCCATATCTTTGGGAGAAATAACCCGTCTGTGAGGAGGACTTCTTCGCTAGTTGGATTGGACAAAATTTTAGCAATAAAAGGTCCACGTTTACCTTGAACCACCCTCATGTATGAGTAGGAATACAAAGGGGAAAACACACTCCATTCCTCAATAAAATCCAAATCTCAAAGACAGTTTCATGTTTAGAACATGAAAAAAAGAAAAAAAGAAGAAGAGATGAACCCATGAAAAGCAAGTGGGTGATGTGGGTGATGGAGTTCAGATTTACAGATGGAAATGTCATCACACAAGGCATAGGTACAAAAGAAAGTGAAACAAATCATTTTAAATCGTCAAAAATTTTGGCATTGTTACTTGGACATAAATTTTTGATTTGAATGAGGTGGAAATTTTCGTATAATTTGGGGAACAGTAATTATTACAAAAGATGAACCATTTTGATTTTCTCTATTATTTTCATAATTTCGAAGACATGGACAAACAATTATATTTGAGGAAAGTATCCTGGGCTGCACAACTGAGAGAACAGACGTTAAGATGGTGGTGGACTCTACGCAATTGAGGTCATTGGGGATTGTCTCGTAGGTTTTGGCCATGCTTTCGGTGGGCTTGCCATTGAATGATGGAGAAATGGATATCTTGGAAAACTCTCAAGGGTGTTCCTGTGCCTGGAGTTCCTTGGGATGAACCAGGATGCCAATTTACCCACAACTGATGGCCTTTAAGTGGGGATAAAAGGAAGGTGACCTAACGTATACCTATATTATTATATCATTGACATCGTTTGTATGCCATTCACACCTTTAATCCTTCCAGAATAACTCACCTGTCCATGTCTTTGCTCTCCAACCGGTACATCCTGGCAGTTAAACACCACTGTGGTCCTTCTCTGACGTTGTTCCTCCCACAATGCAGGATTGAAGCTGTCACTCTCTGATGTGTAATCTGCAGCGAGATATTTGGAGAGATCTCCATTTGGGAATCACTATAGACCATGATGCAAAAAGGGCAGTATGCAATGGTCACATGGATTTTTATAAGATGATATAAACTCTCGCTTTGCACAGAGGGTTATTCATATACAAGCTTTATATAAAACTTTATATACAAAATTTATATACAAGCTTAATCAATGAATTATCGGAGTGGGAGCACTCTTCAATTGAAGGATGAGAAGAAATATGTAACAAAGTGACCAGAACACCTTTTCATTAACCTCATTGTTGTCCCCCGCCCCTCCGACAAGGTCGGAGATGGGGGACATTAAAATGAGCTCCATCCATCCGACCTACTGATCATCCATCTGTAACTGGTCATCTGTCCATGAACTCTTGTGGACGTGATATTTCAAAATCCGTTGAACATTTTGCTTTCATATTGCAGATGTCTATTCCTCATGAAATTATCTCAACCACATTCAATCATGGCTATGATTGGCTAAATTATGTTGCTATGGCAACCTTCTCGGCAATTTCGCTTGTGTGCTTGTGCACGCGATATTTCAAAAACAGTTCACCATTTATCTTTCATATTACACGGATGTATTCCTCATACCATCTGAAAGGCAGGGGGACGTAGAGTATCAGCTCCTTGTTGTAATTTAAAAGGTGTCAGGACAATATTGTGTGTATAATCTAAAGTAAAAATGCAATTTTCATCTCTTTTCCCCATTTTTATTATTAAAGTAAAAAATTATTGACAATATTCTACTTAAAACATTTACTTGGAATCGAGGTTGAATATTAAGGGAGTCGTCATTTTGATTATTTCTAATCACATGTAACCTGAAACAATCAATTGAATGAACTTGATATACAGTATCTCAAAAGCTTTCAATATATAAATTGGGCTGGGATATTTGGCATTCTCATCTGGGCACATGTCTGGAGTTATAAATCCCCATTTTAATTTGCCCAATCAAGGTATAAATCCCCATTTTAATTTGCCCAATCAAGGTATAAATCCCCATTTTAATTTGCCCAATCAAGGTATAAATCCCCATTTTAATTTGCCCAATCAAGGTATAAATCCCCATTTTAATTTGCACAATCAAGGTATAAATCCCCATTTTAATTTGCCCAATCAAGGTATAAATCCCAATTTTAATTTGCACAATCAAGGTATAAATCCCCATTTTAATTTGCCCAATCAAGGTATAAATCCCCATTTTAATTTGCCCAATCAAGGTATAAATCCCCATTTTAATTTGCCCAATCAAGGTATAAATCCCCATTTTAATTTGCCCAATCAAGGTATAAATCCCCATTTTAATTTGCCCAATCAAGGTATAAATCCCCATTTTAATTTGCCCAATCAAGGTATAAATCCCCATTTTAATTTGCCCAATCAAGGTATAAATCCCCATTTTAATTTGCCCAATCAAGGTATAAATCCCCATTTTAATTTGCACAATCAAGGTATAAATCCCCATTTTAATTTGCCCAATCAAGGTATAAATCCCCATTTTAATTTGCCCAATCAAGGTATAAATCCCCATTTTAATTTGCCCAATCAAGGTATAAATCCCCATTTTAATTTGCACAATCAAGGTATAAATCCCCATTTTAATTTGCCCAATCAAGGTATAAATCCCCATTTTAATTTGCACAATCAAGGTATAAATCCCCATTTTAATTTGCCCAATCAAGGTATAAATCCACACGTTCATTTGCACAATCAATTTCCACATTTATATGCAAGTATTTATGAAGATGACCTCAAACCTGAAATATTGTTTTTAAGGGACAGCCAAGTTAAAATTTTGGCAATTTCTGTGGATTTCCAAAATGGAACTAGAACGACACTCGGTAAAGCGCATACCTCCGCCAGGCTGAACAGTTTATGTTTTGTTTCCCATGGATCTGCATCTGAAGCGTAACCAAAATCTAATCATTTCGTTCTTGGTACACACCTAATCAGTCCAGCAAATTTCGTAAAATCCATCGATAACTTTTTATTATATCCTGCTCACACAGAGATAGTCAGACAGACAGACAGGGGTGAAAACATAACCTCTGTCCACCTTTAATGGTGGAGGTAATAACGTATTTGATATATATATATATATATATACCAACTCTCTCTTCCTCATATGTGGTGATTTCAAGTGTCACCATGCAAATTGGCTGTGTATCGATGCCTCTCTCACTAACCATGGTACTTCAGCAAAGGACTTCTGTGACTCCATGGGACTGACTCAATCTGGGAACTTTCCAACCCAGATTTCTCCCAATGCAACCTCCCTTCTGGACTGGTGATGACTTTCCTGCAAATGTCTCTTCCTCGTCCTCTGCTCCAATTATTTCATCTGTTCATATGCTTGTGAAAGTTAGTGTGTACTAGGTGCGGTGGGACGCAAGAAGCACGCGGGCCACCATCTACTCCGCTTTATTGCGCGACCAGAAGCACAGTCTTACCACCCCTAGCGGGCGAGGCATGATATACGAAAACCCAATCACGTGACACAGCACACTCCTCCCCCCGTAAAATGACCCGTCACATAACGAACGGATAATCACAACATGACCATCGGAAACCCATCAACACTCATAATCCTCCAAGTACCGCGGCCGCACCCTGACCCGCCTCGGACGGGCAGCGCCACCAGACAGTCCAGGCTCAGATGCCTCCCGGCTCGGTCGAGGTGACACCCTCGCCGGACTCGCACTTTCCGCAACACCAGCTACCCCCGACTGCCCAGCCTGCTCGACGTCCCCGGGTAGGACGGCATCAGGCGAAGACCCCCTCGGCGCCGGCCCAGCCAGTCCCGGCGACACAACGTCAGGTGCCGGCGAGACTACGGGTGGGGGCCCCGCAACGTTCGGCTCGGGGAGGTGTGGGGGGGGGGTGACGCTGAACAGCGATCATGCATCTGGTCCACGTGCTGCTTCCACACATCCCCACCATCAGTCCGCACCATGCAATTCGCCGGCCCTAGCACCACAGAGACCACCGCCGGCACCCATTTGGAACCGTGGAAATAATCGCGTACCATCACCCGCTGCCCCACCTCGAAGCTGCGCAGCCGCGTCGGACGCGACATTGCCCCACTCCCCGACCCTCCAGGTCGCAGCAAATCCAGCCTGGACCGCAAAGCCCGTCCATAGAGACGAATGGCAGGCGAATCACCCGTGACAGGATGAACTGCGTTCCTGTAATGGAGCAAAAAGAGATCGACTACCGCCTGCACAGGTGCAACACCCCCCCTGCGCAAAGCCCGCTTCAACATCTTGACAAACGACTCAGCTTGGCCATTCGTCTCAGGATGATACGGTGCGGACCTTAGATGTCGAATACCATTCTGGCGCATAAACTCATCAAATACACCCGCGATGAACTGCAGACCATTATCAGAGACCAGGATCTCCGGCAACCCTTTATTAGCAAAGATCGTCCGCAGCTTCTCCACTGTAATGTTTGCTGAAGTATGCTGCATTACTACAACCTCCGGCCATTTAGAGAATGCATCAATCACAATCAAAAACATCTTGCCATTAACCGGTCCTGCAAAATCTACACGGACCCTCTGCCAAGCTCGGTCTGGCGCAGGCCATAGACCCGAAGCTCGACGCGGGTTATCAGCATCTGTCTGGCACGTGGCGCAACGCTTAACCAACTGCTCAATGTCTTTGTCCAACCCCGGCCACCACAACAGGCTACGAGCAAGACTCTTGGTCTTCACGATGCCCAGGTGACTGACATGCAGTTCTTCCAAAAACCGCTGCCTGAACCTCGGTGGAATCACGGTCCTCATTCCCCACATTATGCACCGTTGGACCAACGACAGCTCCGCTGCGCGTGACGTGAAAGGTTGAAATGCCGGTGTCGAAGGCAGATCGCTCCAATACCCCGTAGAAATCACCTGGACGACACGGGCAAGCACCGGATCACGAGCCGACTCCACCGCAACCTGCCTGGCCGTGACCGGCCCGCTTTGGACCTGGTCCAGCGCGAACACATCGACCCGGTCGCCCAACTCAGACGCAGCTGGACCCTCCGCACACGGCAAGCGTGAGAGCCCGTCGCAGTTAGCATGCTTCTCGGTGCTTCGGAACTGAATATCATAATCGTAAGCACCCAGAAACAGACACCACCGCTGTATTCGCGCGGCTGCTACCACCGGCACCCCGCGTTCGGGTCTCAGGATGAATTGAAGAGGTTTGTGATCCGTCTGTAAAGTGAAATGCCACCCCAGCAGATATTGATGAAACCTCCGCACACCCCAGACGAGGCTGAGAGCCTCCCGCTCAATCTGGGCATATCCGCGCTCTGCTGTGGACAGGGTCCGGGATGCAAAACAAACAGGCCGCTCGGAACCATCGTCCATCCTGTGGGAGAGCACTGCCCCGATGCCATATGCAGAGCTGTCGCATGCCAATAGGAGCGTACGCGCAGGCTCGTAGTGTACGAGGACCGTATCCTCTGTGAGCAGCCGCTTGACGCGGTCGAACGACGCCTGGTGTGCAGGCCCCCAACCCCAGCGCTTGTCCTTCTTGAGCAACCGCGTCAACGGCGCAAGTTGTGAGCTGAGCCCGCGCACGAACCTTTGGTAATACTGGGCCATGCCAATGAACGAGCGCAGCTGCGTCTTGTCGCGAGGCGGTGGCATGCGCTGAATCGCCTCCACCTTCCGAGGACCTTTCAACAGCCCCTCCGGCGTGATGATGTGCCCGAGGTATTCCAAGCGCTGCTTGAAGAACGCGCACTTGTCCCTGTTTAAGCGCAGGCCGCACGCTTCTAGCTTCGTCAGCACTCGGGCAATGTTCGCCAGATGCTCGTCCGCCGTTTTTCCCGCAATGAGTACATCGTCCAGGTAGGTCTGAGCGGGCAGGCCAATGCAAACCTGATCCATAGCTTTCTGCCACAAAGCTGGGGCCGAAGCAATCCCAAAACAGAGTCGGGTATATCGATAGAGTCCTTGACACGTGTTGATTGTTAAAAGCTCGCTACTCCCGGGATCCATCGGCAGGTGAAAATATGCATCACGCAGGTCAAGCTTCGTGAAGTATTGACTCTCCGCCAATCGCGCATATATTTCATCGATTGACGGCAATGGATATTGCTCCACGCTGAGCCCCGGGTTAACTGTGGATTTGAAGTCCCCGCACAATCGGACGTCCCCATTCCGTTTCAGCACCGTGACAACCGGGGTGGCCCAATCCGAGCATGACACCCGTTCGATCACTCCACAGGCCTCTAGCCTATCCAGTTCACCCTTGACCTTGTCCCGCAGGGCATACGGCACCGGACGCGGTTTACGAAACCGAGGAACCACCCCCTCCTTCAAGAAGAGTTTCGCCTCCATGCCCATGAGTTTTCCAAGGTCGTCTCTAAACAACCCTTGATGTCTTTGAAGAATCTCCTCCAACTGATCCTCCCACTGGCCCGGCACGGGTTGCACAAGGTGAACTGCGGACCAGTCTAGCCTGATGCGGGTCATCCAATCTCGGCCGAGGAGAGACGGCCCCCGCCCCCGTATGACGTACACGCGAAGCGTGGCGACCTGGCCTTGGTACCGCACAGACACGTATGCCATCCCGACTGGCGTTATCTTCTCGCGGGTGTACGTGAGCAGCGCGAGGTTTGACCTGATAAGGTTCAAGCCGTTGAGTCTACGCGCGGTCTGTTCGCCGATGAGCGACACCGCGGCTCCCGTATCGACCTGGAACGTGATCGGCGTTTCGTTCACTTCGACTTCCACCGTCATCGGGCGCGCCGTCGTCGGGCCAACTGAACACAGGCTCAACAACGGCCGCTGGTTCCGCCCCAAGTCACGTCGCACATCGCCGTCCACGACTTTCACGGTGGCCGACGCCCCACACGCGCCAAATGACCCACCTTGTGACAATTCAAACACACGTTGCCTTTATACGGGCATGCACGGTGCAGGTGTCGACCTCCACATCCCAAGCATGTCCGCGGGGTCACCCCGCCGCACGCGTGGCCGCGCGGCGACGTCCGACCCGCATCGAAGGTCGTGCACGCGTCCCGGGGTGCCCGCGACCCCGCGTGGCCGGTGATGGCTCGAACATCCCCGCGAGTCTGCTCAACCGCCATGTGTGCTTTCATTTTCTCCACAATGTCCCGAAACGCCAGCCCGTCATCCCGGGGCCTGTTCGGTGCCACTAAATCACCCAGCAGCCGATAATGCTCCGGCGAAAGCGAAGCGAGCAAGATCGACTTCTGCTTGCTCTCGTCAACCACATCGTTCGCGTGGAAATAGCATTCCAATTGCTCCGAAAACAATTTGAAGTCGTCCCCGTCGAAAACGGGCATAAGTCCGTATGCACCCATCCTCGTCAGCCAACTAGTGTGTACTAGGTGCGGTGGGACGCAAGAAGCACGCGGGCCACCATCTACTCCGCTTTATTGCGCGACCAGAAGCACAGTCTTACCACCCCTAGCGGGCGAGGCATGATATACGAAAACCCAATCACGTGACACAGCACATCTCTCTGGCTATCCTCAGAGAGCTTCTTCAATGCCAGAGAGTCCAGCGTTTCTCTCAAACAGATTGGCAGGGACTGCAAGCAGCTGTCTCTCTTCAGGACTGGTCTCCCATATCTACTGCCCCTGATGTTAACTTTGCCTAGAAATTCTTCAACAGAATATATATATATCTCTATCTCTATCTCTATCTCTATCTCTATCTCTATCTCTATCTCTATCTCTATCTCTATCTCTATCTCTATCTCTATCTCTATCTCTATCTCTATCTCTATCTCTATCTCTATCTCTATCTCTATCTCTCTCTCTCTCTCTCTCTCTCTCTCTCACAGATTCATCTCATCTCTTCTTGAATTCATACAGCACTACGAACCCTTCTTCCCACGAATGGTACACTGAATCCTGTGGTGAGGTCGTTGATCTGAAACAACTTGTCTTTTCTTCATGGAAGGCTAATCCAACCAAAAGTAGCTCAATGCATTCCAAAAAGTGTGTATCTACTCTCAAGAGAGTAAGAAAACAACATCTGTCCAATCCTCAAAAATGAACTTCCAAACTTGTCTGCCTCTTCCAAAACTTGGTAGCACCTTGCTAAGTCTAAGGTGGCACAAATGGCACCGCATCTGACTCTGCTCGTGAGAAGGCTGAATGCATCAATTCTGTGTTTGTTTCCAAATGTTGTCCCCAACCCCTCACTCTCGGTACACATCCTTCCCTGTCATACCCAACTGCTCCTGGACTCTGTGTTATTTTGCACCTGAGAAGGTGGACAAGGTGTTCAACCCTTGACTCTGACTCCGCCACTGGACCGGACGACGCCAGCTCATGTTTCCTAAAAACCTGCTCTGATGCTCTTGCACATTCTCTCTCTGCCCTTTTCACCCTGTCATTTGCCCAAGGTCATCTTCCATCTGCTTGTAAGTCTGCCAACATCAATGCACTACACAAAAAGGTGCAAAAAAGGATTTCCTTAAATACAGACTGATCAGCTTACTTCCAAGCATGACCAAAGCCATGGAAGTAGGGAAAGAATACTGGTTCTGGCTCACTTTTCCCCATGTAAATGAATGGGGGATTTTCAGCCATGAAATTTTTCTTTTTTTTTCCCTGAAAAAATAAATCCCCTTTTTAGCCCAAGGTATATTTATTTGTCTCCCCTTTTAACCTGGAGCCTGGTGTTGGCTTAGTGGTTAGGGTGGCGGCTTGGGATCCCAGGGTCCTGAGTTCAAGCCCCGTTGGCTGCTGAATTAACACCAGGGGGTTGACTCAGCCTGCCATCCTTCCGAGGTCGGCGAAATGAGTGCCAGTGTACTGGTCCCGGTGTATGCCCCGGTTAGAATAGGTGTACCATATCCCTGTGTGTCGTAAGAGGCGACCAGGGTTGGTGTCAGGAAGGGCATCCGGCCATAAAACATTGCCTCAAAGAAAAAGCCAAACCCTGCACAGCAGGGAAAAATGGCTGTAAAAACGGTCATTTTTTTATTTCCCTTTAACCTAGGGGCTCTCTATTCAAATAGCCCATACAACAAGATAAAGATTTGTTAAAGGTGATTCGAAAGAAATATCTGAAACGCCTAAGCCTCGGGCACTCTTTATCAAATAACCAATGCATATTGTTTAGCTCACTCATTGAACCTATAAACATTTGTTCATTCTCAAATTCCTTCAATAGTTTAATTTTCTTTGCACAATAATCCCCATCTAAAATATTGAAAAACAAAACATTTGAATCTTTATATTTTTTAAGATACCCCTTTTGTGCCATTACAAAATGATAAACTTCTCTTAATGATCTCATCTGACCACCTTCCTGAGTTGCAAATCATTTTTGTACATAAACCATGCCAGAAAAAAAGTTTTGTTTCAAATGTTTTCAGTTCATGCCGTGGAAAATGAGGAAGTGTTTTTTTGACACGGCCGTGCTGTGTGAATGAGGAAGTGGTTTTGGACTGTCATGCTGTGAAAAATAGGAACTATTCTGTGAGACAAGGTCTCGTGTTTATATTTTATCTCAGAACACGAACTGAAAACATTTGAATCAAAACTTTTATGGCGTGGTTTATGTCCAAAAACGATTTGCAACTCGGGCGGTGGCCAGATGAGATCATTAAGAGAAGCTTGTCATTTCCTGTGCCCACACCCAATGATTAAGCAATTTCCTCATCGTTGCTTTATAAGCGGTTCGCCAGACAAAGTTTCTGCCAGACGGATTTCATTTTTACAACTGAGGCATGGACGATATTTCTTCCGATGAAGCCAACAGCCCACTACAGAGTTGGTAAGTTTGTGTATGCTTTTCTCTTGAACGATGAAGCAAATGATTATTAATTAAATCATGATAATTCTGATATATATATATTTTTTCCCTGACAGGGCATTGGAAGAAATTGAGTTCACATATCACGACGTGGTTCATGAAATTAATACTCTTATTGAAGAGATCAATGATTTTAGAAGAGAATTGAAAGACATTTTCAATGAGTGGCATGAAGTCTTATCACGTCCTCTCATCTCGAAGGAATTAAACCAATGGTGAGACACGTGTGTGTGCCTCTCTCTCTGTCTGTCTTTCTACCTACCTCTCTCTGCTCTTATTGAAGAGGCCAATGATTTATAATGACTGGTCTCTGATCTCGAATGAATTAAACCAATGGTGAGGCACGTGTGTGTGTGTCTATGTGTGTGTGTATGTGTGTGTGTGCGTGTGTGTGTGTGTGTGTGTGTTGCTTTCCCTGTCTGTCTCTTCATCTATACCCTGACTTATTTTTTTTTTTTTCAGCACTATCGCACAACATCAGCTGTTGAAGCAATCTTGTACAACACATGATTTTCTGAGGTAAATATTTCTGAATTATTATTAATATCACTGTATAACACATGATTTTCTGGAGGTAAATATTTCTGAATTATTATTAATATCACTCTCTCTTTAGAATGTCGCCTTATGTTGGTTGCATCATTAGTTTGACGTGGTTTTGTCAGTACACTGAATTCATTTTATTGACCTTGAAAGGATGACAGGCTCCTGGTGTGTTAATTCAGTGGTCAACGAGGCTTATTCATATTACCATGTAATTATCTTTATAGAACCTAATTATTATCCACTTTTTGTTTCAAAACAGAATATGGTGTGTCTGAGTTTCGAAATCACAAGGCATCTGAAGAAGATTGCTGGGAAAGATTGTACATTCTCGCAAATGAATATTTAATATTTTCAATATTAATAAATTATATTTGTTTTGTTTACAATTACTTGATTCTGAATTACAAGAAAAGAATAAAAGAGATGTAAAGGGGGGGGGTTGGGTGGGGAGGGGGGGGGTAGGTGCGCTCCCCCAATGACCCATCACCATCCCATCCCTCCCTCCCCGTGTGGGTGGGGGGGGAGGGGGGGGGGGGGGATGAGGGAGGTGGTGGGTCAAAGGTGGGGCGCACAGGGGGGATGAGGGGGGTGGGGCTTGTGTGGGCGGGGCTTGTGTGGGCGGGGCTTCGGGTGGGGGCTTGTGTGGGTGGGGTGTGTGTAGGAGGGGCTTGTGGGCGGGGTGTGTGGGTGGGGCTTGTGTGGGTGGGGCTTGTGTGGGCGGGGGTTTATGTGGGTGGAGCTTGTGTGGGAGGGGTTTATGTGTGTGGAGTTTTGTGTGGAGCTTGTGTAGGCAGGGCTTATGTGGGAGGGGTTTATGTGGGCAGGGTTTATATGGGCAGGCGTTTATGTGGGTGGAGCTTGTGTGGGAGGGGTGAATGTGGATGAGGCTTATGTGGATAAATGGATGGGTGGAGAGATGGGGGGATGGGTGGATGAGTGGAGCTTGTGTGGATGGGTGGATAATTTTTTAATTAAATAAACATGTTGTGTGTGTGGGGAACTAATTAACTAATCACCACTAATTATGTGAATATGATGAATATGGGTGGAGCTTGTGTGGGGTTTGTGTGTGTGGAGCTTGTGTGGAGTTTTTGTGTGGAGGTTGTGTGGAGCTTGTGTGGGGTTTGTGTGGGCGGGGCTTCGGTGGGAGGGGCGTGTGTGGCGGGAGTCAAAAAGGGGCGGAGTCAAAAATTTCAATTTATTGGAGCTTGTGGGGGTGTGTGTGGTGGGGTTTGTGTGGGATTTGTGTGGGCGGGGCTTGTGTGGGCGGGGGCTTGTGTGGGTGGGAGCCAAAAAGGGGCGGAGTCAAAAAATTTCAATTTATCTTTGTCTTTTGGAATTCCTGAGAATAAAATGTACCTAAAATCTCTTCCCCTTCCAACTAATATATCTTATAAGTCCAAGGTACCGTAGCTATTTCATCAACAATTTTTAAAAGCTCGTTGGTCCATCTTTTCGTATAACCTTTTTCAAAATGAGATTTCCACCTATATATTCTTACGATATCACCAACTTTGAACTTAGGTTTTCTGACATTAATCTCTTTTTCATATTTTAATTTTGTAAATGTTTCTGATGGCTTCATATTTGTTGACGTGTGAATCGTGTCATTGTACTTATCCACAATATCTTGAATAAAAGATGACCATTGTTGTGAACCGAGTTGTGTGAATTTTTATATAGTCTCTCTTTAAGGTACGATTAAAATGTTCAACAACAACTGCCTTCCTTCATTAAAGGTACTGTATAATGTAATACTGTTATTTTTTAGAAAATTCATAAATGTCTTGTTATAAAACTCCCTACCCTCATCAGTCCACAATTTTTAGGTTTTCTTACTTTTATTAAATATCTGTTGGAAGGCTAACATAAGAGTATTACCTGTTTTGTTTTTTAATGGTACAACCCACGCATATCTACTCCTCAAATCAATAACGGTTAAAGCATACTTGTACCCCTTATCATTATTGGAGTTCAATCAAATCAGCAGACCAGATATAATCTACTTCCTTGGAATAAACTTTCCTTCTCTGAAACTTTGTGAATATTGGTTTATGTAATTCATCAGCTAATTGCTCTTCAGTCTTAATGGCATCATTAGAGCCTATAAGTTTTTTGAATTTCCAAGTCCAAGTTTCAATTTAGCACTGATCATCTTCTTCACAATGAACCGATCAACTTTTTCTCTCAAGGTTGGATTTTGTATCAGAGACAAATTATACAACATTTCTCTATCGGCTTCATGCTTTTCTTCCAACGTTGTGGTATTCCCATAATCAATATCGTGTCTCATGCACACTTCATCAACTCTATTGATAGGCTTACTCCAGGATTTAGGATTGTCTGCCTCATCTAATCTTTTATCCAAGTTTGTGCCTGGGCCACAGAAAGAATACCCTGGAAGATGTAATTCCCCTGGTATTCCAGTAGTTGTAAATTTACTTCCTGATAAAAACTTTTGGATATCTCCTCCTAGTTTGTGTTGGGAGATAAATTGATTTTTTTTGAACCACACACCGAACATATACCTTTTTGTATAACCCTGTTATTTTTACTTTTAATATATGAAATATTTTTAGTATTAGTTTTCTTTTACATTGAGACAATAACTCATTTATTTATGAGAAAAATTCCTGCAGAGTGCAAAAACCTTTTTAGTTTCCAACATGCACATTTGAATCTTGATTTTTAAAACATAAAGAATCCTTAGAAATGCCTTCACTCTCTCCTCCATTTATTTAAGAAAAAAAAAATGAAAAACTTGAATTAAAATCCATATCTTGTCGATGCCAATAGTCTTGCCGAAAGTATTGCAAATAGACTTGTCAATTCTTTCTTTTCCTCCTCGGTGGGTTGAGTTATTTTCTGTAATACCCTTAATCTTTTTTAATCTCACTGGTTTCCATATTTTGATATTTATTTTGTCTCGCTTCTTTCCTCCCTCTCTCCTTCTCTCTCTTCTCTTTCCTCCTTCTGTTTCTTCTCCCTCTCCTCCCTCTCCTTCTCTTTCTTCTTTCCCTCTCCCTCCCTCTCTTCTCTTCTCTCTCTCTCTTTCTTCCTCTTTCTCCCTCTCTCTCTTCTCCCTCTCCTCCTTCTCTCTCTTCTCTTTTTCCTCCTTCTCTTTCTTCTCCCTCTTCTCCTTTTCCTCCTCTTCCCTCTCTTCTTCAACTCCTTCCTCATCCCTTACTATCCTTGAATCGCTTACACCCCATAGAATATTATACATATATTCATCAGGATTTCTTGTTATTCCTGTATCCAAAATAATTTTTTTACAACAGGAAACCAATAAAATTTCTTTTGAATTTCTAAAAGAGCCTTACCTTTTCTTAACTTTATAATTTTTTCATTATTTAACATTCTAATTAAATCTAAAGTTGTCGGTTTATCAACATCAGCATAATGCCAATCTTTTATTGAAAATACCTCATTCTTATGTTGTAGAACATATTTATTAAAATACCGAATACCCTTTTCTTGAAGGTATGCTTGGACACAGAAATGATAATTTTCTTGAAGCCTTCTTGCTGTCATTTATGTATTAGAAATATATGTTAGAATAATATTATGGCACGAAACACCTCCCCATCTTCCCATAGTTAAATCATTTTGTATTTCCTTACTTATTATATATAATCCTGTTTTTTCTGTTTTCATGAGATAAACAAGGGCAAAACCATTATTATATTTACCCTTATTAAATTCTTTTATTTGTTGTTTACTAATCGTAGCCCCACAAAACTCATTCTCGATACCAAGTGGATAATATTCTTCCTTACGAGACTGATTTAATTGTTCCAGGTCTTCAAGGTTAATTTTAAATGACCAATTATACCCTAAGTCATTCATATCATATCCCCATTGTTCTATTCTCATACAAACGATACGCCCTTCTTTATAAAAATTTATTTTAATTCGAACTGTGAATTCTGTATGACCTGGAGATAATATCAACACTTCTGTATCTTTGGAATACACAGCCGTTTTATTTAAGGATATATATTGTGATAAATCGCTTAATCTCACCAAGTCATTCGCGTCAGTCGGGCTTGGATAATTTTTTAATTTATAAGCATTTTTCATGTTAATATTTTTGGTTATATTATATTTATGTCGTTCAGCCTGTGCCTTTGTGTAATAATTTGATAAATCAATATCCAGTTCTTGAGATAAACCAAAGATAGAACCATCTTTACCAACATAAGTCATTTATATTAGATTAAAAATAATATCATAAAATTTTTTATTTTTGTTGAGTTGAAATAACACATATAGGCATAATTGGCCACAACACTTGGAATTTAATTCTTGGACTTGAAATGTTTGATAAACACCATTCTGTAAGAATTTTATGACTTCAACAGGTGGTGGAAGACCAAAAACTATCAAAATAATATTTGTCTTGACTATTAAAAATACAAACCCAATGAGAACCGCTCCCATTATTATCTTCTAAGTTCATAATAATATTCTTTGTATGTTTCGCACATTTGTTAATTCATCTCTCATACAAATAACCACATTATGAATTTTTTAATTTCTTACAATATTTGACAAGTTGTAAATTTGATGTTGTATTCTTTCCAAATTTTTTCAACCACTCATCAATGCTCATTTATTTATTAGAAAGATATAATCCATTACCTCTTTTCGTTAATTTTACACCTGCTTGTGCTATAGAAGAAAGCATATCTCCAACTAACAATCTCGCTTTATCAGGCAGACCTTCAAGTTTTTCAGCAAAATCTACAATTACACCACTTCCACTAATTTGTTTCTCCAACTCTTTGTTATGTCTTTCCAATTCTTTTGAGCCTGAGTTGAGCCTTCCTTTCGTTGGCAGTTTTCACCGCTGTTGAAATACCACCCGTCAATGCTCCAACCGCACTTAAACCAGCAAATAAAGGAATTAGAAATGGGAGAAATCCTCCACTCGTCTCTCTTATTGAATATTTTTTCAACATTGGTTTTGTCATTTTAATTTTAAGTGAGCCAGTGTCATTCAAGATTTTAACCTGTTCTCTTGTGAGAAAAACATCAATTCTTACTGCTCCTTTTCTCTGAATTGTATTAACGTTAATCGTACAAGGCTTTTGATTTTGAACACAAGATGATAGTTTATGAAGATTGATTTGATTAACATATACCCCAGTTGGTACTTTGCCACTCATTTATTTAACAAAAATTATGTGAGACTAATCATCACACCATTATCTGTATTAATCTGCAATTCTGTTTCTTCCAAAAGCAAACAATATGTATCAACTTCTTCACTCTCCTCTTTCAATGTATAGGGAAGTATCCACTGATTTGACTTTATAGTTTCCTTTTGAGCGCTCAGGTCAAACGCATAGATTGTATACAAACTTTTAAATGCTGTCATATCCAAAATAGGTTCTTTATTTCCATTACTTTCACACACCTTTGGTAAGACTTGTATGCTTCAGCAAAATCATTTTTTCCCAATTAATTTCCAATCTATCTCGTGGGTAAAATGTTCCATCTAGAGAAACGCCGAAGTTGTTTCACCTTAGCATTATCACTCAATGCATTATTCTTATCAGTCGCAGTATCACCATCTGGCTTTTTAAAAATGATCCACAGATATCGTGGCTTTCCTTCCAGAACACCCAAATTCCACGTGTAAGTTGTTTGATTGAGTTTAACGTGTTGACATCTTCTTTTGAGGTATGATACACTGAGTGGTTTCTTTGAGTTAAGTCTTCGATTCAACATCTCTTCTGTTTTAAGATTAGGAGTATATTCACTGATATACCAACTCATTTCCTCAATTACAAATTTATTCTGATCACCAAAAGCACTACCAACACCAAAAAGCAATCGATTTTCATTATCATTCCTTTGTAGTTGAAATCTAATTTTAAGGCCATACAGAACTTTATCATGATCACAAAATCCAAATATACCTTTAAGAGGAACTGCCACAGTAAAACTATTTTCTGCTTTTGTATCATCATTATACATTCCTTTCCTTTGAGTATACCCAGGGTCTGTGTTTGTTCCCGTTGACATATCAGGAATAAAACCTTCGACAGACCCCTTTCCCATTCTATCACTGAATGTATAGAGTGTAAATTTTATCATTTCAGATACAGCAGAGACATAATCAACCGCTTCAACTTCTTGTGTTCCAATATACAAACGCACACTATCAAACATTTTCCAGAAGAAATCATTTACAAGTGTAGCGTTTGTGTTATTCCCAGCCTTAGTGAATTTAAATTTACACAACAAGAAACTTTCGGAGAGATTCAAATAGGTTTGTTGATTATTTATTTCAAAACTTTTTGTACCATTCGTATTCCAGTCTGTTCCAGTTATTGCATTTACCTTGAAGTAATCTTCTTTTTAGTGGAGTTTGAGATAATAATAGTATCATCCAAATCATAGATACTATCAATTGCTTCCATACTTGTATTTATTTAGGAAAAAAAAAGATGTTAAAACTTTTGAAACCCTGATCCAAGTATTTGAATTATTTTCTGTCGTTCTTGGGGGACAACTGAGTTTTGCCTTTCTTAATTTCTTTTATTGCTTGTAATTTATGAGATTCCTTCTGAGCATCTTTTATACTCTTTACGGCACCTGCTACATTTCCCACAGCAGAAGCAGTTGAACCAATTAGATCTTTATGTTTAAGAATAGTTGAACCAATACCCATGAGAGTATCAATTATCCCATCTCCTCTAAATTGATGTCCAACACCCCTTTGTCTCTTAGGTTTATAGTATCCTCTACCAAGATACATACCTTCACCCTTGTAGTATGGGGAAAGGAACATCCCATCCCCTGTAATTATTTTATATTTTCCCAACTCGTGTTTCCTCACAATAACCATCGTATTTATTTATTGGAAAACTTCACGTAGGTGAATTCTGATGGATATAACTTCTCCATTAAAATAAATCACACGATTATCTTGGTTGGTTATCCTAAAATTTACTCTGTGTATGGTTTTTTCCTGACACAGGTAGATAAACCAAATTTTTGGGTTCCATATTGAATTTATAACCAATTGGGGTTGAGTATGCGCTGAATGAAAATATTGTATTTGTTTTTTTTCCATCATTATAAGCACCATCAATCAAATCACAGTGAATTAACACCGAATTTATTCCTGAGGATATTTGAATGACATTATCACTGTAAAACGTCCCATTAGTTTCAATCTTTTTTGAGGAGAAACCCAAGAACTCTCTAAATGAATTATCAATTGTGAAATCAACCTTGTAGTTATTTTTAACCTTAATCGTTGATTTTGAAGTATGTTTTTGAATGTTTATAACAATATTTTTTGGTTCATCACCCTGTTCTTTTATAAGACGAGCAATTTCGGAAGATATTTGAGAAATCTCATAGGCTGCCGGTGAGACTGTTATCGTTTTGTATCCACTTCCTGGATTATAACTAAACTTGTCATTTTTCTCGGTTATATTAAATAAGGTATTATAAGTTTCCATGGACAATAAAGATGCCTCATATTCTTTTGTTGTGTCAAGTTGTAGTGGGTATGGGAATGAAGATGTGTGGTCGCTTGTTGTGAAATTGAAACTAAGGATTGTGCTTCTCATCTTATTTAATATGAGATAAAATGTCTTTATATTGATATTTATTAATTATTTTCATGTTCATCAACTGGTCTAAAATGGCTGATGCTTCATTAAAACAATTGTTATTTCCAGCCTTCTTACTGCCTAACAACAATAACAGTCTATTAACTAATTGCGATGGGTCATTTGGAAGAAAACTAACACCTGAACCAAGGATACTTAAAGCCTGAATAATGTGTTTCTCCTTCTCATTCTTCCTACTTTTACCAGAAAGAATAACCTTATAATTTAGAGTGTTCAGCAGATCAATATATACTCTATCATCATTATTTTCCATATCCAATGGTTTATCAATATACTTTGATTCATCCCTCACAGTTGAACCTTGTCTTCCATCTTTTGTGAGAAGAAACATTAATCTTGGAGTTAGTTTAACAGGGGTTGAGCAGAACCCAAGAACCTTAATTCATCATTAAATATCAATACCTTTTCTTGAACAAGATGAAATATTGCTGATTGTTCTGTTGGAATGAGTCCTGCTTTGGTTTTTGAATCCGCTGAATATTCATTGTTTTGAAGAGCATTCACAATATAATCAGGGGTCGATTAATCTCTTCCAGTTGTTGAAATAAACCTTCATCATCATATTCTAATTCTCCTAAATGCTCTAATTCTTCCTCCGTCATTTGACTGAAATCTTTTAACATTTGAAGTTTTTAGGAGTATATTCTACCGTGGGAAATGTGGAAACATCTTTCATTTTTCCTTGGGAAGTTTTTAAAAGTGGTTTAAAAATTTCTCTTGTTTTCTTTCAAATGCTTCTTCGCCCGTTAGTTTCTGTCTGCGTTTCTTCTTTATGTCTTCCTGCTGTTTTACAACTTTTGAAACCAACTCTTGATGTTCCCTAAATCTTCTTGCTCTTTCTTTTGCATCCATTTATTTATTGAAAAATATCATTTAATATCTCATCTTGTTTCACAACAATATATTTATATTTTTCAGTCGTGGTGTTTCATGTAATCCCCAAATTCCTTTTTACTACATAATGTAGAACAATTGTCTCTCCAAAAATTGTTTATATCTATTGAATTTAACTTGAATAAAATAAAAGTATTAGCATTGTTTCTGATGGAACGACGAGGAAGCTGAAAGTACGATTGACTAAGATAAATACAATTACAAGAAGAATGTCTCCCTCTTGTGTAGTAGCTGTCCATTACCGTTTGGTTTCTCTCATTAACACAATCATCAAAGATAACGAGGTTCTTTTTGGATTTATCCAAATCTTGGGGAGACGGTATATCATCCGTATTATCACTCAGAATACAAGTTATCGGTTTTGATTTCTTTTTACATCTCTGTGTATCACAAAATAGTTGTATTATATCTTCAATGTTAAAATCATTTAGGTTTTTTTGAAGTTTAAATAAACCGATTATATCTTCTTTTTGAAGACCAGCATTAAAACCTTGTGAGAGTAGTTGATACTCTGGTTGAAAACTCGACTTTGTGAAAATTATTAAATTATCATAATCTAAAAGTTGGGAGTGAGGAGCATCTTTAAAAGTAAGCAGGTTTTTCCACATCCACTTGAACCAACTATGAGGCATCTTAATGAATTTGGGAGATTTTTATGGTTGTCAAATTTTATCTTGTTTTCCCAAATAGGTAAAAATCATTCATTTATATATTTGGAAAACAGGTTATTTAATTTATTCTTGGCTTTTTTCGAAATTCTATATTTTATCCTAAGTTCAGGTTTAATTTCAAGATAATCCATTATTTTATTTATGCAATATCTTGTGTTGATATTTCCCTGAAAATCACATCCATGAATAAGATATAACAACAATCCTTTGAACATTTCTCTAATACGCTTCAGTTTCTTCCTTGTAAGGAAAGGTGTGTTCTCACCCTCGTTCTTTACATTCATTTCTCGAATCAATCTTGTAAAGTAATTCATTTTTTGGTGTAAATCTAAAAGAATTATTTTCCTTTTTATATTTTTGATTATCATTAATTAGAAGATAATCACAGAATATACATTGTTTATAGGCTTTTGACTCTGTGTTTAATCCCCGTCTTTCACACGCAGGACAATTCTCAAATTTGTCATATGGAGAATCATGGAATTCAAGAGGCTCAAAATCGAGTAAACTATTCATATTTATAAAGTAAAACTTTACTTAAACTGAAATTCATCTTCGATATCATCTTCGATACTTTCAGAATCATCTATACTTTCATAACTATCATTTGAACACAAACTCTCGGTGTCATAACTATCGTTTGAATGCAAACTCTCGGTATCATAATCACTCTCATAATCTTCAAAATCTTCAGTTGAATATTGGCTCATTTAATTAGTAGAAAAAACATTACCATCGTATCGATATACATTTTTTCATTAACAGATTCAACTGCTACATTTTTTATATTAAAGGTAATTTTAAAATGATCCTTAACTACAATTGAACGAAATGTCATTTCACCTGATATATTAACATCCTTTATTTCATCAGGATTTATATCTTTAGGGTTGTTGAAAAAATACAAATTTCTCCTTGCATATTACAGATGGTCTTATCTTTTCTTTCTAAAGCTTCATCCATAAGGTTTTTATTTTTTGATACCTTTTCTTGTTTCATTGCTTTTTCTAGTTTTGAATATATTGCCAGAAGGAGAGGAGAAACTTTTGTTAGAGATACCTTAATTGATGTTCTTCCAGGTATACTAAAAGTACTTCCACTGAAGTAAATTGAAGAACTCATCATATCCACCATAATTGTTTTTATCCAATAGTTGTTATATTTATCTTTGTTCAATTTTACATCCTTGACATATTTCTAGCATCTTTAACAAATGAAGAGATTGATTGAAACTTGTCTTTTGTGTCTTGAAACATTGTATTTATTAAGTGAAAAAGTTGGAGGATAAAATGGTTTTAAGCACAGATTCACCTGTAAAATAAACGAAATTTTCATCAAGAAAATTTTAGTTTAAGCACAGATTCACCTGTAAAATAAACGAAATTTTCATCAAGAAAATTTTAGTTTAAGCACAGATTCACCTGTAAAATAAACGAAATTTTCACCAAGAAAATTTTAGTTTCTACACAGATTGACCTGTAAAATAAACGAAATTTTCATCAAGAAAATTTTAGTTTAAGCACAGATTCACCTGTAAAATAAACGAAATTTTCATCAAGAAATTTTTAGTTTAAGCAAAGTTTTATTATATAAATATGGTGAATACAACATACTGCGATGTTTGTAATCACGTAGAATATAAACATTATAGAAAACACCTCCGAACCAACAAACACACATTTAATCTATTTCACAAAATATCCCCTCTTGAGTTGGAAAGAAAACATTGTGATACCTGCTCAAAGGATGTTTTGAAGAGTAGTTATAATAGGCATCTTCAATCACAAAAACACAAGAAAAATGAGTTTAAAGTAAAGGGAGACTATTATATTGAAAACACTGATGGGGGATTTAAAGGGCATATAAAAATAAGGATTTTTCAATTTGGAGAACCCGGTACATCATCAATAATTGAATCAATTGAAATACTGAAACCTGATGTTGAAAAATTTATTAAAAAACATTAAAAGAAATGAAAACTTTAAAGTTTTATATGGGAGTGAAAATGAATATGAAAAGACAAGATGAAGAACAAACTCCTTATATGAGGACAGATCTTCATTTTTATAACATCATTTCAAGATTTTTTGAATAGTGGGGTTTATGAAGAACTATCAAGACAAGAGGAGGATGTTGATAATACAGTGGTAGGAAGTGGATTCAATATTAAAAAATCATCTTTTTAGATGTACACATTCTAAAATCAAACCCTCTTAAAGCTTCTTCTTATATTGAATTACCAAAAGAAATAAAAACGAAAGAAGGCAGTTGTTAATAATATTAAGAATAATGATAATAAATGTTTTCTCTGGTCTGTTCTTGCTCACTTACATCCACCAAAATGTAATTCAGAAAGAGTAAAACAATATATGAAATATGAGAATACCTTGGACATTAAAGATTTTAATTTCCCAATGCCACTAACAGATATTCCTAAATTTGAGAGAAAGAATAATCTTTCTATTAATGTATATGGATTAACGCATACAAACAACAAAGTTCAAATATAAAAAATTTCAAACAACTATAAAAATGAAGAAACACACATTGATCTTTTATATTTTAGTGTTGGAAATAATTCACATTACACATACATCAATAATTTATCAAGATTAATCTCTTCTCAGGTATTCAGAACAGCAAACAAAATATATCCTTGTAAGCTTATGTCTTAATTCATTTCATACAAAAGAACGATTATAACAACATTCAAAATATTGTAGTAATCATAAATCAGCTGTAATTACAATGCCTAAACCTGGTGAAAAGATTTATTTTGAAGATTATAATAAATCTATCATGCACCCATTTGTGATATACGCTGATTTTGAATGTATCCTTAAAAAGATAAATACTGCTTCTCCTAATCCAAAAGAACCATATACAAATAAATATCAAAACATATTCCTTGTGGTTTCTGTTATTATATCAAATCATCTGTTGGAGAAAAGTATAATAAACTTGAACAGTATAGTGGAAAAAATGCTTCACAAGAGTTTGTAAAACGATTAGAAAAGGATTGTATAAGACTAAGTAAATTAATGAAAGAAACAAATGAACCGATGAAATTAACTATAGAAGAAAAATTAGAATTTAGAAAGAACAATATCTGTCATATTTGTGAGGAGGAAATTGAGGAGTCTAAAGTTAGGGATCATTGTCATCTTACTGGTAAATATAGAGGTCCCGCTCATTCCTGTTGTAATCTTAATTATAAATTACCTTCTTTTATTCCAGTCTTTCTTCACAACAGCGCCAACTATGACACACATCTATTTATAAATGAACTTTCAAAAACACCAGGGAATATTTCTGCCATAACAAACACAAGTCAAAAGTATATTTCATTTACAAAATGATATTCACAAAACCTATAACTCGTATAAGGTTTCTTGATTCTTACAAGTTTATGGGAACACCACTAGCCAACCTCGCATCAAATCTAAGCTCCACGGGCTCTTTTCCAAATCTTAGTTCATTCTTTCCAAAAGAGGAAATTCTAACTAAAGAGGAAATTCAGATTAAAGAGAGAATTCAAAGTAAAGAGGAAATTCTAATTAATGAGGAAATGAATGAAGAAATTCTTACTGAAGATGAAATTCTAATTATACAGAAAATTCGAACAAAGAATGAAATTCTAACTAAAGAGGAAATTCTGATTATAGATGAAATTCTGATTAAAGAGGGAATTCTAACTAGAGAGGAAATTGAAACAAGGAATGAAATTCAAAGTAAAGAGAAAATTCTTACAAGTAAGGGAATTTATCCTTATGGTTATATGGATTCATTTATGAGATTTAAAGAAACACAACTTCCTTCAAAAGAAAGTTTCTATAATAACCTTTATGAAGAAGAGATAAGTGATAAGGAATATAAACACGCACAAGAAATTTGGAAATTATTTAAGATAAAGAACCTTGGAGAATATCATGATTTGTATCTAAAAACAGATGTTTTATTGTTAGCTGATGTGTTTGAAGCTTTTAGATCACTCTGTCATAATAAAAATTGTTATGGATTAGATCCTGCCCACTATTTCACAGCTCCTGGTTTAGCTTGGAGTGCAATGTTGAAAATGACAAAACAAGATATAGATTTAGTCAGTGATGTAGATATGCTTTTGATGATTGAGAAGTCTAAGAGAGGTGGAATATCACAAGTATGTTCAAAAGATATGCTAAAGCAAATAATAAATATCTTCCAAATTATGAGAGTGAAAAAGATAGTAATTATTTGATGTACTTTGATGCTAATAATTTGTATGGATGGGCAATGTCTCAATCTCTGCCTTATGGTAAATTAGAGTGGGTGGAAGAAAAAAAGGATTATGAAAAGGTTTTGATGAATATTGTTATTTCTTCTCAAGAGAAATTGAATGGCAAAGAAGAAGGTTATTATTTTGAAGTTGATTTTGAAGTACCCGAGTGATCTTCATAATAAGCATAAAGACCTTCCTTTTGCATGTGAGAAAGAAACCCCAAAGAAAGAATGGTTCAGTGATTATCATAAAAGTTTTAATATTAAAGGCAAATCAACAGAAAAGTTATTAACAACATTCTATGATAAAGAGGGATATGTTTTGCATCAAAGGAACTTGAGACAATATTTATCTGCTGGGTTGAGAGTAGCTAAAATTCATAGAGTTTTAAAATTTAAACAAAGTCCTTGGATGAAAAAGTATATTAAATTCAATACAGATATGAGAACAAATACAAAAGTAAAATTTGAAGGGGAATTCTATAAATTGATGAATAATGCTGTCTTTGGAAAGACAATGGAGAATGTTAGAAACAGGCAAAACATTAGATTTGCAACATCTTGGAAAGAAGCTTCTAGATTGATAAATAAACCAAGTTTTGAGAGAGAAGAGGTTTTTTCAGAGAACTTTTCTGCTATTCATATGAAAAAGGAAAGTATTGTCATGGATAAACCAATTTATATTGGAACAGCAGTTCTTGATTTATCAAAGATATTGATGTATGATTATTTGTATAATGATTTAAAGAAAGAGTATGGTGAAAATGCTTCATTGTTGTATATGGACACCGATAGTTTTATTCTAGATATAAAAACTGACGATGTTTATAAGGATATGAAGAAAACATTGGAGTATATGATACAAGTAATTTTAGTAAGAAGAGTGAGTTATTTTCAAAAAAGAATGAAAAGGTTATTGGTAAGTTTAAGGATGAGTTGCGGAAAAGTAATGAGTGAGTTTATTGGATTGAGAGCAAAGGCATATGCTTATAAGTATGGTGATCAGATTGATAAAAGGTTAAAGGGAATAAAGAAATATGTAATAAAGAAATCAATAACTTTTAGAAATTATTATAATTGTTTGATGAATAAGAAAGAAGAATATAGGAAAATGAATACAATAAGAAGTTATAAACATAAGATATATAGTGAAGAAGTAAATAAAAAGGCATTAGGAGCCTTTGATGATAAGAGATTTATTTTAGATAATGGAATAGATTGTGTTCCATATGGATATTGTATGATAGAGTGTATAAAATAGATTGTGTTCCATATGGGTATTGTATGATAGAGTGAATAGAATAGATTGTGTTCCATATGGACACAAGTTTTAACGATGGGAAGATGGGTTAGGGTGTTTTGGGGCTACCGCCGCGTTTTTTCACAATATATAAATGGTCGAACCAAGTATTAGTCAAACTAAAGAGTGGAGAAAATCTCAGTCTTGGTATATAAATGGAAAACATAATGAATGTGAAAAATATCAAATAAGTCTTATTGAAAAAATATCTAAAACAAAGGTAAATAAAACAAATATGCGAATCAATTTAAAAACCAATAAGTTAGAGGATGTAAAGAAAATAATAAATATGTTTGAATGGACTGAAAAATTTGATGGTTATCAATTGAACAATGGAAAAAATAATTTACTACAATATCAAAATGATATGCAACTCAGGAGGTGGTCAGATGAGATCATTAAGAGAAGTTTATCATTTCGTAATGGCACAAAAAGGGGTATCTTAAAAAATATAAAGATTCAAATGTTTTGTTTTTCAATATTTTAGATGGGGATTATTGTGCAAAGAAAATTAAACTATTGAAGGAATTTGAGAATGAACAAATCTTTATAGGTTCAATGAGTGAGCTAAACAATATGCATTGGTTATTTGATAAAGAGTGTCCCTGGGGCTTAGGCGTTTCAGATATTTCTTTCGAATCACCTTTAACAAATCTTTATCTTGTTGTATGGGCTATTTGAATAGAGAGCCCCTAGGTTAAAAGGGAAATAAAAAATGACCGTTTTTACAGCCATTTTTTCCCTGCTGTGCAGGGGTTTGGCTTTTTCTTGAGGCAATGTTTTATGGCCGGATGCCCTTCCTGACACCAACCCTGGTCGCCTCTTACGACACACAGGGATATGGTACACCTATTCTAACCGGGGCATACACCGGGACCAGTACACTGGCACTCATTTCGCCGACCTCGGAAGGATGGCAGGCTGAGTCAACCCCCTGGTGTTAATTCAGCAGCCAACGGGGCTTGAACTCAGGACCCTGGGATCCCAAGCCGCCACCCTAACCACTAAGCCAACACCAGGCTCCAGGTTAAAAGGGGAGACAAATAAATATACCTTGGGCTAAAAAGGGGATTTATTTTTTCAGGGAAAAAAAAAGAAAAATTTCATGGCTGAAAATCCCCCATTCATTTACATGGGGAAAAGTGAGCCAGAACCAGTATTCTTTCCCTACTCATGGAATCCATCATCACACTTGATATGAAATCCTTCCTTTTCCCCAACGTCATCTCAGATCATGAATTTGGTTTCAGACCAGGTCACTCCACCTTGGACATGCTGCTTCTACTCTTCCAATAATGGATGGAGGCTCTCAAATTCACACATGAGATCAGGGCCATCTCTCTGGACATATCTCATGCTTTTGATACAGTCTGGTATCCCACATTGCTCTCTGAACTCTCTGCCTGTGGCATCTAAGGCCAACTCCTCACATGGCTTACTGACTTCAGCTATTCTCATCGACAATATGTGGCTCTCAATGGAATGCTTTCATCTCCTCTCCCTGTTAAGACTGGAGTAGCCGAAAGCAGTGTTCTGGGCCCAGTTCTATTTCTGATCTTCATCAATGATCTCTCCGACTCTCTGGAAAATCCTCTTTATCTATTTGCTGACGACTGCACCCTCTGCCATGACATCAGTCATCCTTCAGACAGGCAGGCTGCAGCCTCTTCCCTCTCTTCAGAGTTTCGGAAAATCACAAGCTGGTCAAACACTTGGAATATATCTTTTCATCTTTCAAAAACTTACTCTCTCACACTATCTCTCTCCGAAAAGACTGTCAGGCAAACCCTCTGATCGACTTGAGGAAGTTTAATCATTAAAATGTTTGGACCTCACCATCAGCCATGATCTTTCTCGGGTAAACACCATATCCTAGTCATCCTCTAAAGCCAGCTGCCGACTGGGCATTCTCAGTCATGCAAAGTCTTTCCTTGACATGCCTGAATACCCCTGACTTAAACCTTGCTCAGCTTGATCCCATGGAAACAAAGGCCTTCAAAATCATTGGTATCTCCCGTGATTAAGCTGGGTCTCTCGGCCTATGTCTTTCACATCGCAGGCAGCTGGGTGATGTCTCCATATTTTACTGCCTCCTTCCTGGTCTTGCATCCTCTGCCCTTTCCATACTCTGCCCCCCCACCCCCAAGAGTTCTGCAAGGCTCACACGGTCCACCATCAACCCTCTTCTGGTGAAACTCCCAAAAGCCAGACTCACTGCTCTTATTCATTCCTCTTTTCTCTCGACTGTGGAACCAACTTCCTCAGTCTCTTCAATCTCATTCTTCCCTCCAGGTCTTCAAAACAGCTGTTCAACACCATATCAGGTCATCCCCCATCCACAACCATTAATTTTTTATATGCCATTAACCCTCCCCAAGCCCATCTTTTTCCAAGTTTCCACTTTTTCCTTCCACTTTTGTGATTGAGAGTTTGCCGCTGTATCCATCGTGTCCAGCCTGTGCATCCTCCCACACCCCTCATTCTTTCCCACATCCCTTATTTGTCCAAGTCTCCCTCCATTTGTCCCTCAAGCCTCGTGTTGGCGTGTTCCTCTATTTATGCTGTTCTTTATGTTCTGTCACTTCCTGATTCGTTCTGTGTTCTCACTCCTCCTGGAACCTCGACAGTGTGTACAAAAAAGTAAAATTCAAGTTACATTTATCAACAACCTGGATAATATTCCCACTTGAGCACACAGCTGATGATGCTTCGACACCCAACTTGAAATCATGTGTTTTATGTTGATCTTTTTTTTCATCGTCAATCAAGCAATCAAACGATTGCATCATGCTTTTCATTTAGACGTACGAGTAGAATCACAAATTGCTAAACAAATAAATAAATATTAAGAGAAAGCAACAATCTCTTTCCTCAAAGACCTGGTGGCACCTTGTCAATTCCATGTCTAGTATCGGTACCGACAACATCCAATCCTCACCTCAAATGACCTCACCTCAGACACTGCTTGAGAAAAGGCAGAATGACTCAACTCAGTTTTAGCCTGCAAATCAAGTGTAGCCAAGGCATCCCACCTTGTCCCTTCCTTATCCCCTCGTACCCTACCTGCAATCTTGATTGTGTCATTCCACCCAAGAAGGTAGGAAACATTCTACCCAGCCTCTAATGTTGATCAGTGATGGACCCAGGTGGTATCAGTGCCCATGTTCTCAAATCTTGCCATGCTGCTCTTGCTTGTCTTTTGTCTGCTCTCCTCATGCTATTCTTCTCCTTTGACCTCCTCCTGTTTGCCTGGAAGTCCCTAACATCACTCATATTCTCAAGGCAACGACTACTTCTTCTTTGATGGCCACAATTCTTACCATCTTGTGGGGTCAGACAGAGAAAGTTTTCGACCTGGCTTTCACAAACTGGCTGGTCCGGCCTAATGTTCAACTGAAGGTGGCCGGAATTTTGGAATTTGTTCAGCGTGCCAGGAATATCTTGCCTACTCATTGCAAAAGACAACATGGGATGTTTAACATCCATCAAATAATTATAGCAGAGGGGTCCCCGACTTGTGCATCTGAGTTACAGGACACTTTATGATTCAACTCCCTGCCTGTCAAGCACCAATCCAACAGTTTATAGTTAGGTCCAGAAATCAAGCCCATGATGGACATTTCAAATGTAAGTGCATTGTTTCTGCACCATCTTGTTGGACAATTTCTATTTGAATGAGAATATAAAAACTCTCAATCACAAGTGCAAAAACAGATTCCCTCAACTACAGGCCAATGAGATTCCTTCCAATTACAAGCAAATTGATGGAATCCATCTTCACTGCTGATGTCAGGGTTTTCCTCTTGTCAAACAGCCTCATCACTGACCAGCACTTTGGATTCCGTCCCATTCACTTAATGATGGCCATGCTGCTGCTTTTCACTCAGCAATGTTCGTAGGCCCTAAATCTCAAACAGGAGGTCAGGACCGTCTACCTGGACACATCTCGGGCATTCAACAGTCCGACATCCTGCTCAGCTTGTGAAGCTAGCTTTTTGTTTGACCTCTTCTGAGAATGTCGTCCAGTATTGTCAGGACGACGGAGAGCAGTTTATGTGCGTGCGAGGAACTTTCTATTTTAATTTTTTTTTCAAGGACTTGGTGCATCTTGATGGTTGAGGTGTTGAAAATGTTCTCGTGTTAAAACAAATTGAGCTTGTTGTTTGTGATGTTATAAAGCAATTTTTTTTTCGCACATTCCCTTTTGCTGAATGTCATCAAATTGATCTTTTAAATCTCATTTAATTTGCAAATTGACCTTTTAAATCTCATTCTATTATTTCCTCTGCCAACGAATGTGAAGGAGGTTTTGTTTTCACCACTTTCTGTCTGTTTGTTTGTTTGTGCGCAGGATATCTCAAAACGTTGTGAAGGATCCGGATGAAATTTTGTGGACAGGTTCAGTGTGTGACAAGGACGAACTGATTGGATTTTGGTGAAGATCCGGATCCGGATCCACCTACTAGAATTTTTTAATTGATTCTTCACCATTGAGAGATCGGGCTCAAAAACGAAATATAGCACAATATCTCAAAAATGTATCGGGCCAGATATGTACTCGTGGATCATGTATTACGGGACGGAGGTATGCGCTCTACCGAGTGTCCTTCTCGTTTTATTATGTAATTGTCATTTTATTTGTAATTTTTTTTATCTCACTTATAAATCTCAAATTAACCATTTAAGTTCTATTCTTATAGGACGTTTGTAAAATCTCTTCACCACTATAGCATTTGCATTCTTCCTCTGTAGCTGTAAAACTAAACTGTTCACAAAAGGTTCATTTTTGTACTTTTGTGTGGTCCCACCATCAATAATGATTTTACAAGAAGGTGTTTTGTTCTAATAAGTGGGACCATAGAATTTTTAAAGAAGTCTGAAAAGAAGGATTCTCCAATAAATGAAAAGTTGAAATTTCAGAATTAACCTCACTTTGGAACATAATTCAGCTGAAGAACCAAAGTAGTGAACTGGTGATCTGAGAAATCAGAAATAGGATGTTAGCTGAAGAGCGGATATTAAAAAAAAACATTGGAACTTACATTTAAACGGTCAAGCTTAGCAAGAGAAAATTAGTTTTGATAACAGTTACACCAAATAAACTGATCATGAGTTTTTGGAGTTTTGGAGCCACACCTGTAAAAGCTGATGAATTGGACCGACATTTGCAAGTGATTTTGCAAGGCCTGGATTGGGTTCAAGGCTGTTTTGATTGATTGAGATTAGGTTGAAGCATACAAATGAAATTGCCACCCAATTGCCACCTGGTTGAGTGTCCTGTAAGCAGCGGGGGAAAGAAAGTGGCATCTCGATATGTGGAAGAATTGCGTGTTCAGCCAGTGGGTCATTCAGATAGCTCAGATGGCAAAGCACTGCTATGGTTCACCAGAGGACCTGAGTACGATCCTGTTCTCGGTGCAGAAATTTTCCCACATATACATGTTTGTTTGCTTGTTCATTTATAATTGTAAAACAACTTGTAGCATCAATGTGTGTAGGGATGGATACTGCCTCAACAAGGAAAACATGCCTTTCAGTGCTCATACATATTTAACAAAGCAAATCTTATGCAAGCAAGGTGACCGTTGATCAAATCCTGGAAAACCAGCTGTGAAAGGTCAAAATTTTAGAGGAGGAAGGAGAAAAGCAACTCCAGCAGTACAACAGTTTAAGGTACAACTTAAACTTTTTTTTTCAATCCATTGCAATGAAGATCGCTGGCCTGGAAATCATTCTGCCTTGATATTGTTGCTCACACCGTGGCCTTGGGGCGAGTGTACGAGTATTGCCATTGTCCCACCTGTGTGTTTGTCTGTTTATTGGCAGAATAACTGGATAACAATGGTAGCTACTGTACAATCACCAAATTTGGCATGGAGTTTCATATTGTGAATGTCTCGGATGAGTTAAACTTTGAGCTCACAAGGAAAAATATACCAGAGTTGGTGTCAAAGCCACCCAATGCTCGCCTGTTTATACATTTATCGTTTTTAAAAGACTCGTCTAATAATTAATATTTTTTATAAAGCATTGCAGTGAAGTCTGATCCAAATAATTTTAAAGCAACATATGTGTTTGTATATTGTAATCAGTAACAAAAGCGCAAGTGAGCACAATATCCGCCCGAACAAGAAGGTATATACAGAATTGTGCTACTACATGGAAAACAGCATCCTGGTTGCCATGGCAACCACTTTAGATGACAAACGTATGTCGCGACACACCGTCTCCACAGTGTGTACCTCTGTACCAAATATGAAACGTGAAAGTTGAAAACTTTGGGAGTTAGAGTGCGGACAGGAACGTATGGACGACAGGTATCGCATTATACGCCCTGATATATATATATATATATATATATATATATATATATATATATATATATATATATATATATATATATATATATATATATATATATATATATATATATATATATATATATATATATCGGGCATATAAAAAAATAGTGTGGTAGATAAAAACATTAGAAAGGAAAAAATAACTTGCACCAAAAACTTTAACATTTTTCACGCTCACGCTCACGCTCATGCCGGGGGTATCGCTCTAGCTTGCTGTTCTTCGAACAGGCGAGCTAAAAATGAAATTTAGTCAACTGGTACATGATTACATTTACTTATGCTCCAGCCAAATACTGGCATGTGAGTACTCACTAATTGTGTCTGTGTGTACAACATGAAGCTTTGTGCCAAACTCAGCGATTCTAGTGGCTCATATTGTCGAGTTATTGTGCCGACAAACAGCCAAACACACAGACATGTTGATCACAATACTCACAAGCCGAGCAGAGACAGGAAGCACATTGAAAGAGAAAGCAGGCCCAAAGAGCTCAAGAGATTTCAGTTGAGAGGGAGAGGTGACTTTCACAGGTCAGGCATTCTCTATCCAGATCAACAGCAGCCATAACCAAGGAGCAGAAACAGCTGACACTAACCAGGTGTTGAAAGGTAGACATTAATACGCAAAACAACAAATTCTAATTCCACATTAGAAACGAAACCTGCAAGTTGTAATAAGAGAATGAACAGAACGGAAGAGAATTGCTCTCTCTATATATTGGCAACATGTATGTCGAGAATTATCTCAGTTTTTAAAATTTTTGTTATGATTCATCAAATCGCAAAACAACCAGAACTTCTTCGAAGAGAAATGGCAATAAAACACATCTTCCATGCTAACTTCACTCAGGGGCATGCACAGAACGTCCATGTTGGCGACTCAAAGATCGCGTCACGTGAACAAGTCGCCATTTCTCTGCCAAAGGGTTACAGCACCAAAATACGAGAGAGAGAGAGAGAGAGAGAGAGAGAGAGAGAGAGAGAGAGAGAGAGAGAGAGAGAGAGAGAGAGAGAGAGAGAGAGAGAGAGAGAGAGAGAGAGAGAGAGAGAGAGAGAGAGAGAGAGAGAGAGAGAGAGAGAGAGAGAGAGAGAGAGAGAGAGAGAGAGAGAGAGAGAGAGAGAGAGAGAGAGAGAGAGAGAGAGAGAGAGAGAGAGAGAGAGAGAGAGAGAGAGAGAGAGAGAGAGAGAGAGAGAGAGAGAGAGAGAGAGAGAGAGAGAGAGAGAGAGAGAGAGAGAGAGAGAGAGAGAGAGAGAGAGAGAGAGAGAGAGAGAGAGAGAGAGAGAGAGAGAGAGAGAGAGAGAGAGAGAGAGAGAGAGAGAGAGAGAGAGAGAGAGAGAGAGAGAGAGAGAGAGAGAGAGAGAGAGAGAGAGAGAGAGAGAGAGAGAGAGAGAGAGAGAGAGAGAGAGAGAGAGAGAGAGAGAGAGAGAGAGAGAGAGAGAGAGAGAGAGAGAGAGAGAGAGAGAGAGAGAGAGAGAGAGAGAGAGAGAGAGAGAGAGAGAGAGAGAGAGAGAGAGAGAGAGAGAGAGAGAGAGAGAGAGAGAGAGAGAGAGAGAGAGAGAGAGAGAGAGAGAGAGAGAGAGAGAGAGAGAGAGAGAGAGAGAGAGAGAGAGAGAGAGAGAGAGATTTTTGACATACCCTCTTCTGCTCTCGGTTGTTGTGGAAACATGTAGTTGGTTAGGACTCTCTGCTGACTTTCTGGGTCGACCTCGGTTTGCAGTGGTATTAGAGGCTTTGACTGGTCAAGAGAACAAGGGCAATCAGGCAAAATAACCAAATTATATGCAAAATCCATTGTAACTGGCAGAGATGAACTAATAAGGTTTTCTCATGTAAATAAAAGATTATCCCGCTTGAGTACAATAATGTTGGATATTATAAAATACATTGCATTCCCATTCTTATAGGACCTTGTTTTCCCATGTTTCAGAAAGTTCTAAACTGCAAAATGATCCAACGTGGATCTGAGACTTTTGTTATTAGGCGAATGACAAGGATGAACCATACCTGAAATAAACTGTGTTGCTCTTGGCTTTGTACATCATGTGACTGAAAGTTTACTATTGGAGCAATTAAAGACAACTTCACACTTCCTTACCTCCACCACCTCAGCTGGATGGAGGGTTATGTTTTCACCCCTGTCTGTTTGTCAGTCTGTCCGTCTTTGAGCAGGATATCTCAAAAAAAGTTATGGACGGATTCGGACGGAAACTTGGAGCACAAGTTGGGTGTGTTACAAAAACGAATCGATTCGATTTTGGTGAAGATTTGGATCCGGATACGAAAATGTTTTTAAATTTTTTAATTATTCTTTACCATTCAGAGATGGTGCCAAAAACTGTAAATTTGGTACAATATCTCAAATAGTTGTGTACGGACGATGACAAAACTAGGTGGATAAGTTGTGTATGTGACAATAACAAGCCAATTAGATTTTGATTAAGGTCCAGATGCAGATCCGTCCTCTCAGTGGGATACAAAATGCAAACTATTCAGCCTGGAGGAAGTATGCACTCTACCAAGTTCCATTCTATTTTGAGGACGTCTCATGAGCATGCATCATTTAACACTGAGGCAAATGGAATGGAGGCATGCTATGCTTCAAGCCACTGAATAATAGGTTTTACCAACTGAAGGGTGGCAAGATTGTCCAAACCACCATGAGAAGCAAAGTAAAGCTGCCATTTCTGATGTTAACTAAACTTCAGGATGGATGTAGCTCTGACAAAGGGTTAATGGGAAAAAACGTGAGCTATACTTTGCTTCCCACATCAGTTGATACACCTTTGTCAACCTCCAGTTGATAACAAGCTGTTCAATTTGTTCATCGACTCAGACCGACACTGGCCTTGACAAGTGTATAGCATTCCTCTGTCTGAAGCAGCACACAAGCAACTGCAGGCAGAAACATTATTGTTAGTCAGTCATTAAGTCACTCCAAAACTATGACAAGTCTTCATCAAGCTAGATGCTCTCAATACTAGGGCGTAGCCAGGAGGAGGCAGACGAGGCAGTTGCCTCGTCGCTCATTTCCTGAAATATGATCTGGCCTGAGCACTCTGGCCATCTGAGCTACCTGGGGAGTAAACTATCAAAGCTCTCCAGCAGTGCTCTGAATACTCTTATCTCCACTCTTATCACAATACCTAAATAGGACAATAATATTACACAGGAAAATAGTTTACAGGAATTACACCCCTAATATTACACAGGAAAATAAAATTATCCCTATGTTTACTTTCTTATTGCGCTACGCACACCGTCACATCAACCAAGTTCACCTCTTTTCGCCTCATCGCTTTTGGACCTCTGGCTACGCCCTTGCAATAATGGATGAAATCAGCAGAACATTAACAGAAGTATGGTTGCACCATGGGAAGCAATGAGAATCTGACATTTCAGGTGTTAGTCCTTCGGCAGAGCAAAAGACTGGGCATCCTCCATCAATCCAAGTCTTCTCTTGGAAAATCAGAGCGACTCACAGTATACAAGACCTTTGTCCACAGCACAATGCATTACTGCTCTCGCCTATTGGCTGGCACCCCAGCATCACATCTATCTCTCCTGGATTCTGTGGAATCTAAAGCTCACAAAATTATTGGAATCTCCCGTGATGAGGCAGAAGCACAAGGTCTGTTGCTGTCACACCACAGGCAGGTCTGTGGTCTCCCTGTTTAACACCTATTCTCCAATATTGTTGCCTCTGCTCCATCAGTCCTCTGACCCAACCCAGCAAATCCAGGTATCACGAGTTCTTCCACTAACCCCATTCTGGTTAAACTTACAAAATCCAGGCTGACTGCACATCTCAACTCCCTTGTATTTCGCTTCTTCCACATATGGAATTGCCTTCCAGAGGCTGTTCTTTGCCATTCTTCCCTCCAGGGCTTCAAATAGACAGAGCACCACCACCTCATGTCATTCCCCATCTTGACCCATGACTGCTGTTACCCTCATTAACCCTTCCTCACCCAACCTTCTTACTTGCTGGTTTCAGTGCTCTCTCTCTATCCCTCTCTCTTCTTTTCTACGAGTTTTCCCCTTTCATGCAATGCCCAATTGTTGCCCCACTACCTGCTGTCAATTCAACCTTGCTCTTCCATGAGCTTCGCAATTGTAGAAAAGAAAAGAGCACTAGCCTTCATGAGCAGACTAGTTCTTCATTCTGCTCTCAATAATGAATTGTGTCAAAATTTTTATGTCTGATTGCTGGTGAAAAAAAAATTATTTCAATAATATGCTTTCTCTACAATTAAAGACTCTGTGAGTGTGTCTGTCTGAGATCGTGAAACGTCCCTTCCACCACTCTTTCCCTGTACTAAGCCATGCCTACTGTGAGTAATTAGTAAGTAAGTGGCTTCCTCCTTCCCTCCAACCTCCCCCCCTCCCCTTCCCCCTTCAGTCCAAGATCAGATGTCGAAGGACACATTGCCAGATAGGCCGAGAGCACTTTGTGAATGGCCCACCACTGGTTAACGATGTGATATTAGAAATGGTGCCCTGTGGCTGAAGGGAGGGGGGGTGAGAAAGGGTACCCTGTCACTGTAAGGTGGCCGACACAATCACCATATCACTGTAGTAGAGTGGCACAATCACTCGACAAGTAATACCTGAGTTTTCAAAATATAAACCAATTTTGTGATGGTTATCGGTTTTTTTTTTTTTTTTTAAATAATGTTACACATCATCTCCAACTAATTTTCCCAACATTGCTGTGAAGTTTTATCACAACATCTATCTACAACCATGTCAAATTTCCCATTTTGACCAGGATGATTTTTGGTTACAAGATTGAGGATCATGGAAGAGCAAGGTGACTGAGCATATGAACCAGCAGTGGAGCAGTGGGGAAACAGTTGGACACAATAAGCAAAGGAATTGTGAAGAAGTTAAGAAGGATTAATGGGGGTAATAAAGATTGTGGGTGAGGATGGGGAGAGACATGAGGTGGTGGTCCCCTGCCTGCTTGAAGCCTTGGAGGGAAGAGTAGGATAGCACAGCCTGTGGAAGGTGGATCTACAGACTGGGGAAAGAAGGAATGAAAGAGTTAAGGTGTGACGTCAGCCTGGATTTTGGAAGTTTAACCACAAAAGGTTCACTGGAAGAATGCGTGCCTCCTTGATTCTCTCATTTTTTGGAGACCCCAATCTTTGTCAGGGGAAATTTCTCAATCAGAACTCCTTTTCTCACCAAACCTCCTTTTCAAGCATGAAGTTTTAGCACCGTTGCATCCAGTAGACTCTACACCTGTCCTCAGAATGGAATCGCTTATACTATGACTTGGTGATGCAACCAAAACTGGATGGATGATTTTTTTTCATGGATGGATGCTATCAGGAATGTCAGGCTGCCAAGGCAGTTTAATTGCTCAGGGGCACATTCATGGATGGGTCGCCACTCCGACACACGATATTCAACACACTCACTTTAAGCAAGCTAGTACTCATTTAGCTGATCTCCGAAGTGCCAAGCGATGTTCTTTTCTGTTAATTGTCTGAGTGGGGCTGTTTCTTCTGACATATTTTGGATGAACTTTCCCAAATATGTGATCATGCTGAAAAATGTTTCTACCTCGGTCGTACCAGTGGGGTGTGGCATGCTAACCACTGAGCTGACGTGATTAGGGCTTGGCGATAATCCCTTGCTCAAAATGACATGCCCAAAGTATTCCACTCTATCAGTCCACATGACTGACTTATTCGCATTCAGTTTCACTCTCGACATCCTGACCTGTGCGAGTAGTTTTTTTTTAACCCTCTCATCGTGTTGGGGCCATGGTCTCACCCCACATGAGAATGTCATTTACTACAAGTTGAACTCCTTCCAGGTTTCCAAACTTGTTTGACATGGAACACCGCCAAATCATACTCGCTGGGGATATGCTGAATGGGAGAACGAGGTCTTGGTACCTCCTAAATGGGGTGTTAAACGTGGTCAAACGCAAATTCTTGTCTGTGAGTGTGAGCTGCCAATAGCCAAACGTAGCACGAAAATTCGAAAAGACCTGTATACTATGACTTGATAATTCTAAAGGATAATTACAAAGGGTGATTCTAAAGGGTAAGTATAAAGGAAAATTCCAAAGGATAATTCCAAATCGTAATTCTCTCGAGGTTATGGTTATAAGACTCTTGGAAGAGATTCAAATTCTCTCGGAAGAGATCCTCGGGGTTATGGTATGTGTGGAAATGAAATAAAGCCACGAACGCTGGCGTCTCCAGGTGTTTATAAGCATTACAATGTACTCAGCAATTTGAGGTTTTATGAACAGGCATTTGATAATATGAGTGAGGAAAGTGAAAAAAAAAAACCTTACAGTTGAGAAATCATTGCGGCCTGTTCCGAGTCGAGGCATGGTTGAGCAGGCCAAAAAACAGAGCAGCTTCAGAGCCCAGCGAGGTAACCCAGGATATGCCTTAAGATCCCATAGAGTGAAATGGCCAAGGAGCACCTGATAAAGGATATAATTAAATAATGCCTTTAATTATCTTCAAAAGGGGTGTTTTAATTAACCCAAACACCTAATTTTCATTCTTGGAAAGCAGGCAGTACAGTGCCAGGCAGCTATAGGTAGAGCACATAGGGTTGTAGGCTGTATTCGGAGGGGGATCATTTATAAATCAAAAGAGGTGATGTTAATATTGTACAAGAATTTAGTGAGGGCCACATCTAGAATATTGTGTGCAGTTTTGGTCACCACAAGGCAGGAAGGACATAGATGCCATAAAGGGGGTTCAGCGCAGGGCTACTAGATTGATTCTGGGCCTAGCTCGACTCAGTTATGGAGAGCGGCTGAAGGAGACAGGGCTTTATACACGAGAAAGGAGGCGGTTACGAGGAGATATGATAGAGATGCTTAAGATAATGAAAGATATCCATAAAATAAGCGAAGATGAATTATTCAACAGAGTGGACAGTGATAGAACCAGGGCCATAGCCTGAGAGTAAAGAAGAGGAGAGTTAAGACTCCTTAAGGAGAAGAGGCAGGGGACTTTTAATCAGGGAGTAGTTAATGCATGGAATGGTCTCCTGGGAAAGGTAGTGGCAGCAGAAAAAGTATATAGGTTTAAATTAGAATTAGATAGGTACGTACGTGTAAGTTATATTATGGAGATAGAGGGGTATGGGGATGTTGATCAGAATTTTAGGGAGTTTGAGCATTGATGGGTGTTTGTGTACGGAGTGCTGTTGGTGGGGGTCTTGTCAAGGGGGGTTGTGTGTTTGATATTGTGTGTTTTTAACCAAGCCCATGCCCCCTGCCTGAGGAGAAGAAAAGGGGGAAAAAAATATTATTTCATTAATTAAAACTCTTTTTTTGCATTTTCCTCCTTGGATCTTATGTGGATGGGTTGGTGTGGTGTTCACGCAGGCATGATGGGCTGAATGGCCTCCATCTGTGTTAGATTTCCTTGTTGTTCCTTGTTAATTTTAAAGGGTCATTTGAAAGGGTAATTCTAAAGGGTCATTTTAAAGGGTAATTCTAAAGGGTCATATTAAAGGGTAATTCTAAAGCGTTTGAAAGGGGGAATCTAAAGGGTATTTCAAAGGTTAATTGTAAAGGGTAATTCTGCAGGGCTCCAAAGTGTAATTCTAAAGGAAGGGTTCCAAAGGATAATTCTAAGTGGTAATTCCAAAGAGCAATTCTGAAGGGTAACTCTGAAGGGTAATTCCAAGGGGTTCTGAAGGGAAATTCTAAACAGAAATTCGAAAGAGTAATTCAAAATAGTAATTCTAAAGGGTAATTCCAAAGGGTTCTGAAGGTCAGGTCAGGTATGGGAGCATGCGCCAGAGCAGTGCGTCGCTGCGTCCACTTTCCGCCGGTACTCCAGGGGTCTCCATCTGGCCATCCCCCAGGCAGATACCTGGCCCATCCCCATCTCCTTGAGATTCCGATGAACCTGCTGCAACCACGAGGCACGTGGTCGGCCCATTGGCCTCCACAACTGACGAGACTCCCTCGCTGAGAGAATCTGGTGAGCAGGATCAGTGTCAGGAAAATGAGCCTCATGTCCATACAGCCGCAGCCGACGCTCAAGGACTATGCAGGTAACAAATCTCATTTGAGTCTCTCTCAGCAACCGCTCGTTGGACACAAAGTCCGACCAGAGATAGCCAAGGATTCTCTGAAGAGACCTGGTACCAAAGGAATTAAGTCTCCATCTCAGATCCTTGGTCAGAGTCCAAGTCTCGCATCCATAGAGCAAGACTGGAAGCACAAAGGACCTGAAGACTCGGACTTTCGTCCTCCCGCACAGGTACCGGTAGTGCCACACTCCATTATCCAGTGAATCCATGACTTCCCAGGCCCGACCCAGACGTCTATTGACCTCTGACTCACAGCCAGCAGAGACATGATTATCACTGCCAAGGTAAGTGAATCTCTCCACGACCTCAATATCCTCACCACAAACAGACACAGACAGGACAGCAGCATCCAAGATGTCATTGAAAGCCTGGATCTTAGTTTTGACCCAGGAAATCTGTAATCCCAACGGCTCCGACTCCTCATTCAGCACCTCGAGGGCCCCCAAAAGGATATCTAAAGCCTCTGCAAAAATGACTGCATCATCTGCGAAATCAAGGTCAGAGATCTTGGCATTCCCAAATGATGCACCGCAGCTTGATCTCTCAGATATCCTACCCAGGATCCAGTCCATACAAGTGCTGAAAAGTGTGGGGGCCAGTACACACCCATGATGAACTCCAGTAACAACTGGAAATAAGTCAGAGATGGTACCACCACATCTCATACACAGCACTCTCAGTACCAGAGTAGAGTTCAGACATCAGATCGATCAGTTTTGGTGGCACCCCATGAAGACCAAGAATCCTCCAGAGAGGAATCCTGATTCACTAAATCGAACGCTTTACAGAGATAAACATAAGCTGCAAGCAGCCCCTGCTGAAACTCTCATCTGCGTTCGGTGAGGACCCGAAGAGCAAGGATACGGTCAATCGTTGACCTCTTTGGTGTAAAGCCTGATTGCTCTGGATGCTGGTGCTCAAGCAGATGGTGGTGAACCCTATCAAGAATTATCCGAGCAAAGACCATGCCCAGCACTGAGCGCAGTGTCACCCCTCGGTAGTTGTTGCAGTCTTGGCGATCACCCTTCCCTTTCCAGAGAGGGACAACAAGGCCCCTCTTCCAATCAGTTGGGATGATGCCTGTGTTCAAGGCAGAGCACAGAACTGCATGCAACGACACGAGTGCAGCATTTCCACCAGCCTTGAGAAGTTCAGCCTGGATGCCACAGATCCCTGGAGCTTTACCCCATTTCAACTGGTTCACCGCAGCCTGTGTTTCCACAAGTGAACGTGGACCACAGTTGATTGGGATTGTAACACCCCTGACATCCAAATCGACAGCTGGTGGATCAGCCTAGTACAACCGCTCAAAGTAACCGGCCCAGCGGGCCTTCACTTCGGACTCCACTGTCAAGAGCCCACCACACTCTGCTCTAACTGCAGTACACCGAGGGATGGGCTTGAATGAACGCAATGCGGGAATTCCCCTGTAAGCAGCATGAGAATCCCTTGACCACAGGGGATGCTCTACCCCCTCACAAATTCCTCGCACATAGACCTCCTTGTCCACCCTTAGCACACATACAGCTTTATGCCTCAGCTCCCTGAACAGCTCGGCTCTGCCTTTCAGCCTGGTGCTGCGACTCTGGTCAATGGTATCCAGTGTCCCTTGAGAGACAAAATTCTTCTTTGCCCTATGGTGAGTTTCAAGACATCCACCGGCAACATCAAGGACGGTGGTGTTGAAGGCACTCAACAACTCTTCAGGACCTCCCAAAGCATCACGACTCCTCAAATCTCCACTCAGCCTGTTCGCAAACTCCTCAGCTACCCCCTCATCCTTGAGCTTGCAAACATCCAGCGTGGGCTGTGATGGGACCATTCTCCTGGATTTAAGGTGCAACTTCAGAGTTGCAACAACAAGCCGGTGGTCAGTATTGAGGAACTGAGCACTCCGGTAGACCCTGCAGTTCTGGATCATCCTCCAGTGACCATCAACGAGGACATGGTCAATCTCCTTTGCCACACCATCAGCATTGGAATACCAAGTCCAGCGATGAGCTTGTGGGCGCTCAAACCATGAACCAGCCACCCTAAGTCCATGACTTCTTGCAAAGTGAAGGACCTTAGTGCTATTGTGGTTCATAATTCCTGACCCATGGGAACCAACACACGTCTCATAACCATCCCTATCAGTTCCAGTCGATGCATTGAAATCTCCTAAGACTGGAAGTGTATCTCGTCTGGGGCACTGATCAACCACAGACTCGAGCGTGGCGTAGAATGCATCCTTCACGGTGAGGTCACTCGCCTCAGTCGGAGCATAAACAGAGACCAGGGAAATGACACCTAAGGAGTGATGAATCCTTAGCCTCATAATACGCTCGTTGACCGGTGTTACCTCACTTATCATTGGAGTCAGCTTATTGGACACAGCTACAGCAACTCCTTGGGTATGGTAACCATCAGAGCGACCAGACCAATAGTAGGTGTAACCACCCACCATGATCTCGCCGCAATGCGGTCTCCAAACCTCAGAGTGCGGCAATACCGATGTCCAAACGCTTGAGCTCAGATGATAACAGAGACAGGTGATCATCCTCTCTTAGGGATGGGACATTCCAGGCACCCACCCGAAGGGAATGCCTCAGGTTAACCCAAGGAGACCGCCGTCTGGTGGACGACACCTCAGCACCACTCCGACACACTTTCCCGCAATCTGACCTGGGAATGTTACCCTGTGGTTTCCCTCCTTTCATCAAAGATTTGGGGTCCCGAAGGCTTTGCCCCAATCCCGTCATCCGGTGAGCTGCCCTGCGAAGGGAAGCTGCACAGGAGGTACTCCCATGGAGGGGGTTTTCAGATGTCTTTGCGTTTTTGTGTTTTGCGGAATGAAGGGCTTTACGGTGGCTGGAGTGCAAATCCTGCCACGAACCTCCTAATAAGAAGTAACCCAACTGCAGGAGGACATCCGCAGACACAGTTTGGCACTAGATATGGATGGCCGTTGGCTCAGAAGGAGCTCCTCTGCCCTTTGACAGGTTTTGTTTTTAATCCTGCTGGGTGTCCATATCCAAACACCCTCCTCACCAAAAACACCTGGTGGGGGAGACGGTTTCGGCACCGGCAACCCGACCATGGACCAGGTTAGTGCAGGTTTACATGATATCTGTAGCAAGTCACAGATCTAATCTCGCCTGACCTGATACCAGATCTAATATCGTTCTGAAGGGTAATTCCAAAGGGTTCTAAAGGGTAATTCTTAAGAGCAATTCCAAAGAGTAATTCTAAATAGTAATTCTAAAGGGTCATTCCAAAGGGTTCTGAAGGGTGATTCTAACGGGTAATTCTTAAGGTAATTCCAGACTTCCAAAGGGTAATTCTCATAACTAATTCCAAAGGGTTTTAAAGGGTGATTCTAAAGGGTAATTATAAAGGGTAATTCTAAATGGTAATTCTCAAGAGCAATTCTAAAGAGTAATTCTGAATGGTAATTCCAAAGAGTTCTAAAGGGTAATTCTAAAGAGCAACTCTAAAGGGTAATTCTAAAGGGTAATTGTAAAGGGTAATTCTAAACAGCAATTCTAAAGAGTAATTCTAAATAGTTATTCTAAAGGGTAATTCTAAAGAGCAACTCTAAAGGGTAATTCTAAAGGGTAATTGTAAAGGGTAATTCTAAACAGCAATTCTAAAGAGTAATTCTAAATAGTTATTCTAAAGGGTAATTCTAAAGAGCAACTCTAAAGGGTAATTCTAAAGGGTAATTCTAAACAGCAATTCTAAAGAGTAATTCTAAATAGTAATTCTGAAGGGTAATTCAAAAGGGTTCTGAAGTGTGATTCTAAAGGCTAATTCTAAAGAGCAATTCTAAAGGGTAATTCTAAAGAGTAATTCTGAATGGTAATTCCAGAGTTCTAAAGGGTAATTCCGAAGTGTTTTAAAGGGTGATTCTAAAGGGTAATTATAAAGGGTAATTCTCAAGGTAATTCCAGAGTTCTAAAAGGTAATTCTGAAGAGTTTTAAAGGGTAATTCTAAAGGGCAATTCTAAAGGTTAATTCTCAAGGGTAATTGTAAAGGGTAATTCTAAAGAGCAATTCTAAAGAGTAATTCTAAATAGTAATTCTAAATAGTAATTCTAAATAGTGATTCGAAATCATAATTCTGAAGGGTAATTCAAAAGGGTTCTGAAGGGTGATTCTAAAGGGTAATTATAAAGGGTAATTTTCAAGGTAATTCCAGAGTTCTAAAGGGTAATTCCGAAGGGTTTTAAAGGGTGAATCTAAAGGTTGATTATAAAGGGTAATTCTCAAGGTAAGTCCAAAGAGTTTGAAAGCGCAACTGTAATGGGTAATTCTAAAGGGTTCGAAAGTGTAATTCTAAAGAAAGGGTTCTAAAAGGTAATTCTAAAGTGTTCTCAAGGGTATTTCAAAAGGGTTTAATGGGGAATTCTGAGGAGTTCTAAAGAGTAATTCTGAGGGGTTTCATTTGTTTCTAGGCTTTGCCTATTTCATATTAAAATGCAAAAACTGAATCGCTTCCTTTGGACACGCATTGTGTTATTATTATTTTGTTACTATTCGGTGATAAAATGCTGTATGTGTAAGTTGATTTTTTTTTTTGAAGTGCCTTTAATAGCACTGCATTTACAGCACTGTATATTAATGTTCATTAACAAGAGGTTTTGGTAATCTATGAAATATGGTATATGAATGGTGATCACAGAGCTGACAGCATTGCCTGGAGGTATGCACACTCACCTCTGAGCTGTCCAGCCTGGGTTTGAATTCTGACCCAGCTATAAACTGTCATCCAGGTGTTTCAGGTTTTTAATGTCAAGGATGTAGTATCTAAGCTATGATATATAAGTAGAGGATAAAAATAGTGGCAATTAGAAGGGCACTCTGTAGAATGCTGCCTCCACCAGGCTGATTGTTTATGGACCTGAACCAAAATTGAATTGGCTCGTTCTAGTCATCTAACCAACTCATCCACCAAGTTTTGTCACAACTTGTCCACAACGTTGCAAAATATCGTGCTATATATCATTTTTGGCACATCCCTCAATGGTGAAGAATTACTAAAAAATTGTATCATCTGGATCCGAATTCGCATCTTCACCAAAATCTAAAAATTTTGGCCTTGTCACACACCCACCCTGCCCATGAAATTTAATCCAAATCTGTCCACAACTTTTTGAGGTATCCTGTAAACAAACAAACAAGAAAAATACGTCATGCAGAGTATGACACTTGAAAAATTCAAGCCCCCCTCCCTCTCCAAAGGTTGCCATGGATACATCAAATTTTTCATTTCATTAAGATTAAAATTGACAATCTTAATCAAAGCTCAGGTCAATTGGATGAAAATTATTTTTTCTGAAATTACTGAAAAAATTATTTTTCAGATTGAAATTGATGATTTTAGAAGTTTGACCTTGAGTTGACCTTTGACACTTTGACCTCAAAAATAGTTGCTTTTCCCAATTCAGTGATGAAAGTTGAACAGGATTTGTATAGTCCAAGTTAGTATGATGTAAATTGACAATCTTTCAGTTGAAAATTGATGGTTAGCTTGCCCTTGAATTGACCTTTGACTTTTATTTTCTCAAAAATTGTTCGTTTCCCAATTCAGGAATGCACTATGCAATTGCTGTTTAATTTTAAAGTCAGTTGGATGAAATTTGACGATTTTCAGATAAAAATTGCTGATTTTAGAAGTTTCACCTTGAGTTGACCTTTGGTCTTTTGACCTCAGACAGTTTGTTTCCAAATTTAGTGACGCAATACGCAAATCCTGTTCAACTTTCAAGTCAATCGGATGAAAAATTATAATTTTAGAAATTGGACATCAAGATGACGTTTGACCTCAAAATCAATACGCTTCTCAGTTGAGACAACTTTTACAACTTGGGAAAGTTTCATGATGATCGGTTTAGAATTGTGACCTGCAGGCGATTCACAAACAGACAGAGACAGACAGACAGACATACAGAATAACAAAATCGACTGACCAATATACTTGAAAAATCTTCAATTTTGCAAGCAACAAACAAGAAAGACATTGTGCAGAGCACGATAATTGTGAAATCCCTAAAACTAATTTGAGCATAAAAAAAATTGGTGGTTGAATCCAGTGACCTGGTGTGCAACTCCTTTTCACACACCATTTGAAAGCCTTTTTCCCTGAGCAGGGGTCAGCTTTTTGCGGGCTCCAATCATGGTACCCTTTCTTGTGGCAATGTTTTTACGGCAAGATGCCCTTCCTGACACCAACCCTTTAGTCGCCTTCGACACGCAGGGATAATTACCAGTAAACTAGTGCTCATTTTGCTGACCTCGGAATGATGACAAGCTGCGTCAACCCCCCTGATGTGAATTCAGTGGCCAGCGGGGCTCGAACTCAGGACCCCGAGGATCCCAAGCCACCACCCTAATCACTGAACCAACACCAGGCTGTGCAATTCCTTTTCAAATTTCAAGTAAACCAGATGAAAAATGACGATTTTAGAAATTTGGCCTTTGGTGATGTTTTGGCTTATGTTGACCTCAAAAATAATTGGTGGTATAATTCAGTCACCTGATATGTAAATCCTGTTCAAATTTCAAGTCAATCTGATGAAAATTGAGGATTTTAGAAAATGTAACTAAGTTGACCTTTGGCCTATGTTGACTTTTTGACCTCAAAGCAAGAGGCTTCTTGCTTATGACAAACTCTGCCATTTCCTGAAGTTTCGTGAAGATCGGTTTAAAATTGTGACCTGTAGGTGATTGATATCCAGACAAACAGACAAACAAACAGACAGACGGACGGAATCACAGACCAGACCAAGCAATATACTTGTTAAATGTTCGATGTTGTAAATAACAAACAGACAAATAGACAGAGAGGGGTGAAAACACAACCTTAGTTGGCAGCGGTAATGATAAAATGCTTCTCCGAAGAAATATGAAATGTATGTGCAAAGCTCCAAACTGTGATATATGTCTTGTATGTACATGTATGTTCCAACATGAGGTTTAAAAATAAAATAATTAAAAGCTTGGGAAACATGAAAGATACATCAAGAGGAGGGAACATTGAGTTCTTATAAACATACCTGGTTATCAGAGAGCCATAGAGCTGCAAGATCTTTCAGCATGGCGAAGCTGAATGGTAAATACTTCAGTCTGTAACACACAAAGACGTCTCGACTTGTTTGATCTCTCTGCTTATGTCCAACTTGATGCAACTGAAAACATTGTGTCTCATAATTAAAAAAACCCCTCTTTTGATACACTTTTCTATTTGTTTCTCTTATGCATTTGACTACCATTGCTGCCATGGTGCTTCTCAGCTATGTGGCCAAATGCCAGTCTCATTGCTTTGTGGCATTGTGCTTTGGGATCTCAAATTCTTGCTGGTATAATATCAGAAAAGAGTTCCAATTTCTGGGTCAATTAATTGAAATTTTTTATTCGATCTGATGTGATTGACTTGTCGTTTGCCTTGATATTACCTAAAACATATGCTGCTGTTAGGAATTGTAAATAGTTATTCAGCTCCACTCAAAAAGCACATAACCACTTGAATGACCCGGCGGCTGAGTCGCTGCGAGTCCCGAGGTCTCAACTGGACCCGGAGATCATAACACTGCGTGATTGTATAAGGGAAACCTGGAGTTTCTTTGCTATTGTTGGAGTGTTGGAAACTTGTGATGAACAAGCTAGAAACACATGCTCCCTTTGGGACTGGCCAGAGGGGGAAGGGGTCATGTTATTGTCTTCATAACCGTTGCCAATTATTATCACTACTATTATTGTTAATATCATTATTTTGCTATTATCATGATTGTTGTTGTTGTTGTTGTTGTTGTTGTTGTTATTACATTTGTTACGGAAAGCGGTTTTTTGGGAAAATGTCACGAAAACGTGGAACCACGGTCAAGCTGCTATGTATATACCTTAACATGGCGTTTCTCCAAGGCGGAAGAAGGCAATAAAACAAGGGAATTCCTCTGGATTTTTTGCAGTCGAGTCGAAAGCAACATAGGCTATGCGAGTGTGAAAATTAATAAGAAGGCCTCTTATTCGTGATACAATTAACAGTTCTGAAGTGTCACTCATAATACCCTCTCCCACTACCACCGGAAGCAGCGTTACAAAGTACACAATCTATATATATTACTAAAACTCTCATCTTGTATAGATATATGTATGTTATGTTCCCAAAATACAGCCAAAATGGTACACGATAGCACAAAAATTTTAGGGCCACCTTACTCACCATTCACCTGCGGTGTGCAGTATCAAGTTTCGTTCAAATCGGACAACGAAAAAAAACATTAAAAAATCAATTCCAGATTCAGTCAAGTACTCTTCGGGAGAATTTGATCAACACAAACAACCTCAGCGGTATAGTTCGCTGGAGCTATCTTTTTTATTATTATTTTTTATTTTTTTGAATTTTTTTTATCAACCGCTGTTACAACAGGAACCCAACGGGTTTACAGGTCGTCGAGTTAAGTATAAAATTTGCATCGGCCCCACCTTCGGAAGAGTACGAGATAGAGAAAGCCATCAATTCTTCAAACACCATTTTCATTCAACCAAATTTCGACATTGGTTAAATAAATACCATCTGTACTGGAGCTTATCTCCAACAACAAATGACAACACACATTAGCAATGAAGAAACACATACATACATTGCACAGGCAGAGAACCTTTTAACATGTATATACTTATGGGTGGTGCATGCACTTGTATAAGCAAATAGGGGAGTTATGTCTATAGCTCAAACAAAAAATCTTTCTCGAGATGATGATGATATTAAATGTGTTTGAAGAACAGCATTTAAGGGCCGTACACAAAATATGTGACACTTTGTTGGGTGACAAGGTGTTTCCCGGAGCATCACAAAGTTGGGGTGTGGGGGGAGTGGGGGTGGAGGAGGGTTTCAGAGCCACAGTCACATGACTTCATCTTCATGGGTGCAGCCATCTTGGATTTCCTTTCACCAAGACAGGACATGTTAATTTAGAACAGCCTTGCTTTCACTTGAATTCATCCGAAAATGGCAGAGGTGCTATTCATGTCATAAATTTGAAGCTAGAAGAGAGCATTTTTTTTTTTAATAAAAAAAGTAAAAGGGGGAAGTTCAACTGGAAGTTTGTAAATTTTGGAGGAAGTTGAAGGGCAACACTATCTCATTCACTGAGTTGTCAGATGCCCACGGTAAAAAAAAAAAAAACTAAAAAAAAAACTTGCAGAATGGAAGCTGACCAAAAATTTTCAAAGGTGACATTCCTCTCGTTCACAGTCACATATTTTCTAGGCTGTGGAGTCAGGCAAAATGTCACTGAGCGTCACAGAAGGGAGGGAGGGTGTCAAGAAACCACCAAAAAATGAGACGTGTTTTGTGTACAGCCTCGAATACAACAGGACGACAAAGAAGGCAATCATCTGCAACTAATTGTCACATTCATGGAGTTGGAACAAAATGATAAAACACATGCCCTTGAACAGTTTAATTGCGCATTGGATCGTTCAACGTCTGCAAATGCAGAAATGACTGAGCAAATTGAGGCGCACCGAATTTTTGGTCCGTAGTTTTCGTACAATATGCTCAAGGTTCAACATTGGATTATTTATTGCTGTAGTCAAAAAAAACAACCCATGCGTGACAGGTGGTGGGAAAAGGAGTTTGAAATTTACCTCCACCACAGAAGGTGGACGGATATTATGTTTTCACCCCTGTCTGTCTGTTTGATTGTGAACAAAATATTGCAACAAGTTGTGGACGAATTTGGACGAAATTTTGTGGAAGAGTCGGTTAGGTAACAAGAACAAGCCGATTGAATTTTAGTTCAGCTCCAAATCCAGATCCGGCCTTTCAGTGGGATACAAAACGTAAACTAATCAGCCTGGTGGAGGTATGCACTCGACCGAGTGCCCTTCAAATATGCACTGTGTACTGCAGTAAACCCATTGTAAGGTGTATGTTGTAAGGTTGGGATTGTGTGCTGAACGTTTCAAAGAGCTCGCACAAACAATATCTTTTTTATTGTATACATAGTCGAGGCTCGTGGAGGAGCTAGTACGAGTACACTAAACGGATCAGGACGTAACAGAACAAAGGGAAGAGTAGAGAGATGGGAGAAACACCAACAGCAGAGTTGAAGGCCAAGTCAGAGGGAGACTTAGACAAACAAGGGGTGTGGGGAGGTATTGGCGGAAGGAGAGTATGCATGGGATGGACAAGATGGATACAGAAGGAAACGCTCAGGAGGGGGGGGGGTTGCCATATGGTCCTTTCGGGGAAAGATCAGGATTGAAAGCCATTTTCCAAGTGTTTGACCACCTTTTAATTTTGGCAAGATCTGAAGAGATGGAAGAGGCTGCAACCTGCCTGTCTGAAGGATGAGGGATGTCACAGTGGAGGATGGAGTTATCAGAAAATAGATAATAGTAATTTTCCAGAGAGCCAGAGAGATAATTTATAAAGATCAGGAATAGGACTGAGCCCAGAGTACTGCATTGGGGCACTCCAGCCTTGATCGGGAGAGGAGATGAAAGGATTCCGTTGAAAGTCACGTGGCTATGAGAATAGAGGAAATCAAGTAAGGAAGCCATCTGTGGAGTTGGCATTCGATGCCATAGTTAGAGAGTTTAGAGAGGAGGGCAGGATGCCAGACTGTATCAAAAGCACGAAATATGTTCAGAAAGACGGCCCTGATCTCATGTCTGATATTGAGGGCTTCCATCCATTGTTGGGTGAGTAGACGCAGCATGTCAAAGGTGGAGTCACCTGGTCTCAAACCAAATTGATGATCTGAGATGAGGTTGTTGGAGAAAAGGAGGGGATTTCATATCGACTGCGATGATGGATTCCATGACCTTGCTGATGATTGGAGGTAAGCTGATAGGTCTGTCATGAAGTTATTGCACATTTTTGTATGTAATGCAGCAATGTTGGCAGTTTTACAAGCAGATGGAAGATGACCGAGGGCAAATGGCAGGGTGAAAAGGGCAGAGAGAGGATGTGCAAAAGCAACAAAGCAGGTTTTTAGGACACGTGGACTGATGCCATCCAGTCCAGGAGCAGAGTCAGAGTCGAGGGCCGAAATAACCTTCTCTACCTTTTAAGGTGCAAAAGACCCAGTCTGGTAGCAGTTGGGTACGACAGGGAAGAATGGGTACCGAGGGTGAGGGGTTGGGGACGCAACATTAGAAGGTTGGAATACAAACACAGAATTGCGGTGTTCAGCCTTCTCACGAGCGGAGTCAGCTGTGGTGACATTTGATGAGAGGGAAGCGATGGAAGGAGAACATCCTTAACAAGGCGCCACAAGGTTTTCGAGGAGGGAGACAAAGTCTGAAAGTTCATTCTTGAGCTTGGACAGCTGTTGTTTTCTAGTTCTTCTGAGAGTGGACACACACTTGTTGCAGAATTTTTTGAATGCAATGAGATTGCCTTCAGTCAGATTAGCCTTCCAGGAAGAGAAGGATTCAGTATACCACCAGTGGGAAGAAGGGTCAGATAATTATCGAAGACAAGATGGGAGAAATCTGTGCATGATCGAGAGCAGATTTCTGTGGAAGAATTCCCAGGCTAAGTTAATATCAGGGGCAGTGGATGTGGGAGATGAGTCTGGAAGAGAGATAGCTGCTTGCAATCCCTGCCAATCTGCTTGAGTGAAATGTTACACTTGCCGGAGTTGAGGCAGTTATCTGAGAATAGCCAGAGAGATGTTGGCATCACACAAGCACATGATCAGATGAACCAATTGGAGCAGAGGAAGAGCAGGAGACATTTGTGGGAAAGTTTGTCATCAATAAGTGCAGAAGCGAGGATTTGCCATTGGAAGAAATTTGGGTTGGGAAGTTTACAGATTGTGTCAGTCCCATGGAGTCACAGAAGTCCTGTGCTGAAGCACCATGGCTGGTGAGAGAGGTATCGATACCCAGCTAATTTGCATGGTGACACTTGAAATCGCCATATAGCAAGAAGAGAGAGTTGGTATGAGTAGTTAAAAGTTTGTCCATGTTGTCTGAGAGAGATGGAGATGGAGTCGTCACTGTTAAGTGGATGGTACAACACACAGATGAACAAAAGTTGGGAGCGCATGGGAAGTCACAGCTCGATGTACTCCTGGGGGATGGGAGGTGTAAGATCAGTTCAAGGGCAGTGAGAAATTGAGGAAAGTGCAACTCCAGCCTATCAAATTGGAGGAGAGAATAACTGGGGAGAGACACTAAGGAGTCAGTGACATCCTGTGGAAGGAAGGATTCTGTTCCCAGATGATGTCTAGTTTATTGACAGTGGCCTGGATTGAGAGATGTCAGGTTAAGAGTGTTATTTTAACATATTTGTGTTATTTTAACACCAAATTGATATCCTCTCGGATCAAGTTGGCGTTAAAATAACACAAACAATGACACACGTTAAATAGCATTTTGAGTCATCACAGGATGGATCCATCTATAATAATAGTCAGTGTGTGTCAGTCAGTCAGTCAGTCAGTCAGTCAGTGTGTGTCCTCTCCATAACTCCAAAACCTTGCAGCCTGAAACTTTGCCTGCACACTAAGGGAACTTGAAGGGAGTGCAAGAGTGAAAATTGAGAGTTTGGGTTTATTAAAACACCCCTTTTGAAGATAATTAACAGCCTTATTTAATTATATCCTTTATCAGGCGATCCTCATCCACCATGCTCCAGATGGGGTCTTAAGGCACATCCTCGGTTTCCGCATTGGGGTTTAGTGCACCATTTTGTACAGCCTGCTCAATAAAGCCTTGAGTTGAAACAGGCTGCAATGATTTATTAACAATAAAGTTGTTTTTTTAAACTTTCCTCACATATATCATCGAATACCTGATCATCATACGTACAAATTGCTGGATACATTGCAATGCTTATAAACATTTGTGGCTTCATTTCATTTCCGCACATGCCATAACCTAGAAAATATCTTAAACTAAGCCGAATTACAAAATTTAAACTCCAGAATTGAACTTCGCAGCAGTTCTAACGGCTAAAAGAAAAAAAAAGTGTTCATTTGTCCAATTCGAACATTGCTTGGGTGTTTCCAGGTGTATGGCTTTATTTCACTGATCGGTAATCACTTGCCAAGCCAGGCGTTCTATTGGAGTGCTTGCTTGAGTGCTGAGGCCACTTGGCAAGTACTCACCGAGCTGCTTGATTGTTAATTTCAAAGCTACCAGAAGTGAGACCCCTCACTTTGCTAATAGAAATACCAATCTTTGCATAATTGCTAAAAAACAAAAATGGAATAAAAACTTAACTTTCACCCTTTAAAAATTGTGTGAATAAATTATTGAAATAGCTGCATTTTTGTATCCTTTCTCACCTGTGTTGCAAGAAGAGCAACCTTCTTTGTGATGCTTTAAAATGTAGTGTATAATCAGCATTTTCTGAATTTAATCAATATTGGAAACAGGATTGAATACATCCATCCATTGGGACCATACTCTGTGCAGAGCATTGGTGCTGCATAAGCAGTCTCCTGAGCTATTGAGCACAATCCTGGACGGGTCACCACACCGACACAGGATACCAGCAAGCTGGCACTCATTTTGCCAATCTCAGAAGGATGACAAGTTGAGTCAACCCCATCTGGTATTAATTCAACAGCCAAGCAGGATTTGAACTCAGGACCCTAAGATCCCAAGCCCACCACTCGAGCCATGAAGCAAACACCAGGCATGGATTGAAAGAGACTCACATTATTATAAGCGAAGAAGAAAGTGAAGGAGGAAGAGATTTTCTGTGCGTTTTTATACAGTACACAGCGGTTAAAAAGAAAACGTTACCGTTTGGTCACATTTTACCGCCCCGGTATGCTGCCTACCCTCCCCTCATGCTTTCTTCCTTTGCCCTGATGCTGCCTTCATTTCTCTTACAATGCCTTCCCTCCCACAACCAACACACTTCCTTCCATTGCCCTTACACTGCCTTCCATTCACCTAACGTTGCCTACCCCTTCCATCCTGCTGCTTATCCGCCCCTCACATTGCTTATCCTCCCCTCACATTGCTTATCCTCCCCTCACTCTGGCTTCTTCCTCTCCCTTCATGCTGCCTTCCCCTCCCTTCACCTTGCCTTCCCCTCCTTTCATGCTGCCTTCCCCTCCCTTCACCTTGCCTTCCCTTCCCCTTGCCTTCCCCTCCCTTCACCTTGCCTTCCCCTCCCTTCACCTTGCCTTCCTCTCCCTTCCCTTCCCTCACACTGCCCACCCCTTTCCTCCCACTGCCTTCTCATTCCCTTTCCTTCATGCTGCCTCCCCCCTTAATGCTGCCTCCCAACCTCACATTTCTCTCCCCTTTCCTCACACTGCCTCCCCACCCCCTCGTGCTGCCTCCTGCACCCCCTCACAGTGCCCACCCTCCCTTCACGCTGCCTTTGCCTTTCATGCTGCCTTTTTCCCCTCCCTGCACACTGTCTTCTTCTCCAACCTTCACCCTGCCTCCTCCTCCCTCATGCTGCCTTCCAATTTCCTACCCTCACGCTGCCTCCACCACCCCTCACACTGTCTTCCCCTCCCCTCACGCTATTCTACCCCCAAACCCCTCTCTTCTCCACCCCGTGGAGATCTTCTGGCAGTCTCCGCGTACTGTATTAACACACCCATTTCATTCAATCCTGTACTATCCCCCCTCCCCTTCTCCACAAGTCCCACTGCCAAACACAAGTTGAGAACCCCTCCCCTCACACTCACCTTCTCCCAAACCCCTCCCTCTCCCCACTTCCCCCTCTCCTCACTCCCACCCCCCCCCTTCAGAGAGTGTACAGCGCCGTTTCGTGAAGCGTCACTCTCCCCAACCCACCTTTCATCGCTGTTCCCCCGTTCTTAGCTCCCCCCCACCCCTTTCCTTACCTAGTGCCCAACTGTGTCTGTGTGCATGCTCCTGCAATTGGGTTACTTTTTTATTAGGAGGTTGGTGGCAGGATTTGCATTCTGGCCACCGTAAAACCCTTCATTCCGCAAAACCCATGAACACAAAGAAAACTGAAAACCCACACCATGGGAGTACCTCCTGTGCTGCTGCCCTTCGCAGGGCAGCTCGCCAGTTGACGGGATTGGGGCAAAGCCTTCGGGACCCCAATTCTTTTATATGTTTTCACCCCTATCTGTTTGTCTGTCTGTCTGCCTGTCTGTGAGCAGTACATCTTAATAGGTTATTGCTAGATTCGGAGGATACCTACAGGACAGGTTGGGTGTGTGATAAGGACGAATTGATTAGATCTTGGTGAAGTTATGGATCCAGATCGGAGATTTTTTTAAGTGATTCTTCACCACTGAGCGATTTGGCTAAAAACTATATATAAAACGATATCTCAAAAAGTTATGAATGGATTTGGACAAAACTTGGTGGGCAGGTTGGTTGCATGACAAGGATAAATTGGTTCAATTTTGGTGAAGATCCAGATCTGGATCCGAGAATGTTTTTTAATATCCTAAGTGATTCTTCACCGTTGGGAGATGGGGCCAAAAATAATACATACAAACATAATATTTCAAAAAGTTGTGGATGGAGTATAACAAAACTAGGTGGCTGAGTTGGTTAGTTGACAATTACAATCCAATTAGATTTTGATTCAGGTGCGAATGCAGATCCAGCCTATCAGTGGGATATGAAACGTAAACTCTTCAGCCTGGTGGAGGTATGTGCTCTCCTGAGTGCTGTGCTAGTTTACCTATGATTCAATTTTGGACCAAATCAGTTTTTATGTAGGAATTTGTGATGTTAGTTGAAGCTGCACACTAATTGTAAATGCTAACGTTGAGTAAAATGTTGACGAGTGTTTATGTTCAAGTTAGATTTTACGGGTTGTGGAACGATTTCAAGGGTTCGGGAATTTATGGCTACTTCTAGATATGAAGCCATCCTGAATTTCTCATGGTTTCTGGCACTGTCTATATATATAGCGCAGTCTCATATTTATGAGTGATTTCTAAAAGGAGCAGCTTTTTGGGAATGTACTTAGGTAGATATACAAGTTATTGTATAAAGCAGGACAGGCAGGGGTGGCAGAGAGCAGAGAGAAAAAGCCAATCACCATTTTCTTCACATTCCTTTGTGCAGTGCCATGCCAATGTATTGGGATCTCGCTTTGTATTTGTCCATTTAATAAACTCTAATTTTGCACTTTGCCCGACAGTCGGTTGGACATCATTCGATCAAAAAGCTTTAAGTTTTGTGCAAGAAATAAAGTACAAAATGCAAGTTTGGCAAACCTGTTATCACTGAGGTTCAGCACACGAAGCTTCTTTAGCTGGCCCATCTCCTCGGGGAGACGTTCCAGCTTGTTTGAGCGTAGGGACATGACGGTCACAGACAAACAATTCCCAATCTAAGGGCACCAGCAGGGGTGGAGAAAATGTCAGTGAATGACATAACTTGGGAAACCAATGTAATTACCAAGTAATGAGAAATACAAAAATCATAAATGGAATTTTATCATAAAAACAGACATAAAATAGCACGGTAACTTCCATGGAAATAGCATGGTAACTTCCATAACATAAAAACAAACATGAAATAGCATGGTAACCTTTTGGTAACTTCGCAATTTTTTGGTAACTTCCTTTTTGGTAACTTTGACAACTTTTATGGTGACATCCCAATTTAGACAACAAGATAAACTTTCAAAAAAAAACAAACTCATTAACTCTTTGTTATTTTTGCAGATCTTCACCTCTGATCAGGAGCCTCCCAATGACTACAGTGAATCTTGGCAGGCTAAAGGGGAACATGGAAAATGGTTCTCAGAATCTACGGAAATTACCATGGAAGCAATTACGTAAGGCAAAATCCAGCTTTAACAAGGCAGTGATGGAGCATAATGTTCCAAAGGCTACCCTGAAGAGAGACATAGAAAATGTAAATAAATATGCAATGGAGGGATAAAAACATTTGGGACGGCACTGTGACCTTCCATCCGAAATGGAGCAACTTTTTCATAATATAGTTTGGATGGAGTGTCGATCCTATCGACCAATGAACTTGGGAAGACTCTCCGTCAGATTGCCGAGTCGAACATCATCCAAACTCGATTTAATGCTCACTTATATATACGACAAATCAAACTGTTCCAATTTACGCCTCGGCGATCCATATTACACTTGCAATGTGCATTACGGATCATGACAGGGAATAATCCTTATTGTGATTTACTTGAATACTCTTCAGGTTTCCTTTCCTTCACAATCTTCGCATATTTGACGTTTGATTAAAATATTCATTAAAGTCCTTCATGCTGCAAGTATTTTGACGATATGTGATATTTTACTAAAATGGTTCAAATATATACAGTGCCTCTAAAAAGTGTACACCTCCTTTCAAAATTTTCACCTTTTGTTGCCAAATAGCCTGGGAATTAATTGCATTAAATCAGATTTTTTTTTTCACCTTTATTTACACATCCTAATCCACAACTTCCAAGTGAAAAACAAATTCTACAAATTTCAGAAAATTAATTGAAATACAAAACCAGAATATCTTAGTTGGATAAGTGTCCACCCCCCTGAGTTAATACTTGGTGGAAGCACCATTGACAGCAATTACTGCTGTGAGTCTGTTGAGATTGGTCTCTACCAACTTTGCACACCTTGATTGGGAAATATTTGCCCTTTCTTCTGCAGAAAACTGTGCAAGCTCAGTCAAGTTGGGTGGGGAGCATTTATGGACAGCAATGTTCAAGTCATGTCACAGATTTTCGATTGGATTGAGGTCGGGGTTCTGACTGGGCCACTCAAGGACATTTATCTTTTTGTTCCTGAGCCACTCCAGTATAGCTTGGGCTGTGTGCTTCAGGTCGTCATGCTGAAAGGTGAACTTCCATCCCAATTTCAGCTTTCTTGCAGAGGGCAGCAGGTTTTCCTCGAGCATTTATCTGTACTTTGCTCCATCCATTTTCCCGTCTATCCTGACAAGTGCCCCAGCCCTGCTGATGAGAAACATCCCCGTAACATGATGCTGTTACCACCGTACTTCACAGTAGGGATGGTGATCTTTGGGTGATGCACTGTATTGGGTTTGAGCCAAATGTAACATTTTGCATTCAGGCCAAAAAAGTTTCATTTTCATTTCGTCAGACCACAAAACTTTTTGCCACATGGCTTCAGAATCTTGGGAGTGGGTTTTTTGCAAACCTTAAATGGGACTCAAGGTGGGCCTTTTGGAGTAGTGGCTTCCTTCTTACCACCCTACTGTACAGGCCAGACTTGTGGAATGTTTGAGATATTGTTGTCACATGCACACAGTGACCAGTCTTTACCATAAAGGCATGTAGCTTTTTCAAAGTTGCTATTGGGCTATTGGCAGCCTCTCTGATCAGTCTTCTCTTTGCTTGGTCATCCAGTTTGGAGGGACGGCCTGATCTAGGCAGGGTCTTGGTGGTACCATCCACCTTCCACTTCTTAATGTTTGTCTTGATTGTGCTCCATGGAATATTCAAGGTCTTTGAAATATTTTTATATCCATCTGATCTGTGCCTTTCCACAACTTTATCCCAGGGGTCTTTTGAAAGCTCCTTGGTGCTCATGGTTCAGTCTTTCCTATAAAATATACTACTCAGCAGAGGAAACCTTCAGGAACAGCTGATTTTATTCTGAAATAATCAGAATCATGACAATTTAACACGGGTGGAGGCCAATTAACTTGGTGTGTGAAGGTGGAGGCCAATTAACTTTGTGTGTGACCTTTGCACCTGAGATAATTTAAAATTGTGATTACAAGGAGGGTGGACACTTTTCCAACCAATATAATCTAGTTTTGTAATTCTAATTAATTTTCTGAAATTTGTAGAGATTGTTTTTCACTTGGAAGTTGTGGGTTACGATGTGTACCTAAAGGTGGATAAAGTCTGATTTAATGCAATTTAATTCCCGGCTATAAGGAAACAAAGGGTGAAAAATTTGAAAGGGGGTATGGAATATATATTGTTGCGGGGATGGCCGGCCCAGGTTAACCCCCCGACCCAATTTGTAGTGACGGGTGATTAACACCACCAGCCCGGGGGACGGCAGAGTAGTACCTTATTAATAGGAGATGGACACGTTGATCCTCGGAGATTTTAACACATGCTCGAAGGGCATGGGGCAATGGCGGACGGGCGGATGAGCACGGGGAATGAAACGGATGCACATGGGGATTTATCCTCAAGCACACCACAAATACACGAATACAGTTTCTTCAAAATGAACACATTTAATGAAAATAACACAAATATTTACAAAGGACGATAATTAAAAAGGAAATGATAATAACATAAAATTATTAAATCCTACAGTTGAGGCGCCTCCTCACACAGACTCAAATACAGACAAAGGGAACACAAAATAAAAATAAAAACCCTTCCTTTCAACCACTCCTGTACTTAGCTTGGCCCAGAGCTGGTCCCTGTGGAACTTGGAATGGAGGCGCTTCCATCAGCACATGCATATGCTTGCAAAATCGCACTTCTCTCATAGCAGGACAAACGTACACCAGGAACTCCAGGAGCGGCACACAACACCAAGGCTCAGACGTGTAGCTGCTTCGTATGTCGATTGTCCTCACCGACTCACTATGACATACACAAAGCTCAGCGTCTATTTCTCACGACTAAACCAAGAGCCAAAAAGCCAGGGTCTTGCTTCATGCTTGCGCTCTCTCCCTCTCGCCTCTCAAAATGTGCCAGCCTACTGAGTCTGAAGCCTCTCAAAATATGCCAGCCTTGAACTTGCGCCTCTGTTTCTCTTCTGAATCAACTCGGCCTCTTCTGAATCAACTCTGAATCAAGCTTATTCTTAAACCCCAGCTAATTAACATGACACCATCCCCTCTGGTGGTGACACGGAACACTTAAGCTCACAGGTTCCCGACAAAATTACAACGAGATGCCTTCTACATGTACACAGACCAAGCAACTCCACACAACGTTATATTCCCCAATAAATTCTTTCATCTACCCCAACAACCGTAACAGTATGTATATATTTATATGTGTGTATATATAATATATATATACATACATATATATATATATATATATATATATATATATATATATATATATATATATGTACACATATTTATGTGTATAATATGTCAAAGAAAAATATATGTGGATACACACACACACACACACACACACACACACACACACACACACACACACACACACACACACACACACACACACACACACACACACACACACACACACACACACACACACACTGAAACATGTGGAGTGTGACGAGCACTACACCAATCCCCATTCGAGATAGTTCACACCAAAGCGTCGCCTCTAACACAGAGGCCTCAGTCTGGTCACTCTGTCAAACAGACAAAGATGATATGGTCATTATCCGTTAAACATCAAACAGAGCTACCCTTAAACTCCTGCCTCTACTCGTCACACTCCACATGATTCAATTTTTCAGCCGATCACATCACGTGCCTTTTGGTTGAATGGTTTGTATTAGCAGGAACAATTGTCTGGGTGGCAGAGGGATGGTTGCTCTGTGCGGATTATGTGGTTTTACCATGTGAGACATAATCTGTGGTGATGCTTACCATAACAGTCAGTTGGTGCGTCTGATGTATAAACAACGAATATGGTCATCATTGATTGGATATTTATCGTTATGCCATCCTGATGCAGACAAATAAGCGTCCAACTCAACAGCTGGTGGATCAGCCTGGTACAACCGCTCAAAGTCACTGGCCCAGCGGGCCTTAACTTCGGACTCCTCTGTCAAGAGCCCACCACCCTTTGCTCGAACTGGAGTACATCATAGGATGGGCTTGCATGAACGCAATGCGTGAATTCCCGTGTAAGCAGGATGAGAATCACCCGACCACAGGTGATGCTCTACCTCCTCACAGAATCCTCGCACATAGGCTTCCTTGTCTACCAAGAGGGCACGCACAGTTTTACGCCTCAGCTCCCTGAACAGCCCAGCTCTGCCATTCAGCCTGGCCCTGCGACTCTGGTCAATGGTATCGAGTGTCCCTTGAGAGACAAAATTCTTCTTTGCCCTGCGGTCAGTTCCAAGACATCCACCGGCAACATCAAGGACGGTGGTCTTGAAGGCACTCCACAACTCTTCAGGACCTCCCAAAGCACCACGACTCATCAAATCTCCACTCAGCTTATTCGCAAACTCCTCAGCTACCCTCTCATCCTTGAGTTTGCCAACATCCAGCCTGGGCTGGGATGGTACCATTCTCCTGGATTTAAGGTGCAACTTCAGAGTTGCTACAACAAGCCGGTGGTCAGTATTGAGGAACTGAGCACTCCGGTAGACCCAGCAGTTCTGGATCATCCTCCAGCGACCATCAATGAGGACATGGTCAATCTCCTTTGTCACACCACCAGCATTGGAATACCAAGTCCAGCGATGAGCTTGTGGGCGCTGAAACCATGAACCGGCCACCCAAAGTCCATGACTTCTTGCAAAGTCAAGGAACTTAGTGCTATTCTGGTTCATAGTTCCTGACCCATGGGGACAAACACACGTCTCATAACCATCCCTATCAGTTCCAGTCGATGCATTTAAATCCCCCAAGACTAGAAGTGTATCTCGTCTGGGGCAATGATCAACCACAGACTCGAGTGTGACATATAATGCGTCCTTCACAGTGAGATCACTCGCCTCAGTCGGAGCATAAACAGAGACCAGGGAAATGACACCGAAGGAGTGACGAATCCTTAATCTCATAATACGCTTGTTGACCAGTGTTCCCTCAATTATCATTGGAATCAGCTTGTTGGACACAGCTACAGCAACTCCTTGGGTATGGTAACCATCAGAGTGACCAGACCAATAGTAGGTGTAACCACCCATCATGATCTCACCGCAATCCGGTCTCCGAACCTCAGAGAGAGCTGCAATACCGATGTCCAAACGCTTGAACTCAGATGATAACAGAGACAGGTGATCATCCTCTCTTCGGGATGGGACATTCCAGGCACCCACCCGAAGGGACCTCCTCAGGTTAACCCAAGGAGACCGCAGTCTGGTGGACGACACCTCAGCACCACTCTGACACACTCTCCCGCAATCTGACCCAGGGATGTTACCCCGTGGTTTCCCTCCTATCATCAAAGATTGGGGGTCCCGAAGGCTTTGCCCCAATCCCGTCATCCGGTGAGCTGCCCTGCGAAGGGAAGATGCACACGAGGTACTCCCATGGAGTGGGTTTTCAGATTTCTTTGTGTTTTTGTGTTTTGCGGAATGAAGGGTTTTACGGTGGCCGGAGTGCAAATCCTGCCACGAACCTACTAATAAGAAGTAACCCAACCGAAGGGGGACGTCCGCAGACACAGTTGGGTACTAGATATGGATGGCCGTTGGCTCACAAGGAGCTCCTCCATCCTTTGACAGGTTTTGTTTTTAATCCTGCTGGGTGTCCATATCCAAACACCCTCCTCACCAAAAAAAAACTGGTGGGGGAGACGGTTTAGTTGCCGACAACCCGACCATAGAACAGGTTAGTACAGGTATACATGATACCTGTAGCAGGTCACAGATCTAATCTGGCCTGACCTGACTAAGGGCCTGATCAATAAACTGACCTCAAACAACGAGATGAGGTCATTTGGTCCATCACTGCCAGAAATATAATATTTATACTGTACCTTTATTCACTGCTGGAAATACAAGTACAGTATAAATATTATATTCTGAACTTGAATGTTATAAAATTCTTTTTTTCTTCTTAAATATGTCAAAAGCTCTGATACATGTTGCTTCCTTGCTTGACACTCAGCATTTACAAGGATAGAGCACAGACAAACAACCATATGTTGGCAACCATAATGAAGGGTTGGATGGGCTTAATGGCCTCCTCCTATGTTGAAATTCCTTGTCATGGAACTCACAATCACAATCATGTCATGTATTATCACAAGGATATTATGAGACATTAGAGAAATCACTCTCTTAACTATGACTCCAAGACTTCAGCATTTGAATCAATGAAACAATATACAACACAATGTGTAGTAAGAAGAAGCACAGATTAAATTTGGAGGAGTAGAGCGGAATGCAGAAGAAGTTAGAGATCCCTCAAAAAATGCGGCAAATATAATATTTATGGTAAATAACATGGGAAGTAATCTCCCATGTTTTTTCTTTTTTTTGCTCGTAGATTGTAAATCTCGCGAATGAATATGTCTTTATTTAGCAAGGGGAGGGTATTCATCAATCACATCTTATTGAGCAAGTGCCACAGAGCTGGAATTGTAAGCAATGCATCAAACGACTCGAACTAAAGGAGGCTTGAAATTGGATTTTTCTGCCGTTCTGCTGTGATCCAGTCACCTTGCAAGACAACCGGTAGGCAATCAAATCTATTGACCTATTTAAACAACCAAACTCTTCTGTATGACTAGCTTCATGTAGTCTGGAACAGGCCAGCTATTTTATAACTAGTATGAGCGAGCCACTAATATCGGCCCTGCCCCTCAATCCAGATCAGGGTTAGGGTTGAAGTTAGGATCAAAACTACCGTAATGTAGAATATACGCGGGTTATGACGTGAGCTTGTCTATACGATACAGGTATGACGTAATCAGGGAGGTGGGTTTTAGCTGTTCCACTGGAAACACAAAGGCTGCATTGAATTCCAGCTGAGCTTGCATCCCTAAAAGCTGTTTGTGGCAGCACTGAAAACGAAATTGCTGGTCCTTTTCCCTTAAATGCAAGCTGCGCTATCATTTCCACTTGCTTGTTCCTTTCACACATGGACTCTCCGACAGAATGTTGTAAAAGTAGCCCACTTTCCTTCAAGCTACATCGTCTGAGTTTGAGTCTCTACCCTCACTATATAACTATTGGATTGGTTCTTCACAGGTAAGCTGCTATATCAATGCATGTGCTATCTTGTCAGATAGGCATTAAGCTGGGGACTTGTCACATGTGTTAACGGAAGCCAAGATCCACTTAATGGTGTCCTTGATAAAGAGTAAACAAGTCAATGCCAGTCTCATCAAAGAACTGTAAATTCCTTCCCAAATGTGCTGGGGCACAACTGCATATCAGTAATGATGCAACCGGCAGGCTGGATTCTGAATTGAATTCTGGTCCAACATACATTCACCAACAAAAAACCCTCGAATGTTCTGTTACTATCCCACAAGAATTGCTGAAGGAGATAATAAATAAAGGATGAAATTGATGGAGCCCCCCGCCCTCCTGATTATCATGCTCATACCAAGGGTCATATTGAAATAAGGACGTATTTGTGACATTATGGACGTACCTGTAACACTATGGCGTGAAACTTGAGTCCCTAACAAAAGACATCATTAATTGTTTTTAGGGAATTTAGATGTGACTCGACAATAAATGACATCAGGAATTGTTTTTAGGAATTGAGATTGGACTTGGCATAATTTGGTAGAAATGGCTCCGTGAAAATGAAGAATTATTCGAAAACCTTACCCAGTCTTGAGAAAAAGGACATGGAAAGGGTCTTTTAAACTCTTCCTTTGCGTTTCCGAGCACGATATACTGTATATTACTTATTATTAGCTTTGTTCATTAACTTTCAATACGCGATTGCAACCATACAGGGCGGATGGGTACAATCCAGAGCTGAACCTTGTGCTAACCCTTCTTTGAGAAACTGACGATTTTGGAATGATCTTTGAGAAAAAGATGCCCTAAACAAGCAGATATTTTGGAAGAAGTTAGCTCCGTCATTGCATCGCTAAGCCTCGCCATTTTGTCTAGATCTTGCTGGAACTCTGCCCTCAGAGCACGCTGCAAATTTGATTGGTCAAGACGGCATGCAATTTTGCCAAAGAACTGCTAAACTGACAGTTTTTGGAAATGCAAACAAGGCAATTTGTGTTCTGCAGTGTTCAAAGTATATAATTCAATTGAAATAAAATAAAAGTTTTCAAACATGTAGAAAACAAAACAAATCATTAAATCTGAAGTTTATCGCCGCGGATGCACCATCAATTACACCACCTTATTTAACACGTTAAATTAGGTTGTCCATGCCTCTTGTTTGTGCCCTCTCTGATGTCCCAAAATACAGTAAGTTTCCTGTTTGGAATGATTTTCAATTTTGTTAGATTGCCAGACAGGAAGACAGAGTTTTAAAAAAATGACCTCACTCATCTGTGCGCACGTGCACTCAGGACGAGACGCCATACTATTTGCCAAATTCAAAGTCAAAATACTGCTAAACTGTAGGTTCGTGTTCCGATTCATGTTCTCCAGTATTCAAAATATATAGTTAAATTCAATTTCAGTCGTTCCTCGATCGTAGAAATAGACCGATAGACAGCTTCACCCCACTTTACGCTATGAGCACGGGGTAATAGTGGAGGGGAAAAAAGAAATGGCTCAACAATAAATGTGCTGATCTGAACATCAGAGAGAAACACCACACCAGTTTAAAATTTCACCTCCTGCAATTCAGTAGCAATCCCTTCCCACTGATATAGTGACTGCCCAGCAGCAAAGGGAGGTACATCTCTTGTCTTTGCAAGCTCAGGTTATTTTTGTTGATGAGTAATGAAATTGCATTAACTGCTATATTGTCGCATTGTAAAACATTATTTACACAGCCATTGTTATCATCAAGGCCATCAACACAGGGTGTTTGTTGATTTGTGATAACAATCTGAAAATCTTTGCATCTCTTTTCTGACAATTATATCACCCTTGCAAATTGTCGCCCTCTCCCTCATCGTGGCTTTTAGAGTCTGTGACGTAACCAGGAGGTTAGGTTGGATGTACTTTATTGCTGGGAAAATGTTTCAGATGCAATCTTATAACCCAGCAAGTAAGCCTCTGATGCAATCCCTACACGTCCTGCAGTAGAACCCCCTCCCGTGATGGGCTATTGAAATCCCGTGAAGGTTCATGCAAAGAGCATTGATCCCGAGTGACACGGTTGCAAAACGAAAATAGGGGGAATTTGGTAGTTGCATGTTGCAGGGAATGACAAAAGCATCTTTATCCATAATGATGGGGTGCTGGTGTCTTCCACACAATATGCTGTCAGAGCAGCCACCCCCGGGGCATCATCCATCCCTTCAAAGGTTTGAATGCCCAGCAATGTAGCAAGCTGCTTGTTTGCATTGAAAGAAGACCATAGGTCACCATAGGCAACAAACAATAACGAATTATTGTACATGGACAATGCTATATATACTCTGTAACACCTGAATCAATTTCCGAACATTGCTCCACATGTAGCCTCCAATCCACTTCTTTGCTTTATGGCCATGCTCCAGCACTGCACCTCCACCACCTCCCAAAACCCACTCAATTTTCACTTCCCTGCATCCCTGTTCCCCAATTTGCTTGATTTAGGCAGATCATATTTTAAAAGCACAACTCCAGATATTTTTCCCCAACAATATCCAGCACATAAAATCTTTTCATTTTATTCCGTTCTTCTTGCCAAGAAGCATTTACTCAAGAGGATTGAGAATTTATTTTACTTTCATCACACTCAGAGTTAATCTGTCACAATTCACACTGGATTCATTGAATACATCTTGCGGTTTTCCCTCATGATATTCCTCCGATGCGAAAATATAGAGTGCGTATTCCCCAGCCATTTTCGCCTTGAAACGTGGGAGGTTTCATCATTAATACTTAAGGTGTCACTCTAATCTGGAATGTCTTTTTAGGATTCTATATTTGCATGAGTGCTTTTCAAAATAACTGTAACCTTAAAAAGTGCTAAACCAGCCAAATGCCACTAAATGGGGTGTTCAATATGTTCTCAGAACGAAATACTCACAGTAGTCCAACAAATGCCAACATTTATATATCTTTCAACATGTAGTACATGTACCATAGTTAATAAGAACAAATATTGCCAAACTAATCTATGTACTGTATAATGGAGCAAGCGTATCGATGTCGAGTCACTGACAGCACTTTTTATAGCGTTTATCCAGATAAACCGCCCCCCCCCTATCTTGCAGAGGGGGGAGGGGGCATGCAATTTTCACCTGCATACGTGCCACTGTGCAAGTGGTTTACTGACCCCTGTTACATACAGGGGGGATTATTAGCCACAGCGCAAAACATATATTTCCCCATCTCCCCCATAACCCCACACCCCCCACCACAAGGCTGCTCCAGAATGAAGCGAGTGTTTCTAGTTATGTATAGTTAATAAACTGAAAAATAGCAAAACATTGGTGCTTCTTGGGTTGATGAGCATCATTCCAATAATATTTTGAACGGCCCGTATCTGCATCATGCTGCAACTAAAGGTAATGCTAGTACAAAAATCCGACAAGTCAATGAAATCCTCAATATAATGTCAAAACAAAAAGTTGAAAACACCACAATGAAAAATCCCCCAAACACAAAAACCACCCATGTCTCCTCCACTCCCTTCCACATATCCTCCAATCCCTCCCTTCCCCCATCCCCATCATTCCAGGCATTAGTGATAGCTCAAATGTTCGCACGTTTTTGGCATCGAATCCAAATGGCGTTCGAGCGCATGCTGTCATTTTCTCTTCAGCATTTATGAGCATCAATGGGACATTTTAGTGGCATCACAAAACCCAGGCCATAACATGAAAACCTGCTCCAAACGACTAATTTGCTGTCAATGGCTTATGCAAGAAGCACAACACAAGATAATCCCACAAGGCTGTTGCCAACCTTATCACCCTTACATTTTTACAACATGCAAATAATGACCTCACTTCAAGAGAGATTTTTCTTAATCAAGCACCGACACGATTCAATCTCGATGTAAAGTGCCGGAAAACACAGCTTCTACTGTAAATATGTATGTATGTGTGTATGTATGTACATGTATACATACATGTATGTGTGTATGTATATATGTATGTAAACGTATGTATGTATACATGTATGTTTGTATAAGTATTCATGTATATGTATGTATACATGTAAGTTTATGTATGTATGTATATGTATGCATGTATGTATACATGTATGTATATGTATGTTTTCATCTATGTATGTATGTATGTATGTATACATGTATGTATATGTAAGTATGTATGTTTGTTTACATGTATACATGTATATGTATGCATGTTTGAATGTATACGTATGTATGTATCCATATATAAATATATGTATGTGTATGTACGTACATGCATGTAAAGATGTATGTATGTATGTATTTATATGTATGTATGTACACATGTATGTATATGTATATGCATGTATGTACACAACACAAAGACCTGGTGTTGGCATAGTGGTTAGGGTAGCGACTTGGGATCCAAAAGGTCCTGAGTTCAAGCCCCGTTGGCCGCTTGAATGAATACACACCAGGAGGTTGACTCAGCCTGTCATCCTTCCGAGGTCGGCGAATGTGAGTACCAGTGTACTGGCCTGGTTAGAATAGGTGTACCATATCCCTATGTCATAAGAGGCGACCAGGGTTGCGTCAGGAAGGGCATCCGGCGTAAAACCTGTGCCAAATCATTATGCGGATCATAACGGATGATCCGCTGTGGTGACCCCCAACGGGAGCAACCGAAAGAAGAAGATATATATATATATATATATATATATATATATATATATATATATATATATATATATATATATATATATATATATATACATATATGTATATGTTTTCATGTATATGTTTTCATGTATGTATGTATGGATATATGTATGTATATGTATGTTTTCATGTATGTATGCATGTATACATGTATGTATATGTATGTTTTCATGTATGGATGGATGTATATGTATGTTTTCATGTATGGATGTATGTATGGATGGATGGATGTTTAAATGGATACATGTGTATCCATGTATGTTTGAATGTATATGTATGTACACTACCGGTCAAAAGTTTTAGAACACCCCCATTTTTCCAGTTTTTACTGAAATGTAAGCAGTTCAAGTCCAGTGAATAACCTGAAATGGTACAAAGCTAAGCGGTACACTGACAGAGGTTAAAAAAAAAGTTTGGGTTACCAAAAACTGAAAAATAAAGTAATTTTCAGAATTGTTAAAAAGGCCCTTTTCAGGGAACAAGTAATGGGTTGGAAACTGCAGCTGTTCTGCAGCAATGGAAGTAAATTAAGGCTTGAAAGTTGATGCAAACAACTGCTACAGGTGGCCCAACTATTGTTGATTAGTTACAAACCCTCTGTCTGTATAAAAGCAGTGTTGAACAGACTGTGTTGCTACAACCTCTGAAGCATTATTTGGACAATATTGCACTGCAGGAAGTAGTATATTGCTATCATGGCGAGAAAAAGACAATTAACAAAGGAAGACAGACAGACCATTATAACCCGTAAAAGTGTAGGTCTTTCCTTTAGAAAAATTGCAAAGTCGGGCCAAGGTGTCAGTGAATGCAGTTTCATACACCATCAAAAGGCACTTGGAAACTGGAGAAAACTCTGATAGCAAGAGGTCTGGCAGACCCAAAGCTACAACACAATCAGAAGACTAGTTTCTGAGAGTCAACAGCTTGCGTGATCGGAGGCTCACAGGACAGCAGCTTCAAGCACAGCTTAACACTGGTCTAAGTAAGGAAGTCTCAGTTTCAACTGTGAAGAGAAGACTTTGAGCTGCAGGTTTGACAGGTCGAGTGGCAGTAAGAAAGCCATTGCTAAGATGGCAAAATAAGAAAAAGACGCTTGCCTGGGCCATGAAGCGCCGCCAGTGGACGACTGAAACTGGAAGAAGGTCTTTTGGACTGATGAATCAAAATTTGAAATCTTCGGTTCATCACGCAGGGTTTTTGTATGCCGTCGAGTAGGCGAAAGGATGGTTCCTCAGTGTGTGACACCAACTGTCAAACATGGAGGAGGAAGTGTGATGATCTGGGGCTCTTTTGCTGGATCCAGAGTCAGTGACTTGCACAGAGTGACTGGCACCCTGAACCAAAAGGGCTACCACAGCATTTTGCAGTGCCATGCAATACCCTCTGGTCTACACCTAGTTGGTCAGGGGTTCATCCTACAGCAATATAACAATCCAAAATATACATCTAGGCTGTCGGAACTACCTTAGAAGAAAAGAACAAGATGGTCAGCTTCAAATCATGGAATGGCCAGCACAGTCTCCAGACTTAAACCCCATCGAGCTGGTTTGGGATGAACTGTACAGAAGGGTAAAAGCAAAGCAATCTTCAATTGAAACACATTTGTGGGAACTTCTGCAACAGTGTTGGGAAGAACTTTCCGAAAAATATTTTATTTCCATTGCAGAAAGAATGTCACGAGTATGCTTGGCTGTTATATCTGCAAAAGGTGGCTACTTTGACGAGTCAAAAATTTAGATTAAATTTTGTTCAACAAAACGATTCCACGATTGCTTTTTTATCTGCAATTGTTTATTTATTATGCTTTATTTTCAAAGTACATTGAAACATTAAACTGTGTAAATTTCAGTAAAAACTGGAGAAATGGGGGTGTTCTAAAACTTTTGACTGGTGGTGTATGTATGTATGTATGTATGCATGTAAATATACATGTGTGTATCAATCAATATATACATGTATATGTATGTATGTATGTATATGTATGTGTACATGTATGTATATGTATGTGTACATGTATGTATATGTATGTATGTATGTATGCATGTATACATTTCAAAAGCAAAATCAATCAAAATGTCAGGAAAGAGTCTTGATAGTTATAGTCTTGATAAAACGATGTTAAGAGTCTTGATGCAAATATTTCTAATAGACTTGTCAATTCTTTGTTTTCCTCCTCAGTACGTTGAGATTTATTTATTTTCTGTAATACCCCCAATCTTTTTCTAATCTCACTGGTTTCCATATTTTTATATTTATTTATTCTCTCTTTCCTCCCTCTCCCTCTCCTTCTCTATCTTCTCTCTTGCCTCCTCCTCTCTCTTCTCCCTCTCCTCCTTCTCTCTCTTATCCCTCTCCTCCTTATCTCTCTCTTCTCCTTCTCCTCCTTCTCTCACTTCTCCTTTTCCACCTTCTCTCTCTCTCTCTTCTCCTTTTCTCCTTCTCTCTCTTCTCCTCCTTTGTCTCAGTTTCTTCAACTCCTTCCTCGTCCCTTACTATCGTTGAATCACTTTCACCCCATAGAATATCATACATATATTCATCAGGATTTCTTGTTATTCCTATATCCAAAATATTTTTTTACAACAGGAAACCAATAAAATTTCTTCTGAATTTCTCAAAGAGCCTTGCGTTTTCTTAACTTAAATTTTTTTTCATTATTTAAAATTTTAATTAAATCCAAAGTTGTTGGTTTATTAACATCAGTATAAAGCCAATCTTTTATTGAAAATACCTCATTATTATGTTGTAGAACATATTTATTAAAATACCGAATACCCTTTTCTTGAAGGTATGCTTGGACACAGAAATGATAATTTTCTTGAAGCCTTCCTGCTGTCATTTATGTATTAGAAATATATGACAGATTAATATAATGACAGGAAATACCTCCCCATCTTCCCATAGTTAAATCATTTTGTATTTCCTTATTATATATAATCCTGTTCTTTGTGTTTTCGTGATATAAACTATGGCAAAACCATGATTGATTTTACCCTTATGAAATTATTTCATTTCTTGTTTGTTAATCGTGCTTCCACAAAACTCATTATCGGCACCAAGTGGATCTCTCTCTATCGAGTGCAGTCTGTGGCTGCTTGTTGCATCATTGGTTGGGGCGCGGCTATGCCGCTGATGCAGTGTCCCCCTTACCAGTACACTGGTACTCATTTTGCTGACCTCGGAAGGATGACAGGCTGAGTCAACCTCCTGGTGTATTTTTAATTCAGCCGCCAACGGGGCTTGAACTCAGGACCCTAGGATCCCAAGCCACCACCCCAACCACAAAGCCAACACCAGGCTGGCACCAAGTGGATAATATTCTTCCTTACGAGACTGATTTAATCGTTCCAGGTCTTCTAGGTTAATTTTAAATGACCAATTATACCCTAAATCATTCATATCACGTCCCCATTGTTCTATTCTCATATAAACGATACGCCCTTCTGTATAAAATTTTATTTTAATTGGAACTGTGAATTCCGTATGACCTAGAGATAAAATCAACACTTCTGTATCTTTGGAATACACGGCCGTTTTATTTAAGGATATATATTGTGATAAATCACTTAATCTCATCAAGTCATTTGCATCAGTCGGGCTTGGATAATTTATTAATTTATAAGCATTTTTCATATTAATATTTTTTGCTCTACTATATTTCTGTCATTTAGCCTGTGCCTTTGTGTAATAATTTGATAAATCAATATCCAGTTCTTGGAATACACCGAAGATAGAACCATCTTCACCAACATGTCCTTTATATTAGATTAAAAATAATGTCATTAAAAAAATTATTTTTGTTCAGTTGAAATAACACATATAGACATGATTGACCACAACACTTGGGATTTAATTATTGGACTTGAAATATTTGATAAACACCATTCTGTAAGAATTTTATTCCTTCAACAGGAAGGTGGTGGAAGACCAAAACTCTCAAAATAATATTTGTCTTAACGAATAAAAATACAAACCCAATGAGAACCATTCCCATTATTATCTTCTAAGTTCATAATAATATTCTTTGTATGTTTAGACACATTTGTTAATTCATCTCTCATACAAATAACCATATTATGAATTTTTGATTTCTTACATTATTTGACAAGTTCTAAATTTTATGTTGTATTCTTTCCAAATTCTTTAAACCACTCATCAATGCTCATTTATTTATTAGAAAGATATAATCCATGACCCCTTTTAGTTACTTTTACACCTGCTTGTGCGATAGAAGAAAGCATATCTCCAACTAACAATCTCGCTTTATCAAGCAGACTTTCAAGTTTTTCAGCAAAATCTACAATTACACCACTTCCACTAATTTGTTTCTCCAACTCTTTGTTATGTCTTTCCAATTCTTTTTGAGCCAGGAGTTAAGCCTTCCTTTCGTTGGCAGTTTTCACCGCTGCTGAAATACAACCTGTCAATGCTCCAGCCACACTTAAACCAGAAAATAAAGGAATTAGAAATGGGAGAAATCCTCCACTCGTCTCTTATTGAATATGTATTCAACATTGGTTTTGTCATTTTAATTTTAAGTGAGCCAGTATCATTCAAGATTTTCACCTGTTCTCTTGTGAGCAAAACATCAATTCTTACCACTCCTTTTCTCTGAATTGTATTAACGTTAATCATACAAGGCTTTTGATTTTGAATACAAGATGATAGTTTCTGAAGATTGATTTTATTAACATATACCCCAGTTGGCACTTTACCACTCATTTATTTATCAAATAAATTATGTGACTAATCAAAACACCATTATCTGTATTAATCTGTAATTCTGTTTCTTCCAAAAGCAAACAACATGCATCAACTTCTTCACTCTCTTCTCTTTCAATGTATAGGGAAGTATCTACTCGATTAGAGACTTTATAGTTTCCTTTTGAGCAATCAGGTCAATCGCATAAATTGTATACAGACTTTTAAAAGCTGTCATATCCAAAATAGGTTCTTTATTTCCATTGCTTTTAATAAGACTTGTATGCTTCAGCATAATCATTTTGGTCCCAATTAATTTCCAATCTATCTCGTGGATAAAATGTTCCATCGAGAGAAACGCGAAGTTGTTTCACCTTAGCATTATTCTTATCAGTAGCAGTATCACCATCTGGTTTTTAAAAAAATGAGCCACAGATATCGTGGCTTTCCTTCCAGAACATCCAAATTCCACGTGTAAGTGGTTTGGTTCAGTTTAACGTGTTGGCATCTTCTTTTAAGGTACGATACAGTGAGTGGCTTCTTTGAGTTAAGTCTTCTATCCAACATCTCTTCTGTTTTAAGATTAGGAGTATATTCACTAACATAACAACTAATTTCATCAATCACAAATTTATTCTGAGCAGCAAAAGCATTAGCCACACCAAAAAGCAATCTGTTTTCATTATAGGTTCACGAAAAAATATTTTCACGAAAAAAATAAGTGACCACTATATTTGTTATTGTTGTGTGTGTCTGTCTGTCTGTCTGTCTGTCTGTCTGTCTGTCTGTCTGTCTGTCTGTCTGTCTGTCTGTCTGTCTGTCTGTCTGTCTGTCTGTCCCGAGCATAGCTCCTTGGGTTTTGATCCGATCCTGATAAAATTTTGGTGGGTGGTTTATATCATGATCTCGTTGTGTTTTCCTAAAAATGAGCGTGGTGCACCCATTATGGGAGGAGCCATGCCCAAAAAAACGTGTTTTTAGGGGGTAGCCGATTTCAATTTGCATCTTCTCCTAGGGGGTTTGTCGAATCTGACAGGGGTTTCGGTATTTGGTTAGCCCAATGGTGCCTGCATAGCCCCACGGAGCTCGATTTTTCATGTTTGTCACAAGGTCAAGGTCACAAGGTCACGAACTTAGAAAATTGTGAATTTTGACATAAAAAAAAATTTCTTCTCCGAGGGGTTTGTCGAATCTGGCAGGGGTTTCAGTATTTGGTTAGCCCAATAGCTAACCCACAAGATTTATAATAATAGTTGTCATTAACCTCCGCCATCGAAGATCGGAGGTTACTGTTTTCACCCCTTTCTGTTTGTTTGTTTGTTTGTTTGTTTGTTTGTGAACAGTTGTGGTGAATTGTCGTGAATTGAGGGACATGACGCGGGATCACATGTTGTGCGTCTCGCATATAAGGGGAGGTCTCTGCGGCACGAGTGATTGTCCCCGGGGCATTGCTATTGACATCGGCTGTCCACTTGATGCTCGTTAACTGAAGGTGCTCATTGACTGGTGAGAATGGAGATTATATCGAACTCCGTGCTTACGCGGATTGTCTGCAATGATTAACTGCACATGTATACGTTACTGCTTATGTACTCCTAGCTGAACCTGTATTCCCCGGTGTGCCCACAGAAGCGGCTCCAATCAAATGGAATAAAGCCTATACTCTGAAGGTTCATCTCTCGCTCTCATTTCAATTTATTCCATTTGATTTTCTCGGCTCTCTCAACCAAAGATGGACAAGATCTACAAACCAGAGAGGTTCGACGCAGACCCGAACGCGACTGACGCAGAAATGAAATGGTCACATTGGTCTGTTCCTTCTCACACTATCTGACCATCATCGCGGAGGGAGCTGACAAATTTGCCGCTCTCGTGAATCATGTCTCGCCCAGCGTGTACAGGCTCTTCTCGGGGTGCGACACTTACGAAGCAGCGATCGAGGTGCTGCAAGCGCTCTACGTGAAGCCCAAGAACGAGGTATACATACGACATCTTCTCAACACACGCAAGCAAGCAGCCGGGGAGACAATCGATCAGTTCCTGCAAGCTCTGAATCAGCTGGGAAAAGACGGCAGCTTCCGGGCGGTAAGCGCCGAGGAACACCGAAAGGAAGCGACCCGGGAGGCATTCATCCAAGGACTCAGATCAGCCCACATACGGCAACGCTTACTAGAGAAAGCGCAACCCACTCTTGACAAGGTAGTCGATCAGGCTCGAGCGATGGATACGGCTCAGCAGCAATCTGAGTCATTTGGGACACCGATGCTGCTCATGAACGCTGCTACGATGGGAACCCAAGGAACCCCACTGGCACAGACACAGCCAGACATAGGGGATGGAGAAACACCCGAGGAGCCGGATACCCAGACCTCGTCAAACTCCTCAGCAACTGCTCCGGTTGGTAAATGCTTCTTTTGTGGGTACAAAAGGCATCCTCGTCAAAAATGTCCCGCCAGAGATGCCACATGCATGAATTGCGACAAGAAAGGGCATTATGCCAGGGTATGTAAATCTACTCTAAGGAGAAATAAACCCACTTCTGCGGCTCTCTACTCGCAAAATAAATTGACTGCAGCCTCCCCGGGGAATCTATCCAAGGCTATCATCAACGTACGAATTAACGGGCATATGGCTGAGGCACTGATTGATACCGGTAGCTCTGAAAGTTTCGTCAACAGCTCGCTAGTGAAGGGCAGGAAATGGGTAATCCACCCGACTGACAATACGGTATGCATGGCCGCCACCTCACTACAATCCCGCGTACGAGGGTACTGCAATGTTGAATTGGACGTAAAAGGGTACACGCATCGGGATGTAAAGGTACTGGTGCTTCGTGATTTGTGCGCAGACGTAATTCTGGGTCATAATGTCCTCAAGCAGCACACGAGCGTCGAAATACCCTTTGGAGGAAGCAAGCCTCGTCTAATTTTAAATGCGTTGACCACCGCGGAGGTGACGTCCCACCAGCTGTTCGCTAACTTGTCGCCGGTCTGCAAACCGATAGCGATCAAATCGCGGCGATATACCACTGCTGACATGAATTTCATCACTTCGGAAACCAAGCGATTACTGGAGGAGGGAATTATAGAACCGAGCGATTCGCCATGGCGCGCACAGGTGCTAGTAACCAGCAGTCAGAACCATAAGAAACGAATGGTTGTCGATTATTCCCAAACGGTCAATCGCTTCACCCAACTCGACGCCTACCCCCTGCCGCGCATAGATGAGATGGTCGAACGCGTGGCCAATTATAAGGTATTCAGTACCATCGACTTGCGAAGCGCCTATCATCAAATTCCCATCCGAGAGGAAGACAAACCTTACACTGCATTCCAGGCAGGGCGGCGCCTCTACCAGTTCAGAAGGATACCATTCGGTGTCACGAATGGAGTAGCTTGCTTCCAACGGGTTATGGACGACATCATCTCAGATGAAAACCTCAAAGACACTTTTGTTTACGTGGATAATGTCACAGTGTGCGGTAGGGATCCAGAGGGAACATGATAGGAATCTGGACAGATTCTTGAGCATTGCTAGAAAATATAATCTGACTCTCAACTACGAGAAATGCGTATTCTCGGCAAGGTCAATTGACCTTCTCGGCTACACACAATAGCCGACGGCACAATTAAGCCTGATCCTGAGCGATTGCGCCCGCTCCGTGAGCTTCCACCACCTCAGGACTTGCAAACAATGCGCCGGGTGATCGGGATGTTCGCTTACTATGCGAGATGGATTTCGCAATACTCCGAGAAAATACATCCCCTAGTGCATTGCAAAAACTTTCCACCAGATGCCGCTGTTGTAAGAGCTTTCCACAATCTCAAGGATGATATCAGTAAGTCCGTGGTTTTATCGATCGACAGCTCGGTGCCCTTCGTGGTGGAGACCGACGCTTCAAATCACGCCATAGCTGCTACACTTAATCAGTCTGGGCGGCCGGTCGCGTTCTTCTCGAGAACTCTCTCTAGAAGCGAGCAGAGACACTCAGCGATAGAGAAGGAAGCGTACGCCATCGTCGAAGCGCTGCGGAAATGGAGACATTATTTACTGGGAAACCACTTCACGCTCGTTACGGACCAACGATCCGTGGCATTCATGTTTGATGGGAAAAATAACGGGAAAATTAAGAATGAAAAAATTATGAGATGGCGGATAGACCTAGCTTGCTACAGATACGACATTGTTTACCGGCCCGGGAAAGAAAACCCTGCTGCAGATACCTTCTCCCGGGCCTACAGTTCGGCAACAATCAGTCAGGCTTTGCAAGACCTCCATGTGTCTCTGTGCCACCCAGGGGTAACCAGAATGGCACATTTCGTACGCAGACAAAATCTTCCCTATTCTGTTGAAGATATTAAACAAATGAATGCTTCATGCCCTGTTTGTGCTGAACTAAAACCCAGATTCTATGGCGCGGCATCTGGCAGACTGATCAAGGCCACTTCCCCCTTCGAGAGACTAAACATCGACTTCAAAGGGCCCCTGCCGACCGAAACAGACAACAGATACATATTCACCGTTGTTGATGAATATTCAAGGTTCCCTTTCGCGTTTCCGTGCTCGGATATGACCTCGGGCACTGTCGTAAAATGTCTCTCTGACCTCTTCGCTATGTTTGGGAGACCTTCGTACATACATTCAGACAGAGGGCCGTGTTTCATGTCGGCCGGGCTAAAACAATTCCTATTAGAGCACGGCATAGCAACTAGTCGAACGACGGGTTACAACCCACAGGGAAACGGGCAGGTGGAACGGTATAATGGAGTTATTTGGAAAGCCGTAACTCTGGCGCTGAAATCGAGAGGACTGGGCCCCGAGCGATGGGAGGTTACTCTTCCCGACCCAAAAGACCCAAAGGACTGAGGACTCAAAAGACCCAGAAAACCCAAAACTCCCCGAAGACCCTTAAAGACCCCAAATCCCCCAAAGACACCTCAGACCCAAAAGAGGTAAAAGACTAAAAACACCCAAAATACCCTGAAGACCTTTGAATGCTCAAGGGATCCCAAAGACTCTGAAAGACCCTAAAGACCTTGAGACCCTTAAAGGTCCCAAAGACCCTTAAATACCCAAAATACCCTGAGGAACCAAAACACTCAATGGACCCAGTGGACCAAAAAGACCCCAAGGACCCAAAAGATCCAGAGGACCCAAAATAATGAGAGGATGCAAAAGACCATGAAGACTAAAAAGACCCAGGAGATCCAAAAGACACTGAGGACCTAAAATACTTAGAAAACCCAAAATACTGAGAGGACCCAAAGTCCCCACATTTTCCAGTGAAGTGAGGTTATTTGAATTATTAGCAGTAGGTATGTTTTTGATTCATGCACGTAACCAGGGTTGTATTTTTTTTGCCTCTACTGTGCTGTCAGTTGCCTATACAATGCTCAAATAAAGGTATGCATCAGAAGAACATGTTGCAAGCTTGGAACCAGATCACCCGTGTGGCGTGTACTCCGTTAGCACAATGGCATAAATTCATTATCACACCTCTATACAGCCATTTATTGTAACCACCACCATATTTCTGTTCAACAAACAGCATTCACTACTGCCTGTCAAACATTTCAGAAGGAATGTTTTTGGAACCATTTGATTAATTGTTGGATGAAGCCGACGGGTGAGAAGCAAGATTGTGTAGAATAGAACAATATACAGTGAATTGAAGAGATCTGCAATGGACTTCAGAGTGAATTAACATTTTCTATGACTTGTAGATAGACAGAGCAGAGTTTTGACAATATGCATGCTTGAAAGCCAAAACAACAACAAAATAAACAAACAAATAAATGTACATGTATTATTATGGTGAAGGAAATATGAAGGTGCAAAATCATGACCTCTGGAGGTAGCTGGCTGAGAAAATTCTCATCAGCGGTAAAGGTGCGTAAATGATGCAAGTTCCCCAGACTAGATGGCAGGCAATCCAGCTCGTTACAACTGCAGTCAAACTCCTCCAAAGCAGCCAAACTGTTTGCAAGAACATGGGTGAATAGTAGTAAACAAAACACCCAAAAGATTGTTTGGAAGTCATTCTCTCAGAAGAGTAAGTACAAAGCAGAAATTCGTTTTTACATCTTTTCTTTCCATTTTACATCCTCGTGTCGAAAACACCTATTTATTTTGTTCATTGATCATTGTCTTTATTACTCAATAAGAAGAAAATTACTCAGACAGAAGACAAAATTACTCAATCCTTTGTCAGAAAATATTTTCAGAAAATAAGAAAAAAAACATTATCAAAACAAGAAAACCATGAGAAAGTTTTTCTTGTGGCAAGAAATATTTTTATTATGGTTTTCTTGTTTCAATTAAACCTTTCTTATTTTAAGAAAATATTTTCTTGCTAAGAAAATTATTTTTGGCAGTGAATGAGTGGAGTTATGTTATAAGGAACACACATTGTAATGAATTTCATCATAATGAATGACACTTGTCATGGATAATCACGTTTGAACCAACCATTTGATTTATCGGTTTTTGTGGAATTTTTAGAAATATAATCAGTATTTTATGGATAATGTTATGTTCAGAAAATCGATTGTGGGGAAACTAAGTAAAACTTTCCATTATGGCCAGTTTTTCTAAGTTCTGTTAATAGTAAATGGGAACTGCAGGTAAAATCAAATAAGGTGAAATGTATTTTTTTTTAAATTATTAAAGAAAAATGGCTTTTGATCGATGGGCCATGCACTCGTGTTCCCTGAGCAGCTGGAGGAGGGAGAGGAGATTGGGACCATACTCTGTGCAGAGCGTTGGTGCTGCTTAAGCAGTCTTCTTGGCTATTGGGCACAACCCTGAATGAGTCGCCATTTCGACACAGTATACCAGCATGCTGGCACTCATTTTGCCGACCTCGGAAGGATGACAGGTCGAGTTAACCCCACCTGGTATTAATTCAACAGCTGAGTGGGATTTGAACTCAGGACCCAAGGATCCAAAGCCCGCCACCCTAACCATTAAGCCAACACTGAGCAGCAGGGGTGTCCTATTTATTTGGGAAGCTGATGTTGGGTGGTTGGAGTGGGGGGAGGGTGGGGGTGATAGTCCTCATCCAATTAATTTGTGCAACAACAACCACTCCACAGGATGTAACTGTTCCTATAATAAGATAAGACTACTGTACGTTTCCATGGTAAAATCCAATCTTGGACAGGTCACCACTCCATCTCATCGGGTGCAGATGTTTCCATGATAAGTAGTCATGAGAATTGAACCTGTACCAGAGTGTAATGAAAGAAAGCTTTGCCCACTCCACCACCTACAAGCTGTTCTTTATTTACAGTTTTCTGATAAAATTCCAAATGCTGGGAATGTACATAAAAACAAGAGCAAGAATTGCATTGCAATACATGTCCCCTACTGCTGTAATATTTTCTAGGTCCAAAAAGGGTACAACTCTGTTAAAAAAAAAATTTGACGAAATGCCCTGAAACTTGAAATTTTTATGTAACTTATCATAATAAAGCCATCTACCAAGTTTCAGTTAAATATGTTAAGAGTATAGGGAAAAAGTCTGAAAAACCACAAGTGGGATGGATGGACGGACAGACGGAGAGCAAATCTATGGTCTCCTTCGGTAAAACAGGTAGAGGACTAATAAGATGCAAGTAATCTGAACCTCTATTATGTGAATGTTTGATCAAAGAAGTATTTTGATTTCCACTTACATTTCTCTTGCATTTCAGCATGGAAAGAAAACTTATTTAATCAAACGTAATGTGAATTAACAAAGGAAGAGTCATGGAATGTTGTTATGCTTTCACTGACGAAGTCACTGGAGGCATTGTATTTTTGGGTTGTCCGTCTGGCTGTCCGTCCGTTGGTCCATCTCTCCGTGTGCCCATGATAGGTTTTCATTCCCTCGATAACTTAAGAATGGCTGAAGGGATCGAAGTCAAACTTGGTACAAGTACATATGTATACTGATGCAAAGATGAACGGATTTGATTTTGGGGTCAACAAGTTAAAGGTCAGAAGTCCCATGAAGTAAAAAAAATCTGTGACTGCACCTACTTGTAGACCAGTGATGGGATTTGGACCAAACTTGGTATAAGTAGCAATTATGATGGAAAGATGAACTGATTATATTTCGGCATCAGGTGAAAGGTCAGAGGTCATGTTCGGTAAAAAAAAATGGGATACTTGAGAACAGCTGAAGAAATTTCAATCAAACTTGGTATAAGTACTATAATGATGTAATAATGTGGGTGGAGGCATATCGGTCGACATTGCGATGTCGAAGAGTGCCGTTCTAGTTTGAAGGTTGAAATGACCACACGAGCATATAAAAGGTACAAGGTAGACAAAGAGAAAAGCATTTATGCAGTAATTATCTTGTTACCTGTGGTAACTCTGTAACTATCTATCTATAGTAACTATCTTGTTACACAAGGTGCTGAGCAAAAACAAACAAACATATTCACCTGCCAACAGAGGTAGGCAGTGAAGTAAGCTGGTTGTCATCCACCCGAAAAGTCATCAGCTTGCGCAACAAACCTGGTGGAGAAGTATTTAGTTGGACAATCAAATCAGCAAGTTCAAATCCTTCAGACTTTTTCTTCCGAAGTAAAAAAAAAAAAAAAAAAAAAAACATAATTAAATATCAAACTAATTTTGAGTTTCGGTAGATTCAAGTGGAATAAGCTTGTGTTTAATGATGTAGATTCAACTTCTCATGTTGCTCTTTAGATTGCAAATGTTGTATAAGTTTGTTAACTGTTTTGCTGAGACTCCATATTGGAGTTTCAGCTTACCAATGGTGTGTGGCAGCAGTTGCAGGAGGTTTGAGGAAAGCAGGAGGTCAGAAAGAAGTTCACAGCCTGAAATTCCTGACTCCAACTCCTCCACATTGTTCTTCGAGATGTCTAGGTATGTGAGCTGCCGCAGCTTACCAATCCACTGTTCACAGGAAGCAAGTTAATTGCAATTAAAAGGAAAATAAACCACTTTGCACGGCATGTACAATTCCCCAGATTGTTGAGTTGGAGAATAATAATGGGACGATAAACTCACTTTGTGTGAATCATATAAATTTAAACGCAGGTTTGGTAAGCAGTATACCTTGCCCTAAAAGTAGTTGATACCTTGCCCTAAGATTAAAAGAATGAAACATTCTGAAACTATCATACCCCAGGAAATCTCTGCAGGCCATTCCCATCTAACCAAAGCTCCTTCAGGCTCCCAAGGTGCTCAATCACTTCTGGCTGTATCACAGTAAAAGGTACAAGAAAGAAAGGTAAGTGCAATCAGGTGCAGTCATATATCTCCGCTTTATGCATAATACATCTCACTAGCACAATATTCGCTTGTGTTACACTCTCGCTCAATAATGCAAACACAAGGCAACATACGTATCTTCAATCATGAACATTGATGATGCTTTGCAAGTGACCATCTTCATGTTAAAAATACAACGTGGCAGAATTTTGACCATTACCCTTTTTTACACCCTTTACACCCATAATTTATTTTTCTCTACACCTCCCCACCATCCCCAACCAAAACATAACTCTCCTTCCTTTTGTCTTCTGTCCTCTCTCCTTGCCTTTTGTAATAGTATTTTCTTTCCACATCACCACCCCTACCCCCCCCCCTTCCCCACACAAAATTAATCGATCCAAGAGTTTCACCAAGTCTGACATCCAATGCTGGTGGCCATGAATAGATTGATGATGAAAAGCTTGTTTCAAAATTCAGATAAAATCTGACTTTAAGCAGATTGCCAGAAGGTGAGAAGGTCACTGAAGTTCAGTGAAAAGTGTTTGAATTATAGCAACGAAGGGTTCATGTTTTAGTGATCGAAGCATGTTGATGCGAGTGGGACATGTTGGTGATAAATATATGACATTTGAAAAAAATTAGTAAAATAAAAGAGTGGGAGTCATCACCAAAAAGGGGTCAAGTTGAGCAGGGGCTGAAGATCACATGAAAAGGTATGCTCGGTCCACAAAAATACTGACCCTTATGTCCCACTGATTCAATGGAATTTACCTACAAAGGCAACACTTAAAATACTGTTTTCACCTTTATAAATGAATAACTAAAGGGTTGAGTGATCCTCTCTGGACAGTCGCCATTCACTTTATATAAATACTAGCAGGGTATGCCTACACATTCTGTAAGCATACGAACAGCCCTTCCCCATTGTCTGGGTCATTTCCCCATTGTCTCGGGTCACTCACCTGCATTTATTTTTTTCATTCATTCATTTTAATTTATTTATATTTTCATATACGGATGTTGTCCAATGATTCTGTGATTTTTTTTCCTGGTGTAACGGCTTTGATATCCATCAGCACGCAAAATTTCAGCTTTCTACGTCACCCGGTAGGCACTGATCTTTAATGTCAGTCAGTGGTTCAAAATAACTTTATATATTCGATGAAAATCACCATTTTGTCACAATTATCAACAATTCTTCTGTCCAAACAGTACCCTGGGCACTAAACCCCCACTCATCGATGACACAGAGAAATCACTACCCAGGTCTGATCATGTTCAGCTTTCATGTCTCTGCTGCGGACATCATCCATGGCTTTTACAGTACAAGCAAAGACATGACAGCACCACTAAGGATACCTGCAACCTCCGCCAGGTCTCCCCACCCAATAAAACACATTATGGAAGACTGCTCCAATGATTAATAATACAAAGTAATTGTCCAATAATTCTCGAAGAGATATTTTGTTCTGACAAAGGGCGAATGACCGAAACATCAGCTTCTCCTCCCTTCCCATGGCAGTTAACATACCTCAATACACGTCCTATCGATTGCATCCACCGTTATACCTGTCCGCCAATGCAAACCGACATTAGCCTTCATGAGCAAGACTCGTTCTTCATTTTCTCTCGAAAGTTTGAAGCATAATGGAGTGTAGTTTTCCCTTATGGGCCAGCACACCTGCATCCCACCTCATGCATCTAGAAGTTATGGTGACCAAGGAGCTGAAAATCCTCCCTCTCTCTCTCTCTTTCATAGGTCCCACTACTCTTTCATCTGTTCGCTCATCCTCAGCTCTACCACTGTGAATGTGTTCATCCAGCAACCCCCTACATGACAATGTTTCAAGTCAATACTCCTTGCTCACCTGCATTCCCTTCTTCTTTCCTTTATTTTCCCACCTGATGTATTTGTTGCGAATCTGGAAGCTTACTGCACTCAACATTCAGGTCCAATAGAACAGTTATATTGGTAAGTATGTGTCTTTAGTTCGGGTCCCCATCCCGTGTCTGATGGGTGAATAAATGTAAATGTGCTGTGAGTTACTTTGATAGTCAGGGTTTTCTTTCATTTTTACACTCCTCATAACTACGACAACGCCAGCATCACCTTCACCCCGCTCTGGCCGACACCATTGCCTACGTGTGTGTCAGCACGTAGTGGGCGGAGCCCACGCAGAATACAGTTCCTCTGGTTGTTTGGTTGGCGGAGTTCAAGGAGGAACCTCGCGACGGTGAGGAAGGTGGTCCGCGTGACGTCACCACGCCCCTGGGCCAAACGACAGACTTGCCACTCGTTTTGGCCAGTGACAGGGCGATGAGTGATTGTGCGCACCAAATCCGTCCAGTGAGGGAGAGCGGGGAGGGCGGAGGCATCCCCCCCCCCCGAGACAGGGTGAATAAGGGTGCAGCGCGTTCGGACAGCAGGGGCTGGAGGAGAGTTTGAGAGACACCATCCCCCACCAGAGCCGCAAGGGTTGCGTGCCGCGTCCCTGACGACAACACCAAGAGCTTGAGCTTGAGAGATCCTGCCGCCAACAGAACCGCAAGGGGTGCGCACCGTCTCTCTGAAGGATACAGAGGAGAGGTTTGGTTGTCAGGACGAGCGCCGAGTGGAGCTGAAGAGGCTGATCGTGGCTCGCCTCTCGCTGGTGCCTGGTTCGAATCAGCTCGAAGACCACACGAGGTGGACAGGTCTGAGGCAGGCTCTGGTCTTCAGCTCGCCTTTGCCCTCTGAGCTGGAGGCCTCAATAAAGGCTGTGGCCACCGTTGTGTGTGTGTGTGTGTGTGTGTGTGTGTGTGTGTGTGTGTGTGTGTGTGTGTGTGTGTGTGTGTGTGTGTGTGTGTGTGTGTGTGTGTGTGTGTGTGTGTGTGTGTGTGTGTGGCGCCAGTCTAGTAAGTAGTAATTGTATAATTGCTCTTGGCTATACATACGTGCTTCTCTATTATTCGGATAACTCTGCTTCTTGCGTGCCCCCCTGCCCCATTGTAAATATACCCATGTGTTAAATGTATCGGTTCGTTTTTGTGTTTCTTTTATTGGTTTAACATGGTGCGTGTTGGAGAATTCGCCAGGCTGTTGCCGCTGTAAAGGGACATTTAGACCAACGGAAGCTCGGTGACCATCCGCTCGGGTCCCACACGGTTCGAGCACGCTAGCGGCTCACTCCGTACGAGCGCCGTCGAGGGTGAATTTCCCCAGTAGTTTGGACGACGTGGGTACTTAGGTAAATTTAAATTGGCAATCGACCCTACCCCACGTGGGCAACCTATTAGCGAACTTCGGTCCGATAAGGGACCCGTCGGCTCCGGAGTTATCCGGGGTGATGACCTATAAATTCCAGGTGTTCGGTGGAGCCGACTCTACTGCTCCATCTAGCGGTCGTGCTCGCAGCCGATACCTGGCCCCACAACAGTATCACCTCCCTCCGTTTGTTAAATCAACTTTCTAATTGTATTGCTTCAAAGTTGCAACTCACTGCCATCTCATGTCATCTCCATTTCTGTTCATGATTTTTTTTTTTTCATTCTTTTCTTTTTCCTGCTGTGATTTCTTGCCTTAATTTCTAAAAAGCGAAGTTTGTATGTCTGTCAATTATCCCATTCTTCCTTCACTGCTTTTTCAATCAGTCAAAACCCAGTCCTCCTCTGAATTGCTGATCCCCTATTCGGCTCAGTTTTATGTTATATAGGAAAGTTATACAGTATAAGAAAACCACAATGATGGTACCAATTTGATAAGAAAATCAATAAGTTCATGGCCCTAACAGAGAATGATTAACGTACAGCAAATAGTGAATGCTTAGGTAATAAAATATAATCAAGAAGAAAAATTTACTAATTTTACATCAATATAATGACAATATTTTTTGAGGTGTTTGGAATATCTTGATAAAGAGCTGGAAAATGCTGAAAACTGAGCAGAAAGCAGGTATTAAACATGTCTACAAGATGAACAAGGTCCTGCGGGGAATCCATACTGATATTGTTGGTGCGTTCGGAGAATCTGGCCCATCATGGTAATTGGGTATGATTGGGTAAAGAGTTAAAACACGGAAGTAAATCCATTGAAGAAGATCTATAATGTGGGCCGAATTGAACTTCTCCAACTTAGTGATTTATCACGAAAGTTCATGATCCAATTATGGAAGACAGTTGGCTGACCATAAGAAATTTTTTTGCAACTATTTACCTTTCATACAGTACTGCATAAGGCTTAATAACCAAAAATACAGCCAGGAACAGTGTTTTCCAGTTGGGGTTGAGAATGTAAGTTGTCAAGCACAAGCAAACTAGAGTCAAGGGCAAGTGAGGCATTGTTGAACCACTATGAATCCAGTTCAAACAAAATTGTGAAATGATGATTAATGAAACATGGCCATCTAATTTTAGGTCTCAAACTCATACCTTGGAATATTCTGGAGAAAAAACAAAGACTCATTGAGGATCAGGTTCAAATCTGATGGAGTCATACGAGTAATTATATAGAACTTAGAAGTAACACAACTTGAAAGCCATATTTGAAAGTTCAGTGATGGAATCAAAATGGAAAAGAGGTGAATAACGTTGAGAACACCGTGTTGTTTTCCCAGGGAGTAGTACAGGTCTCACATCTTGTGTATGTATTGTTTTGAAAACATAAATGTAGGCTCATTGAGGTGCTAAACAACAGAGGGCCACAGGTTCAGACTGACATTGGATCAAAGGGAGAGACAGACAAAAGACATCACACAGAAGATGAGTGGCAGAAAGGAAAGGAGCAGCGGAGTGTGGTGAGGAGGGGTGGCAGGGGGGGGAGGGGGAGTGAGTGAGTCAAAGAGAGTTTAAGAGAGCAGTGGTGGGTATAGGAGAAAGCATAAAGTACAGGCACCACTCTGGAAAGACTAGACGAGAGGATGGGGCAGTGGCCAACAGATACAGAGAGTCAGTTCCACAGATGAGAGATGAATGAATGGTGGTGAATGCCAAGTTTAGAATCGGGGATGCTGATCAGGTGTGGGTTTCTGGAAGAAAGCATGTGACTTGGGTGGGCTTGGGGAATATGGAGGGATGAAACGGCAGAAGGAGAGAAGCCTGATCTGAGGTGTTGTCACAGCCACCATTAATGATGCTTCATTTGAATTTGCCAAAACTCTCTGCAGACACAAGACACAGCTGTTGTAACATCTGTGTGTTGCCAAAGTTAATGTTACTTGCTACAATGGCATTATTCGAGATAATGAAGTGAAATGAGCTGTCGATAGGTGATTTTAAATCAAACAAGACAAATTTTCTAATGCAAGTTGCATTTTATCCCAGAGCATTGAACGTATTTATCAAAATTTGTAAATATTAACTTGAACTGGCTCAGGAAGAATGAAACATTATTGCATTGGCAATAACTAAGTGTCAACATGATTCCTAAATATTACATACAAATATCTATATAATTATAAATGAACAGGAAACAAAAACATGTGTACTGTAGATGTGGGAAGATTACACAACCAGGCCAGAAATCAAACCCATGTCCTCTGGTGAACCACACCAGTGCCCTGCCATCTGACATATTTGGACAACCCACTGGCTGAGCACACAATTCTCCCACATAGAGAGATGCCAATCTCTTTCCCCCACTGCTTTCAGGACACTCACTGCCAACCATAGGAGCAGTGATGGCCTGTCCACGAGAGCACTGGTATGATTCACCAGACCAGAGGACCTGGGTTCAATTCCTGGTCTAGGTGTGTAATTTTCCCACATGTACGTAAATATATACCTGGATAAAATTATTCTTTAAAAGTACACACAATCAGACATTGTTATTTTTCTTATAACTGATATTGTGTTGATAAATTGCAAACACCAGAATGGCAAATGAGGCTGTCCAAGACAGCAGCAAAGTGTTAGTCAATATCGCATCCAGATGAGCTTGTTTCGAGGAAACATATCACTTGTAAATTGTCCCCTCTTCCTGACGCTTCATGAAACTACTGTAGTTTCACAAGATCATCGCTTTCTCATAGGTATGAGTTTGGGAGAATATTTTCCATCACAGTTTTTGAAGCAAAGCTTTCAAATAGGCTGCTGTGATGGCGACAGAAAAGGACATGACGACATATTACCAAATACGTCACATCAAACACATTTATACACTTAACCACATTTCCAGTTTCTACTCAATCCACCATTTCATATCTCAATCACCACACAAAATGCCACCTGGTAAAGTGTGATGATCATTGACAATTTTATGACAACTTTTCAATTAGCCACGTGGCCTATAAATCAGCCCTATCCCATGAGGTGGGCTGGGTGAGAAGCTTAATTATCCATGTAGGTAAAGGATAGATCCAATCCATTGGGATCATACTCTGTGCAGAGCGTTGGTGCTGCCTAAGCAGTCTCCTGGGCTATTGGGCACAATCCTGGATGGGTCACCACTCCGACGCAGGACACCAGCATGCTGACACTCATTTTGTCGACCTCGGAAGGATGACAGGCAGTCAACCCCACCTGGTATTAATTCAACAGCCAAGCAGGATTTGAACTCAGGATCCAAGGATCCCAAGCAAGAGATGGATGCTCCACCCTCATATATCTCTTTTGGTCTCTGGATACTAATGTGTAATATAAACAATAGTTGAGATTTCCTTATAAAGGCAATTATATGAGCAGCTAGTGTTGTTGACTGAGCTGTCTAATCCTTTGTCTGATGCCCAGTGAGGTTGCAGAGTACAATTAAAACTACGATCTGGTGTGATACCAACAAGGGATACGGTGTCGTAGCATACTGATGTGCCATAACTTGGAGGAGATGCTTCGCTTACTGTTCTGTTTGCTTTTACTGAGAAGTCTCATCGTTTGGCTGATACTTTTGCCAAATTCTACATTTCCTGCATATTTATAACTGTTTGAATTTATGGATCAGATGGACATCACAGGGGTGTAATACCTGGAAATTAATGATGATGGTAAATTGAGATTATCCACATTTAATCATAACCTTTATGCCAATGTGACATTTCAGTGACCTAACAATCACGACTCGGATCAAACTTAATGCTTCAACACCATTTCAGGATAGTCATGGACTCGGTCTTACCATCTCCAAAATTTCATTTCCTCCCAAGTCGAGACGTTCCAGCTGAGTCAACTTAGACATGGATCTGCACACAATAAGAATTTAAAGCCTCAATATAGCTCCCAAACTGTGAATCGATGAAAGATACATGGTTGTTTTGACTAATAGAAGAACTTAATCTGTTGAGCAGATTTGATGTATTTAGTGTTTTGTATGGATGTACATTTAAAATTATTGTGAAAACAAAAATCAATGTTAATTCCCTTTGAACCCTAGTGGCCGTTTTACTAGCCGATAGTCAAACCTCCATATACCCAAGCGGTCGGATTTTTCTCCAGGGAGCACAGAGGGGACAGGGGAGCCGAAAGTCCAAAGACTTTGGGGTTCAAAAGGGTTAAAATCATGATTTTATCATGACAATGAAAACTGATGAAAATCTCATATTTCTATTTTATCTCATGAGAAACTGATTTTGTAAGGATGAAAAATTTTAAAGAAAAAGAATTCCAACATGGTCTCGTGACTTCTTCAAAAATCGTCTCTAAATAAAATCCGTTAGACGATCAACTTACGTTTTAAATTGTGATGTTGAGTGGAAATGAGATGATCGTATGTTTTTTCAGGTACCATACCAACAACCGCTTAATTATATTGTTATTGTTTTGTTCAACTTACTTTGGCAACGTTTTGAGATGGTTCTCCCTCAATTCCAAGATCCGCAGCTTAGTAAGCCTGTGCGAAAGCACACAAATGATAAGACAATTAAGTATTTCAGTTTAGTATTGCAAAAACTTTTTTAATATCCAACAAATTTTAATGGGTTTGGTGCAACAAACAAGTTATTTTGTAATCTGTACATTAAATTGGCAATCATTCACTGCCCAATGCCTGCATCATTTTCCATCAGAATATCACGTGAATTAACATGAATTGGTCAGTGAAGCATTAGTGAAACCAATGTGTTGCTATCATACGAGAATATACTTCAAATGGTAGAATCGCTTTTGGCAAATTTATACCGGACGTTGATAATGAAAAAAGAACATAAGAAAGACTATGAGTTGAAAATTTGTAATGATCGGCACAAGAGTAGCACCGGTTAGATCAGTGGTGGGAAATCTAAACTAATCCAAGAGCCACATGTACAGCCAACAAATATCCTTGAAGGTCACATGATTGCTTTCACAGTCGCAAGCCAAAAAATTATCACAATGAATTTTGAAAATTAAAATCGATGTATATTGTATGGGAGGGTCACGACAGCTGAGAAGTAACAATAATCGATGAGTTATCTACCCTCGGTTCAACTCCTGATCCAATGACAAAAATGTGTTGTCATGTTACCTTGATCCCTGTACATTCCGGCATCTATTTGCAATGCGAGTGTATGTTGATTGTTTCCATGAATGAAGTTGATAAGTGAAATATTAAACAGGAAAAACACACACACACACACACACACACACACACACACACACACACACACACACACACACACACACACACACACACACACACACACACACACACACACACACACACACACTTAGCTCCTATTTGTGGTGATTGTGAACCCAAATCGAAAGAGATGTAAAGGGTCATTTGCAGGCACAACGATTATTCACAGAAAGATGTCGGGATGGTTTCACATGATCATTTCGTGTGACCATCCCTTCTTTGTTTACATACTTTTTTGGCATATCATTCCTCCCTAATTTTACATTTTTACCTCCACCAGCGAAGGTGAAGGAGATTATGTTTTCACTCCTTTCTGTCTGTTTGTCTGTGTGCAGGAAATCTCAAAAAATTGTGGACGGATTTGGATGAAACTTGGTGGACAATTTTGGTGTGTGACAAGGAAGAATTGTTTCAATTTTGGTGAAGATCCGAATCCGGATCTGATAATTTTTTAAGTGATTCTTCACCATTGAGAGATCAGGCGAAAATGATATGTAAGCACGATATCTCAAAAAGTTGCAGACGGATTCGGATGAAACTTGGTGGGCAAGTTGAGTGTGTGACAAGGAAGAATTGATTCGATTTTGGTAAAGATCTGGATCATCCCATCGTCGCAGTCCGGATCTGGATGCGAGAATTATTTAATTTGCAAAGTAATTCTTCACCATTGAGAGATTGGGCCAAAAACGATACGTAGCATGATATTTCAAAAATGTATTGGGCCCGATATGTTCTCCTGGATCAGGCATTATGTGGTGGAGGTATGCGTGCTACCGAGTGCCCTTCTAGTTTTAAATGTTATTTATGACTTGTTTCTGTATATTTATTAATGAATTTACATGCTGGAGAATTTTGTTTTGATTGCATGATGAAATATCTTGTGTATTGTGTGTGAAAACACTGCATTAAATAGTCATATCATATAATGGACAGCAATACTATTCCACTGTTGACCACACCCCATCCCCTTCCTGAGCCTTCATTGTTTGTCGCAATGCCTACTTTGTGAAATCCTTTCAAGATGGGGAAATTTTAAGCAGTCACGGACCTTCCCACTGTAAACTGCAGGACATTAGTGGTTAATACAAGTTGAGTGGAAACCAATTTTGAGTTAGGCTGTTTGAACAGAGGAAGAATAAGATATACAAACAGGCTGTTTTGTGTCTGTTGGTTTTGTAGCTCAGTGATGCTGTCCAAGAGTGTCATGAGTGTTGTTGGATGTGAAATCCTCTGCAGACATCTGGCAAGTTCTTGAAAGGTTTATAAATTTGAGCCTCGGTAGATTTCTTTTTGAGAATTTGTGTTGGAAGAACCATATGAAGTGCCCATGCCATTACTGCAAAGGAAGTGTACTGACTTCCTGATATGTAAAATAAGAAAAATGGAAGGAAAATGAGGAGTATGAAGACATAGGATGGCAGAGAGAAGCTTCGTATCAGCAACAAGCAGAGGAGAAAAGGGACATCATGCAGGCGGATAATGAATAATGAAGCTGTCGTGGATGGAGATAGGGAGCAGATAGGACATACAGCTGGAAGAATAAATGCAGTGTCGGCAGGATGAAACCATGGTTGACATTCAGCAAAGCCAAGTGGGATGAGCCTTTCAGGGTCATATTACCCTTCTCCCAAAGGTCACCACCCATCACTGGAATGCAATGCAAAGCTGGGTACCATATATGCCAGTGTTCGCTGTTCACATTAAATATCCCATAGTGTCTTGCACAAGAATAGACCATTGGTTTACCATTTACTTTCATGAGGCATTTCCCCTCTCTTCTTTTAGGGCTACTTGCTGGGCTGGTCACCTCTGGCCCCAGCTCTGGCACATGGCTTGGTTTTATTCCCTTTACAACTGTCCTCTGGCCACTAACAGCTTGAGGAAGTCTATGGGTTATGGATGAAATGCCACCTGAAGCATCAATGTCCAGATGAGTCGAGTATAGGCAGATATTGTACATGTTGTACTTAATAAATATAGGCCATTTGGATAAATAAAGAAAAATGAATAAAAATGAATATATCTTCCCTGACAAGGAACTTCAACACAGGAGGATGCCATGAGGCCCATAAAGCCTGCGCAATGGTTGCAAACTTATGAATTGTCTGTGCTCTATTCTTTTGTAAACTTTGAACTTCAAGCAAGGAAGCAGCACAAACCATTTATAAAGTCTTTCGTATGACTCAGCCTGGGTCTGGTTCAAACTGTCGACCTCCCAGACTTAGAGCAGATGATCCCAGACTGAGAGCAACCAGAACATCACTAAGTCTCTAAATGGATGCTCAAACCATTGCGCCAAAAAGTTTGGATGTACTGCTTATTTCTTCCTGAAATATAATATGGCAGTCAGATGTGGTCATGTGGTGAATAAGAATAGCTATAAAAGGGTCTGGCAATCTTTATTGCATTTTCATGTAAAACTGGTTTCATACTAACCAAATACAAATCCTTGTTAGCCCAAGCATTGTTGTGTCGTTGATATTTCCCGATGTATTTAGAAGTGAAAAATAATATTGTCAAAAACAATGACGTAAAAAACAATGAATCCCTCTCGATTGGAACCTAGAGTGAATAAAAAGAGAGGAAGTACCACTTTTTGCATTGATTTGACACTCTATAGCTTTGGTGATCTTTCTTTTCAAAAATTTACCATATTCACTGCTGTGTGATGTGCACATATGATATATGTGCACATCACCAGCATAGCATATATATAGATATATATATATATATATATATATATATATAATATATATATATAATATATATATATACACACACACACACACACACACACACACACACACACACACACACACACACACACACACACACACACACACACACACACACACACACACACACACACACACACACACAGCTGTGGCGGTCGATGGAAGAATTTAATAGGGAATTGAGCATTGTGTTGAATTGCTTGGTCCATGGACGTGTAGAAAGCATCTCAATGTAACTAAGTTAGGGAATATGTGAGCTTAAGTGTTACGTGTCGCCACACGAGGGGTGGTGCGGTGTTAATTCGCTGAGAGAGTAAGAATAAGTTCCCCAGTATGTGATTGCCCTCTGTGTTTTTCCCAATATTTTTTATGTTTCTAGCCAGGCAGTAAAGCTGGGAAACACGTTCCTGAAACCACAACAAACAGGAGAAGCCCCACCTTCCTGGGTTTGGGGGCAAGCAGGCCACACTCCAGAGGTGGGAGATATTGAGCGGAAAAGAGAAGGAGCACAGTGGAGAGGCTGGCGCATTGCAAGGGGCTTCGAACTACTGCATCGGACGGGAGATCGGTCACACGTGTGGTTTGTGAGAGGCTTCCAACCGGATTGAAAGAGAGATCTGTGTGATTGAGGTCGATGGCAGGCAGGCTTGTGCACGTGTGGCTGGTGGAAGGCTTCCGTCTGGTTAGAACGGGAGATTGGCAGAGCACACACATGAGGACGGTGTGAGGAATGCACGAGGCAGGTGGCATCTTTGGAACGAGGAAGGCCAGCACACTTTTGAGCCTTCGTGTGGAAAGCCACTTGCGGATTGCCTGATGTATGTCTGCCCTGCCACGAGAGAAGTGTCGGCGCCATTTGCGCACGTGTGCAAGTGCTGATGGAAGCGCCCCACATTCCAAGTTCAACAAAGACAGCTCTGGGCTAAAATGAGTACCAGTATACCTAAAAGGGGGGGTTTCTTTTTTATTTTGGTTCCCCTTTGCCTGTATTTGCATCTGTGTGCGAGGCCTCGACTGGAGGAGTTATTAATTTCATCCCATTATTCTTACCATTATTATTATTATTATTATTATTATTACCTGCAGAATTATTGTCTGTGTAAATATTTGTGTATGTTCATTACATGTATTCATTTTGAAGAAACTATTCATATAATTGTCGTGGGTTCGCGGATAAACTCCCTGTACATCCATTCCATTCTCCGTGCTCCTCCGCCCGTCCGCCATTGCCCGTCTGCCATTCCCTTCGAGCATGTGTTAAAATGTCCGTCGATAAACGTGTCCATCCCCTCTTAATATGGAACCAATCGGCTGTCCGGGGGATGTCGGTGTTAACCGCTGATCGACATTTTGAATCAAGCAATGCGCAGTGAGGTAAAGGCTGAGGAAAAGGCCGGGCTGGTAGAGGAGGTAAAGGCTCAGTCGAAGGAAAGCAACACACGGATAACCGCTGCACGTACGGACCCATGCGAGGTGAGTGCGTGAAGGAATTAGAGAGAGGAAAAGAAGTAACAAGGGAAAGAATCAAAGGAACGACTTAATGGAATGGAGAGTGACATGAAGGGAATGAGTAAACAAGTGAATTAAATTAAGAAAGGAATGACACAAGAACTGGGGGCACGAATTGATGTAATAGGGGAAAAGAATGAACGAATGGAAAGAGAATTTTAGGAACAAAGGAATGAAATGGAGACAGAGTTTGAGCAAAACGGGAAGAAATGGTATTGAAAATAGAAGAGGGTAAATCCCAGGCTGTTCAAAAGGGAGAAAAGTTGGAAGAAGAAATTGGGTCAACAAATAAAAGAGTTGACAAAGTGAACGAGGACCTGGAAGACTATCACATCCGTGTGGATGCCATAATGTGTCAGGGTCAGGATAGCAGTTTGGAGAAAAAGATGGAAACTCGTGTAACAGAACAAGAGCTAGTATTCGCTGATAAAGGCTTATGGGAGCCGCAATTGACTGGCGAAAGGATGGATGAAATGTTACGGGAGCGGCTGAATACTTGGGACAAAGCCATAAAGGGAGAGGAGATAGAACCAGAGGTTTCTGTTAGTCTCGGTGGTGATGTTGATGGTTCTGTCGAGACCATGCTTCGACTGACTAACTCGTACGAAGTTGGGTTGGACTTGCAGCACTGTGACAATGGGGACGCTCCTGGAAAGGGTTGAGCAGATTTGGCAGAGCCAATGTTTGAACCACTTGCAGGACATGTAGAGGAGGAGAGTTGCAGCAACGGTAGCTTACAGTCAGTTAAGTGGGAGGCTCATCTTGAATTATACCACAGTGAGTCAAGTGCAGGCTTTGAAGAGAAACATGTCCACATTTGCGTCTTGGGCACCCACCGTGAACAAGGTGCCAACACCGTCTGGAATGTTGCAGGCACGTTCTCCTTTTCCAGCAACTCCATTCTCAGCTGGAAGTTCTGAAATTTGCTCCACAAGCTTTTGCGTGGTGTGCATTGCAATGTTCCGCAGGATTCCTCACTTCCAGTTGCTCGGCTGGGGGAGTTTGGTCGTGTGTGGAACCATCATCATGACCGTTGTGGTTAGCTTCTGGCCATCTACATCATGTTGAATATAAAGAAAGTTGACTGTCACATTGGGTGGCCGGTTTTTCCATTTGGCTTGGCAGTGATTGACAGAGGTCTTGGTGCTACGGGAAAGAGTGGCATTGGTGCCCTTTTTCGTCTGATAGTGGAGCTATTTGCCTGATTGGACGGTGAGCTTAGCTGTTTTGAAGCAGGTTCTGCATTTTTGGATCTCCCGTGTGCTATTTCCATGACACAGGTCATACTAGATCCGAGTCTCCCATCCCATAGAGGTACAAATGTGGTGCGATGGAGAGCAGGGACCGCACATGAGGGTGTCTATACTGGTTGAGCATATGAGTCCAGTAGTGGTGATTTCCGTCGAGGAGGAGTCAGAACTTTAACCGGAACCAGAACCACAGCCTTTGTTGATTCCAGAACCCAGCATTACAGAAGGACCCGAGGAAAAAGATCTGTTGATAAAAAGTCTTCAGGAGAGAATGCGTGAGCTCGAGGCTGAGTTGGATAACAATTGCAGTTGCTGGCAGCATGTGCAGACTAATGCTCAAGCCTTGCAAGCTGAATTGATTGCGCTGCACCAGCAGCAAGCCAAACAAGCACAGCAAGGGCTCACTGGATCTGAAAAGAAAGTGAGGGCAAGTAAACGGCGGTATGGGAAGATGAAAAATAAACGTAAAGAGTTGCACGAGGCCAAAACACATCTCAACTCTCTCCAACTCTCATCGCAGGCAGCCGAACAGAGGAGCGCAACAGCCCAAGGTCAGGTGATGGTGTTTACATTAACCATAGTGGCTGTTTGTCTGGCTTTTGTATATCGTGGATGGTGGAGTGTGGTTACTGGCGTCTGTGCGTGCCTGGGAGTTATCCTCATGCTTGTTGTAGGTCGTCCGGCCGTGGCCTTGTTCCGCCCTCAGCCTGGCGCACCCAGGAGATAGTTTTAATTGGGTCCATTGGGCTGTGGCAATGTCTGCCTGGATTATGGCTGTGGCTACGGTTCATCCAAGAGGAGGATGTCGGCTTCTGGTAACGAATGAGAGAACTTTGCGCCTTCCAGATCCCGGAGGAGGATATAGGCATCGATCGAGAGTGGATGAGAGTAATCTGTATCTACCAGATCCCAGAGGGGGATAGAAGCATCGATTAGGAATGTGATCAAACAGTGATGACTCCATTTACACCTCACTATCCAAAAACATGGACCAACTTCTATCCTCTCATCCAAACTCTCTCTTCCTCATATGTGGCGACTTCAACTGTCATCACGCCAGTTGGCTCAGTGTGGGTACCTCTCTCACCTGCCATGGCACCTCAGCAAAAGTCTTCTGTGAATCAATGGGACGAACTCAGTCTGTCAACTTCCCGACTTCCTAACTCAACCAACAGTACTCCATCTCTTCTGCATCCGATTTTGACAAATTTCCCTGAAAATATCTGCTGTTCTTCCTCCAATCCAATCGGTTCTTCTGACCACATGCTTGTCAAAGTGGACCTCTCTCTGGCTGTTGTTGGAGAACCACCTCAGCGCCGTGGAGTCTGGAATTTCACTCAGGCTGACTGGCAGGGTCTCCAAGCAGCCATCAAACTTCTAGACTGGTCTCCCATCGCCACTTTCTCCAACATCAACTCATCCTGGGAATTCTTTCAAAGAAATGCTCTCTCTCATGCAGAGATTTATCCCCTCTCATCTTCAGTTGTCCTACCCTTCCTCCTGCCCATGGTTCACTGAAGCTTGAGGCGAGGCAGTTGTCCTGAAACAACTTGCCTTTGCTTCATGGAAAGCAAACCCAACTGAGGGTAATCGCAATTCCTTCCACAAAGCTCAGAAGAAACGTGTGTCTACCCTCAGGAGAGCCAGAAAACAACACCTTTCTAATCTCAAGTCTGAACTCTCAAACCTCTCTCCCACCTCCAAATCCTGGTGGCATTTAATCAAATCTGTTTCTGGCGTATGCCCCCCCCCCCTCCATCCCCTCCATTACCTCAAATGGCCGCACTGCTGATACCGCACGGGAAAAGGCTGAATGCCTAAACTCCGTGCTTGCATAGAAACTGTGACCAAAACCCTTTGCTTTCTGTACCCACCTTACCCAGTCGCACCCAACTGTCCCTTGACTCTGTGTCCTTTTCTCCTGACAAGGTGGAGAGCTTGCTGTCAAACATCGACTCAGATTCTGCAACCGGTCCATCCGGAATCAGCCCACGTGTCCTAAAAACCTGCTCCTCTGCTCCCTTTCCTAAAAAACAGATAGCTGTGTAAATTGGTTGGTTTAAAATAAACAGTGGTTATTACCTCTGCCACCGAAGGTGAACAGAGTTATGTTTTCACCCTTTCTGTCTGTTTGTTTCTTACTTGCAAAATCGAAAATATTTCAAGTATATTGGTCAGTCGATTTTGTTATTCTGTATGTGTGTCTGTTTATCTCTCGCCTACGGGTCACAATTTTATACTGATCTTCACGAAACTTCACCACATGGTAGAGTTTGTCAAAAGTAAGAAGCCTATTGTTTGAGGTCAAAAGGTCAAAAGGTCAACAGAGGCCAAAGGTCAACTTTGGTGGGATTTCTAAAATCCTCAATTTTCATCCGATTTACTTGAAATTTGCAGAGGATTTCTATTTCAGATCACTGAATTCAATGAGCCAATTATTTTTCAGGTCAAGATAGACCAAAAGGTCAACATAGACCGAATTTCTAAAATTGTCAATTTTCTTCCGATTCACTTGAAATTTGAAGAGGAGTTGCACATTTGGTCATTGAATTCAACCACCAATTCCTTTTGAGGTCAAATTTGTTTTCTGGATTTTGCAAGTGTCATGCTCTACATGACGTCATCTTCTTGTTTGTTTATTTGTTTGTGTGTTTGTTTGTTGTGCTACTCCTATAATTCTGGGCCAATTACATCTAGACTTAGTCCAGTGGATCAGCATAACCCCAATTAATGCATTGGGGTGTTATCTTCGCCGGTGGTCTTGGGGAGTGGCGGGGAGTGGGGGACGTAAATTTTCTTTGTAAATGTGTATCATGTAGTGCCAACTCCAGGTGGGGGAGGGTATTACAAGTCTCCACCATTTCCTGTGCAGTATGGAAGCAAGGAAGCAGCACATACCATTTTTTTTTTTTTTAAAGTCTTTGGAATGGCTCAGGAATGGGGGTTGAACCGCCAAACTCCCAGACACAGATTGGACACTCTAACCATTTCACCACCAAGTCTGGTTAAACTCTAACCCTTATGATGAGGGATTTCAGGTACAAAAACATTTTATCAATCGTTGCACCATCCAGGAAGTGAGCACTGAAACTATATTTTGTCTGACTGGACTGGTTCTCACACTTAATTGCTTCACATTCTCAAGTGACTTCCACAAACAGGTCAATGGTGTGGCCATGGGAACAAAAATGTGTCATAGTTGCACAAATCTAAACTTTTTGTCGGGTTTATTAAAGAACAGATATTTTCTCAATATGATGGTCTGACCCCACATTTCTTTGGGCACTACCTTGATGATTGCATTGGCTTAACCTCCTGTAATGTATATGGAACTTGAACTATTCATCAATTCTGTTTATTCTTTACACCTGACCAGCAATGAACAGAGATTACGGATACTTCTGTCACATTTTTCAACATCCAATTTTCTGTTGTGGACACTGGTTTAATTAGAAGGGCACTCGGTAGAGCACATACCTCTGCCACCCAATTCCTGATCCAGTGGAACATATCCAGCCCAATAACGTTTTGAAATATCACACCACATATCGTTTTTGGCCCAATCTCTCAATGGTGAAGAATCACTTTAAAAATTCTAATGTCCGAATCTTCAGCAAAATCTAATCAATTTATCCTTGTCACACAACCAACATGTCTTCCAAATTTCATCCGAATCCATCCATAACTTTCTGAGATATCCTACTCACAGAGAAACAGACAGACAAACAAACAAACAAACATGGCTGAATGCATAACCTCCATCCAACGACATACATAAACCAGTCTCTCATCATTTTAACATGGTAGGACTCTCTATCCATCACATTTCTGTTTATGGTTTAACACTCTTCTAAGAAAGAAACGACTCCTGGAAATTAAAAGAATAGCATTTCAGATACAAAGTACCATAAGTTTTGAATAAAAATTTTCCTCATGTTAATGTAATACCAACAACTAATACTTATTCTTCACCCTTTTGTTCTTCCTTTTGTTATATTTCATTCTTCTTCTTTATTCGACGAATACGTCATTTATGACATCTACACCCTTACATATTACAATACATATCCCTCATGATGCCCCCCTTTCCAAAAGGTATTGCTCACCTGTTTCACATCATCAGTGAGGTCAATGGTCACATCACACACGCTATATCAACCCCTGCCCCTTTCCTGTCTCTCTTGCTTCAATGAAGAGCAAGGTCCAAAACTTCAGCACTTTGTGATCTTTTATTGTGGATAACTTTAATCATTTTTTATTTTTGTGTTTTTATTCGCTGACTTTTATTTAAATTCGCTATATTTTATTTAAAACATGTGGTTTTATTCGTGCCACCAATGCAGACTGATAGTTCTTCGCTGGAATTGACAACTATTGATCTAAGATTGTCTTAACATTCCACTATATTTTGACATTTACTTAAATTCTTCCCACTGAACATTCCAATTACCCTCTTTCAGTCCCTCCACAAGATTACATGCCTTACATTTTTGTGTGGTTCCTTGAGATTTGTCTTCCCATTGAGAATACAGGGTGTTTGTCTTCAGAAGTTCTTTTTACATTAATTGCAAAATAAACCCTTGCACTCTTGCTCTCCCTCACTCCTGGTTTATTGTTGTTTTTCATTTATTGTACATTTTATACAGTGTATTATGACTTTGCAACATGTAATGTCACATTATTTCAGTCGCATTGCAAGATTTGAGTGTTTACTTTCCAATTATGTTGAGTAAAAATTAGTGACATGAGAATTTCATCTTGAAAAATATTTTTTAAGTATGAGGTCTTTGCTCACATTCTCAGTATTTACACATCCCACTAAGAGTATAAAATCTAAAATAATGTTAGATCCTTATCAGTATTTGTTTTAGCCTATTAGATCTAACAATTTTTTTTAGATTACGAGACTGCTGTCACATCCCTTCATATTTTTATTTTGCTCATTTGTTCCCAAATACAGGAATACCGCGATTTACGTTGCCCCTATTTGCCATTTCACAAATACGCCATCATGTTATTAATCCCACTTCTCAAAATTTGTCATCTCAACTCACACTTACATCGTTTTAAAAGCCATACCTTTTCTTCTTGAGCGTTTTCAGAACTTACAAGACTGATATCCCTGGAAGAACCACTGCACCTTGCTTCACACATAAATAAATACAGTACAATGTACTGTAGATTGGCTAAGAGGCATTGTAAAAATGTTACCTTAAAATGAAATTGCATATCATTTATTGAATGGATGCTGGTGAATGTGCTCTTGATGTGGCCAGGTTATTAAGTTTGCCACCGATCTATAAATATGCCGACGTTTATTGAAGGAGGAGGAGAAAGAAAAAGACATCCCACCAACTTCGACCACTTCCGGAAGAGGTTTATTTTTACCTAAATATCTCTGGTAATTGGTTTTTTTTATATACATACAGTATGTGTGCTTGAATATAACTGTCATTAATCAAATAAAGGGTAATGTCCTTGGTAAAAAGCGAAATATAATAAGTGAAGTAGCAACTTTAGAAATGCATTCTCCACTTATTCAATTAATTCTTACGAGCCAAACCTGCACTCCACGCAAAGTTTCTAAAGTGAGGGTTCATTAGGACGTCAATATATCAAGAGTTCACAATGTGATTTATAGAATTCCTTTATATACAATGTTTCTTATTACATTTATTGTGTCAAATGCACCTTCTGAGGTAGTCAGCATGTGCAGAAGAGGGTTTTACATTGCAGACACTGTTTTCTATGAGTGGCATTACGCCTCTCAGTAGTGATGGTCTGTCGACGACAGAAGTAATGGCGTCAGCGAATGACCGATGATGTCATGACGTCATTACGCCTCTCAGCGGTGACATCACATGTCGCCAAGCAAACGAATGTAAAAATTAGAAAAATCGCCAAAAATTCCCAAACCTGTCCGTCTGGCGCGATCTCACTTAGCCCATGCTGTTCATTAGACCACAGAGCACCTGCATGCCAAAAGTGGCGACAATCCATCTGGCAGTTTCGGAGGAGATACGTCCACAAAATATGGCTTAGCGTATTAATGTAATCATGCGAAAAATTGCTTTGATTCTCGTCGTTTTGATATTCGTCACACTTTTCAGGAATGCATCATAAACATAAACCATGGTCTGATAGTATTCTCTTTAATGTCTTTTTATAATATCAGTGGTAATGCACTCTTTCCTCACATATTACGTACACCAGTCTGTCATCATGTTCCTATGCTCGAAAAAGTTTTTATATGTGATACGTGTATCACAATTAGTCTCACAACATGGAGGGTCCTTGTTTGTGGGAAGCTAAGGTGAGCCAGAACACACATTTTCACACCACTCACTTAAGTGCAAGAATCACTAATTATATGTTGTTTTATACACAAGTATATATAAAAACAAGAAAATATTTTTCTGACAATTCATCTGTACTTGTACTCGTATATTGTGAACAAAAAACATTTGCATTTCTTTGACACTTGTGAGTATCTCGTTCATTTCACATTTTGACTGCCCCACGTAATACAGTCTTCTTTTTTTTTGCGAGAAGTCCATCAGACTGGCTTAGGCAGATATATTTTCACTCTTCCCATCCATCATCTTGTTCTTTCATCCTATTTAAACTTTTAGCCAATATCTACTGAGACTTACTTGCCAAAGTTTTCAGGTAATACTTCCAAAAAAGCATCATTCAAGTAAAGCTGGGTAAGGTTCACCAGCTGGCTGAAGCCCTCAGGAAGACTGTAAATGAAAAAGGACACAGAGGGGTTCAGGAGAGAAGCATAGCCAGCAAAATGTAAGAAAAAAAAACCCCCAGTAAAGTAGAAGGTGAGGGCAGGTGCATTAAGAGCATAGCCTGTGAAATCTCAGGTATAGAGCAAATGATGATTATTAATCAAGGAAGAAACACCACATGAGGACAACAACTACACTGAAGACAAACAAAATTTTCTGGGTATATAGTCATGACTAAAGTAGAAATTTATTTTTCAGAACATTTAACAAATGACTTTTTAAGACTATTGTATATATGCTGGTCATGAATAAAATGCCTTGAAGTTTTTTACAGATTAGGGAAGATTTACTGATTTAAAATGACACCATGTTTGTGTTCATGAATTGCTTCGGATAACTTGCCAAATAAAAACGAAATGTTTTTTTAAACTTTTTGAAAAATGCCATTGGCAAATGTAATGGACCTCTGTGCAATTAGTGCTCATTGGAGTTGAGGATAATTTAATTTGCTAACAGCAGTCAAAGGATATGGCTAAATAGACCCACAGAAAAACCTATAACTTATAAAACTGGTTTAATGCAGGTCAATATAGACACGTAAATCAGTGAACAGACATCACAGGTTGATGAAAAGTTTGAGCACTGAAAACAAGTAGTGCTGCACCACAGATCTTGAAATAAGTGAACACCATGCTCTGCAAAATGGACACACAGAAGTGATCACAAAGGAAAACAATATGATCAGAAAGTGCAAAAGAGCTTTACAATTATTATCCTGCATGTGCTAGCGATATAGGATAATCCATAAGTCTAATATTAACAAGCACAGGGTATTCAAAGACTAACGATTTTCGTTGCACACCTTTGCTCAATGCATGCACAGAGCGAATTAGAAAACATTATATTGTGACGGTTGTGGCCTGGGGTTGGACTTTGTGCTTCTCCGCCATCCCCACCCCCCCCCACCCCCCGGGGAATATCATATTCATGTGATTGATGTGTTGCATGTGGAAGCAGCATAAGGGCCCAATTCTTTCCCCCCTTTCCATTCCCCTGCATATCTCTGTCTTTCTATCTCTTCCATTTAACACCATTCTCTTCCATTCACGTTCATTGCAACGCCTGTTCGCAAACCTGTTCACTCATTTTCTCGCCTGTTGGCAGAATAACGGTGATGACCCAGCAGAAGTTGAGACAGAAGTTGCTCAGACAGAGGTTGGTTCGACTCCTTCGCATGCAACCCCAAAGTGCAACAAGAATGCCTTACTGCATGGCCAATAACAAGCAGTCAGCGAGGGGGAGGCGTCAAAATTTCCATGTGGTAATGTTCGCAAAGTCTGAACAGAAAAGGTATATGTGTGTTTAATGTGCTTTATATGTATTGAAACTCTTGTAATTTCATGTATCATCTCCCTCACCACTTTCTCTAATTTGCATTTCTCCTCATCATTCCTTTTGTCATTCCTCCCATCACTTTCTGCTCTTTTGATTGCCTTGATTGCTGTGTAATAAATTATTAAAGTGTTCAATGTGTCCTGATTTATCCTGGTGGGCAATTGGTCCGAGTTCCCAAAGGTAATGGAAGCCCACATAATGCGGCACATGGCGTTGGTTCGCTCGGCCAAATAAGAAACCACTGCCTAGTCACCAGCACGATTCCCATGTGCCACGCTTGATTCACTGGTACGGTAAACCGACTTTGGGTGCGAGGATCTGGCCCGAGTTAAGGGTTACAGTTGGTGTGCATGGTCTCTGGGAAGGGTCTTGGCCCAAGCTAGTAGTCACTCACTTCGCTCAGATTCCTCCCTTGGCCGTGATGCGTCATGGCAAAACTCGCTCGGCGCTGAAGCTTGCCCAGTTTGCCGAAGTCTGCTTCCTGTGCCGTCCGCTGATGTCTGCTCTGTCCGAAGTCTGACGATATCTGGCTCGAGTCTCTTGAAATCTCTCCTTTTATGGGCTCAGAGTGAGGGAGGAGCTAAAAGTCGGATCAATTGAGGCTGTTGGCATTTTCAAGCTCCCCATTGGTGCACAGCAGTCGTCCCGCACCATAGCCACGCACCGCCAGGCCTCAAAATCGAAAATAGCCCCATTCGCTCCCTGACCTTGTCAAGTATTGGAACTCCGAGATCAACATGGGGTGAGAGTCTTTGGAAGTACTCTCCGGCCCTGAATGTGCACTGGACTTCATTCAAGCATGGTAATTTAGGGAAATCCCAGCGCTACATGTATGTCCTCGAACGAACCCCAGTATATGCTTGCACTTCGAGTTATACCCTGAAATAACCCGACTCTCGTTCCCTCAGCGCCTTCCGAGGCTGTGATAAGCATCCAAGGGATGGCTGGCAGTTGTGGCGGTTGTAGATAGGTAAGAGAGCATTGTGGCTTTTGTGCAAAGAGATTTGGAGAGGTGGTTGTAAAGGTGGTATTGTGGTGAAGAGGGAGGTGATGTTCGTAAAAACGGCATTTGTAGTGAAGAAGGAGGAGGTGTTCGTAACGGTGGCGCTTGTAGTGAAGGCATGGATGTAGGTTGTTGTGGTGATTTTTTGGAGATGTGTGGCGTGGTTTTGGTGAGCGTTGCAACGTTGTGGTGATCAGAATGAAAGTCTGAGGTGAGACGGCAGTTGGATTTTGGTGCACATTTGAATGTAAAATGGCATGCTGTAATGCACTTAATAGACAGGGACGAAGGCTCTGAAGTGGGAACAACAGGTTTAATCTGGACACGGGCACAGCACAGCATCAGAACAGGGGCGGGTCACATGACTCTTTAACCCGGTGCACCCATGTATGCATGCATTAGCATAAACTACTTATACATCTCATCGCCGCCCCTCCCCAACCAACCTCCTGTTTTTTTCACAAATCAAGATGCTCACGAGGCTTACAGACACGAGCTGGTCTTCTAAAGGTGAGTGGAGGGCTATCCTTGCTTGCAACTGCTGTGGGCTTCTCAACAAGGAGTACAGGGTCAGGAAGTTCAGGTACATTGACGGGTGAAAAGCTTTCATGAGGAAACACCTCAGGTTCAAACGCAGGTTGTGTTAATACAGGAGTGGGTGACAAAGGCACTTGAGCCGATTCAATGCTTGGCTCCCCATGACGTAACTTGAGTTGGTCAATATGTTTACGCAGGCATCTACCATCACACAACTTCACAAGAAACATCATTTCACCAATGTTATCAATAATGATGCCAGATAACCACGTGGTTCCACATCCGGAGTTCAACACGTATATTGATCTGGAAGTTGCGGTATACAGACGTTTAGTCATGATTATGTTTCTGTTGATACTTGTTATTATCGACGTCGACCATTACATCCGGGTGCACTAATGCTAACTGTGTGTTAAGTGACGGCCCATCAGAAGCTTGGCAGGTGAGCGACTGGTGGTTTGATGTGGTCTGGTGCGGTAGTTAAGCAACACTAGACGAGATTGAATGGAGCCTTCCTTGACGCGGCTTAGACCATTCTTGATGATCTGAACACCACATTTGGCTTGACCATTACTGGCAGGTTTTTAGGGGGCAGATGTGTAGTGCTTAATGCCATTCTTTTTACAAAAGTTCTGAAACTCTGAACTTGTAAATGACGATCCATTATCTGATACAACGGAGTTTGGAATACCATGTTGTGTGAACATGGTATGTAGATCTTCAATTGTTACGGCAGACGATGAGGATGGCACCACGAGAATTTCACTCTATTTGGAGTGGGCATCAACAACAACAAAAAGAAAAAGCTTCCCTTGAAATGGACCAGCATGGTCGATGTGTAGTCTGGACCATGGTTTTGATGGCCACGACTACATGGCCAATGAAGACTGTGGCGGTGTCTTGGCATGGCTTGACAAGCATAACAATGGCGTGCACTGGACTCAATGTCACTGTCCAAACCAGGCTACCAAACATGGGCTTGGGCAAAAGCCTTCATGGTGACTATGCCCGGTTGAGCATTGTGGAGTTCACTGATAATTTTCACTCGGAATTATCACTCGGCTACCCCAAAGCAGGCAGTCTGCATCAATAGAGAGCCCATCCTTCCGGATGAGGTGCAGTTTCGCCCCTTCTGGTAGTGATGCCCAATCACCTGGCATAACACAGCGTTTAATTTGTGACAAATCTGGATTGCTATTGGTAGCACAAGCAATCTGCTTCGCAGTTACAGGCGCATCATCGCGAATGACGTGAGCCATGAGATGAATAATAACACCAGATTGTGGAGGTTCTGGGATGGTTACAGGAAGTGGAAAGCGACTGAGTGCGTCAGCACAGTACACTTCCTTACCCAGGTGGTAAACCAATGAATAGTCATAACCGGCAAGGGTCAATGCCCAACGTTGTACACGATCTGATGATGTGGGCAGAATGGCTCTGGTTTCTCCCAGGAGACGTTACAAGGGTTCGTGATCAGTCTCAAAGGTAATATGTCATCCAAAGACATATTGGTGCAACTTTAAGGTGCCGCAGACACACACGACAGCCTCTCGTTCTCCATGAGCATAACGATGTTCAGTGTCAGGTCAGATAGGGTTCATGTTGCATACGCAACAGGCTGGGGTATTACCGGTTCCATTTGTTTGCAATAACGCACACCCAATGCCATATGAAGACCTATCACAACTGAGAATAAGTTCCTTGGATGGGTCCTAATGGACAAATAATAACGAGGAGGACAGCATGGTTTTCGTGGCCTTGAACGCTTTTGTTTGGGCAGCTTCCCATTTCCAGACAATGCCTTTCCTGAGGAGAAGATACAGAGGCTCGATGGTTTTGCTTAGTTGAAGCAGGAATTTCCAAAGTAGTTCAACATACCCAGGAATACACGTAGTTCTGAAATGTTTTGTGGAATTGGTGCATTCACAATTGCCTCAACTTTGCTCGGAGAGGGCAAAAAGCCTTGACAGGAGATTTGATGACCCAGGTATTCAACTTCACGTGCCATAAAGATACACTTCTCATGCCTTCGGCATAGCCCAGCTTGTGACAGCCGATTGAGGACTTTGCGAAGGTTCTCGAGGTGTTCATGTTGTGACTTGCCAGCCACTAGTATGTAGTCCTGAAATATGACTGTCTTTGATACAGTTTTCAAAAATGTCTCCATCTTGCTTTGGAAGGTTGGTGCAGCAGAGCATATGCCAAATGGGCATCTGTTATACATGCAGAGTCCTCGATGAGTGTTGATGCATGTATAGGGATTGAAATCATCATCCAGCTCCATTTGAGCATCAGCATTGGTCAAGTCAAGCTTCGTGAATGTCTGGCCACCCATAAGACTGCTGAACAGATCCTCTGCTTTGGGCAAAGGGTAGCCATCCAGCTTTGAATAGCGGTTGATTGTCATTTTGTAGTCCCCACAAATGTGCACTGTTCCATCTGCTTTGAGTATTGGAACGATAGGTGCTGGCCAGTCGGAGTACTCGCCTGGTGAGATGATGCCCTCTACAGGCGATCAAGCTCACAATCGATCATTGATCGCATCATGTAGGGCACAGGTCTAGCCTTATGGAACGATGGCTGAGCATCTGCAGAAACATGAATCCTCACTTTTGGCCCTGCTAAGACACCAACACCATCACTGAACAGGCCAGGGTACTTGTTGAGCACGTTATCGTATCCAGCATCAGAGTTGGAGACTGTTTACGTCACTCCAATTAAGTCTGATTATTCGTAACCAATCTCGGCTTTTAGATGGTTGGTCCTTCTCCACACACGATCAGCAGTGGGAGGACATGAGTGCTGTTTCCATATCCTACAGTTACGTTAGCTAGCCAACTACAGGAACCACCGCCTTGGTGTATGTTCTCCAGTCAGTAGATACAGGCTGGAGTGCAGGAGCATTTCTTGGAGGGTAGATGGAGGTGAACTTGTTCTCGCTCATAATTGATCTGGAAGCACCGGTATCAACTTCCATACTCACAGGGATCTTATCGATTGTTACATCAACTATAATTGGAGCGTCGGAGCTCTTTGTTCCAACAGAGGAAACCTTATAAAGTTCCTTACTGGACTCTCAGCTGCAGGCTGTGCTCTGTGACCCATTGTCCGCTGCATCAGGGTTCACCCCAATGTGATAAGCAGGACACAAGTTCTTCAACTTGGATTGAGAATAACACTTCAAGTGTCCCTGCTTACCACAGGTGTCACAGGTATAATTCCTCTACCAACATTGGAAAGCTTGATGATTACCACCACAACGCCAACAAGTTACCCCAACCTTCCGGGTAGATTCAAAAATGTCAGGAGGTGGAGGTGAACTTGGTGGCTTGCTAAAACACTTTTGCTTGAAGCCAAAGGTTACCTTGTTAACCAATGGGTCCTGCTGGATAACTTTTGACTTATTGGAGATCACACGCAGGCTCTCGGCAGTTTGCATTCACGCAGTGGCTATTTCCATGACTTGAGCTCAATTGGGGTCGGATTCAGGAAGGAGTTTCTGCAGAATTGAGTCGTCATTGATGCCTTTTATAAATAAGTTACGCAACATCTCTTCAAGTTTATCTGTAATCTCACAATGTTCGGTGAGTCGGCGTAAATCGGCCACAAACTCGGATGCTGACCGACCCTCTTGACGATAGTGGGGATAAAATTTCTATCTCGAGATGATCTTACCCAGTTTGAGGTGATAATGTCTTTTCACTAGATTGACGAGCTCTTCATATGACTTGTCAGAAGGTTTGGCTGGGGCAAGAAGATCTTTGATGAGGGTGTACGTCGGGGCGCCGCATACGGACAGTAATCCAGCTCACCACCTTTCAGCGTCCTCATCGGTGTCCATTTTGTTTGCCACGAAGTACTGCTTTAGACGATCGGTATAGTCTTTCCAATCATCCCCCACTGCGTATTGTTGCAATATGCCGATGCACGAAGACATCCTCGTCGCCACTGTATTGTACTCACGAGACAGGGACGAAGGCTCTGAAGTGGGAACAACAGGTTTAATCCAGACACGGGCACAACACAGCACAGCACAGCACAGCACAGCACAGCACAGCATGGAGAATCACATGACTCTCCTTAACCATGCCCCGGTGCACCCATGTATGCATGCATTAACATAGACTACTGATACCTCTCACACGCAGATGCCAATGAACCCTGCCGTGCTTCTTTGCTTGGTTGCTTTCATCCTTATTGGTCAGTGTGTGTTCTTGTGTGGTTTGTGTTGGAAGTAAAGTAAGATAAAAGAGTGAAATAAGAGCAAGGATTGAAGATTGGGGACCTAACTAAAAGCCCGACACAACATCTTTCCCATTTTGCCACTAGACATGTGGAAAGGACTAACTAAACACATACTAATGAAATAACTGCCTTGGAATCGCTGTATATTGTGTGCCATTGCCTCAGAGGAGTGCTGGTTTTACAAAACCACAACAGTATTAATGTACACATTGCAAGAGGTCTTGCATTGTAGCTTGAATGAAGACGATGAAAACTGATAGCTTCGTAAAAGGCATGACATTTTGGATTTGTTGTCAAAACGAATTTATTTCCTTAAAGACACAATAATATTCAAATTAAGATTTCATCCTTCACTTGTTTTACATATTATTTTCAATTTGTTAATTACAAAGAAAGGGTTTGTCCTTTTTCACCTTGAAAAATTATCTGTACTGTATCAGCATTTTGTGCTTCCCATGTCCTCGTCTTGTCTCTCATTGCACGAGCTTATCCATATTGTCAGATCAAAGTTGAGATGGCAAGTTTTATCAAAGTAATATTGATTATTTTTTCCCGATACATATCAAAAACTTTATGAAAAGGATTGCGTGGAAGGGAAAAAAAAAAAAAAAACAAGATGAAATTGACAGATGAAAGTGGTAGTTCTGTTTCACTAAATTTGGTTGTTTGTAAATGAAAGAAAAAGCATTCCTGGTTACTGAAAGGCCTTACTTGGTTATGGGATTCACACTCGCCTCGACGACACTTAACCCTCTGCAGCTTTTGATGTTCTCCGGTAGACACTGGATGCCTGTGAAAAAGCACATACAATATTCTGAATGCACAAACATGAAAGGAAAACCTCTGCAGGAATGCAAAAATCCACAATTTTTCTACAAGGAGCATTAAAAACAAAAATGTGAAATTTTAATGTACCGTATTTTTCAGCCGAGAAGTCCATATGGAGTACAAGTCGAATTGGCTAATTTCCCCATTTTTCTTTCCTTCATTCATAGCTAAGTCAATCTGAGTACAAGTCGAGGCCTGGCCTTGTGGGGGAAAAGGTACTGACTTATACGCTGAAAAATACGGTACATCATAGCACTATAAAAAGAAAGGGAAAGGTGGGGGGGAAAAAAAAGGAAAGATGAGGAACTTATTCGAAATAAATAACAAAAATGTAGAATAAAAGAACAGAGGGAAAGAATAGGCTAAAATGTTACAAAAAGATGAATGATGATAATTACAGCAAATCAGACAAGTGTGGAGAACCATTTTTTATGTGACCTCACCATTTTTGCTGATATCTAGTTCTTTCAAGGTGGTAAGACATGATATTGCAGATGGCAGGCCCATGAGGTCATTATCAGGGACGCTCAACTTGCGTAAGGCACGGCAGTTGAATAATTGCTGCAAAACAAAGCCCGGGAAGGAAAAAACAGCACAACCATTATTTTCTTTGAAATATACCAGAGTTCCATTTGAAGAAAATCCTGTTATAACGAGTACCATTATAATGAAAGGTATTTTAATTGGCAATCCCATTTTAAACTAGGACACTCGGTAGAGTGCATACCTCTGCCACGCAATGCCTGATTTTGAGCACAATAATTTTTTGATATATCATGCTTTCCTGTTGGACCTCAACATTCGTAGGGGATACTTTCCTCAAAAATGCTGTGAATGTCAAATCCACGAATGTTGGGGCATTGTTTCAAAGGAAAAAAGGGGGATAGATTCCCAACCGTTCACGATTCATAAGGGAAAATTAAAAATCCCGTGAAAAACCGTGAATGTAGAAGCAGGTCAGAAAACCACAAATACATGAAGCTCAGGGCCACGAATATAGAAGCAGGTCAGAAAAACCATGAATACACCTGCGAAAAACCACGAATAAGCGGAAAAAAACTGCGAATAAGTAAAGCATTCGGACGTGAATATAGAAGGTCACATTTTTATGAACTGCGAATATTGTGGGTCAACGAATAAAAATTGTCGTATACTGATCTGGATTGGGATCGAAAAAAAAATTCGTATCCGGATCTGAATTGGGATCTTCACCAAAATTGAATCGATTTGCCCTTGTCACATGCCCAACCTATCCACCAAGTTTCGTCTGAATCTGTCCACAACTTTTTGAGATGTCATGCAATATCGTTTTTAGCCCCATTTCTCACTAGTGAAGAATCACTTTTTAAAAAAAAAATTTCATTCTCCTATCTGGATTGGGATTTGGATATTCACCAGAATTGAATCAATTCTTCCTATTTGCATACCCAACCTGTCCACCAAATTAAATCCGAATCTGTGCATATAATAAAAAATATCCTGAATTTCGTGAATGAGATATCCTGCACACAAACAAAGAAATGAAATTGCTCGTTGAGCAAGGAATTGCCAGAATAACTTTGTCATATCTCCATGATCTCTGAAAAAACAAAAACCTGGAAATCAATTTGGTTCTTATAAGTCGATAGTGCTACTGTTTAATGAGTTATAGCACTTAGTTTGGTCATGATCATAACTTGGAAGTCAATCGGACTTGAAATGGCGTTTTTATCGCAATTTGAAAGTTTTGACCCGACCCCCCTGACATTCGACCCCTGACTGCTAAGAAGGGTGTTGGTATGACACCCCAATGAGACATATGGTTGGATCTAGTATTGGAAGATGCATATTTTGGATTTGGTTTGAAGTCGATACGACCATTTTAACGGACATTATTGCGAAAATAAGAATTTCGGTTTTTCGGTGCCCTTGACCTTGACCTTTGACCTAGATTCACCAAAAACGACAAGTGTCTAAGTTGGACCATGGCTGGCGTCTGTACCCAGTTTGGTCATGATCGCTAAAATGGTGTGGTTGCTACAGGGTAAACAAACACACAAACAGACAGACAGACAGACACACAGAATGACACACACAACCGACCAACATAATTGCCGAAATCCAAAGGATTCCGGCAATTAACAAGCAGACAAACACACAAGAAAGATGTCGTACACAGCATGAAACTTGCGGAATCCATAAAACGAATTTGACCTTAAAAATAATTGGTGGTTTAAGTCAATGAACAAGTATGCAAGTCCTCTTCAAATTTCAAGTCAATCGGATTAAAATGGACAACTTTACAAATCTGGCCTACGTTGACCTCAAGAATAATTGATTGTTGAATTCATAACCTGATATGCAAATCCTGTTCAAATTTCTAGTCAATTGGATGAAAATTGAGGATTTTAGAAATGTGACAAAGTTGTTGACCTTTGGCGTATGCTGACCTTTTGACCTCAAAAACAATAGGCTTCTTGCTTATGATGCTCTACTAAGTGGTGAAGTTTCATGAAGATTGGTTTAAAATTGTGACCTGTAGGAGATTGACATGCGAACAAACAGACAGACAAAGACAAACAAACAAACAGACAGACAGACAGAAGTGAAAACATTCCCTCTTTCCACCTTTCAGGCAGAGGTATAGTGGGGCAGATAACAGCAATTTTTGAGAGGAATCGTGCAAATGACGACACAAGCATCAAATTTGGCACATTTGTTCTCCAGGGGATTCTAATCAAATCTGCCTCATTGGCCATTTGAAAATCCAAATTAAAAAAAGAAAAAAAAAGTCAAGATCACAAATCAATGTTGGATGCTGGCTGAGATTGGTGGATGTTTCAGAAACATTATCAAAGACGTTCCAAGTCCGCCATGCAGTTTTCTTCCCTTTACCGTGGAAGGCAGACACGACGTCACATCCAGTGAACGCATGCAAGTATGGGATCCCTCTCGCTTTCTCAGGCCCTATTGCACAAACTATCTCATGGACTGGAATCCATCGCTCCTTGGCTCCTTGGCCAAAGGCAATCCACATGTTCTCAAGACCTAGTTCCTGTTACGATGGCAGTACAGATATTGCTATGACTAGTACGTCCGTGTCATTAGCCTTAATGATAATGGACTTGCCACCATCCGTTGTTGCATCCCTGGCGTGTACAAATATTCGAGTGTCAGCTTCTTTATGACAACATGGAGACACAGCATCCAGTGACTTCCTTGTGTTGCTAATGGCATCTTCCCCTTTTGTGACAATGACTGTGCTTCACTCATCTTTTCCGCAAGGAAGTGAAACAGCTCAGTCTTGTTGCTGTCATCTCGAGGAAAGCTTCTCCAGTTACTTGGGGTCTTACTGGTTCCTGTCACTCTTCTTCTGATTCCTTGCCCCCTTTTTGACCTTGCCTCGGACTTCAGACTTGACTTCTTGTACACATCAAACACTACGTCCACCCTCTCGTACCTGGCACCATAGGATTCCACCTTTGGGATGATGTCTTCTTTCGCATAGTCATCAAATATCTTTGAAGTGCGTGGAGGTAGGGCATTGATAAGTGCTGAGCCATCAATGATGACTGCATCTCCCCTCGGTTCTCTGTCTGGGATGTTCACTTGCGCTTCAAGAATTTCAGCCAGCTGTGACTTCAAATTTTTTTGAAGTTTTTTTTTTCTTTTCAAAATTTTGATTTTCAAATGGCCAATCAGGCAGATTTGATAAGAAAGCCCTGCAGAACAGAAATGCCAAATTTGATGCTTGTATCATAATTTGCACAATTTTTCTACTATCTACTATACGAGTAATCATGAATTTTAATTCCATGACAAACAGTGAAATGTTGAATTGTTCTTTTAATTTTCACAATATGTTGATCCATTGCAGATAAATTATTTAATTCAGTACTCTATGACCAATTCATTAAGAACTATTATGATCAAATGGGAAACTATGGTTCAAATTGTATAAGGTGAAATTATTTACAGATTGCATCAGATTATTTAATGGCTGGATCTAACTCCCAATGACAACGATCTGCTTTGATTTTTGAAGTACCACCTGAGTGGTAGCTCAGGTAGAAGTACCTGACCTCTCTCCCTCTTTACTACAACCACCTGAATGGCTGCTGATTTGCCAAAGATGAGGAAATGACTGAACCAACTGAGATGTGGCCAAAGAAGCAACATGAAAACTTCGATTTTCCTTGTATAGACAATTTAATCGACAAATGGAGAAAGTGCATTGAAGTTAAGGAACACAAAAACGAGAAATTTTAAAAGGTTGGCGAGTCTCGGATTGTTGTCTATCATTCTTAGATCTTTTTAGAACTACTTTTGGGTTTGGTGAAGCATGTTATCGAATAAGCTTTCCTATCCAAGTGTCTGTAAATGCTGCGAAAGCGATCTCCAAAATAATTCAATTATTTTATCCCTTCTAGATTTTAAAAGGGAGCATGAATGGAAATAAAACGAATTAGTCATACCTTGATTAATGCTGCTTTGTTATAACTCGCAGAGTACCCGCCCTAAGGGCGATCTTGTTCCAAGCATATAACAGGTTCCTCTGATGCATACCATTATTTGGGTGCTGTATAGGCAACTGACATCTCTGAATAGGCCAAAAAAAACCAAAACAACCCATGTTACATGCATGAAGCAAAAACATACCCACTGCTCATAATTCAAAACACCTCACTGAACTGGAAAATGTGGGGATAGGAATACTGAACTGTAAATGGTGGAGACTTGTAATACTCTCCCCCATCAGGAGGCGGTGCTACACGATACACATTTACATAGAGAATTTGTGTTCCACCCCTCCCTCCCCTCCTCCCCTCCTCCCCCCCAACCCCAAGACCACCAGAAAAGATAACACTCCTATGCATTAAATGCTGCTGATTCGCTATGTAGCAAGTCTGGATGTAATCAGCCCAGAACTGTACAGTGGCATGAGTGGTGCGACAAACAAACACACACACACATGCACACACAAATACAAAGACACACAAACACCGGTCCATTAATTATTGTAAGGATGCTGTCTCTCTCCTGTCAGAATTTGTTTTTTTAATGACAAAAAATGATTACAATCCATCAGGCGGTTCAAAAGTCCCATGCGAGAACAGGCAACACACATCAGTCTCGTCTTTTCTCTGAGCTGCATGCTCAGCAAATGAGAACAGTGTGTGCTGATCAGCGCTTCGCTCAGCCAGCTTTGAACGCTCTCCCCACACTCGTGCTTACAGCATTGTGGTAACTCTTTATTTCTCCTTATTTGTACATAATTTTATGAGACCGATTGACCCATAATATAGAGAAAAAGTATTGCAAATGATCCTGTTGGTAATGCTCCTCCCGGCTCGTTACCCACCGCTGCCTTATGCTGCTCTGACTGAATGCATCGGTAAGTACAGGACCACAACTTATTGTATTTTGTTGTCACTATCATAAAAAATAAGTTTTAATTTTCAAGTTCATTTCAAACATTTATCAAGTGTACACAATCATTATTCGTGCTCTTGTCATGTGAACATGAGTTATAACTACCTTTTTACCTCCACCGCCGAAGATGAAGGAGGTTATATTTTCACCCCTTTCTGTCTGTTTGTTACTTCCAAATGGAAGAGTTTTCAAGTTTAGTCCAGGAGCCAATCTCCAAAAGGAAATCCTAGAAATTACTTCCGTTTACTTTCTCTCCCGGCAAAGGTTTGACTGTTTTATTTGATAGGCCTATCACCACAGTGTATCACCTGGAAGTACAGAAAATTAGTTGGGCATAAGGTAGCTACAGCTCGACAAAAAAAAACATGTTAATATGCGTCAATGGCTTAACTGAAGAAATAAGAATGGGGGTTGGGGTACGTCTTTCGATTGCAACTTTATGAGTTTTAACAGTTGAAATACAAATGGCTCCTCAAAACATTTCTAGGACATTCATGTTTTTAATGTATCTAAGCATAATGACCTTTGATCTTCAGCAAAGATCACAGAAAGGTCACCAAGTGCAAACTCAGTGCGTCAACGGAGATAAATAGAAAATGTTAGTTTTTTCACTTAAAAAAGAAAAAAAAAGAAAAAAACATTCCTCCTACATTTGAAAGTGTATTTGTTAATAATATCTTATATTTCAAAATTACGTGATGTGTTTTCTATTAATTATTGCATATTTGTGATAATTATACAACAACCTGTGTATATATTTTGGGGTTGAAATAATGGTAATCTTGTTAAATGATTAGCGTATAATATTTCCTTTGTTTTTTCAGGTATGACTGTCCTGAAGAACAGCTGTTGACCCAAGTGGATGCATGAAGAGCAAGATAGAGTCTCCCTCTGATGCAGCATTAGACATTGCTTCAGAAGTGCTTCGATAAACTAACGCCACACCTAATGACTTAACCAGTCGTGCTTTGCTTCATAGTATAGACTGCAGTGCACAGGTACAGATTACAGATTCAAAATGGACAGCAGTATCAGCAGGAGTCCGGGTATAAAACTTGGACTAAAGAAAAGCAGAATATCAAGTAACCTCAACAAATGTATAAAATGTCAGAGACATAAAGGGACAGAAGCTGCAAACGGCATCTCAATATTCCATTTCGAAGTTCATTGAAGCTTCACGTTTGAGACATGATGAAGTCTCACAGCGAATCGAGCTTGAAGTAAATGAGAACTTGCTGACTGTTGGTAATGTGAAATGGCACAAGCTATACAAGTGCCAGAAATCTTACGCGTATTGAGTGAGGTTTTACTGGTGAAGACATCGCAGGTCCATTGTCAGGTCCTCAGACCAGAAAGTCTTTTTACGTTAACAAATTGGTCCCCGTGTCTGATCTGTCAACAGGCCAAATGTAGTGGTGAAAGCGTCACATCACAGGTCCTTACAACTCAATTGCATGGAACTTTATTAAAAGCAGCCCAACATAGAAAAGATGAAATGATGATACGAAGAATTCTTGGAGAGGATATTATTGCACTGGAGGCAAAATATCACAGAGGGTGCGACAAAAAGTACGTATCTGTGTCATAATGCAGCCAAACGAGTGAACCAGCAGCAAATGTACCAGATGACAAGGCATTCAACAATCTCGTTGATCAGATTCAGGGTAAGATCTTCAGGCAGCAAAAAGCATTTGACATGGCCAACCTTCGTGAGCTCTATCGGACACAGCTTATCCCACAAGGCAGCAGCAAAGAAAAGGCTTTCCAATACAAAGTTCAGAACCTTAAAAAGAGACCAGTGGCTAAATATGATGGAGATATTGTCTTCTACCCTCAGAAGGAGAAAAATAGAAGTGAAATTGTGTGCAATTCCTCATTAGATATTGGACATCTGATAAACATTGTTACTGAAGTGAAAGAATCGATGTCATGCATGCAGAGCCACACTGATCTTGACGTGGAGGAAATAAGCAATGATACATTTTCACAGGTCCTGTACCATGCTGCTGCAATCCTGAGAACTGATATGAAAAATGTGAAAGGAATTGATGCACATCCTCTGAATATTGCAAATATCTCACGACCAAAGGCAAACAAGGTGATCCCTGAGAATCTGAAGATGTGCTTCTACAACCATAGACAGTTTCTGGAAGATAACATGGCAGCGTTCAGCACTCAGGGTAATAAAAAGGAGAGTAATGAAAGAAAGGGGTTGAGCATTGCACAGGATATAGTTTTCCAGTTCTCTGGAGGCAGTAAGAAGATGCCCAAGAATGTCATTCCAAGAATGTTGGAATGAATGATTCCAATCCACACCACTGCACAGAAACTTGGTCAAATCATATGAAGCATTTCCCCGGCCTTCCATGCGCTTTCTGGGTGTGCTTCAATGAGCAGTTTGTCTGGCCCTGGAAAGTAAAAAGCAATGCAGGCCCTGAAAACCGACCGCATCATTCGACAAGCTGATTGACTGGATCACACCCGTCCCTAATCACTCCTGAGTGCATGGAATCGCGCAAACTCCTGATTGGCTTGTTCCACGGAGAGAGGTCATCAGACCTGAATGCAAGCAGATACAAATTATTCACAAAGAAGAACTTGGACAGCACCAAGCTTCCTCCTACAGATGATGCTGCAGTTCTCCATATTAAATGGGACAACTACCAGTGCTACATGTGGAAGTACGCAAGAGATGCAATTCTTCATTTGCCCTCACCTGTTGGAAATGGGTAGAAGATGAATGCCTCCGAGACACTTGAACCTGAACTTATGACAAGACCTCCAGTGCCTGAAACCATCACTGAGCTTGCGGTCTGCGGGTTTAGAAATGGGTGCAAGCGACAATGTAGCTGCAGAGATGTTGGACTATCATGCACACATGCTCACCAATGTGATGGCCTGTGCAAGAACATGGTCTCTGATGATGATGATGATGATGATGATGATGATGATGATGGTGACATTGAGGAGTTTCATTGACTACTCTGCCACACATTGACCTGCCAATGTCTTTTTTCTGATATGCATAATACTTCCCCATTAGAGCTGTTAGAGACAATGCCACCATTTCATAAATTCAAAATGGTTCATATATACTTGCATATAATGGACTATCCTGATGGAGTAATTGACATTTCCTTTGACTCATTCAAGAACGCGGTTGTTCAGCTCCTGCCTACCTGAGCATGATGGAAATACCAGCAAAGTGCTTATTTTCGTGACACTTAAATGCATATTGACAAAAGGATTGCAGTTGTATGATTGTGTCATATTTTGTTCGGCATGCCAAACACTGTGTCAAATTTATCGCCTCATGCCTGCTAAAGAGACTATCAGCCTGAATAATAGAAAGTGACATACAGTATATGCGCATTCATATATGTATATATTATACACTAAAAGCAAATATTAGGCCTCAAGACAGCAAGTTGGGTGTGTTTTAAAAGTAGAAACCAAAATTTTATTCACTAGTTCATTTTTAAGTGTAATAAGAAAACATTTCCTCATGAAAAGTGCATGTTTTCTAGTTATTGCTGTTGTTGTATAGCTTTTGCACTTGATGACCTTTTTGTGTCCTTAACAGAAGGTCAAAGGTCATTATGCTTCAATACATTAAAAAAGATGCATGTCTGAGAAATGTTTTGAGGAGTCGTTTGTATTTCTACTGTTAAAACTTGTAAAGTTACAAAAGAAAGATGTACCCATACCCCAATTCTTATTTCTTTAGTTAAGCCATTGATGTATATTAACATATGTTTTTTGTCGAGCTGTAGCAACCTTGTGCCCACCTAATTTTCTGAACTGCCACCCAGGTGATACACTGTGGTGATAGGCCTATCATATAAAACAGTCAAACCGTTGCGAGGAAAGAAAGTAAACGGATCTGAAATTTTTGGTCCCTCGCTCCCAGACTCGTATATTGATTCGTCGATTTTGTTATTCTGTCTGTCTGCCTGTTTGTTTATCACCTACAGGTCACAATTTTAAACTGATCATCACAAAACTTCACCACATGGTCGAGTTTGTCATAAGGATGAAGTCTGTTGTTTTTGAAGTCAAAAGGTCAACATATGCAAATGTCAACAACTTTTGTGGTATTTCTAAAATCCTCAATTTTCATCTGATTGACTTGAAATTTAAAGATGATTAATATTTCAGGTCACTGAATTCAGATTATTTATTTTGGATTATTTACAATTATTTTGGAGGTCAACATGAACCAAAAGGTCAACATCGGTCCAAGGTCAGCAACTCAGGTGACATTTCTAAAATACTCAATTTTCATCCCATTGACCAGAAATTTGAAGAGGATTTGCATTTCAGGTCACTGAATTCAACCACCAATTATTTGAGGTCAACATAGGCCAAAAGGTCAACAAAGGCCAAATTTCTAAAAATTGCCAATTTTCATCTGATTGACTTGAAATTTGAAGACGAGTTGCATGTTTGGTCATTGAATTCAACCACCAATTATTTTTGAGGTCAAATTTGTTTTCTGGTTTTTGCAAGTATTATACTCTGCATGACATCTTCTTGTTTGTTTGTCTCTCTGTCTGTTTGTTTGTTTGTGTGCATGGCATTTTAAAAAGTTGTGGACAGATTCAGGTGAAATTTTGTGGACAGGTTGGGTGTGTGACAAGGATGAACTGATTAGATTTTGGTGAAGATCTGGTTCTGGCTACTCGAATTTTTTTTGTGATTCTTCACCATTCAGATATAGGACTAAACTGATATACAACAGGATTTGTTGTGTTGCCCTCACCCGTTGAAAATGGGTGGAAGATGAATGCCTCTGAGACACTTGAACCTGAGCTTATGACAAGACCTCCGGTGCCTGAAACCATCATTGAGCTTGTGGTCTGCGGGTATAGAAATGGGTGCAAGTGACGATGTAGCTGCAGAGATTTTGGACTACCAAAAGTTGTGCACGGATTCAGAGGAAACTTGGTGGACACGTTGGATGTGTGACAAGGAAGAATTGATTCTATTTTGATGAAGATCCAAATCTAGATCTGGATCTGATAATCTTTTAAATGATTCTTCACCATTGAGAGATACGGCCAAAATGATATATATATATATATATATATATATATATATATATATATATATATATATATATATATATATATATATATATATATGTAATGATATTTCAAAAATATATTGGGCCCGATATGTTCTCTTGAATCAGGCGTTATGTGGTGGAGGTATGCGCTCTACCGATTGCCCTTCTAATTTTGCGCTGTTTCGATTGGTGCTCAGTTTTCAGGGACGCATCCCACGCATTAATCAAGGTATGGCGGTATTAATATTCAATTATTCATATGTTGTACACAAGTAACATTTCAAAATAATTATTGACAATGTGAAGAACTTTCTCGTTGTTTTTTTGTTTGCCAGTTCAACGAATATAGATAGCATTGGGGTGCATTGAGTGATGTTGAATATCATTCATGAACCTCATGATGGTATTGTCAATCAATATTGTTAATCTTCCTTCGATATGGTGAAGGTAGTGGTGGTGTCCTCTAAGCCCTATAACAGAGCATGGTGCACTCCCGATAAAGTGAAGAATACTTTTATGACTGGAGTTGATCCTGGACAAGTTGCTACTTGCCACTCCGTTTCAGGATGTTGCCATTACATTAATCACTTTAAGCAGTCATGGGAATTCAACCCACACCAGTGAGGGCAATGAAAAAAAGCTTCGCCACCCACTCCACCACCGAAATGCTCATATACTGGATATTGTTGGAAATGATGATTGTTTGAGGTAGCAATGGTACTTGCAATATTTCTGTCTATCGTTTTTAGTGAATCAGGAGAGATAGCGAGGAAAGATAAAATTTCCTCATGAACATGAAATGGCAAATAGCAAAGCTAAAGTTAAAATATTAGCATAAACTATTGCTATTTCACCATGAAGAGTATCATCACCACTTTTATGGTACGTTGGCTTCCCAATTCACCATACTGCGATGGAAACGTGAGGTCAAGGAAATTGTAATCCGGGATCCTTGGATCTCAGGTCAGGCACACACCCTAGGCAGTTCCTCAATCTGATTGGCATCAAGGTAGAGTTCCACCAGGCTTCGTTCAAAGGACAACACTTCCCTGGGCACGGCCTCCAAGCTGCAGTGGGAGTAGTCAAGTACGGCTACTCCCTCATCAGCAGCACGCAGACACTGGCATGCCAGCAGGCGCGCAAGTATTGCCCGTTTGCTGCTCATCTCCACTGCTGCAGGTATGGAAGGTGAGGAAAGTACAATGATTAGGAAACCCTGGTGAGATAGATCTCTCCAAAGAGCTAGTAGCAATGACAGCAACCCAAGAGGGCAGAATAAAAATCATCATATTAAAGCTTTAGTCTTCAGCTTCAGTCAAATAATTTCTTCAGTTTACTAAAGGACAGACAGTTGCATAATGTGACAGTTGCATAATGTGTATAGGATGTCGGTGTTGCCATATTTACCTTGCAGTCTTACTTATTATTTTCATCCACAATTACTTTATGGAACAATCTTTGTGACAAAATGAACCATGTTTTTTCATTTGGTACATTATAGCCTTTAATAATTCGATAACTTATTTTTCTCTTCACTTCAAAAACAAGTCAGAGTTCAACATTAACAATTCTTTAAAAATCATACATGTCCTTTCTTTTCACCAGGGTAAAAAATCAGAAAAAAAATACAGAGAGCAGCAGGTTCAGAGACCGACAAAGGATCAAAGAGGAACAGGGAGACAAAGACATCATACATGAATGGAGAAGTGGAAAAAAAAGGTTAGGGGTGGGATGGGAAGGAGCTAGGGGCTCAGCAGGAATGGAAGACAGCAGAGGAGTGCGAAATTTAAAGCATTACATGCTGATGGATAGCACTCTTAAAAGAGTGGAGGGTGTAGTACGAGCCAACAGATACAGGGAGTTTGTTCCACAGATGAGAAAATATAGGGATGAAGGAATCGAGTTGAGTATTGGGCTCATACTTGGGGAGGCTAACCAAATGTAGGGTTTGGGATAATGCATGCAACTTGGATGAAATAGGGGAGGACAGAGTGATGAGAAGACAGGAGTGAGGCCATGATTTAAGTGATAGAAAACTCCACCATCCCACCTGCAGCAGATGAGAAGCAGATCTCGGGGATCAGTCTTGCATCAGGTGAAGTTATTTGTAAAATTGTGCAGAGAATTATACAGGAAGTTGCAGGATCAGTGATGCAGACAAACAACAAGAGAGTTCATCGAACACCTTACCCCATGCAGTCTTGAGAAAGAGGATATTAGAAGGGTCTTTTCAACTCATGCATTGCGTTTCTGAGCATGGTCTATATTTCTGAGCACGAGCTGCCTTTTTTGTTTGAATCTCCCTGTTACTCCGCTCTCAAAGTATGCGGCAAATTTTATCAGTCGAGATGGTGCAACATTTTGACCAAGTACTGCAAAACTAAAGGTTTTTGGAAGTGCAACCAAGGTGATAAAAATGTTTTTGTAATACAATGTCAAGGACCGTAAAAGAGGTAACACACAGAATGTAAAACAAGGGGAGGAAGAGACAAGAGGGGTGGGAGAAGAAGCACAAAACAGTGGGGAATAGACACATGAGATCTGTGGAAGGGAGAGGGATGGAGCGGGGTACATGGGGTAAACCAGATGGACTCTACAGGGATTTTCAGGAAGGAAAGCAAGGAATTTGAAGGAGGTGGGTTTGGGGTGGATTAACGGGAGGAGAAAAGATCGTGATTTTGGATGGGGGAAGATAAGAGATGGTGGTGAACAGCTGTTTTGAAGAACTGGAGGGAAGAGTGGGATTGAAGAGAGTGAGGGAGTTTGTCCCAAAGGTGGCAAAAAGAGGAAGGAAAGAATGAATGTGAACAGTGATTCTTGATTTTGGTAGTTTTTCCAAAAGGGGGTTGCTGGCGGACCTTCAGCACCCTGCGGAAATATGGGGGGGGGGGGGTCAGATCACAGACAGAGCAGAGGGGGCGAGGCCGGAGAGGAGACAGTAGAAGACAGAAAGACCACTGACCTGCCCATGGTGAGAGAGAGAGGGAGAGAGAGACAGAGAGAGAGACAGACAGAGAGACAGAGAGAGAGATAGACAGAGAGACAGAGAGCGAGAGATAGACAGAGAGACAGAGAGCGAGAGACAGACAGAGACAGAGAGAGACAGACAGAGAGACAGAGAGTGAGAGATAGACAGACAGAGAGCGAGAGATAGACAGAGACAGAGAGAGACAGAGGTGGAGACACAGAGAGAGACAGAGAGAGCGTGAGAGTGAGAGTGAAAGTGAGCGTGGAGAGTGGAGAGTGGAGAGTGAGAGTGACCCAAAGACTCAGCTTCATCGTGGGAGATACCATTGATCCTAAATGCCTTGATTTCCACAGCATGAAGCAGATAAGGTGAGAGGCAGGAACTCCAGCACAGAGCAGAGAGCAGTACTCTATCAAGCTGTGAATGAATGCTTTGTATGTAGTCAGGAGCTGAGATGTGCCAATGAAGGACTTTGCACGATGGAGAATGCTCAGTCGGCTACTGACTTTGAAGGCCGGCTTGGAAATGTGGCTTTCCCAGGAAAGATCATGGCAGATAGTGGTGCCCAAAAGATTGAATGAAAGGTCTTCTTCAAGAGGATGGTTAAGAAAGTACATGGTGTGGGGGGGAGGGGCGTTCCTGACAGCCCTTTCGGAGAGACACAGTGAGTATGAGATTTTTCAGGATTGAAAGACATGTTCCACATGTTGGACCAGCTTGTGATTTTATCCAGATCTGCAGAGAGTGAAGAGGCTGCAGCTTGCCAATCTGAGGGATGACAGATGATACAGCAGACGATGGAGTCATCAGCAAAGAGATAAAGAGGATTTTCCAGAGAGTAGGAGAGATTAGTGATGAAAAGCAGAAAAAGTACAGGGCCCAGAACACTGCCTTGAGGAACTCCAGCCTGGACAGGAAGAGGGGATGAGAGAATTCCATAGAGAGCGAGATGTTGGCTGCCACAGGAAAGGAAGTCTGCAAGCCATGAGTGGAGATGTCCTGAGATACTATAGGAAGAGATTTTGGTGAGCAGGGGGGGGGGGGTGCCAGACCATATCGAAAGCAAGCACATTAGGACAGGGTCATGATGTTAAATTACAGAAGTCATGCAGATCACATGACTGGAAGTGTGTCAAAATGGCGGACTTTGTGCTCAGAGCCCATAGAGCTACCACTCCCAACCATCCCCCTCTGACGATCAGCTGTGAGACGCGATATGTAAAGGGAGATGGCTCCACTCTCATGTCTAGCATTGAGGACCTCCATCTTTTGTTGAGAAAGCAGGAGCAGCAAGTCCAGGGTCGAGTGACCTGGTCTGAAACTAAATTGATGATCAGAAATGAGGCCATGGAGAAGAGGAAGGATTTAATGTCTGAAGTGATGATTGATTCCATTTCAATTTTGTTTGATTGCTAGACAGGGAGACAGACTTAAGCAATTGCTTTATGACTGTGCATATGTGTGCTTGGGACAAGACAACATACAATTCCCAAATTCAGAGCCAACGAGGGCCGGTGCAAGGCCTGAAGGTTCGTAAACGGGCACGTTCTACCCAAACCTTCAACCATCATTGCCCGTGAGTGGACTTTGCGGGATCACCTAGTGTGAACATGGTAGGCTTGATAATTTTTTTAATCGGTGTTTGCCATTGCAAAGACGATGCCATCATTGCCAATGTCCAGGCAGATTTCCCAGAGAGAGACATCACATCTGGTTTGGTTCTTAACACCAATAGCAAGGTCATATCTGGGGCTTTTCCATGCACAGGGTAAGTTTATGATTATATTTACTGTTATTCGTGTGTGGGAAGAGTCGGCGTGGGGGTGCTTGGGAGTGGGAGCTGTATGGGCTGTGAGGGCCATTATAAATACTTTTTAGCTTATCTGGAATTTACATTCCAGATAAGGTATTGTCATCGTGCACCGTCCGTCCGTCCATCCGTCTATCAGTCTCCTTTTTCGACTTCTCCAGCCAAACCGCTGGGCCAATCTGGCTGAAATTTTGCAGCAATGTTCCTCTCCTGGTTGGAAACAGGAATAGCAAAGCTTGTTCTGGTCACATGACTTTAAATAGGTCAAAATGGCTAGTTTAATCAATTTTTGTGAAAATCGTGTAAATTCTTTCAAAAATATTCTTCTCCAGACACACCAGTCAGAATCCTTCCAAATTTGAATTACAAAATTAGGACACGGTCCTAATGTTAAATTGCGGAGACTATGCTGATCACATGAGGAAAGTGTGTCAAAATATTAGTCACGCACATTCCTTCCAAAATCTTCTTCTCCAGACCCACCAGTCAGAATGCTCCCAAATTTTGGTTACAAGATTAGGACAGGGCCGTGATGTTAAATTACGGAGATCATGCTGATCACATGACCGGAAGTGTGTCAAAATGGTGAACTTTGTAAAATTTTTGGAAAATCACATAAATTTCTTCAAAAATCTTCCTCGCCAGACGTATGAGTCAGAATTCCACCAAATTTGGGTTATAACATGAGGCCAGGGCCCAGGTAAGTTACAGGTCCTGTGATGCTATTTTTATGTTGTTTGGTTCCAGGGTCACAAGATATATTGTACTGGATTTTTTGCATCTATTGGGAAAAGGAGAAGCATCAGTCCTCATGTGGGTTTGTGTTATATCCACCACTGCTACTCGATAATTGTATGAACAGGAAAAGGTGGGCACTTGACACCTCTCATGCATGGATATTTCTTGTATTTCCTATATTTCCGAGTCCAATTTGCATTCCGGAACAGAACAATTACAGCTAACCATTTTGAAATTGCCACTATTTCATGTAAATGCCAAAAATGATGTCAAAAAGATGATTTGAATTGCAGATTTCACGTGAGCAACGGCAGGTTAAAAGTGCCCAGTGAGCAGAACCGAGTCGGTGCATGTGCAAAGGCCTTGTTTGCCTTCGTACATAATTTTGAAAGTCGTGTGTTGCTTAACTTCTCTTTGTGCTATGCGTGCTGGGTAATAAGGTCAGTTTGTGCTACTAAAAAATCTGAGTGCCAGTCATTACTGATAGCTCGAGAAAAATCCAGAGAGATGGCCACGAGCTCTTATTTGGGATGTCGTTCATCCATCCCTTATTGGCTCAAAGAATCAATATGTCCATGGCAGAACAGCTGGGGCAGAATATATGATCAGAGATTAATGAGCTGTAAAATAAACAATGCCTCAGGTCTGCAGCAATGATAGATTTGATCACTTTGCTTATGATGTGAAGAAGGCTGACTGCTTTGTGTTTGAGTGGATCAAACTTGGAAACGATCTTGTGAATGGGGTTGACATTTGTAACTCTCCAAGACGAAGGCCATACACTATTTAAGACATAGCTGGAGAAGAGTGAGAAAAGAGGAAAGAATGGGGCCGAAGAACAGTTGGTAAAGCTAACATTGCCAATACCACTGGGATCAGTGGCAGAAGATGTTGAAAGAATGACTCATAACATCCCAACATAAAAACAAAAGTCACATGAGAGAGAAATGTATTATGGGTTGGGTATGAAAATGTCAGGATGAGGGACCGTGGCTTTTTCAATCAAGATTGTGGTAAGATATTGAGCTTTTTCCAGAACAGTGCCAAATATGACTCCATCCTTTAGGAATGAAGGTACACAAAGGGAATGTATAGTGATGACAACTTTATGAGCTGACATCAAGCTGTTTTGGGAGATAGTACAGTGAGTGACCACAGAGGGTTTTCTACAGAGCAAAGTGAGGTCAGGGAAGAGTGAACAGAGGGTAAAAAGCAATATACTGACAGTAGTGAGTGGGTCACAGTTGGACACAACAGTGAAGGGAATCCATGCACAGGAAAGGCTGATTTTTTTTGCTGAGCAAAAGCAAAAATCATAAGCAAAACAGATGATTTTGGAAATCAGCAAACATCACTGCCTTGCATAAAAAGGTACAAAAACAGATCCCTGCAACTACAGAACAATCAGCCTTCTGCCAATCATCAGCAAGGTTATGGAATCCATCATCGCTTCAGACATGAAATCCTTCCTCTTCTCCAATGGCTTGATTTGCGATCATTAATTTGGTTTCAGACCAGGTTACTCAAACATGGATTTGCTTCTCCTGCTCTCCAAACAATGGATGGAGGTACTCAATGCCAGACATTAAATCCTTCCTCTTCTCCAATGGCTTGATTTCCGATCATCAATTTCATTTCAGGCCAGGACACTCTACCCTGGATATGCTGCTTCTGCTCTCCCAACAATGGATGGAGGTCCTCAATGCCGGATATGATATCAGAGCCATATCCCTAGACAGATCGCGTGCTTTTGACACGGTCTGGCACCCTGCCCTGCTCACCAAACTCTCTTCCTATGGTATCCAAGGCCATCTCCACTCATGGCAAGCAGACTTCCTTTCCTGTCGCAGTCAACGTGTGGCCCTAAATGGAGTTCTTTCATCCCCTCTTCCTGTCCAGGCTGGAGTTCCTCAAGGTAGCGTTCTGGGCCCTGTTCTTTTTCTGGTTTTCATCAATGATCTCTCCGACTCTCTGGAAAATCCTCTATATCACTTTGCTGATGATTTCACCCTCTGCCCTACCATCTGACATCCCGCAGACCGGCAAGCAGCAGCTTCTTTGCTCACTGCAGATCTGGATAAAATCACAAACTGGTCCAACATGTGGAACATGTCTTTCAATCCGGACAAATCTCACACTCTCACTATGTCTTTCTGAAATGACCACTTAACCCCCCCCCCCATCCACTTTCTCAACAATCCTCTGGAAGAAGTCCTTTCTTTCAAGCTTCTGGGTCTCACTATCTGCCATGACCTTTCCTGGGAAAGCCACATTTCAAACCTCGCCCCCAAAGGCAGTCGCCGACTGGGAATCCTCTGTCGTGCAAAGTCCTTCCTCGGCCCTCCTGAGCTCCTGACCACTTACGAAGCTTTCGTCCAAGCCTGATGGAGTTCTGCTCTCCCCTCTGAGCTGGTGCTCCTGCCTCCCACCTTTCTCGGCTTCACGCTGTAGAAACCAGGGCATTTCAGATGATTGGCATCTCTGGCAATGAAGCTGAGTCTTTGGGCCTCTCACTCTCTCACCGCAGGCTGGTCGGTGGTCTTTCTGTCTTCTACAGGCTCTTCTCAAGCCTCACCCCCCCCGGCTCTCTCTGCGATTTGTCCCCACCACATTTCCGCATGGCGCTCAAGGTCCGCCAACAACCCCCTTCTAGTAAAACTTCCAAAATCACGAATCACTGCTCACCTTCACTCTTTCATTCCTCTTTTTTCCCGCCTTTGGAATAAACCCCCTCACTCTGTTCAATCCCATTCTTCCTTCCAGGCCTTCAAAACAGCTGTTCACCATCACCTCTTATGGTCCCCATCCAAATTCTCGATCTTTTCTACCCCTGATAATCCACCCAAGCCCACCTCCTTCAAATTTCCTGCTTTCCTTCCTGAAAGTCCCTGTAATGTCCATCTTGTATTCCCCATGTTCCCCACCCCCATCCCTTCCCTTCCACAGATCTCCTAATGTTTCTGTTCCCCACTTTTTTGTCCTTCCCACTCCAGCCCCTCTTGTCTCATGCCCCCCCCCTTGCTGTGTGTTGTGTGTTAGCTCTCATACCACCCTCGACAAGGTATACAAAAAAAAAATTAAGGGGAGAGAGATAGAGACCGGGCGTAGTGGCGTGCACCTGTAATCTGGCTACTCGGAGACCTGGGTTGGAGGATCGCTTGAGGACGGGAGCTCTGCACTAGGCCGCGCTATGAGAGGGTGTAGGGCAGCCCGGAATCATGGCGAAACCCAATCCTTATCCCTGTGTCGTAAGAGGCGACCAGGGTTGCGTCAGGAAGGGCATCCGGTGTAAAACCTGTGCCAAATCAGTATGCGGATCATAACGGATGATCCGCTGTGGCGACCCCTTATGGAAGCAGCCGAAAGACGAACAACAAGAGATATATATATATATATATATATATATATATATATATATATATATATATATATATATATATATATATATATATATATATATATATATATATATATATATATATATATATATATATATATATATATATATATATATATATATATATATATATATATACACCTGGTGTTGGCGCAGTGGTTAGGGCAGCGGCTTGGGATCCAAAAGGTTCTGAGTTCAAGCCCCGTTGGGCCACTGAATTAAAACACCAGGGGGTTGACTCAGCCTGTCATCCTTCCGAGGTCGGCGAAATGAGTACCAGTGTACTGGGCCGGTGTATACCCCGGTTAAAATAGGTGTACCATATCCCTGTGTCGTAAGAGGCGACCAGGGTTGCGTCAGGAAGGGCATCCGGCGTAAAACACGTGCCAAATCACTATGCGGATCATGCGGATGATCCGCTGTGGCGACCCCTAACGGGAGCAGCCGAAAGAAGAAGAAGAAGATATATATATATATATATATATATGAAGGAAACAGAGAGAAGGGGAGAAATACTTGCAAATAAGAGTGTTGGTGTAGGAAGGTCAATGTGGTGGAATGTATTGCAGATATTGCAGACAGGGATGGCATGACATAGTAATGCACTCATCACTTGAAGCCCTGGACAGAAGAGTGGAATTGCACCATATTTAGAAGGCAGATCCACAAACAGGAGAAAAGAGGAAAAAAGTGGCAGGTGCCTGGATTTTGAGAGTCTAAGCAGCAAGAGGTTACTGGAAGAACTTGTGCATCCTGAAAGAGCTGCGGAGGGTTGGAGGCCTGAGAGCAGAGGAAGCTCGAACAAGAAGCAGTAAAAAAAAGGCCACCAATCGGTCTATGGTGTGAAAGTAACAGACCATGTGCTTTGGACTCATCACAGAAGATGCCTCTAAAGCTTTGGAAACACCAGGTAGGACCAGTTTGAACACAGATATCGGAAATTGGAGCTGAGGTCAATAATTCTCATTATAACCAGAGCTTCCAAGTGTAGCAGGAGGAATACTACAAGAGGTCAAGTGAGTTGTCCTGCTTGGCAATTCCATCTGACCTCCTCATTCTGGGATTCAAGGCTTGAAATCTCAAATGCTGTGTTGATCTGTCTGTTGTCAAGCCCAGTCATTATGGTTCATTTCAAACAATACTGTCTCCTCATGTTCGTGTTACGCATAATACATTTTACCAATATCCCAATGGTGGTGGCGATGTAGGATAATCGATATAGGTATTTGGTCAATTTATTTGAGCAGATGTGCAAGCTCATCCATGAGACGTTAGCACACAAAAAAAGACGTCTCATCCATGAGACGTTAGCACACAAGCACACGGATCTATTCCTATTGAGGAGTGGTCCCATTGTATAACCATGCTTTCTGGCCCTTCAGGATTAGGACGTGTGTTTGATTGACCAGCCTTCGGGCTGGGGTGCATGTATATGCTCATGGGACAGTCTGGCTCGACTGTGTACTTCGGCCTTGGGGTTACAATACACGTCCCAAGCTCTGTTTCAATGTTTTGATTCTATTTTTTTTTTAAATATAAAAAAAGGCCTCCATAAGGAGTGTCATGAGGAGCTACTCCTATTGAGGAGCAGTACAACTGCAAACCAATGCATTTTGGCCCCTTGAGGTTAGGATGTGTGTGGTTCATTGACCATGTGCTTCAGCCTTTTGGTGGAGGTGCATGTGCATGCTCATGGGACAGTCTTGTTGGGCTGTGCAATTTGGCCGTGGGGTCAAGGTGCACGTCCCAAGCTATTCAAATGTTTTGATTTTTTAAAACCTTTTTTGTACAAAAAAGGCCTTTCTCATCAGGCGAGGGCCAAAAAGCACAAAAACTCGGCACCCCGTCTGTCAGCATTAGTTGGTGGATGTTAAAGATCCCATGGTACTTTTCGTGAAGCGTATGCGAGCTTTCGCCGGCACCCTAGCCAATTTAGAAATTCCTTCTTTAACCTACAGGGGGCACTGCATTAGCAGTACAGCTCTACCCCAGCAAATTATGCTACCCACGGCCATGTGGGTAGCATAATTTGCTACCCACTGCATACAATATATGCTACCCACTGCATACAAAAGAAGAAAAAGAATGTTCTGTTGATTTCATCCATTGCTTTACCTGTCTACTATGCAGATTAACACTATAACCTTCACCAGCAAGACTAGTTATTCATAATAAACAGAAAAGGAGTGGTTCTAAACTGAACGGTAAAGGGAAGTAGTGGAGAAGGGGGTGAGGGAAGAAAGGGAATGGAGTTGGAGGGCATAGGAGTGGAATAGGGGGTAAAGTTAGAGAATAGATCATAAGGGATAAAGGAGGTGGTGGGGGGGGGGGAAATCAAAAACAATGTCATACTTGAGTGGGTACATAATGTGTGGATAGCCTCTGACTGACAAGTAAAATGTACATGCACCTAAAAGGTGCAGTGCTTCTTCAGCTCCACTCGAATTAACTTACTTCCAATTCATTCTCCTGGGAAAATACAAAGATAGAATGGAAAAAGAATGAATCAGAGCAAATGAAGTATGAAAATGGAAGAGAGTGAGAGGGCGTGATCCTGATAACTAATTTCAGCACATTGTATCAGCACTGAGGAGTTCCCTTTGAAACCAAAAAAAAAAAAGTATAAGAGTAGGCCAAGGGCAAGCCTTGTGGAGTTCTGAAAGAAGTTAAGAACCGTATCATTTCAATGCAAACAATAAAATGTGCAAAGTAATTTCCTTATTGCACCGATGGGAAGGGTCTTGCCTCCAAAAACTGGCGAAGATCTATTTAAATGATTGTAGTATCATCTATAGGACATCAACAGGAATTTGTGTGGTACGATACATCATATAACTACATGAAATGTGAAACGAGCATAAAAAGATACACTTGGGTGGTCACTGAAGTTCGGCATTCATGTTAACAGGGACACCAACATGTCAAGGGGAGCATTCAATACATGTTCATCAAAAAGGAGTTTGAATGAGGTAGGATTACGAGGCACTGGAAAGCAAGACTCCTCATGAAAGACGATACATCAAAGGCAATTATATACAGCAAGCAATGCAATCGCCGTCAGAAGCAATGCGCCACATGCAGTTCAGGGGTGACTCGAATGACATTGAAAAGGGATTAACCCCGTGTCCAACAGGTGGGCATGATAAATTTTCACGATTTCGCAATTTGGTGCAGATCAATGCTAAGCCAGGATGGGGCCACCATTTCCCATCTACAGAGATTTGCCCCCATCGGATTGTGATTATTATCCCTTTTCATACTAAACCAAGTTTGGTCATCCTGGCTAAATCAATTTGGGTACCTAACAAAAATGTTTGGTCATCATTGACTTTCTTTTTGAAGTGAATGCTGCAGCTCAATACATATTAAAACTTAAAATTCATGATTCAAATAAAGCTGGGATCATGCACATCAGTTTCGACTCAATGAGATCAGTGGTGCTTCCATTGTATGAGTAAACTGGAGAGTTCATAGAACACCTTACCATGCGCAGTATTGAGAGAAAGTAAACCAGAGTGGTGTCAAAGCCACCCAATGCTCGCCTGTTTATACATTTATCGTTTTTCGTTTTTAAAAGACTGGTCTAATAATATTTTTTTATAAAGCATTGCAGTGAAGTCTGATCCAAATAATTTTAAAGCAATATATGTATTTGTATATTGTAATAAGTAAAAAAATAGTGTGGTAGATAAAAACATTAGAAAGGAAATAACTTGCACCAAAAACTTTAACATTTTCACGCTCACGCCGGGGGGTATTGCAAAAGCTCTCTGTTCTTCAAACAGGCGAGCTAAAAATGGTATGGGAAGGGTTTTTTTAACTCTTGCTTATTGCATTTCTGAGGAAGATTTATATTTCCGACGAGCCATTTTTTGTCTGTGAGAGCGAGCGGCAAATTTGATTGGTCGAGATGACGTAAAATGCCGTAATATTTGTCCAAGTACTGTTACATGGAAGGGTTTTGAAAGTGCCAAGAAGGGGATTTTTGTTTCAGGGTGTTTAATCATATAATTCAATTTAAATGAAATAAAGATTTCAAACGTTGAAGAAAAAAAAACAATTCGGAAGTATACCGCCGTTGACGCAGCGTCTTTTATGCAACCTTACAATGTCTTTCACACAATTTGTAGACAGACAGACAGACAGACAAAATGAACCAATTTCTTAGCCCCACTTTTTGCTTCACACATACGGGATACCGTAATAAGGAAATAAAGTGTATGTGCAAACTTGCAAGATGTTACTCAAGCTTCCTTCAGACATGTAAAATAACTGCATGATCATGTCTTTATGGTCATCTTTGTTTTCATCCTTAGCCCTGTATGACATGTTGTGAGGTGCCTTTCACTAAGTGACAGATTAATCCTGGATAACTTTGCAACAATTATCTGACAACAAAAAAAAAGATACAGATCAATCACTCTCTTCAGACCTTGACAAAAATCACAAACTAGTCCAGCACTCGGAATATGTTGTTCAATCCTGAGAAATCCCACACAATCACTCACTCTTTCTCCGAAAGCACCGTACCGCAAACTCTCCCATCTACTTTCTCTTCGACCCTCTCAAAGAGGTTTAGTCACTCAAACTCTTGGGTCTCACTCTCGGGCATGACCTCTCTTGGGCAGGCCACATAGCAACGTTGACCTCCAAAGCCAGATGCTGACTGGGCATTCTCCGTCGTGCAAAGTCCTTCCTTGGCACACCTAAGCTCCTATCCACCGACAAGACTTTCATCTGCAGTTTAATGGAGTACTTCTCTCCCCTTTGGGCTGCCCACCCTGCCTCACATTTTGCTCAGGTTGACGCTGTGGAAACCAAGGCCTTCAAGATTAATGGAATCTCTCACGATGAAGCTGAGTCGATCGGCCTAACACTTCGCCATCGCTGACAGGTCGGTGGTCTCTGACGTCTTCTGCCTCATTTCTGGTGTTGCACCCTCTGCCCTCGTTGTGCTTTGTACCCCCCCCCCCGAAGTATTCACAGGACACACCTGGTTCACCAGCAACCCCCTCCGAGTGAAACTGCCTAAATCCGGAGCCACTGCTCACCTCCACTCATTTATTCCTCCTTTTCCCTCCTGTGGAACCACCTTACATAGTCTCTTCAATCTCATTCTTCCCTTCAGGTCTTTAAGAGAACTGTTCACCACCATCTTGTCATCCATCAAGGATTTTCCAGAGGCATGAGAGATCATTGATGAAGATTATGAATAATATGAGGGCTAGAACAGTGCCTTGGGAACTCCAGCCTTGACAGGGAGAGGAGATGAAAGGGGTCTATTCCTATCCAAAGCCATGATCTTTTCTACACCCGCAAAACCACTCCTCGCCCCTTCCAAAATTTTGTTTATGTCATCACCTTGTCCACCCCTTGCATTCTCCCTTAGGCCTAGGTCACATTTGCCACGGCGGCCGTGGGGTCTCCAAAATCTACGGCCACTAGCAATTATACGGCGGCCGCAGTATTTCCACGGTCACACAATGTAGCAGTCACATATGTTTTTATTTTTCGGGTAGCCGCACGGCGTATTTATAAATTGTGGAGACCGAAAACGTGGGGGTGCCGTACGGTCTTTGATTTGATGTCGCACGGTGACCTTAGAGGGTCGCTGCGGCGGCCATAGAATTTTCAAGGCAGACGCAAGGCGACCGCAGGGGGACCCAAAGGCAAACGTGCGGCCAGACGGACGGTAACGAGTGGGTATATATATATATATATATATATATATATATATATATATATATATATATATATATATATATATATATATATATATATATATATATATATACACCAGTTCTTTTTTTTACTGAAATAAAAATATAGCAGTATATATAACTGAATATACTATAACTATAATGTACCGTGGTGCCCCCAGAATCCGAACGCTCCATTGTTTGAACCAATTGGAATCCGAACAATTTTTCGAGAAAATTTTGCCCTAAAAACCCAATACATTTTAACAAACCGAACACAACGTAACGTTCATGTTTGTTCACGTGTCTCCCCCACCTGTTTGAGCCGCATCTTCGCGCTTTGTTCATTCAGTTCGTCGGTGGAAGTCCTCGTGAAAGCATCTCTCGTGTGTCGATCGATACTTTAGGCCTCAGTCACATTTGCTCTACGGCGAGGATACGGCGGCCGTACGCCTTCTGAATTGACAGAAACGTGCGGCGGCCGCAGAGTTTGTGAGGTGGCCTCAGGGTGGCCCTACGCCGTATGGCTATATTTTACAGGCCGTAAGGTCGCCGTGGAATTATAACGCGGAGTTATAACTTTTTTCATTTCTACGTTCGCCGTAGAAATTCGACAAGCCGAAAAAAAAAGAACTGGTTAGAAAAAAAAAAAAATTAACCCATTCGTTACCGTCTGTCTGGCCGCACATTCGACTTCGGGTCCCCCTGCGGTCGCCTTGCGGGCACCATGTGTCTGCCTTCAAAATTCTATGGCCACCGCAGGAACGCCCTAAGGTCACCGTGCGACATCAAATCAAAGACCGTACGGCACACCCACGTTTTCGGTCTCCACAATTTATAAATACGCCGTGCGGCTACCCGAAAATTACAACGACAAATGTGTCCAAGAGCAGCATCCAAAACCTAAAGGTTTTGTCAGCTAAAAAAAAAAAAAAAATTAAACATTTTTTTTTTTTTAAACAACTTCCGCTATTTCGTCACGTGCCCTCATTAAGCCAATAGCGAAACCTGTCATAATGTATTTACGTATTTATGATATATCGTGTATTTACGAAATAATAAATGTATTTACGAAATTACAATACGATAAATGGAATAATCTTTAAATAGTAACGTCAACTTTTCGAAACTTTACAGCAAATGTCCGAATATATTTAAAAGTTCATGATAGACGCTCTCAAAAGGCACCGTCTATGTGAGGATGTGTACATGTGCTCAGTATTTAAGGCGATCCAGATCTTGTATATACAAGAGCCGAGTCCGAGAGATTAAGGATTTGTCTTCACAAGAAGAAGAAGAAGAAGAACAAGAAGAACAACGCCGAGCTCTCGATGAGCAGCGTTCGCTACGCGAGACGCTGCTAAAAACATATGTGACTGCTGCATTGTGTGACCGTGGAAATACTGCGGCCGCTTTATAATTGCTAGTGCCCATATATTTTGTCGACCCTCCGGCCGCCGAGCCAACGACCGCCGAGCCAAATGTGACTTCGGCCTTACCTCGTGTTTTCACCTTCATTTGTGATGTTTGTTTTTTAAATTAATAACAAAAAAAGCAATCCGATCACGTGGTGTGACGGACTGTCGGGCAAGGATTGAATTTCACAGCAAAACCAGTTGTAATTTGGAATATCCATGATTACCTCAGCCCGATGCGTTTGATGAGAGTGATTGTGGTTCTGCGGGCATCATGATTGATGAGCTGCCCTGGGGGCAGCGCTCTCGCAGAGTGCGCGAGCGATCAGAACCCAGGCCGGAGCTCGAGCCTGTGTGGACCTTTGGATGTGGTGATTGTACCAGTTTACATACAATACACCGCCACCGAAGGTCATTTACTCATCTTATTTTATCTTAAACATGGAGAATTTCAGTTTAAAGTGTCTTGAAAGTGGGTTTTCTTTGGGTCCACGAACGGATTAATTCACTCCATTATTTCTTATTGGGAAAATATTTTTGGAATCCGAACTTTTTGCAATCCGAACAGCCTCCTGGAACGAATTAAATTGGGATTCTGGGGGCACCACGTTATAGGCAAACACCTATACTCCAATCTCTAGTGGTAGCGCATGGTGGACGCACGGTCGACGCAGACTGCCACGGAGGCCGTACGTAGGTGCACGGTGGGCGTAGGGGAACCGTGCGTCGACCCTGCGTTGCCCGCAGGTAGTCACACAGACCGCAAGGCCATCGTACGGCGACCGTGGAAATAGTGCGGCCGCCGTAATTTTTTGGGGGTTGGGAAAATTCATTTTTCATTGAGAAGAGCTTACGGCAGCCGCAGGGATAACGCAAGCCCACCCTACGCCCTACGTACGGTCACGTGGAACACAACTAAGTCACAACTACGGCATGTCGAATTGCTACGGTGAACGTATCCTCGCCGTAGAGCAAATGTGACCTAGGCCTTACCCCTCATCGTTACCTGCATCCCTTGTTTGTCCATCTCCATCTATTTTCTCCCTCCACCCTGCTGTTGGACTTTCCCCTTTCTCCTGCTGTTCCTTTTGTTATATTGTGTCCTGATCTGTTCTAGCTCTTACACGAGCCTTGACCATGTATTGAAAAAAAACAATTTTTTTAATGTAGCCCCCACCCCCCTCCCTGCCCAAGTGTCTGTATATAACCCCACCTTTTCCTCTCTCTACATTATTGAGCCTTTCACATTGTTTAGCTGTACTTTTATGATATTTCCTCCCTGTAATGACCAATGTTCACGACCCATGGTGCCATTGCGGTGTCAATGCAAGGCCACCAGATGGGCATGCTCCTTTAAGGACATCTGTTGGGCTTCTGGGCTGCACTGTCCAATAAGCACACCCATGGGCACGTGAATGAGGCCTGTGGAGATTATCAAAGCACAGACAGTGAGTGCGCAGCGTTTATGGCATGTGGTCTGCATTGAGTCTTTGCAGTCTGTATCAGTGAGAGTGGCAATGAATGTAACAGTGAATGTGACAGCAGTGTCCAGCCTTGGGGGTCTGTACTCGTCTTTGTGCCCACTACCGAACCTCTCGCCATCATCTGTAGGCTGCTGCTGTGTAGGCTGCTACTGGAGAGAGGCCATGAAACAAGATCCACACCGAACCGCCGTGTGCCCATGTGAGTACGTGGATGACGGACCCACACCGCGTGCACGAGCATTGCTGTGCAGACATGTTTCTTTGTCTCGTCAAACCCTGCACAGTCCCTTGTCCTAAACCCCAGAATGAAGGAGATAAGGTGTATTTGGTCTGCCATCATGTTTTTGGGGAACGCTATTTATTTAATTTTGATCGCCTCTATGTGGCGGTGCTTTCTCCCCTTCTCTCTATTTGCTCTTTTAGTAAACCCCTGTTTTGATGAAAACTTGTGTAGCCATTAGAAGTGGGCTCCATAGCACTGAGGGAATTAGTTGATCAACCCGTTAGAAGGCCAGATTGGGTCCACACTTACACGCCGCAATGCAAAATGTTGACGAGCTCGAGTCGGTTATTCCTGTCAGTGATTCCGCCATGGTTGTTGAGTTCAGAGATGCCAATTCAGGCCATATAAATGTGGAGACCTTTTTCGTCCCATACCCACCAGCGGCAGCAATCTGAGTTGGATTAAAGACCCATTCGCTCCGATACCAAGCTCAAATTTGCAGCACCCATGACCGATCGAGCAGCACGCAGAGCACCTCATCTTGCTGGGGTGGTAAACAAATTGAAACCCGACCAGTGGTTTCACCAACGAGGTGGTGAATTTCACAACTGGCATTATATGTCCATAACCCGAATATCCTCAAAAAGGATTTAAAGCCAACGTGCTTATTTCCACGAAGCGATGGCTAACAGTCCAAATAACTCAAACGAGACCCAGTTTGTTTGATGGTGTATAATTATCAATGCTAATTGGAAGGAACAAGGAAAGCACTCATGTCAATATTATACACAGGTTGATACAATAAATGGTACACATGCCCATGAGATTCCTACGGATGGAAGGCTTGTATATAACTAACTTAAGGCCTCAGCAACACTACAGAAGAAAGACCATAGAGGTCGACAAGACAGATACAAGATTGTGGCCTATTTGGGCACCGCGCATCCAGCAGGGTGTGTCCAGTGTGGCAGACAGGGACCATGGTCATGCATGTCAACTGGAGAGCAGACACGACACAAAAGATGCAGCTTTGAGTGGGAAAGGAACAAATGAGGTGATGGTGGTAGGTGATGGCTCAACCTACCTCCCCCTCCCCATTCAGTCAACCATACATCCTCTTCTCTTATCTGAGCTCCACTACAGACTAAGCATCCAGCCAAACCCCAGACCAGACAGACTGATATATATATATATATATATATATATATATATATATATATATATATATATTCACAGATACATATATATATATATATATATATATATATATATATATATATATATATATATATATATATATATATTCACAGATACATATATATTCACAGATACATATATATATATATATATATATATATATATATATATATATATATATATATATATATATATATATATATATACATATACATATATATTCACAGATACATATATATATATATATATATATATATATATATATATATATATATATATATATATATATATATATTCACAGATACATATATATATATATATATATATATATATATATATATATTCACAGATACATATATATATATATATATATATATATATATATATATATATATATATATATATATATATATATATATATATATATATATATTCACGGATACATATATATATATATATACATATATATATATATATATATACATATATATATATATATATATATATATATATATATATATACATATATATTCACAGATACATATATATATATATATATATATATATATATATTCACAGATACATATATATATATATATATATATATATATATATATTCACAGATACATATATATATATATATATATATATATATATATATATATATATATATATATATATATATATATATATATATATATATATATTCACAGATACATATATATATATATTCACAGATACATATATATATATATATATATATATATATATATATATATATATATATATATTCACAGATACATATATATATATATATATATATATATATATATATATATATATATATATATACATATACATATATATTCACAGATACATATATATATATATATATATATATATATATATATATATATATATATATATATATATATATATATTCACGGATACATATATATATATACATATATATTCACAGATACATATATATATATATATATATGTATATATATATATATATATATATATATATATATATATATATATATATATATTGTTGCGGTCTTCGCGCCCGCCGGCGTGCGGACGGCCACGTAACTCGAATCGCGGCACGTCGCCCACCGGACGGACAATCCAGTCGTGACCCTCTCGGACTAACGCCGGGAACCAGTCACGGGTGGACCTTTCGGTCTCACCGCGATCGAGCCAATCAGCCCCCGCGTGGGATAGGGTTGCTCGCCAAATTCGAACTACCTAAGTACCCACGCGGAGGGTAGACCGGGCGATCGCACCTCGCCGCAGGTCGACTTCGGACACGGGCCACTTAAGCGACCCGTTCCGTACTATCAGAATAACCGAGCGGTGTTATCGTCGACCTCGACGGTTCGATTAATTATCGGGCGTATTCAGCCCACTACCAACCCTTTACGTGAAGCAAGATGAGGGTTCAATGGGGGAAAAGACGAAGCGAAGCGGGAGAACAGTTCAACAATAAAGCACATTTATTCTCGGCACACGGGAAGCACACAAATACAATTCCACCAAATGCACACAAAAAAAGAAAACACAATTCCATTTACACAAAAAGCAAACATAAAAGTGAAAACACAGTGCAGAGCTAATACCGACTACCGAGCACACGGCAACACTTATACAATTCTACTTCGCAGACGGCGCCGACAACACATACCCAAAACCAAGGAAAAGAAATACCCCAAGAATGAGGTAGGCCTGGGGCCGAGACCGGGTCGGGCCTACCCGTCTGGTGATGAGACGCGGAGCGGCGATGGCCCCGCAACCCGTGGGCCTCGTGGACAGTGCCTGGCAGGGGTGGGAACGGGGCCCCCTTGGTCGCACTATCTCAGCGCGGGGGGAAACAGGAGGGGGTTGCTGATGCTCGGGGTATAGAGGATCTTTATTATATGCGACGAGCGTCTCCACCTCGGCCAGGTCGCGCTGTCGGCCTCCTTCGGGTGCAGCTTCCTGCACGACGCGAGCACCCCCTCGTCCGATGTCGCCGCCTTTCCACAGCTCCGTCCCCTCCGTTCCGACTCCAACGCACACGACGAGCAGCTCCACCGCCCGCGAAGTCTTGACCCTCTGCTTCCGACTCTCCTCTTCTTGACTCTCCGACCTCGTTCTGCTGACTCTCCCTCGTTCTCTCTTGCGACTCTCCGACCCCTCGTTCTCGTTCTGCTGACTCTTTCGCTCCGACTTTTACGACTCTTTTGACTGACGAACACCGTCCTTTTATCCCCCCCGTAACTTCGCCTTTGACCCCCTCCCTTTGACCTTTCACCTCGCTCCCCATTGGCCCGAGAAAAAGTGGGCGTGAAGGCTTTTTGATCCACAAATTTGCATATATCGATCGCCCTGGGGGTGGGGCCAATTCGCCCCTCGCTCACCGATTGGACGGCAAAAAGTGGGCGTGTGTCGTTTTCGATCCGTTTTTGAAGCAGAAAATCCGTGATTTTGTACACGCTGTTCAACGTGCGCCCTACACGAGTCCAGCATCGGTGCCCATGAGTGGCGCGAGATGACGGTGATGCGATGGTGGCGAGTTGTGACGGTAAAGGTCGTGGCGGTTGTGGTGAAGCGGTGGTTGTGGTCGGTGGTTGATGTTGTGGTTGTGATCATGGCGGTTGGTCCAAAATAAAGATAGTAAAAGAAAAACGGCTATCCTGAAGAGTCGCAGCACGTATAAATGACATGTATTCCCACTAGACAACGGGTTTGGGCCTAACTACACATGCACTTACCGAGATACCTCACCTAAGGGACCTGAATGGTGGTTTGCGAATCTGGTAACCACAACACTACCCCCTTCCCTTTTTACAGACTCGTCCCGAGTCGTCAAATTTTCGTGTGCCATCATGTGTAGTTTTCCCCTCGTACATTTTACCTACGGATCCCTGAGTGCGACATTCATGGTATTCGTGTCCCCAAAATAAATAACCTGAGGGCTGCGTAACTACCTAAACAAACTCACTCACACGGACGACTTAAATAAAATTGCCGGCGCTAGACAGACATGCCGGGGGCGCACTCATATTTACAGTACATCTTAACCTTAACTTACAAATTTTACACTAAACCATGGCCCAGGATCATTGAACTCTGCAAAAGAAAGCAGTTAGCAGGGAGCCAGGCTGCCCGCATGCAGTCTCTGGCTCAAAACAATGCAGGTGACAGGGAACGTGGCTGGCTGCTCACACGCAGTCCAAGGCCTTCCCTTTTGAACTGAACTCAGTGAACCACAACGGTGCTTGGGCTGCACAACGCAGTCTCCGTGCCAGCTCAAGTGGCACACGCAATGAGCACAACGAACGAATGGATGAATGGATGGACGCAAAACACGGTGCACGGGCTGCCACTGCAGGCCCGTGTTGTAGCTGCCAACAGGGCAGTTCTCGCAGCTTGCAAACTGTTGCCTTGATCCTGGCGCACATGGAAATGAACAGGGGGGGGCAAAGCAAAATTGAACGGGGCTGGTGAACATGGGCAGTGGGCATGGCATGGCAAAGGTGCAGGCAACACAGCCCGCAGAAGAAGGCCGCTGCAGGCAAACACAGCCCGCAGAAGAAGACCGTTGCAGGCAAACACAGCCGGCAGATGAACTGGCCGGCACAGGCCTCGAAGAAAAACAGCCAGCAGATGAACTGGCCGGCACAGGCCTTGCAGCAACACAACAGCTGCCGATCAAGTGGGCCGGCACAGGCCTTGAAGTAACACAGCCAGCAGATGAAGCTGGCCAGCCTTTGCCGTTCAGTGGAGGTTGGTGGAGGGAGTGCGGTGGTGCTGGCCACTTGGAAGGCGGGCTCGGACCTACCTACCTGTCTCCCTCCCAACCTATTGCCTTTGCCTGTCACTGTACATACCCACTCCCTTAATTTGTCAAACCCCAATTTAGCCCCAACTTATTATTTTTTTTTTTTTTACTTTTATGTTTACTTCCCCTCTATAAATCGTCCCCTAACCCCCTTTATCGTCCTTGTTCGGCTAACCTATCCTGTCACCTAGCCTACTCCCAACCCCTACGTTCCCTTCCCGGAGGGGAACAAGGGAGAGCTAGCGTCCTGTGTCGAGGCCCACCGAAGCCTCAGAATGGCCTCCCCAGAGTTCGGCGATCTTAACACCAAGTGGGTCCAGCGGCCCACAACGACAGCGAGGGGATGGATGGTGCGGAGGGGTACATCTCCTAATCTACCCTAACCATTTAACTGTTAAACTACCCCGGGGCTTTCAACAAGCGCCTCTCGCTTAAACTATTGGTTCTAACAACCCAGATTCCCGTCGCCTGTGTTGGTGTCCTTACAATTTCGGGCCTCGCCCCCCAATTTTCTCTCCGTGCCCTCACACGGTCTCCTGGCTGGGACACATGGCTCCCTTTGGCAGGCACGACCCTCTGCCGATTCTCCCGCTATGGCACCCCCGGGCACTACACTGCCTCCGAGCCTACCAGCTCCCTAACACCGGGGAGTGCCCCCCATGGCACCTCCCCTAAAACGCACACGTGGCAGGCCGGCCTCCCGGGCCCCTTTCCGAGGGTCACCCGTGCCCACAACACTGCCCACGCGGCTAATGGCGCCCCGGGCCCCCGCACCAAGCAGGCGCCCCCGTGCCCACTACTCTATCCCGGCCCCCCATGGGCCCATGGCCTACCGCGGCCGACTAGCCTGGTGCCCGGGGTACCCACTCAGCGATACTCACCTTTCGCAGCCACGCTCCCAAGCCCGTCAACAGGGCTCCTGCACCCCTCCAAATGGGTCTCGAGCCTACTTTCCCACCAACAACAAAACAACCTCCATTTTTCAATTTGACTAACCCCCTAACTCACTCTACACTGACCCCGGGGTCCCTTGGGCGGGAGTCACTCCTCCCCCCAATCACTCATCGCACCATGCATTCCCCATTCGCTCCACACACACAGACCCGCTGGCCTCACTCACTCAACAAGTACTCACCTCACAACTCACCAACTCTTCAACACACACACTGCTGAACTCTGCCATCCTCCTAACTACATCCCCTAACTAACTCGTGCTCCCACGTCGTCCCTTAAACTATAGCACGTTCCTTTTAACCTACGTAGCTAAGCTACGTCCCCGCTACACATTCACAAGTCTGTCACTGTCCTCGAATAATTCATTTTATTTCCCAACCTAAATCTGGCTACAATCCCTCTAACTAATCCATTCCACGGACTCCATGAGGACTTACCCCAGCCCCATGAAGTCGGTCTAACTAAGCTAACCCTTCCCCCTAACTAGTTTTCATCCTGTGCCCAGGTAAGGGGGTCTTTCACCCCTTGCCCAGGAATCCTGTACACCCGAAAGTGAGGCTTGCTTTTTTTTTTTCTTTCCATGCGCAGCACCTGCGCGGCAACTCAGAGCTCGCGCACTTTGCACCTGCCCGTGACGTCATGCAGCTGCACGTGTTCCTCGTCCCTCCTTGGACGGGACCATCCGGCAGAGATACCCCTCCTGCCGAATTCCAACCCCACGTGCAGCCATGACGTCACCGTGCGCATAAAAAAAAAAACACAAGCCACACGTCTCGAGGGGTTCCCCACGCGAACACATGTGCTTTGCCCGTTGGAGCTTTACACACACGATCGCGTGGAGAACCCGTCCGGTCCAAATCCATTTACCTGCCTAACTTTGTCCGTCCGCGGGATCGGCAAATCCACCGCGTGCGTTTCCGGACCGGGACTTCACTCTCGCAAGCGAGCACGTGGTGGTCTCGTGCGTTGCACAGCACGAACCGCGTGCTCACTGCTGGGCGAACCCGGCACGGTCCACGAAACAACTACAGCCGCTACTCGGCTTTCTTTCTTCTCATGTCGCCTTCGTCGTCGCCATTTAACCCACGCACACCTGCGTGTTACGACGCACACAGTCCACTCCATCACATTCACACCGGGAGACGCGGCTGCGTGCTCCCGCATGCCAACCGACATCTCCCTCACATACCGCTCTCTCACACACACGGTCTCCCTGGCACACAGCGACCTTGCACACGGCCGTTCACTCACGCGTGCCTCACTACTCACACAAACCATACTACTCACACGTGGTGCTCTATTCACTCGCGCGGGGGCACTCACCCGCGGTGCCTCACCCACACACGCGAGGGCACTCAACCGCTGTGCCTCATCCACACACCGTGCCTCACTCATACACGCGGGGGCACTCACCCGCGGTACCTCACTCATACACACGGCGACACTCACACACGCGGTCTCTTCCACACAACGTCCCTCACTCATACACGCGGGGGCACTCACCCGCGGTTCCTCACTCATACTGGCCGTTTCACTCACACACACGGCCTCTTCCACACACGGTGCCTCACCCACACACGCGGGGGCACTAACCCGCGGTGCCTCACTCACACTCCGTGCTTCATCCACACACGGCATGCTGGGAAGCACGTACTCCGGCACCATCGCCACCACACCACTCACACGTGGTGCCTCACTCATACTGGCCGTTTCACTCACACACACGGCCTCACTCACACACGGTGCCCCATCCACACCCGGCGTGCTGGGAAGCACGCACTCTGGCACCATCGCCACCACACCACTCACACACGGGGTCGCTTCCACACACGGTGCCGCACTCACACCTTGCACCACACACACAGGGACAACCACACTGGGGATTCGTGTCCCCACAAGGGTCTCCGGGGCCTCTATACCCCCCAAGCTCTCCGTGCACCCGTCCACAGCACCCGTCCCCTCAACCTCGCAAAGCACGACCGAACTCACCTGGTCGTGACTCGCCTCAAGGGGGCATACTCCCTCCCCTCGTTCCTGGAGGAGGCCATCCAGGTGCTCGCACCGGGTCCCTACACGCTCCGCGAGCTCACCCCCATTATCCTCCACTACCTCCGTGTGTGTGTGTGCGTCACTTACCCCGTCTTCCTCGTGTAGTCTCTCCTCTATCGTTCCCTTCCCGGCTACCGTCACTGCCAACTCTTCACCCTTTACCTCCCTTCTCTCAACTATTATTATTTCCTTTGTCGTCACCTCGTGTCTCGTCTCACACGTTTTGGTCTCCCCATTTAATTTTTCCCTTTCGGTCATCGTCACGACCCTCGCCCAACACGTTCCACGAATTATTTTTTCACCCGCCTCCACCGCCGGACAATCCAGTCGTGACCCTCTCGGACTAACGCCGGGAACCAGTCACGGGTGGACCTTTCGGTCTCACCGCGATCGAGCCAATCAGCCCCCGCGTGGGATAGGGTTGCTCGCCAAATTCGAACTACCTAAGTACCCACGCGGAGGGTAGACCGGGCGATCGCACCTCGCCGCAGGTCGACTTCGGACACGGGCCACTTAAGCGACCCGTTCCGTACTATCAGAATAACCGAGCGGTGTTATCGTCGACCTCGACGGTTCGATTAATTATCGGGCGTATTCAGCCCACTACCAACCCTTTACGTGAAGCAAGATGAGGGTTCAATGGGGGAAAAGACGAAGCGAAGCGGGAGAACAGTTCAACAATAAAGCACATTTATTCTCGGCACACGGGAAGCACACAAATACAATTCCACCAAATGCACACAAAAAAAGAAAACACAATTCCATTTACACAAAAAGCAAACATAAAAGTGAAAACACAGTGCAGAGCTAATACCGACTACCGAGCACACGGCAACACTTATACAATTCTACTTCGCAGACGGCGCCGACAACACATACCCAAAACCAAGGAAAAGAAATACCCCAAGAATGAGGTAGGCCTGGGGCCGAGACCGGGTCGGGCCTACCCGTCTGGTGATGAGACGCGGAGCGGCGATGGCCCCGCAACCCGTGGGCCTCGTGGACAGTGCCTGGCAGGGGGTGGGAACGGGGCCCCCTTGGTCGCACTATCTCAGCGCGGGGGGAAACAGGAGGGGGTTGCTGATGCTCGGGGTATAGAGGATCTTTATTATATGCGACGAGCGTCTCCACCTCGGCCAGGTCGCGCTGTCGGCCTCCTTCGGGTGCAGCTTCCTGCACGACGCGAGCACCCCCTCGTCCGATGTCGCCGCCTTTCCACAGCTCCGTCCCCTCCGTTCCGACTCCAACGCACACGACGAGCAGCTCCACCGCCCGCGAAGTCTTGACCCTCTGCTTCCGACTCTCCTCTTCTTGACTCTCCGACCTCGTTCTGCTGACTCTCCCTCGTTCTCTCTTGCGACTCTCCGACCCCTCGTTCTCGTTCTGCTGACTCTTTCGCTCCGACTTTTACGACTCTTTTGACTGACGAACACCGTCCTTTTATCCCCCCGTAACTTCGCCTTTGACCCCCTCCCTTTGACCTTTCACCTCGCTCCCCATTGGCCCGAGAAAAAGTGGGCGTGAAGGCTTTTTGATCCACAAATTTGCATATATCGATCGCCCTGGGGGTGGGGCCAATTCGCCCCTCGCTCACCGATTGGACGGCAAAAAGTGGGCGTGTGTCGTTTTCGATCCGTTTTTGAAGCAGAAAATCCGTGATTTTGTACACGCTGTTCAACGTGCGCCCTACACGAGTCCAGCATCGGTGCCCATGAGTGGCGCGAGATGACGGTGATGCGATGGTGGCGAGTTGTGACGGTAAAGGTCGTGGCGGTTGTGGTGAAGCGGTGGTTGTGGTCGGTGGTTGATGTTGTGGTTGTGATCATGGCGGTTGGTCCAAAATAAAGATAGTAAAAGAAAAACGGCTATCCTGAAGAGTCGCAGCACGTATAAATGACATGTATTCCCACTAGACAACGGGTTTGGGCCTAACTACACATGCACTTACCGAGATACCTCACCTAAGGGACCTGAATGGTGGTTTGCGAATCTGGTAACCACAACAATATTCACAGATACATATACATATATATATATATATATATATATATATATATATATATATATATATATATATATTCACAGATACATATACATATATATATATATATATATATATAGATATATATTCACAGATACATATATATATATATATATACATACATATATATTCACAGATACATATATATTGTTGCAGATTCGCGCCCGCCGGCGTGCTGACGGCCACGTAACTCGAATCGCGGCACGTCGCCCACCGGACGGACAATCCAGTCGTGACCCTCTCGGACTAACGCCGGGAACCAGTCACGGGTGGACCTTTCGGTCTCACCGCGATCAGGCCAATCAGCCCCCGCGTGGGATAGGGTTGCTCGCCAAATTCGACCTACCTAAGTACCCACGCGGAGGGTAGACCGGGCGATCGCACCTCGCCGCAGGTCGACTTCGGACACGGGCCACTTAAGCGACCCGTTCCGTACTATCGGGATAACCGAGCGGTGTTATCGTCGACCTCGACGGTTCGATTAATTATCGGGCGTATTCAGCCCACTACCAACCCTTTACGTGAAGCAAGATGAGGATTCAATGAAGGAAATGACGAAGCGAAGCGGGAAACAGTTCAACACAAAGCACATTTATTCGCGCTGAACGGAAAGCACACATATTCAATTACACCAAAAGCACATGTAAAAGGAGAAGAAACACAATATTACACAAAAAGCAAATGCGACAATGCAGATCTACTACCGATTACGCGAGCACACGGCAACACTTATACAATTTTACTTCACAGACGGCGCCGACAACACATACCCAAAACCAAGGAAAAGAATACCCTCAAGGATGAGGCGGGCCTGAGGCCAAGACCGGGTCGGGCCTACCCGTCTGGTGATGAGACGCGGAGCAGCGAGGGTGCCTCAACTCCGCGGGCCTCGCGGACAGTGTCTGGTAGGGGGGTGGGAAAAGGGGCCCCCTTGGTCGCACTATCTCAGCGCGGGGGGAAACAGGAGGGGGTTGCTGATGCTCGGGGTATAGAGGATTTTTATTGTCCCGCGACGAGCGTCTCCACCTCGGCCAGATCGCGCTGTCGGCCTCCCTGGGGTGCATGACGCGAGCACCCCCTCGTCTGCCCTCGCCGCCTCTCCACAGCTCCGTCCCCTCCGCTCCGACTCCAACGCACACGACGACCAGCTCCTTCTTGCCAACTCCACCGCCCGCGAAGTCTTAACTCTGTTCTCTCTCGACTCTACTACTCTCTACTCTTTCGACCTTTCACCTCGCTCCCCATTGGCCCGAGAAAAAGTGGGCGTGAATGCTTTTTGATCCATAAATTTGCATATATCGATCGCCCTCCAACGCCCTGGGGGCGGGGCCAATTCGCCCCTCGCTCACCGATTGGACGGCAAAAAGTGGGCGTGTGTCGTTTTTGATCCGTTTTTGAAGTGGAAAATCCGTGGTTTTGTACACGCTGTTCGGCGCATGCCCTGCACGAGTCCAACACCGGTACCCACAAGCGGCGCAAGAACGGTGGCGATGCGACGGTTGCGAGGTGTGACGTGAAGCGGCGCCGCGGTGGGTGGTTGATGTTGTGGTTGTGTAACAATGGCGGTTGGTCCAAAATAAAGATAGTAAAAGAAAAACGGCTATCCTGAAGAGTCGCAGCACGCATAAATGACATGTATTCCCACTATACAACGGGTTTGGGCCTAACGACACATGTACTTACCGAGATACCTCACCTAAGGGACCTGAATGGTGGTTTGCGAATTTGGTAACCACAACAATATATATATATATATATATATATATATATATATATATATATATATATATATATTCACAGATACATATATATATATATATATATATATATATATATATATATATATATATATATATATATATATATATATATATATATACATATATACATATATATTCACATATATATATATATATATATTCACAGATACATATATATATATATATATATATATATATATATATATATATATATATATATATATATATATATATATATATATATATATATATATATATATATATATATATATATATTCACATATACATATATATATATATATATATATATATATATATATATATTCACATATACATATATATATATATATATATATATATATATATATATTCACATATACATATATATATATATATATATATATATATATATATATATATATATATATATATATATATATATATATATATATATATATATATATATATATATATTCACATATACATATATATATATATATATATATATATATATATATATATTCACATATACATATATATATATTCACATATACATATATATATATATATATATATATATATATATTCACATATACATATATATATATATATATATATATATATTCACATATACATATATATATATATATATTCACATATACATATATATATATATTCACATATACATATATATATATACATATATATATATATATATATTCACATACATATATATATATATATATTCACATATACATATATATATATATACATATATATATATATATATATATATATATATATATATATATATATATATATATATTCACATACATATATATATATATATTCACATACATATATATATATATATATATATATATATATATATATATATATATATATATATATATTCACATACATATATATATATATATATATTCACATACATATATATATATATATATATATATATATTCACATACATATATATATATATATATATTCACATACATATATATATATATATATATATATATATATATATATATATTCACATACATATATATATATATATATATATAGCAGAGATGCCAACTTTTGGAAATCAGAATTAGGGAGGATTTGCAACCGACACCAAATAATGTGCGCTAAGCGCACATCTCGAGCGCGGAGCGCTCGACCCTTGCGGCGGGGTCCAGGGCCCGCCTTAGGGCCCTGGAAGCTCTGGGGTTCTAGACGCTCTCTCGTGCCCTCTGAGCCCTATTTTGGAGCATTTAACATGTTAAGAATTCCCACTTTTTGAACAAAAAAGGGGAAAATTGTGCACTTTTTAATGTTACATGTATGTTAATATTAGTAAGTTAGGGGACAATCAAAGATTAACAAAAAGCACAAAAGAAGCAATAATTTTTCTTACCTTACTGGCTGGTACTACTGCTGCTTGCTTTTTCCATGGCAGCTTTGCTGAGTGACAGCTGTGTGGCTCTTTTAGCCCTTCTGATTATGTCTTTGCTGTATTCTCTCTGGTAGCAAGGGGTGCTATGAGCTAGTTTTTCAATTAAGAGAGCTTCCAGGGTTTTGACACTCAAATTGGGACGAAATTCAGTATGATTCTTCCGTACAAGACTGAGTGCCCGCTCACATGATGCGTTCGAATGAGGAATGACCAAGATTCCCTTCATCACTTTGCTCAAATTAGGATACTTCTTGGCACCAGTGCAGGGATCTGTGAGCTGTGAAATCCGATGCCACTGCTCATCCACTCTCACTGTCTCAGTAGCAATTGTAGCTATGGAGGCGTCTGCCTGGTAGTGAGCGAATTCACTCTCAAGACTGTCTATGTCACTATCACCGCCACTGAACAGACAGGGGAATTTCTTGATGAAAAACTCCACACAGTCAAACCCCACTTCTTGGTGTAGCTTAACATCCAGCACCTGAGCATGCTTGGCTAATTCATCATCTAGCGGCCAGGTTTTGAAGATGTAATTGCAGGCTTTCACATAATATGAGCGAACTGCACTGAAGAAACCTTGGATGTCTGACTCACTCAGAGTGAAGGTGGATTTCTTGAGACTCCTTTGTTCCCTTATATACAGTTTGGCATCGTTCCCAATCATGAGGTCCTCATCATTCTTCTGATGATTTCTGTCAGAGAAGGGTACATTTACCAGAGCAACCGATGACACCGATGGTTTCAAAAACCGTACGAAGATATCTTTCAGAAGACCATTCAATTCTCCGTGCAGGAGATGAATACAGGGTTCGTCTCTTTGGAGCAGAAGATTCCCCTTCTCAAAAAGCTTGTTAGCATATCGAAGGAAGAAACAATAGAGTTTTGTTTGTGGAGACAAGAACATCCTGTTGACACGTTTTTCTCTAGATTCCTGCACAGTGTTTGAGGAAGATGCGCTTTTAGTTGTAGAACTCGTAGTACACTTAGCCGCAGGGCGATCACACTTGCGTTTACTGCCAGCAGAAGAGGTCAGACTCGTAGTACCAGATCCAATTTTACGTTTGAGGAGAGAGCTTGAGGTAGGTGCAGCCAAGGAAGAAGACCTCTGATTCGAAGGTTTTGCTGAGCTTCTATCAAGTGATTTGGCAAAAGCAGAACTTAACTTGGGTCCTTCTTTGCCTGTAGATGGGACTATCACAGTCTTTCTCGACTCTGAAGGGATCTGCTTTGTAGATGAACGTGATGAAGGGCCGGTGATGCTACCTGCTCTCAGCATTGGTTTTGGTGCTGTCCCTGCTGTCTTCTTCGCAGCAGATACTGCAGTGGTAGTGGTGAATGCTGCTCCACTAGTGCTTGATCCTGCAGTGCCAGTACTGGCAGTAGATACAGTGCCATCCTTCTTGCTCGTTGTTAGAGTCTTGGCTACAGTTGGTTGCATTTTTCTTCGTACTTCTTCTTTGAAGAAGAGGCGAAGTGGCTCCCACTGTTCAATCAGCCTGTCTAGGCACTGACCAAGGGACAGCCACCTTGTTGCGACATGCTTCAGAATCTTGTGTGTCGGGGCATCACAGAGTTCTTGCAGTGCTTTCACTCCTTTGACGCGTTTACTACTTTTGTCCAAGTAGTAGTAAATAGCGATGAGAAAGTCATCTAATTCAACGGGTAAGGCCTGAGCCGCCTTCTTGGCCGTATTGTGCATCATATGGCAAGGGCATCCCATGATGTAGCACTCTGGATTTTGTTTGTGGATATAAGCAGCGACTCCTTTGTGCTTGCCCACCATGACAGAGGCATTATCAGCACAAAAGGAAACACAATTTCCCCACGGAATTTTCCTGTCACTGAACTCATGATCAAGCAGTTTGAAAATGTTTTCTCCAGTGGAATCTTGTTTGCACGCAGGCAAACT
>NC_140962.1:113379502-113564502 GCF_056783735.1 Eptatretus burgeri
CCATTTTGAGACAGGAGCTGATATACATGGCACGGTTAGAGGACAAGTGAAGGCGATTCCAGCCCAGCAACCTCGCAGGGAGCGTGATGTCACCCCAGGGTGCATCTGGACCAATGAGCATGCTGCACTCAGAGGAAAGAGAGCAGAGCATGACCTGTGCTCCCATGAACCACTCATGCAAGAGGTGGGGTTTCACCATTGACCCCACCCAAACTCCACCTCCTCACCCCACCCACGGCTATTGCTCATTGGTCAAGCACAGTCTGCATGATTCTTAGATGGGATGTTTTACCCCATGTAATTTGCTATTGTTAACTAGTGTGCACTCACTATCGTTTGGTAGTAGTCAAAGTGGCACTGAGGACAAGGACCTCGGTTAATCGAGTCAGCTCTTCAGGTAAACAGTGTTAGATGGGTAACCCTGTTGGAGTTGACAAAGTTAATCGGTCTTTGTGGTTGCTGAGCAACCTGCTGGGCCACAGAGTTATGTGTGGCACATTGGCCTACATGGCCGCGCGTTCGAGAGGAACCCGAGTGATTCCCCTCATGGGATTCCCAAACTCGAGTCCGTAACAATATTGTACATGATATTATACATAACTAACACACACACACACACACACACACACACACACACACACACACACACACACACACACACACACACACACACACACACACACACACACACACACACACACACACACAGTGCAGATAGACAATAGATAACACAGGATTTGGCATCAGACAAACACAGCTGTTGACCTTTGGGGGAAGCAACCTCCGAGATCACAATATATGCAAGTGACGTCACCAATTGGCGTCACTTTTTCCTCTGTGGTCAGCAGGGAATTTTTAGGGAAAGTCTCCCCCCAACCCTATCTACCCAATGGTTTGCAAACCCTTGGGATTTGTTTGTGCTCCTACCTCTAAATGCTGAACATCAAGAAAGTAGCAGCACGTACCATTTTTAGTCTTTGGTGTGAATCGACCATTGTCAGAATTGAACCTACCTAAATGGGGATACCCTAATCACAATGCCACTAAGTTTGAAGTTTATTGTACCTCCCCCAAGTCTCAATTCCCCGTCAGACACCTTGCAAGATTATCCGCTTTAGTGTCAAGGGGAGCGAGGTGTGGATTCAAGGGTCAAGACTACATCACAAAGTCATATTCCTGGATCTTAAAAGTTAAAAATGAATGTACATTGAAAACGTGTTTTCATTCATGTTTATATTTGAACTTTAACTTTGGAAAAAGCAAGAAATTACTTCAAAGCACCATGTGCATCTTCTGATGGAAGGGTCTTTGTGATAGCCTCCCCAACAGCAAATTAATTCCATTAGCCTTGTGGCCTTGCACAGATTCCAATGTTGATGCTTGATAATTTCAATGCTTCGGCATGGGAGATTCTTCAACCCAACCCTTTAAGGACACTTATGGGAAACAACTATACATCCTGTTATTATTATTGCCTACAGCATACTGTATCCATTCATTCATTGGAACTATACTCTGTACAGAGCGTCAGTGGTGCCGAAGCAGTTTCCTTGGCTATTGGACAATCCTGGACGGGTCGCCACTCCAACGTAGGATACTCGAATGACTCGATCATCCCCAGCAAGCTGGTACTCATTTTGCCGACCTCGGAAGGATGGCAGGCTGAGTCAGCCCCCTGGTGAAGTAATTCAGTGGGCAACGAGGCTTGAACTCAGGACCCTTGGATCCCAAGCCACCACCCTAACCACTGAGCCAACACCAGGCTTAGCATACTGTATACAATGTACTAAATTTTACTTTATGCCATTAATGTCCACAACTATGATCACATAGACTTCATCTGAGAACCACTCAATCATGAGTGAATAAATGATGGTAAAGTAAATAAAAATATCATGTCCACTCGTCACAGAACAAAAAGGTACAGAAGCAAGTATCAAAAGCATTTTTGAAAAAGCAAAATGGATGTAGGGATGGCAATGCCAAAAGGTTTCCAAACAAGGTAGGATTGGCAATGTGATAATATGCAAGTTCCATTCCTCCATCTTTTATTGTCCCCTGCCCATCCGACAAGGTCGGAGACGGATGATATTTAAATGATCTCCGTCCGAACGACCGACCAACGGATCATCTGTTCATGTACTTTTGTGAATGGGTTTTTCAAAAAAAGTTGAACATTTAGCTTTCATATTGCAGCTATCAATTCCTCATGACATTATCTCAACATGATTAGATTGTGGCTGTGATTGGCTGAATTGTGTTGCCATGGCAATCATCTCAATAACTTGGCTTGTGTATGTGATAGTTTGAAAATCGTTCAATATTTAGCTTTCATATTACATTTATCTCTTCCTCATACCACCCAGAAGGCAGGAGACCTAGAGTATCATCTCCTTGTTTCAATAAGTTGAAAGTGTGAAACACAAAAATAGATCTAGGTATCTATAATATAAAAATAAAGAAAGCATAGCACCTGCCTTGGTTCTCAGACAACCCAACCCTAATTCGGAGAATCTCTGAAACACCTCCAACTACATTCCCAAGCACTACTTGAAGGTGTCAAGAAAGGTGTAATTTGAGGATGTCAAAATTAAGATGGACTCTGAACTGTAGAGGAAACTCCAATGAATGTGTGCACTCTTTAAGAAAATTAGTTCATATCTTATGGCTGTCGAGATATCAAAGAAAGTAAAGCATGATGACAAACAATTACTAATTGTAATGTGAGGCAATTACTAATTGTTTGTAATCATGCACTACAGCTATCTCAGTGTAACGACTTGTGCTTCAGTGATCCGACTTTAGTGATGTGCAAGAACCTGTCATGCCTGGCGTTGGCTTTATGGTTAGGGTGGTGAGCTTGGGATCCGAGGATCCTGAGTTCAAATCCCACTCTGCTGTTGAATTAATACTAGGTGGGGTTGACTCTGCTTGCCGTCCTTCTGAGGTTGGCAAAATGAGTGCCAGCATGCTGGTATCCTGTGTCAAAGTGGTGACCCATCCAAGATTATGTCCAATAACCAAGGAGACTGTTTAGGCAGCACCAACGCTCTGCACAGAGTATGGTCCTGATGGATGGATGGAAGAAGCTATGATGTAAAAAGCCTAAAGGTGGTCAGGCTTCAGCAATGCACATGACAGCAAGCCTGAATTACAAGTAATTACTGTGTATGCATATGACAACCAACAAAAAATACAAACAACAACCAACTTGGCATACATGTATGACATGTACTTTTGACTCTTGTAAATCAAACAGATCAATCAGATTGTTTAACACATGAGCTCATTTCATCAAGAAAAATATTTTTAAAAGATGTACGAATACACCTTCCACATTTTCAAACTCCTATCCCTGCCTTGTTTGCAAAGTTTTTGGCATTGGCATCCTGACATCTTTTTTGCATTCTTTAAAATGACTTGCAAAATTCTTCAAAAGAAAATAAATAAGTAAATATTATTGGCAGATACAGTACATCATCTTTCGTACAATAAGAGAGATGTTTTTGTGTCTAGCCATCTCGAAGAAAAATTATGACAGACAGACAAACAGATCTTTGTCAAACTTTCAGAGGTTCATCAGTGAGTGCCAGGGAGTGTTTTATGCAAAATAATTTTTTGGAAAGTTGGAAGAAAAAAGGAATTTCCTTGATAGTGCCTCAGCCTTTGTAGCTATTTTTTTTTTTTGGTATACATTGTCGAAACTCGTATGAGAGCTAACACTTCTGGTTCTGAGTTTGCAGCAACGGCAAGTTCTCTCAGGGGTCTCTGCCGACTTTCTCAAAGTTAAGTTTCCAGTCGTTATTTGTCACATTTTAACTGTTTATTTTCTCACCTACATGTTTACTGTGTATTCCTAGCTCAGTTTTGAATCAAAAATCATGCTATTTTGTGAGTTTTCGTCGACCTTGTCTTACCAGGTCCCTTGAAGCCTACCCATCCTTCCCCTCTTGGTGTATGATCATTTTTATTTGTATTCTCTCCCTACTACCTTCAATTCATATTATCGCCACTTTCCCAACGTCTCCCATCCCTTCCAACTAAACACTGTTTCTTGTCTTAACCCCCCCCCCCCACCACCAAAAAAACCTTTCTCCCTGCATACCCACGAGTCGTGATCCTTCTTCTTCTTCCTCCTTCTGCAGACGCACCATCTTTCTTCAACTTGAGCTGACCCACTCTCACTATTACCTTCACGTTTCTTCCCACAACCTTCCATTCCCTAATCTTACCTAATCTTCAAAAATCTATCAATAAAATAATAATTTTCCTTGTATCCTTTCTATCTATACACCTCCTGTAACCACGTGTCTCTCTTCCCTCTTCCTGATACTTTTCATCGACCCATCAGCTTCATTCTGCATTTACCATTCCAAATTCACCATACACCTCCACAGTTTTACTTCAACCTTCCCTTTTCCGAATCTTACGCAATCCATGTTTAAAATAAATAAATTCACTTTTGACGATACACCTCCCGTAACCACGTGCTTCTCCCGTAACCACGCGATCTGTTTCCACCCTCTGCGATCACTGATCCAAATTCACCATTCACCTCACGATTTTTTCAACAACCTTTCCATTACCTAATCTGATTAAAACTCTCTCAAAAAATAACAATAATAGTAATAATAATAATAAAAACTATCTCTTATAATGCTTCATCTTCCTCTTTCACACATGTGGTACTCATGACTGCATCATAATGCACTACTCCTCTACTATTTAAACAGATTGCTCTCAATTTGACCTTTCCCTCATACCTTGCCGAAAAAAATCCAACTGTTACAGCATTTCCTCTCTCCATTCTCTTAATTCGCCTTTATTGCATCCATCAAGAAATGTCCTCAATCGCATTTCTGAACTAAAAAAAAATTTAAACCCCAGTTTGCTATGCATGTTCGCTTTTCATCAACCATTCCTTTTTTCCAACTTCAGTGCCAATTCACCCCTTTCACCCCTTCCTCTAAAAGCAACCATCACACCCTTCTCTCCTTCCAAGCTTCCCTCTCACCTTTCTCAAATCTCCCCCCTCACCTTTCTGTCTCAACTCTCCCCACTCACCCTTCTCCCACCATTCGCCCCTCACTCACCCTTCTCAAAGTTGCCCCCCCTCACATCCACAAAGCTGCCGTCTTACCCTGCCCTCTCACCTCCATCTGATCACTCCACCTCCTGAAATCTTCAACTGCCTCGTGCCTCCTCTCTTCCCCCCCTCCTCTCCCCCAGCACCACAGAGCCTTTTCTCCTCCTCATCCGGCCCCTCCCCAAGCTATTCTGCAATCCACCACACTCTTTCAACAACTCTCCTTACCTCCCCCCCCCGCTCCTCCCTTGTCCTACCTCCCCCTCCCCTCCCATCCCCTGCACCCAAAGCCTCCTCCCCTCCCTCTTCATTAACAGTGTGGACTTCAAATATCTGGAGCCTTCGCTCAAACCATACAGATTTTTCAATACAGGTTGCCACTGACGAACCAGACATAATCTGCCTAACAGAAACTTTCCTCCCTCAAGATGTCTCTGACTCCCAAGTATATCTCACTGGTTACTCCCTTCTCTGGTATGACAGACCTGACCATCGAACTGGTGGCAGAGTTGCTCTCTTCATCAAAGACTCTATTCCTCATTCTCCATGCACTGCCCTCACTCCCCACCCCCAGGAATACCTCTGGCTACAGCTTTCCCTCCACTCCCACCTCATGTTTATATGTGTACTGCACCATCCACCAAACAATGATGACTCCATTTACACCTCACCAAGCTCTCTCTTCCTCATATGAGGGGACCTCAATTGTCATCATGCCAGTTGGCGAGATGTGGGTACCTCTTTCCTGTCAAGGCACTTCAGCAATAGACTTCTGTCACTCATTGGGACAGACTCATTCAGTCAACTTCCCGACCTGGATCTCAAACAATGGTACTCTATCTCTTCTGGATCTGAATTTGACAAATTTTCCTGAAAATATCTGCTGTCCTTTCTCCGCTCCAATCAGTTCTTCTGACCATGTGCTTGTCAAAGTGGACATCTCTCTGGCTGTTATCAGAGAACCACCTCAGCACCATCGAGTCTGGCATTTCACTCAGGCAAACTGGCAGGGTCTCCAAGCAGCCATCAAACTTCTAGACTGGTCTCCCACTGCAACTTTCTCCAATATAAACTCATCCTGGGAATTCTTTCAAAGAAACTTGCTGTCCCTCATGCACAGTTTTATCCTTTCTTGTCTTCAGTTGTCCGACACCTCCTCCTGTCCATGGTTCACTGAAGCTTGGGTTGAGGCAGTTGTCCTGAAACAACTTGCCTTTGCCTCATGGAAAGCAAACCCAACTGACGGTAATCTCAGTTCCTTCCATAAAGCTCGGAAGAAGTGTATGTCTACCCTCAGGAGAGCCAGAAAAGAACATCTTTGTAATCTCAAGTCTGAACTCTCAAACCTCTCTCCCTCCTCCAAATCCTGGTGGCATCTAATCAAATCTGTTTCTGGTGTACGTTCCTCCTCCATCCCCACCCTTACCTCAAATGGCCGCACTGCTGAAACAACAAGTGAAAAGGCTGAATGCCAAAACTCGGTGTTTGCATCAAAATCTTGTGTCCGAAACCCATCGCTTTCTGTACCACTTTACCTCGTCGCACACAACTGTCCCTGGACTCTGTGTCCTTTTCTACTGACAAGGTGGAGATCTTGCTGTCAAACCTCGACTCAGATTCTGCAACCGGTCCAGACGGCATCAGCCCATGTGTCCTAAAAACCTGCTCCTCTGCTCCAGCTCACCCTCTCTTTCTCTCTGTTCTGTTCACCCTCTCATTTGTTCAAGATCATGTGCCATCTGCTTGGAAATCAGCAAACATCACTGCCCTGCATAAAAAGGTGCAAAAACAGATCCCTGCAACTACAGACCATTCAGCCATCTCCCAATCATCAGTAAGGTTATGGAATCCATCATCGATTCAGACCTTAAATCCTTTCTCTTCTCCAATGGCTTGATTTCCGATCATCAATTTGGTTTCAGACCAGGTCACTCTACCCTGGATATGTTGCTTCTGCTCTCCCAACAATGGATGGAGGTACTCAATGATGGACATGAAATCAGAGCCCTATCCCAAGACATATCGCATGCTTTTGACACGGTCTGGGACCCTGCCCTGCTCACCAAACTCTCTTCCTACGGTATCCAAGGCCATCTCCACTCATGGCTCACAGAGTTCCTCTCCTGTCGCAGCCAACGTGTGGCCCGAAATGGAATTCTCTGATCCCCTCTTCCTGTCCAGGCTGGAGTCCCTCATGGCAGCGTTCTGGGCCCTGTTCTTTTTCTGGTTTTCATCAATGGTCTCTCTGACTCTCTGGAAAATCCTCTTTATCTCTTTGCTGATGACTCCACCCTCTGCCGTACCATCTGTCATCCCTCGGACTGGCATGCAGCAGCGTCTTCGCTTACTGCAGATATGGATAAAATCACAAACTGGTCCAACACATGCAACATGTCTTTCAATCCTGACAAATCTCACACTCTCACTCTGTCTCTCCGAAAGGACCGTTTGGAACCCCCCCCCCCCCCCAATCTACTTTCTCAACAATCCTCTGAAAAAATCCTTTCATGCAAGCTTCTGGGTCTCACTATCTGCCATGATCTTTCCAGGGAAAGCCACATTTCCAACCTGGCCTACAAAGCCAGTCACCGACTAGGAATCCTCAGTCGTGCAATGTCCTTCTTTGGCCCACCTGAGCTCCTGACCACATACAAAGTTTTCGTCCGCAGCCTGATGGAGTGCTGCTCTCCCCTCTGGGCTAGTGCTCCTGCCTCTCACCTTTCTCGGCTTCACACAGTGGAAACCAAGGCATTTCGGATCATTGGTATCTTCCGTGATGAGGTTGAGTCTTTGGGCCTCTCACTCTCTCACCGCAGGCAGGCCGGTGGTCTTTCTGTTTTCTGCAGTCTCCTCTCCGGTCTCGCTTTCCCCCCCCCCCATCACCTCCTCCTGCTCTGTCTGCGATTTGCCCCCACCATATTTCCGCAGGGCACTCATTCTTAGATCCTTGAAGAGTCAGGTAGATCCTTGAAGAAGATCATGAAAAGTACTGGGCCCAGAACACTGCCTTGGGGCACTCCAGTCTTGACAGGGAGAGGAGATGAAATAATTCCATTGAGTGCCACACATTGGTTACGAGAGTAGAGGAAGTCAGTGAACCATGTGTGGAGTTGGCCTTGAATGCCATAGGCAGAAAGTTTGAAGAGTAAGGCAAGATGCCAGACTGTATCAAAAACACGAGATATGTCCAGAGAGACAACCCTTATCTCATGTCTGACATTGACGGCCTCCATCCATTATTGGGTGAGTAGAAGCAGCATGCCTCAGGTGTGGTCACCTGGTTTGAAACTAAATTGGTGATCTGAGATGAGGTTGTTGGAGAAAGGGAAGGATTTCATGACCTTGCTGATGATTGAAAGTAAACTGAAAGGTCTGCATTTGAGAGGATAAGTTTTTGCTCCTTTTTCTGCAATGCAGTGATGTTGGTGGATTTCCAAGCAGATGGAAGATGACCTAGTGCAATTGACAGGGTGAAAATGGCAGAGAGAAGATGTGCAAGAGCAGTAGAACAGGTTTTTTTTGGACATGTGAGCTGATGCCATCTGGTCAAGTAGCGGAGTCAGAGTCGATGGTTGGAAGAACTTTCTCTCACTTCTCTCCCTTCTCAGTTGCAAAAGACACAGAGTCCAGGAGCATTTGGGTACAACAGGGAAGAATGGATTCTGAAAGTGAGGGGTTGGGGATAAGATTTGGAAGTAAACAGTATTAAGACATTCAGCCTTCTCAAGCAGAGTTGGCTGTGGTGCCATTTGAAGTAAGGGAAGGGATGGATGGGGAGCATGCACCAGAGACAGACTTAACAAGGCACCACCAGGTTCTAGCGGAGGGAGACAAGTTTGATAGTTCATTCTTGAGGTTGGACAAATGTTGTTTTCTGGCTCCCCTGAGAGTGGACACACACTTGTTGCGGACTTTTTGGAATTGCACTGTGCTGTCGAGTTCTCTACCCATCTGTCACTCTGAAGTGGAAATTGTCATTCTTGGCTGTTTTTTGAGGTGGTGGTATCTAAGTGACCTCATAGTTTATATGTATACAGTATACTCATTTGACTATGCAATCATAAGCAAATAGGCATTGATGATAAAAAGGGACCTCATCGTGTTTCATCAATATTGCCTAAAATTACTTGAGCAAGATTCACATTGGATTAACTGACATTTATATATCGTGTACATAAACTCGCAACAGCAAAACAAATTACAGGTAAAGGTTTGCCATGCACAAAATGAAATCATACCTGATATATAGCATTCAATTAAACCAAAAAAAAGAAAGGGGGAATATAGTGGCATTGTGGTGTCTGCCTCACCGCCCACTCCTTCCATCCTCCTCCGCACACCCCAATGACCTAGATTTCTCCTTCTCATGCCCATGTATAATTATAACGATTTTTATCATTAGCAGAAGCAAAAGATACAGTCTCATGTAATGTGTTATGGCAAAAATGGAGAGGTTATAATCTCCAGTATCTTTTCAAGTGTGCCTCAGTTAGCTTTTCTTTCATTTTTACTGCTGTTGTATTTACTTCTACAACGCACTGCTTTGAAGCAGTATATTTATTTTTGCATAGTTTAAAAATGATGCATTTAAAAACAGATATCAATGTTTAAAAAAACATGTGTTTTTTGGAAAAAAAATTGCTGGATTATCTTCAACCTCTGATACCTTCCTTCATACTAATGACACCCTATTACTTTTTGCAGGTGCGCAAAGTGGAGTTTGCGTATAGTCGGAAGATTTAGATTTTGTCGAGATAGCCCCATGTTTTGAAGATATTGTGGACAACTAAAGAAAAATCGTTTTCAGTCAAAATCTACATGAGAATGAAATTCTTCAAGAAGACCGAAACCGAGTTCAGGATTAGATGGTTAAGGACAACATCTACCGAGGAAGTCCACAATCCACAGATGATCTCAAAACAACAATAACTACCAAAATCCATTCAATCACTGCAGCTGAATGTGTCGGGGTAATAACCAATTTTTCCCATTGAATCCAAGTGTGCTTGCAGCGTGAAGGCCGACACCTGGAGCACGTGTTCTATTCTCAATCAAGTCAGTGACATTAAAGATATCCATCTGAAATTTTCCACAGTGATCATGTGAAGCAAATGTGTACCAAAGAAGAAAGAACGTGTCATTTTAAATAAAAATAAAAGTTTATTAAATTTTATGAGTACCGTTTTTTTGTGGTCACCCGTTATTTATTTGTTCATTCCATTAACTATTTCATCCAACTGTCCTGATTTCAGTTTGTTGCATTTTTACCCTCCATCACCTCGTTCTTCCATGCTCCTCATTCTTGTGTTGAAAAAAAAACATACAAATTGCGCTGATAGCAAATGGGTCTGTTAGAACTTTGGAAAAAGTAATGAACTGCCGACATTTTATTAAAGACTGTTTCAGGATGATATGAGGTGAAGTCACTTTATATTTTACTCATCCTAATTTAGACCAATAGGCCTATTTTGGGGGTTATTATCGAATACATCACCGAGTATTTAACATTCAGAGGAAAGCAGAGTGGCCAACAGGCTTAACATCCCCTCTGTAATTCCACATACCCTGCTATACTACCACTCCTGTTTGTGCCATCCAAGAAAGTCAGATGAACTTCTCTTAATGAAACAGAAGCGAGACAACTCAAAGGCAAACATATTGCCAATGGGTCATCCACCACAAGATAAATCATTGCGATGACTGCAAGTGAATATTAATTAGCCTATCGGTGCTGGAATCGATCTGCTCACTTGCACCAATGAAGGGTTAACCCCAAAACGTCAGGCATGACTTCGCTTCCCATGTCTGATGGTTAGCATACCTTTGTCAAACTTCAATCTATTAAACCTATGTTCAAAATGTCGCCAGACAGAGACTGACTCGAGCCTTGATAAAGTCTATAGCTGTTCATACAAAAAGAAACAAATAATATCTGATATCACAAAGGAGATGTGTTGATAAAGTGAACTTGACAAGGAAAAATAATCATTTTGAAATAAAAATGAATATTGCCTGAAAAGGAAACTATCGGATGTGCTCAACCTCCTATTCTGGTATCCTTGGCAGCCTTCAGTGAAGCATTTCAAATCTTAAAGTTGAGCATACTGCAATACTGCATGCTTAGCTTATCTGCATAATCCTATGGTTCAGATGATGTGTCTCTAAGATGGAATTCACTGTCAGTTTTACACTGTGTATACATTGGCACCAGAAAAATCAACAGTAGATTCTAGATTTTCACACACTAGCTGTGCAATCCAAATCATCTCAATAAAAGTCATTGTGTGTGTGTGTGTGTGTGTGTGTGTGTGTGTGTGTGTGTGTGTGTGTGTCACCAGTAATGCCCAAACTACTGGGCCAATTGCCACCAAACTTGACACATAGACCAAATTGAACCTCCTGTTGAACATAGGTGACTCCTTTTTTATGACCATTAATAATGATGACAACGAAAATAACGAAAATATCTCAACAACAGGAGAAAAAGGTTGAAAATCGCCTCAAATTAACTTTTTTCGGTGACACAAGTATCACAACCAGAAAAGGGTCTTCAGTCAAGCACAACTGGGGCATGAACTAATCAGCATGCTCTCACTTACCAAGCTAGCCGTTTATCAAAGGCGTTGTTGGACTGCTTACTTGAGTGATTAAGCTACTTGGCGAGGACTCTACAAGAAACGTTTAGCTCTTCCATGAGCCTCGTTTATGTGTACAAAAAAAATAAAATAAAAACGGCAACTGAATACACCCCTGAGAACTGCTGGGTACGTTCCGTTGCCAAGCAGCTTGTTGAGTGCTCACCAAGTGGCTTAAGCACTCCAAAAAAACGGTTCAAAAGGAAGAGCTTGGCAAGCGATAGCAAGCTGCTTAGTAATGGAACACCTTAACATGGCATTTTTTTTTCCAAGGGGGTAAAAACGGCAATAAAACGGGAATTCCTCCAGAGTTTTTGCAGTCAAGTCCAAAGCAACATCGGTCCTCTGTCATCTCTCGTCTCTCCTCCTCCCCTTCCCTCCACACTCGCTTCCACCCCCTTCCTCCCCTCCCCTCTCTTTATCCCTCCCCTCCCTCCTTCCCTTCCCTCCTCCTCCTCTTCCTCCCCTTCCCTTCGTACTTGCTTCCACCCCCTCCCTCCACTCTCCTCTCTTTATCCCTCCCCTCCCTCCTTTTTCTACCTCCCTTTCTCCTCTTTCTCCCTACCCATCCTCCTCTCTCTCCCCCTCCCTCCCATCCCTCCTCTCTCTCTCCCTCCCCTCTCTCCTCTCTCTCCGCTTCCTCTCTCCCTCTTCACTTTTCCTCCCTTCTCTTCCTCCTCTCCCTCATCTCTCTTCCTCCCCCTCCCTCCTTTGTCCTCCCCCTCCCTCCTCTCGCTTCCTCCCCCTCCCTCCCCTCCCTCCTCTCACTTCCTCCCCCTCCCTCCCCTCGCTTCCTCCCCTCCCTCCTCTTTCTCCCTCCTATATCTCCTCTCTTTCCCTCCCCTCCCCCTCTTCCTCACTCTCTCCTTCCTCTCTCTTTCTTTCTCTCCCTCTCTCCTCCTCCTCCCTCCTCTGTCCTTCGTCCCCCCTCTCGCCTCCTCCCCCTCCCTCCCCCTCTCGCCTCCTCCCCCTCCCTCCCCTCTCTCTCTCTCTCGCCCCCATCCCCAACAATGAGCCCACTAGTCCACCTTGAATAGACGAGGTGTGTGTGTGTGTGTGTGTGTGTGTGTGTGTGTGTGTGTGTGTGTGTGTGTGTGTGTGTGTGTGTGTGTGTGTGTGTGTGTGTGTGTGTGTGTGTGTGTGTGTGAGTGAGTGAGAGAGAGAGAGAGAGAGACATGCTTTTCTTGAGTACCACTGGAGCTTTCTGATGTGGAATGTGATACACTGACATGATCGTCATGATCTCCTGAGTTGATTAGGCTAATTAACTACAAAGAACCCAGAAGAATTCCCATGTTTTAAACACACACAATGTTAAGGTGTTTCGAGCAGCTTAATAGCTCTTTCCATGGCATGGCATTCTAATTACAAAATAAATAAAAAATAACAAAAAGAATAACATTTTAACAAAGAATATACTAATTAATACCAATAATATTAACAACAATAATAACTATCATTTGGAAATAATAACAAATGTGTAATCACTGCCCTGGCGCAAGCGCACCAATTCTAACCAGAAGAAGTTGGAGAAGTGTTGTATAATCTGCCAATACTCTGCCAGTATCGGGACAGACCGTGGGACAGATAGATCATGAACTCCTTCTGGCAAAGCTACAAGTCAGATTAAGGATGTAAAGAAAAATCAAAATGTCCAACAAAGGAGAGAGCAATATGATGGCAACCTTCAAAGAAAAAGAATATGAGCAAGAACCAATCGTGATAGAATGTGAGGTCTGTAAAGCCTTGAAAGAGTGCAAATGGAAAAGCACCAGGTACTGATGAAGTTCCAATTCAAACACTTTAAGGTAGTTGAGGAGGAGGCAATCAAATTTTAACAACTATTTGTACACATATCTGGAGCAGGATACGATGGCCGAAAATGTGGAAGCAATCAGTCTACATACCGTTGCCAAAGAAAGAGGATGCAAGAGAATGTTCAAATAACCGATTTATTTCCTCAATTTCACATGCCAGCAAGGTATTACGAAAAATCATTCAACAAAGAAGAGAAGACTTAATTCAGCAAGAAATGTACATCAAGCAAGCAGGATTCAGAAGAGGGAGAGGTATGAAAGATCAAATCGCAAATCTATGGTGGATTGTGAAAAAAGCAAGGGAATATCAAAGGAAGGTGTATAGCTGTTTTGTATATTATAGCAAAGCTTTCAATTATGTTGATCATGAATTGATGTGAATGAAGTTGAAAGAAATGGAGATGTCAAAGCACCTGATAGGTCTGATAAGAAGCCTGTACACTAAACAAGAAACTGCAGTAAGAACAGTGTATGGAGAGACAGAATGGTTTGGAATTGGAAAAGATGTCAGACAGGGATGATTTCTCTCCCATTACTTGTTCAATCTGTATAATGAGTACATCATGAGGAAATCAGACCAGATGTTGGCTTAATGGTCCAGGTGACTGGCTTAAGATCTTCATGTCTTGAGTTCAAGCCCTATAAACCCATTGAACTAACACTAGGTGGGTTGACTGGGCCTGTCATCCTCTGAGGTCAACAAAATGAGAACCAGCTGACTGGTACAAATCAGTGGCACAGCCATGCCCCCAGAAAATGATGCAGCCAAGCAGCCACAAGCTGCATATGAATCAATAAATAAATAAACCAATGTCACCCGCAGAGTGACCCGTATCTTGCCAAAAGGTGACCACGTGTGACTTCTTTAAGGTCACACTGAGGTGAACAGAGCTGCTATCCACCAGGAGCGACTCCTTGAGGAATATCTGCCTACGAGAGATTCCGATGAGAATCATTCTACAGAGTAACCATGAAAAATATGCTTTTGCCTCATAACGTCACCAAATGACATAATGTCTCAAGCTTGACATATCTAGAAAGCACTCATCGAGGTGTTCAATTTAAGGTGCTACACGATATGGTTCCTAAAACTTGAAAATTTGACCTTGGGGTCAAATATGTTTGACCTTAGGCGCTAACCATGAAGGTCAAGGCCAATCGCCACCAAAAATTAATCAGCTGAGCGCCAGACCATGAACTATATTCCCATGAAGTTTAAAGACGATCCGATCAAAATTTCTCAAAAAATAAGGGTTTCGTCGACTCCCCTGATTTGCGACAAAGTGACCTTGACCTTTGACCTTCAAAATTTTATGCACTGAAAGGGACCTCTATGGGCCTCTGATATGCGAAGTTACAAAAATTTCCAATGATAACTGTACTCTGCAGAGTGATTTATACGTGATTACAGACCAAAAAAAACAAAAACATATGAAGGTCAAGGCCAATTGCCACCAAAAATTAATCAGCTGAGCGCCAGACCATGAACTACATTCCGATGAAGTTTGAAGACGATCCGATCAAAATTACTCAAAAAAATAAGGGTTTCGTCGACTCCCCTGATTTGTGACAGTGACCTTGACCTTTGACCTTGACCTTCAAAATTTTGTGCACTGAAAGGGACCTCTATAGGCCTCTGATATGCGAAGTTACAAAAATTTCCAATGATAACTGTGCTCTGCAGAATTTTTTATACGTGATTACAGACAAAAAAAAAACATACAAGCTGACCAACATATCTTGCAAAAACTTCGTTTTGGCAAGATAATAAATGAAAAATCACTGAAAGATTGACAACTTGGCAAAACAGCACAAAGTAGAGTGCATACCTCTGCCAGGTGGAACAGTTCATGCTTTGTTTCCCTCTGATGGGCTGGATCTGAACCAAAATCCAATCTGATGGTTCTTGTCACCTATCCAACTGATGCATCTTGATTTGACATAACTCATCCACAACCTTTTGAGATGTAGTGATATATTTAGTTTTTGACCCTATCTCTCAATTTTAGAAATTAGGCCTGTGTTGATCTTTTGACCTTCAAATTAATTGGTAGTTAAATCCAGCAACCTGACATGAAAATGATTTTCAAATTTCAAGTCAATCGGATGAAAATTGAGGTTTTATAAAATTTGGCCCAAATTTGCCTTTTGGCCTATTTTGACCTTTTGGCCTGTGTTTGCCTCAACATTAATAGGTGGTTAAATTTGGTGACCTGATATGCAAATGCTCTTCAAATTTCAAGTCAATCGAATGAAAATTGAGGAATGTAGAAAATTTGGCCCAATTTGGCCTTTTGCCCAAAGTTGATCTCAAAATTAATAAGTGGTTGAATTCAGCGATCTGATATGCAAATATTCTTCAAATTTCAAGTCAATCGGATGAAGATTTAGAATTTTAGAAACAATTAAAAAATTTGGCCTATTTTGGGTTGACCGAATGGCCTATGTTGACATTTTGACCCAAGCTAACCTCAAAAGTAATAGGTGGTTGAATTCAATGACCTGATTTGCAAATCCTGTTCAAATTTCAAGTAAATCGGATGAAATTTGAGGATTTTACAAAAATTTGGCTCAAATTGGCCTTTTGGCCTTTGTACACCTTTTTGGTCAAGCGAATTTTATGAAACTTCAATGCGCGACCATAAAAGGTTCGGTAACATTAATCTCTGAAAAATTCAGGACGTTCGGTTGAGCAGTTTGGGCTGGAGGTGAGCGGACAGACAAACACACAAACAAGAAGAAGACAGCGTGCAGAGCACGACACTTGCAAAATCCATAAAACAAATTTGACCTCAAAAAATAATTAGTGGTTGAATTCAATGACCAAATATGTAATTCCTCTTCAAATTTCAAGTGAATTGGATGAAAATTGACAATTTTAGAGATTCGGCCTCAATAGACCTTTTGGCCGATGTGAACCTCAAAAATAATTGGTCGTTTATTTCAGCGACCTGAAATATGAATCCTCTTCAAATTTTAAGTCAATCAGATGAAAATTGTGGATTTTATAAATACCACCTTAGTTGCTGACCTTGGGCCTATGTTGACATTTTGGTCCATGTTGATCACCAAAATTATTGGCTCGTTGAATTCAGTGTCCTGAAATATTGTTGCGGGCCAGGGGTTGGGTGAGAAGACCACCGAGGGTGGGGAGGGGGGAGAACTATCTCGGGTTCCCACAAGACACCCCGGAATTGCAGGCCATCGCAAATTGATAATTTTGTGAGATGGGGGGGGGGGGGGTTGCTAACCGACCGTGAACGCCAATAACTCAACGACGTGACTTAGGGTCCTCCGTCGAGTTAATCAGGTTACCTAAAAATAACCACGTGATCTAATTACCAGGGGACATGCCCTCGGTATGCCTTATCCGAACCATATCACTTTACCGGATCAGATGCAGCCGAGCGACACTGCCAAGGATGTACCGGCTAAAAGGAACGGATCGTTAGGAATAAAGTCCCGGCTAAAGGCGCTGTCACACCTTGACGATTTAGCCAGCGTATGCCGACTTATGAAAAATTTGTCTAAAACGCTGGCACACGTCGAATACGTTATGGGTAAGTTTTGTATACGTTAAGAGCATGCTGAAAAACACTGCCATATGTCGTAATACGCTGGCTTTCATCGTTGTACTTTGCGGTTGACCTAAAATTTTAGCAAGCTTGAAATTTTTCAACGTATGCCAGCGTATGACTCACACGTTCCGCGACGCTGGCCATAAGTTGTAGGCACGTTATGCGATCGTTCACACACGTCAACACACGTTACTTGTAAGTTACTCGTAAGTTGAAATGCGTCGAGGTAATGCTTAGCGTACCCAAAACTTATTTCCAACCTATGAGTAACGTGCTTTGAACCTATGTGTAACGTACCTCCAACGCATATTGACATATGTAGACGTATTTGATTGACGTCTTCCGGACGACCACAGAACTTACTGAACGTGTTTCTAATTTACAGCTACCGTATAATGGCGATTAGGCAGCGTTTCAAAAAAACAAGAACAATAACTTACGATATTTCATCACGTGCCGTTACGTCATGTCCGATTGCCTCTTCAGTTTGCTCATGTCTTATTCTTAGTTCCTCCTCTGTGAATATTTTCTGTTTGAGGATATTGTCACGTCAACGTCGAAACTTAAAAGCAAATGTCCGAATATATTTTAAAATTCGTGATAGACTAAAAAAATAATAACAATGAAAAAAAACAACAACTTCAGATATTTCGTCACGTGCCTTCACGGAGCCAAGGAGAAAAAAAAGTGTGCCTTGACGGAGAAAATAAGTTTCGGGTATGCTAAACATTACCTCGACGTGTTTTGACTTATGAGTAACTTACAAGGAACTTGTGTCGACGTGTGTCAACGATCGCATATTGTACCTACAACTTATTCCCAGCGTAGCGGAACCTTTGAGCTATACGGCGAGTACGTCATAAAATTTTCAGCATGCTTGAAATTTCACGACGTACGAGACGTACCACGAAATATGACAGCGTACTTCATAGTTTTTCAGCGTGCTCTTAACGTATACACAACTTACCCATAACGTATTCGACGTGTGCCAGCTTGGTTCGGCAAATTTTTCATAGGTCGGCATACGCTGGCTAAATCGTCAGGGTGTGACTGCATGGTTGACACTTTCAATTTGCAGGCGGTTATGATTTAAATCGGCATGCGGCAGGTTTTTAAAAGGCTACGCCACGAGTTCGTCGGCGATACGTGCAGCGCGCTATGCCTAAGTTAAACTATCGTTTGGCATAGGTTGTGAACGCCGACAACAGGCTAAGCATTCATTGGTATAAGTTATCTATAAGACAACGAAACATTCTGTGCCTGTTACTAATATGTTATGCATACGACCAACACGTTATGAATACGACCAAAACATTTTTAAAAAAACATCAAAATTTCAGCGTACGCCAACGTTTTACATACATTTTTATACATTGCCATTGCTGGCAAAATCGTCAAGGTGTGACAGCACCTTAAGTTAGGATATGGACCATGCTGGATCAATAAAAGAACAGACAAAAACGAGCTGGGAACATTTCTACAAAGGGTTTATTTACAGGCAGGCGAGGAAAGATATGTGGTGCAGTGAATGTTGTTTATTGTTGTCTGTAGCAGGGATAGGAAGAAAAGTGAAAGGTGCTGCAATATACAAGCAACTTACAAATGCAGACACAGAGCAGAGTTATCCCGATCTAATTCTTGTACAATGAGGACAGGCGCCAGAACACATATATACAGTGTGTGTATGTGTGTGTGTGTGTGTGTGTGTGTGTGTGTGTGTGTGTGTGTGTGTGTGTGTGTGTGTGTGTGTGTGTGTGTGTGTGTGTGTGTGTGTGTGTGTGTGTGTGTGTGTGTGTGTGTGTGTGTGTGTATACACACACACATATACATGTATATGGATATGGATATGGATATAAAAATAAATATACACATACATACGTATAAATATATATACAAATTTATGTATACCAGTGCATGCCCGTACGTGCGTGCCCGTAGGTGCGTACCCGTAGGTGCGTGGCCGTACGTGCAAACCAAAAAAAAAACAAAAATAAATTTAAAACCACTTGCCAGAAACAACCACACAGGTGGTTCCTTCACTCTCGCGTGCCCATACGTGCGTGCCCGTACGTACAATATATATATATATATATATATATATATATATATATATATATATATATATATATATATATATATATATATATATATATATCTTCTTCTTCTTCTTCTTTCGGCTGCTCCCGTTAGGGGTCGCCACAGCGGATCATCCGTATGATCCGCATAGTGATTTGGCACATGTTTTACGCCGGATGCCCTTCCTGACGCCAACCCTGGTCGCCTCTTACGACACACAGGGATATGGTACACCTATTCTAATCGGGGCATACACCGGGACCAGTACAATGGCACTCATTTCGCCGACCTCGGAAGGATGACAGGCTGAGTCAACCCCCTGGTATTAATTCAGCAGCCAACAGGGCTTGAACTCAGGACCCTTGGATCCCAAGCCGCCACCCTAACCACTAAGCCAACACCAGGCTTGTGTGTATATATATATATATATATATATATATATATATATATATATATATATATATATATATATATATATATATATATATATATATATATATTTCAAAACGCGTGCCAGAAACAACATCCACACAGGCCGTTCCTTCGCTCTCAGGTCAGGTCAGGTATGGGAGCATATGCCAGAACAGCGTGTCGCTGCATCCACTTTCCGCCAGTACTCCAGGGGCCTCCGTCTGGCCTTCCCCCAGGCAGATGCCAGGCCCATCCCCATCTCCTTGAGATGCTGGTCAACCTGCTGCAACCACGAAGCACGTGGTCGGCCCATTGGCCTCCTACACTCACGAGACTTCCTCGCTGAGAGAATCTGGTGAGCAGGATCAGCGTCAGGAAAACGAGCCACATGTCCATATAGCTGTAACTGACGCTCACAGATCATACAGGTAACAAATCTCATCCGATTCTCTCTCAGCAACCGCCCGTTGGACACAAAATCTGATGAGCGATAGCCAAGGATTCTCCGAAGAGACCTGGTACCAAAGGAATGAAGTCTCCATCTCAGATCCTTTGTCAGAGTCCAAGTCTCGCATCGATAGAGCAAGACTGGAAGCACCAAGGACCTGAAGACTCAGACTTTTGTCTTCCCGCACAGGTACCGGCAGCGCCACACCCCATGATCCAGTGAATCCATGACTCCCCAGGCCCGACCCAGACGTCTATTGACTTCTGACTCACAGCCAGCAGAGACATGAATATCACTGCCAAGGTAAGTGAATCTCTCCAATTCGCTCTCGCATGCCCGTACGTGCAAAAAAAAAAAACAAAAAAAACTTTCAAACAAATACACAGGCCGTTCCTTCGCTCTCGTAAACGACGACTGGATTGGGGCATTGTGTTTATCTTTAAATGCGCATAAGAAATCAAGAAATTATTAGAATACAGTAAGTCATCACTATCCAGAAGTAGTGTGTGCCCGTATGGAATGTTCACATAATTCCACGAATTATCGCTTGCATTGAAGTAACAACTGCTGTGATACTTACACACAGAGTTAAATAAAATCAAGTTTACCTCCCTGTCTTTGCTAGCCATGACATTCGCTGCCATTGACCATTGCCATTCCGATGCCATGGTGAGGCGATAGGGTAGGATTTGTAGGAGACCTGAAAGTACAGTGTCATTAGGTATTCCATGTTCGAATTGTTTTAGTTTGAAAATAGTTAAAAAAAAAAATAGTTGGCAAAGCATACCACCAAATTGAGATGCATTTCGTTGGCAAGCATGTCGAGTAGAGGTGAATTCCTTAACACTTCCAAAGGCCACACCGTTTTGACAATTGGAAACAAAAAAAAGTTGTGCACTTTTTTTTGATAAATTATTTTCGGAACAACTTTTCTTCAATAAATAAATAATAATAAAAATTTTCTCCATGTACACACATTTATCTCGTTAGCACCTCTTCAGAAACAACATTGGTGAGGAAACAGTGCTTCTTCTTTGTTTCCTCGTCCAGGGCAAGAATGCGGAGGCTGCTGGATCTGCCAACGTTTTGATAAATAATTATTAGTTTTAATGGCGAATTATTCAATGAGCGCCAACGTATTTTGCCTTTTCGCAAGGAAAAACACAAAGAGAAGAGAAGAGAAAAACCCGTAATGGCGAACGCGGCTGAGGTTCTCTTCCCCATCAGCCACGCCTACGCAGCAACGTGTCCTGACATTGGTTGGTAAATAAATGGCCGCAGCAACATGTCCTGTCATTGGTTGGTAAATAAATGGCCATAACTTGGGAAGCACTTGTCCGATTAATATCAAACCTTGAAAAGGCATACCCTCAGGTCCCCAATGTAGTTGGCAAGTTTCAATTAGATCGGAGCAGTGGTTGTCAAGAAACAGCGGTCACAGACACACACACACACACACACACACACGGACAGATTGCTGGAAATATATATATATATATATATATATATATATATATATATATATATATATATATATATATATATATAATATATAATTTGCCAGAAATACACTGTCGTTTATCATTATGAGGTATTATTTACTGTATAGTGTACATAATTATATGTGCTATTTTTATACGAGGCTACATCACTCGGCGATAGGAATTTTTCAGTTACATTTTTTTTTTCCAGAGCTGGCAGATCCGTCGTATATGCGATCCGTCGTTGCCCGGAGCATCGTTAAGCGGCACATGACTGTACATATATATATATATATATATATATATATATATATATATATATATATATATATATATATATTTGACCCCTCCCACACTCCTATAGCCAAAGAAGCTGTGTAAAGCAACCCAAGAAGACCGACACAAGGGAAGCGCTACGCTGTTTCGAACCTTTCCCAGAGTTCCTCAACAACTATAAAGATGTTCACACACAGTACATGCATTTGAATCCGAAAGCTTTCGACTCTCTCAGCTACTGGACCTTTTACATTATGTAGTTTTTGTTTCCAAGCCTCTTGGGGAAGAATGTCAAGGGTATTTATGAAACAGAATAACTGCATGAATGAAAAGGTTGTCAAAGTCAAGAGATGAATCAACACTATATGGCATTTGAAACTCAGATCCCAGCATCATGAGTCAAATATTCAGATGATAATGTCAAACCTTAATTAAATGGATGTATTTCCAGATAGAGGAACATATCCTGATGCTGCAGTAAATCACCACCATTGCTTTTTATAATGGACCTTGCAAAAGCCTTTCACTTGCAGATCTGGTCACACCTCTCGCCATTCAATAAAGATTCTGCACATGATGTACACATGACGTAACAAGGCTCACCCCATTATAAATATCTAAAACCAAGTTTTGGAGTCTTCCCAAGTATACTAAATGGGAAAGCAAAACTGCCACAGATTATATAGATATACATATTATTCAAAGGTGGTTGATGACCTAAATCCAAATATTTCCCTTTAGGGTGAGGCATAAGTTCAGGCCAATTAGCCTTTGGGTGCTCCTTGGAGACTTTGAAGCATCACTTGTATGCTTGCAGCCTTGTGAGTGGAAAAATTGATCACGTGCAAAGACCTCTATCCAGCTTAAAGGTGGTCAGTTTGAGATAGGAGTTCTTCATTAGTCCAACCTAATCTTGACAGACCATCAGGGTGCTCACGACAAGTCTGTGAATGCTTCTTTGGCTAAGCTTCCTGATGTCAAGGTAATAAAATCAAGTTTGAGATGCAAGGAGAGTAAAAGAAAGAATTTTTTTAATTACATTCAGAAGGGATTAAATCAAGCAATCCAATTTTTTTATAATATAAATGATTTAACATCAAATGCATTTCATTTCAAAAATCAAATATTCTTGTATGAAAGGAAAATCACTGAGAGAGAGAGACACAGAGACAGAGAGACAGAGAGACAGAGAGACAGAGAGACACAGAGACAGAGAGACAGAGAGACAGAGAGACAGAGAGACAGAGAGACAGAGAGACAGAGAGACAGAGACAGAGAGACAGAGACAGAGACAGAGACAGAGAGACAGAGAGACAGAGAGACAGAGAGACAGAGAGACAGAGAGACAGAGAGACAGAGAGACAGAATTGCGTGCCCAGACCAGTAATCAAACCCAGGTCCTTTGGAGAACCATACCAGTGCTCTGAACCACACCAGGCCATTGAAGCCGATGCACCAGGAAAAACTACAGAACTGTCAGAAAGCATCCGTCAATGAAAATAATAATAATAATAATAATAAAGAAATGAAAAAATTGAAATTCCCTGAATTCATGGAGTGGTGGGTTCCCTGAATGTTGACAGTGGACCAGAAAAGAGCTCATCTGGACATCTCCATGAACTGTTGGACCGTTATTGTGCCGATCCATATGACTTCCTCCAGCGGATTGTCACATAGGACGAGACAAGTGTTCACAGGACGATAAATGAAAAAAAATTAATGAAGTAAAAATGCAGGTGAGCAACCCAAAACAATGGGGAAGTATGGTAATTTTGTGTGTCGACTGACATCGAAGCCGATACACCAGGAAAAAAAATCACAACGGTCGGAAAACATCTGTGAATGAAAATATAAATAAATGAAAAATCACATGCAGGTGAGTGATCCGAGACAATGGGAAATCACGGTGAGTATGCTTACACAATGTGTAAGCACACACAGCTGGTGGTGTGTATATATATATATATATATATATATATATATATATATATATATATATATATATATATATATATATATATATATATATATGGTCGTAGTTCATGAACTGTGCGTTACAGGGTCAAAATATTCAATTTTTCAGTTTTCTCTGTGTTAATAGACATCACCAAGCCACATGCACTTGTGTGAAAAAAAAATTGCAAAAACCACTAATTAACAGCGAATATGGTATTTTTAATTATAAACTTTAATGGATAATGCATTACAAGGAAAACACATTTTCGCGTTTATCTCGAATTCACCCTTTCTGAGTAAATTGGATGTGGATCAGTTATCCTTTGGCCGTTTTGGACAATTCAAGTGCCAAATTAATCCTGAGAATCTGCTCGATTTATAACTAAGCAAAGATATTTACGAGATCTCTTTTAGGAGTTTGTACACATTTGTCAGGGTTTGCTGAATAATAACGAGTTGAATAATCAATTTTGCATCATGCAACAGCAAGTCCCAAGTGTTACTCACCTAAAAATAACAAAATGGATTAGATTAAAGCTTATTGATTGAAATAAATTCAGTTTATTCCAAAATTTGACTCACCACATCCGCCGCCTCCGCCTGTTTACTCCACCCCTGACTTATAGCACTTATTTGCCTGTTACACAAAAACTATTGCATATTTTTTATTTGTTTTTTCCCCATTAAACGAGACAAAATTACCTTTCTTCTCATACTAAGATATCTAGATATCTGTGGTTTTTCTGGTCTGTAATCAAAGTGGAAAGTGGATGTTTTGAAAAACATGTAACAACTCCACCTTTTTAGGGTGACCAGTTCATGAACTACGACCATATATATAATTAATTTTTTTGTTTGTTTGTTTTTGTATACCTTGTCGAGGCTCGTGTGAGAGCTAACACACAACGCACAACAAGGGAGCATGAGACAAGATGGACGGGAGTGGGAGGGACAAAACAGTGGGGAACAGACACATTAGGAGATCGGTGGAAGGCAGAGGGACGGGGTGGGGAACAAGGGGATACAAGATGGACACTGCAGGGACTTTCAGGAAGGAAAGCAGGAAATTTGAACGAGGTGGGTTTGGGGTGGATTAACGGGAGTAGAAAAGATCGAGGATTTGGATGGGGGATGATAAGAGGTGGTGGTGAACAGCTGTTTTGAAGGCCTGGAGGGAAGAATGGGATTGAACAGAGTGAGGGACTTTATTCTGAAGGTGGGGAAAAAGAGGAATGAAAGAGTGTAGGTGAGCAGTGATTCGTGATTTTGGTAGTTTTACCAGAAGGAGCTTGTTGGCGGATATTGAGTGCTCTGCAGAAATATGGTGGGGACAAATCGCAGACAGAGCAGGGGGGCGAGACCAAAGAGGAGACAGTAGAAGACAGAAAGCACACCGACCTGCCGGCGGTGAGAGAGTGAGAGGCCTAAAGACTCAGCCTCATCGTGGGAGATACCAATGATCCGAAATGTCTTGGTTTCCACTGTGTGAAGCCGAGAAAGGTGAGAGGCAGGAGCACCAGCCCAGAGGAGAGAGCAGTACTCCAGCAGGCTGTGGAAGAAAGCTTTGTATGTGGACAGGAGCTCAGGTGGGCCGATGAAGGACTTGACACAACGGAGGATTCCCAGTCAGCGACTGGCTTTGGAGGCAAGGTTTGAAATGTGGCTTTCCCAGGAAAGATCATGGCAGATCGTGAGACCCAGAAGCTTGAAAGAAAGGACTTCTTCCAGAGGATTGTTGATATGGAATCAGGCTTTTTTATACCTTGTTTTGTATACAACGCACAGCAAGGGGGGCACAGGACAAGAGGGAAGGGAGTGGGAAAGACAAAATAGTGGGGAACAGAGACACCAGATCTGTGGAAGGGAGAGGGATGTGACAGAGAACATGGGGAATAGAAGATGGACATTACAGGGACTTTCAGGAAGGAAAGCAGGGAATTTGAAGGAAGTGGGCTTGGGTGGATTATCGGGAGTAGAAAAGATCGATGATTTGGATGGGGGATGATAAGAGGTGGTGGTGAACAGCTGTTTTGAAAGCCTGGAGGGAAGAATGGGAAAGAATAGAGTGAAGGAGTTTATTCCAAAGGCAGGAAAAAAGAGGAATGAAAGAGTGAAGGTGAGCAGTGATTCGTGATTTTGGTAGTTTTACCAGAAGGGGGTTGTTGGCTGACCTTGAGCGCCCTGTGGAAATGTGGTGGGGACAAATCGCAGAGAGATAGAGCAGGGGGGGGGGGCAAGGGTGGAGAGGAGACAGTAGAAGACAGAAAGACCACCGACCAACCTGCGGTGATTGAGTGAGAGACCCAAAGACTCAGCTTCATTGCGGGAGATGCCAATGATCCGAAATGCCCTGGTTTCTACAGCGTGAAGCCGAGAAAGGTGGGAGGCAGGAGCACCAGCCCAGAGGGGAGAGCAGTACTCCATCAGGCAATGGACAAAAGCTTTGTAAGTGGTCATGAGCTCAGGAGGTCCGAGGAAGGACTTTGCACGAAGGAGGATTCCCAGTCGGTGACTGGCTTTGGAGGCGAGGTTTGAAATGTGGCTTTCCCAGGAAAGGTCATGGCAGATAGTGAGACCCAGAAGTTTGAAAGAAAGGACTTCTTCCAGAGGATTGTTGAGAAAGTGGATGGGGGGGTTTTGTAAACGGTCCTTTCGAAGAGACATAGTGAGAGTGTGAGATTTGTCCGGATTGAAAGACATGTTCCACGTGTTGGACCAGTTTGTGATTTTATCCAGATCTGCAGTGAGCGAAGAAGCTGCTGCTTGCCGGTCTGAGGGATGACCGATGGTACGGCAGAGGGTGGAGTCATCAGCAAAGAGATATAGAGGATTTTCCAGAGAGTAGGAGAGATCATTTATGCAAACGAGAAAACGAACAGGGCCCAGAACGCTACCTTGAGGAACTCCAGCCTGGACAGGAAGAGGGGATGAAAGAACTCCATTTAGGGCCACACGTTGACTGTGACAGGAGAAGAAGTCTGCGAGCCATGAATGGAGATGGCCTTGGATACCATGGGAAGAGAGTTTGGTGAGTATGGCAGGGTGCCAGACTGTGTCAAAAGCACGTGATATGTCGTGGGATACGGCTCGGATTTCCTGTCTGGCATTGAAGACCTCCATCCATTGTTGGGAGAGCAGAAGCAGCATATCCGGGGTAGAGTGACCTGGTCTGAAACCAAATTGATGATCGGAAATCAAGCCATTGGAGAAGAGGAAGGATTTCAGGTCTGAAGCGATGATGGATTCCATAACCTTGCTGATGATTTGGAGAAGGCTGATTTGTCTATATTTGCATGAATCTGTTTTGCACCTTTTTTATGCAGGGCAGTGAGGTTTGCAGATTTCCAAGCAGATGGCAGATGACCTTGAGCAAATGAGAGGGTGAATAGAACAGAGAGAGGGTGAGCAAGAGCAGAAGAGCAGGCTTTGAGGACACGTGGGCTGATGCCGTCTGGACCGGTTGCAGAATCTGAGTTGAGGTGTGACAGCAAGCTCTCCACTTTGTCAGGAGAAAAGGATGCAGAGTCCAGGGACAGTTGGGTGTGACTGGGTAAGGTGGGTAGACAAAGTGATGGGTTTAGGAGACAAGATTTCGCTGCAAACACTGAGTTTAGGCATTCAGCTTTTTCACGTGTGGTCTCAGCAGTGCAGCCATTTTAGGTAAGGGAGGGGATAGAGGGGGAACATTCACTAGAAACAGATTTGATTAGACGCCACCAGGATTTTGAGGAGGGAGAGAGGTTTGAGAGTTCAGACTTGAGATTAGAAAGATATTGTTTTCTCGCTCTCCTGAGGGTAGATACACACTTGTTCCGAGCTTTATGGAAGGAACTGAGATTGACCTCAGTTGAGTTTTCTTTCCATGAGGCAAAGGCAAGTTATTTCAGGACAACTGCCTCGCCACAAGCTTCAGTATACCAAGGGTGGGAGGAAGGGAAGGACAACTGAAGACGAGAGGGGATAAATCTGTGCATGAGGGAGAGCAAGTTTCTTTGAAAGAATTCCCAGGATGAGTTGATGTTGGAGAAAGTAGCGATAGGAGACCAGTCAATAAGTTTGATGGCTGCTTGGAGACCCTGCCAGTCAGCTTGAGTGAAATGCCAGACTCGACGGCGGTGAGGTGGTTCTATGATAATAGCCAGAGACATGTCCACTTTGACAAGGACGTGGTCAGAAGAACCGATTGGAGCGGAGAAAGAGCAGCAGATATTGTCAGGGAAATTTGTCAAAATCAGATCCAGAAGAGATGGAGTACCATTGGTTGAGATCGGGGTCGGGAAGTTGACCGATTGAGTCAGTCCCAAAGAGTCGCAGAAAGCTTGTGCTGAGGTGCCATGACAGGTGAGAGAGGTACCCACACCTCGCCAACTGGCATGATGACAAATGAAGTCGCCACATAAGAAGAAGAGAGAGTTTGGATGAGAAGATAGAAGTTGGTCCATGTTTTCGGATAGTGAGGTGTAGATGGAGTCATCACTGTTAGGTAGACAGTACAGTACACATATAAACATGAGGTGAGAGTGGAGGGGACGCCGTAGCCAGAGTTATTCCTGGGGGTGTGGGGGAGTGAGGGCAGTGCATGGAGAGTGAGGAATAGAGTCTTTGATGAAGAGAGCAACTCCTCCACCAGGACGAGGCTCAGGTTTGTCATACCGGAGGAGGGAGTTACCAGGGAGAGATACTTGGGAGTCAGACACGTATTGGGGGAGGAAAGTTTCTGTTCGGCAGATTATGTCTGGTTTGTCAGTGGCAACCTGTATGGAAAGATCTGAAAGGTTTGAGCGAAGGCCCCGGATATTTAAGGTCCACACTTTTAATGAAGAGGTAGGGGAGGAGGCTTTGGGTGCAGCGGGTGGGGGGGGGGGAGAGTAGGACAAGGGATGAGGGGGTGAGGTAACGAGGGTTGTTGAAAGAGTGTGGGGGATTGCAGAATAGCTAGGGGAGGGAGCCGAATGAGGAGGAGAAAAGGCTCTGTGGTGCTGGGGGAGAGGGGGGACAAGAGAGGGGGAAGAAGGCAGTAGAGGATTTAAGGAGGTGGAGTGAAGAGATGGAGGTGAGAGGGTAGTGGAAGGAGGCAGCTTAGTGGATGAGAAGGGGGGCAACTTTGAGAAGGATGAGTGAGGGGGATGAAAGGTGAGACAAAGGTGAGGAGGGAATTTTTGAGAGAGGTGAGAGAGAGGCTTGGAGGAAGAAGTGTGGGATGGTTGCTTTGAGAGTGAGAGTGAGGGGTGAGAGGGGTGATTTGGCACTGAAGTTGGAAAAAAAGAATGGTTGATGGAAAGCGATCATTCATAGCAAATTGGGGTTTTTAAAAGTTTTTGGTCAGAGATGTGATTTAACACCATTCTTGTTGGATGCAATAAAGGTGAATTCAGAGAATGGAGAGAAGAAACGCTGTAACAGTTGGATTTTTTTAGGCAAGAAATGAAGGAGAGGTCGAAATGAGAGCAGTCTGTTAAAATAGCAGAAGAGTAGTGCATTATGAAACAGTAAAGAGTACCACATGTGTGAGAGAGGAAGATGAAGCATTATAAGAGATCGTTTTTGTTTTTATTAATATTAATGTTTGAGAGAGTTTTCAACAGATTTGGTCATGGAAGTGTTGTAGGAAAAAAAAAAAAAAATCGAGGAAGACGAAGAGGAGGAGAATAAGAGGAAGAAGAAGAGACGATGAAGAAGAAGAAGAATAAGAAGAAGAAGAAGCAGCAGAATGAGGAGAAAGGTGGCGGTTATTTTTTTTTTTTGATTTAAGATAAGAAAGAGAGATTAGTTGGGAAAAATGGGGGACGGTAGGAAAGTGGGGAAGATAGAAATTGAAGCTAATGGGGAGAAAAAACAAATAAAACGATCGTACACCGAGAGGAACTGGTAGGCCTCAAGCCTAGGCCACAAGCCTCAATCACCCGGTAAGACAACATCGACAAAAACTCACAAAACAGGATGATTTTTGAAACAAAACTGAACTAGGAACACACAGTAACATGTAGGTAAGAAAAACAAACAGTTAAAACGCGACAAATAACGACCGGAAACTTAACTTTGAGATCGTCAGCAGAGAGCCCCAAAGGAGACCTCTCGATGCTCCAAACCCGGAACCGGAAGGAATACATATATATATATATATATATATATATATATATATATATATATATATATATATATATATATATATATTTGTACATGAAATAAAGAAAGACACACACACATTTCTCACCTGTAAATGGAGGTAATAGCCAATCAGTTCTCACCTTGTCAACAAAACCCAGGTAGCTGGGATTATACAAATAAAATGACGCCTCCCATGCTCTTCTTGTCGAATAAACTGGATAAAGCACCCAAGAAAGCCTACGCAAGGTAAGCACTTTGCTGTTTCAAACTCTTCCCAGGGTTCCTTCACAGCTATAAAGACATTCACAAATGGTACACACATGATAATCCCAATGCTGCACACACCCTCAGCTGCCGGACCGGTTTCATCGCTTTTTGGCGAATCATCAGCAAAAACAGCGCAGACAGCAATGCATACCCAATGAGGCTCCCAAGCATGTACCATGTGCAAATGACAAATGCCATGAATATATAAATGATATAAATCCACATATATATCCATATATGGTTATATATATATATATATATATGTTTGTTAAAGGAATTCAATAAAAAAATCAAGTTGTGTATAGGAAGCATTAAATATGCAAATGACAATAAAAAACAATAACACCCAATGCTGAATAAAGCAGTGTCACAAACTATGGAGCAAAATACGAACTCCACATTCCCAGTCTAAGCTTGTCCCATGGTTCTTTCCATATTCTCAAGGTGGTACAATAATCTGCGTTATCGATTGCTTTTGAGGCAGCTTTCCAGATGGCAACAAGCAACCAACGAGAAGCTCGAGTTGTTCATTCATCAGATGTGGGATTGGCACTGGGGAGTGCGGTTCATTCATCACCAGCTCCGATTCACCATTCAAGTGGTCGAGTGTCCACGACAGGACCTCACGGGGAAGAGAGCGCAGCAATGTGTGGCTTTGACAATCGACATAAACTCAGAGCACTGGGTGTACCATCGGGTGGCATAGACCGATCAGGAAACTATCAGAGCCACAGAGTGCAGAACAAAATATACCATTTCCATCATGGAAAATGGGGTAATCAGTTCAAACAATGAGCGAAACTTTGTCACCACAGCACTCGTTTTCCATCTTCCATTCTTCCATCCCAGCAAGCTGAGGATGAAGAGACCAGGCCACAAGATTTCAAACGCCATCAGACAAGGTAAGATCAAAGTGAAGGCCTATTTGGCAGCGAGCCTTTGAAGCATGTTAAATGGATTAAAAGCAAATGGAATCGTGAAGATGACGATCATGGTGGAGGGTATTAACTCAGATACATTAGGTCGTTCCTCCATCACAGCCATGTTGCACTCACATCACATTTACCCCGCATTTGATGTATTTTTGTCCGACAGGATGGTGCAGAGGTAGCGCACTTACATTTGATCTATTGAGCCGTGTAGTTGGGGTTCGATTCCCAACTCCGACTTCAAACCATCGGTGCTTTGCAGGCAGTGCGTTGCGTCACAAATTGTGATGTTCCTTAAGATGGACGTTAAGCTGTCTGTTCTGTCTGTTAGCACGAGTTGTGATTTGGGGAGGAGTTAAAGATTTCACAGTGATTTTTGTGAAGAGTTGGGAGAGTTATCGCTGGCAATCTGAAGAAACCACAAATTTCTGCTGCCTGCACCACCGATTTGTGAAAGACTTGGCCCAAAAACGTTGTCTGGTCTACCCGACCACCAGCTGGGAATAATTTGGATCGTTATGAAGTTGTCGTAGTGGTGGATTCAATGTAGTTTAATATTCTTCATTTTATGGTCTGGAGGGACGCACGTTTTCCTCCAAGCCATCGAGCCTGGGTTCGAATCCCGACCGAGTTACAAACTGTCATCCTGGTGTTTCATCGGCAGAGTGATTCATCAATGCGTGTGCCGTCCTTCAGATTAGACGGCATTAATCGGTGGACGTTGGAGATCCCACGGTGTCCTTCGCGAATCGTAGGTGAGGTATCGCTGGTAACATGAACAAAAATTCTAAAATTCCTGTCGAAACTACTGCTGGGAGTGGGATGGCAACCTGTCCAGCAAGACCCTTGGCCAAGAAACTACTATGGCCGAACCAACGCTCAAAAAGACAGATTATGGTGCATCAGATCATTTTATACATCATTATATCGGTTATGGTTCTTGGCTCAAAGCGTGACCATTGCCAACATGGACATCAACAACTGGCTGGACTTGCACTGCACTTGAACGACCCGTTTTACAACTAGAGTCACTTTTGTACCAGGATGGAAGAATTCCGCCACTCCACGATCACGACGACTCGACTCCGCTCCGCCTGCGCGGCTCTCCAGATCTTGGTAGTCTGTAAGAGCTGTCCGAGGTGCTGAACACAGCCACCGTGGACGGAGTGCACGAAACGAAACAATGGACTTACGTCATGCTTGGTTCGGCCGGAAAGCAGAACCTCCTACGCGGTGATGAGGCAAGCTGAGCTCCCGCCGATGCAGGAAGCAAGCAAGCATTGCTCCAATTACGAGTTGCAACACTCAAGTCAAACGGAAAAGGCTTCCAAACGAAACTCGTGCACAAGACGGTGTATAAATAAGAAAAGAAAAGAAAACGAGTGCGTGACGGTTAACTTTCCGCCACGCGGCACGATGTTGCAATTTTGCATCTCTGAGCATTCCTAACGACCTGCAACAGACCTCCATCCCCCTCCTTCACTGCACAAATGCATAAAACCTCCACCACTCCCCCCCCCCTCGGAACCCTCACCGGCATTTTCCGTGCCACCACCTGCAGGGATCCCAAAAGCATTTCCCAAAACCCTCAGTAGGTTTTGTTGCTAAAACAATGCCAATCCCACAATCCCCAAACTCCAACGTGGTGCACCGTTTGCACTTAAAAGTGATCGCGCCCACGGCGAGCAGTCCAAAACGTTCGTGTCGTAACTCACCTGCAAGAGGCATGGGGACAGGTGCAATGAAGTGCAGCATATGTATATACATATATATATATATATATATATATATATATATATATATATATATATATATATATATATATATATATATATATATATATATATATGTAGTGTCACATATTTGATGTGGAATACGTAAAGCGAATGCATTTAATGGACTTGCTCCAAAAAGTCGTCACGACTTGCAGTGATTGCTCCAACTTTCCCTTTTGATATCAACGTGTCAACTGAAACGACCGAGTGTTTCATGCAGCATCGGCACGGTGTCGTGACGTCAAGCAGCACGGACAAAGTGCGGGAGATAAAGATGCAGACGAGCAGGAAGCATGGACGTGCAGAGGGATCGGGATTTCATGGACAACAGCAAGGATGTGCAAGATGGACAACATTTTGGAAAGGAAGGAGTGAATGTGCAAATGGAGATGTTCGAGCGCACGGACCCGGTGAGCAGCACGTACGTATGGATGAGTCGCGCGCTCTGCACGACGATTCGGCGCTGCCAGCGGCAGGAAGATCGTGCGTCGCACGGCATTGGGGAGCACGACGGACCTCAGTCTTGCTGCTCCCATGCACCATTAATCATCGCTGCGTTCGTCTCTGAGAAGCGTTTTGAATCGATTTAAGAGGTTCGTGTTTGGCGACGGAGTAAACTCGAGAAAACTGTTTATTTGAGCTTTTGTTAAACCCACGTGACCTATTTATGGGACAGCTTCGTGTTGAACGCTTGCATCATTGCATGGACGCACATCGTTCTGCTCTCGCGTCTATGATTGCCGACCCGTCTTCAATCGCCTCGACTCGCTCGCTTGTCGTGCCTCCCATCAGGGCCTACGGAACACCGCACACGGTCCATGTCGATCCTCGGATAACTCCAAATAGAAATCGCATACAAATCGCGGCATCAAGGCACCCGCTGGAATCGCCCGGAACACGTGATTGTCCGCTGGTATACCGCTTCGGTATGACACGCCAATGGCGCAAATTCCGCCCCAGGCGACTTTCACGCGCTCGTCGTGGCTTGGCCTCCTCATCTCACAAGATGAACCACGCAGCACCCCACCTACGTGCTGAGAGTGAACCGTGGGAGCCCGTGCTGGTCGTGAGACGCTCCGAGCGGTTGCCCGCCAGGTACCCTCGAGGCATCCGAGTGAGCGCGTGCGCGCCCAAAAGTCCCTTCTCACCTGGATGGAGCCCGAGCCACCTCGCTCGTTCGCTCACTCACGCTGAACGCGGCATTTTCTCGCTTCCCCGCTCGTCCCGTTCCCGCTGCAGCGCCCCCTCCTGACGACCCTCCGCCAGCATCCCGCGTCTTGCGCCGGTGGGTAGCGACGCGAAGCCCTGTGCCACCCGGGTTCCACAAAATCGACCGGAATCACCCTCCTCAGGTCCAACGCGAGGCTTGCGGTGCACTGCATGGATTCTTCATTGCTGCATCGCTCCGCGCAGACCTCGAACCGAAGAAGCAATAATCAAAGATCATTCGGATTCATTTGGTGGAAGATCCAATACAGGGGAGCGATTGCCGGTGAAAGGGAAGGTGGGAGCAAAAAAAAAAATTGTGGGAGGAGAATGACGACGTGGGTTGGTTGGGGCGTGCTCAGTGCTGTGCCCACCGAACGCTGGCTGCTTCTGACATCTCCAGGCAGCATTTTGAAGATCAGATGTGAAAATGGAGCAATGCAGAGCAAGCTGGTTGGATGAATGTGCAGAAGGAGTTGAAATCAAGACAGGACCTCGATAAAAAGCTCTTCAATCACTGGCTTGAAACTTCGACATCAATTCCATTTACACACACACACACACACACACACACACACACACACACACACACACACACACACACACACTGATTATATTATGCCTTGAACGATTCATTCATCATGCAAAGGATACTCACTTGACGCAGAAATGCACTGATGAATTACAAGCACAAAAAAAAGAATTCTGAATCCCCCATCTTGTGGGGCAACTTAGCATAACAATTGTGCATTTTGTGAGGAAAGCACCAAATTTGGCACACTAGTAGCGGATCATATTATGAATAGATTTGGATATTGGGCCATCTCAAAATTTTTGATGGCAGTGGAAAATGGCTGCCACAGCCATCGGTAGATGAATTTGAGATGGCCCAATATCTAAATCTGTTCATAATATGATAGGCTACTAGTGTGCCAAATTTGGTGCTTTCCTCACAAAATGCACAATTGTTATGCTATATTTAGCTAAGTTGCCCCACTAATTCATTGATGCTGGGCAACAAATCTTAATGTTCTTGTGTGTCAAATATAGGGATTGAAGAATATGGAAATTACTTCGATGTTAATTTAAAAAAAATTGATTTGCCAGAAGGCAATGTATTCAGCTTTCATCCCGAGGAGGTGTGCAAAGAGTCGATGAGATGTCGCCGAAGACGAGGTTTGCGACTTTTTTGTTTGTTTAAAAAAACATTGTGGAAGCCAAAGCTCGTGCCAATGTTTGTTTGAAAAACCTGTGAAGATAACAAACAAACAAAAAAAATTGCAAACAAATAGATTGTTAGCTCACCTGGAACGCAGTCCTTCGTGTTTATGGGACGGTGCATTGTGTGTCCGTCCATCCGTCCATACTTCATCTTGCAACTTCATCTCTGAAACTACACACACGATTTTCCACGAAACTTGACCACAACCTTCATCACCCGTGATGCACCAAAGTTTGTTCATGGCATTAAAAACAATAAAAAAATCGAGGTCTGGTGTGATCTACTGGGGATGGCGGGGGGGGTGGGATTGCTCCCCAAGATAAGTATTCTCTATAACATTGGTTCCATTTGCTGATTCCTTCCCACGTTGACTTCCTGCTCAGTATCATTATTCTACGAGGTGATCGCTCAAGGGTATTGCCCCTATTTTTAAATCCACCAGCGAAGGTGAAGGAGGTTATGTTTTCACCCCTTTCTGTCTGTTTGTCTGTCTGTTTGTGTGCAGGATATCTCAAAAAGTTGTGGACTGATTCGGATGAAACTTGGTCGACATGTTGGGTGTGTGGCAAGGATGAATTGATTTGATTTTGGTGAAGATCTGGATCTGGATACGAGAATTATTTAATTGCTCCAAGTGATTTTTCATCATTGAGAGATCAGGCTAAAAACGATATAGTACAGTACAGCATGATATTTCAAAAATATATTGGGCCTGATATGTTCTCGTGGATCAGACATTGCGTGGTGGAGGTATGCGCTCTACCCAGTACCCTTCTAATTATTATTATTACCACTACCATGACCATTACTACTACAACTACTAAATCGGCAAATGCGAGAAACAAACAAAGAGCCGGAGAAAAGTAAATAACTAAAAAATATGTCCAGAAATTCAAAAACATTGGAGTTGAGGGTTCGATCATATTGTTCATCATTTGTTGTCATTTCAAAATTGATTTTGGTTATTTGTCTCACGTATACACGATACATGTTATCTATAGAACGAACTCTTTCGTGTCAACACTTACATTTACAACGACTTGAACAAACCTCAAACAAGTAGAGGTACATTCAAAGTACACCGCCCCCATGCCAAGTAAATAAATAACAAACCCTCCAGCACGCAGTCACCAGGGCGCCTTCCGTACCCGGCGATGCCACCTTGCATGAGCACATGGAGCGGATTTGGTAGGGAGCGGTGCACAATAATTGATTGATTAATTGCAAGATTGAAAGAAATAAATAATTATCGTAAAATAATTAATTTCTTAATCAATTGGGTAATAGCATACCTAAACCACCAACGTTTCATCCAAATCTGTAACTTTTTTGAAAATTAAGTAATTCATGGAAAAATGAATAATTGATTAATCAATAAATCAAAAATATTCCTTTTAGCCAAATCACATGATCATTGTCATGTCCAAATATCAGCTTCCGAGCTCAAAGTGTGCCTGAAATATTGCCCGTATGAAAAAGAAATTAATGTCATTCATAAATCGATAATAATTAAGTAATTAATCAATTAATTGATTAATCAAAAATGTAAAATACTGCTTTGCCAAAGCACATCTTCACTTTTGTCCCCAAATGTCAGCTTCCAAGCTCAAAGGATGGCTGAGATATCACCTGGGCAAACAAACAAGAAAGCAAACAAACACGAAAACAAACAAACGGAGTAAAAACTGAGTACCCCCTTCCTTCAGCACCCAGCAATGATGTCATGCATTCGTTTTTTTTTTGTTTGTTTGTTTTTTGTATACCTTGTCAAGGCTCATACGAGAGTTAACACACAACGCACAGCAATGATGTCATGCATTTGTTTTTTTGTTTGTTTGTTTTTTGTATACCTTGTCAAGGCTCGTACGAGGAGTTAACACACAACGCACAACAAGGGGGGGCATGATGCAAGAGGGACGACGGAAGGACAAAACAGTGAGGAACAGAGACATCAAGAGATCTGTGGAAGAAAGAGGGACGGGGTGGGGAACAAGGGGATACAAGATGGACACTGCAGGGACTTTCAGGAAGGCAAGCAGGAAATTTGAAGGAGGTGGGTTTGGGGTGGATTAACGGGGGTAGAAAAGATCGAGGATTTGGATGGGGGATGATAAGAGGTGGTGGTGAACAGCTGTTTTGAAGGTCTGGAGGGAAGAATGGGATTGAACAGAGTGAGGGACTTTATTCTGAAGGTGGGGAAAAAGAGGAATGAAAGAGTGCAGGTGAGCAGTGATTCGTGATTTTGGTAGTTTTACCAGAAGGAGGTTGCTGGCAGATATTGAGTGCTCTGCGGAAATATGGTGGGGACAAATCGCAGACAGAGCAGGGGGGCGAGACCAAGGAGGAGACAGTAGAAGACAGAAAGCACACCGACCTGCCGGCGGTGAGAGAGTGAGAGGCCTAAAGAGTCAGCCTCATCGTGGGAGATACCAATGATCCGAAATGTCTTGGTTTCCACTGTGTGAAGCCGAGAAAGGTGAGAGGCAGGAGCACCAGCCCAGAGGAGAGAGCAGTACTCCAGCAAGCTATGGAAGAAAGCTTTGTATGTGGACAGGAGCTCAGGTGGGCCGACGAAGGACTTGACACAACGGAGGATTCCCAGTCAGCGACTGGCTTTGGAGGCAAGGTTTGAAATGTGGCTTTCCCAGGAAAGATCATGGCAGATCGTGAGACCCAGAAGCTTGAAAGAAAGGACTTCTACAAAGAGGATTGTTGATATGGAATCAGGCTTTTTTTATCCCTTGTTTTGTATACAACGCACAGCAAGGGGGGCACAGGACAAGAGGGGAGGGAGTGGGAAAGACAAAATAGTGGGGAACAGAGACACCAGGAGATCTGTGGAAGGGAGAGGGATGTGACAGGGAACATGGGGAATAGAAGATGGACATTACAGGGACTTTCAGGAAGGAAAGCAGGGAATTTGAAGGAGGTGGGCTTGGGTGGATTAGAAAAGATCGAGGATTTGGATGGAGGATGCTAAGCGGTGGTGGTGAACAGCTGTTTTGAAAGCCTGGAGGGAAGAATGGGAAAGAATAGAGTGAAGGAGTTTATTCCAAAGGCAGGAAAAAAGAGGAATGAAAGAGTGAAGGTGAGCAGTGATTCGTGATTTTGGTAGTTTTACCAGAAGGGGGTTGTTGGCTGACCTTGAGCGCCCTGTGGAAATGTGGTGGGGACAAATCGCAGAGAGATAGAGCAGGGGGGGCAAGGCTGGAGAGGAGTCGGTAGAAGACAGAAAGACCACCGACCAACCTGCGGTGATTGAGTGAGAGGCCCAAAGACAGCCTCATTGCGGGAGATGCCAATGATCCGAAATGCCTTGGTTTTCACAGCGTGAAGCCGAGGAAGGTGGGAGGCAGGACCACCAGCACAGAGGGGAGACCAGTACTCCATCAGGCTGCGGACAAAAGCTTTGTAAGTGGTCAGGAGCTCAGGTGGGCCGAGGAAGGACTTTGCACGACGGAGGATTTCCAATCTGCGACTGGCTTTGGAGGCGAGGTTTGAAATGTGGCTTTCCCAGGAAAAGGTCATGGTAGATAGTTAGACCCAGAAACTTGAAAGAAAGGACTTCTTCCAGAGGGTTGTTGAGAAAGTGGATGGGGGGGGGTTTCTAAATGGTCCTTTCAAAGAGACATAGTGAGAGTGTGAGATTTGTCTGGATTGAAAGACATGTTCCACGTGTTGGACCAGTTTGTGATTTTATCCAGATCTTCAGTGAGCGAGAAAGCTGCTGCTTGCCGGTCTGAGGGATGACCAATGGTACGGCAGAGGGTGGAGTCATCAGCAAAGAGATATGGAGGATTTTCCAGAGTCGGGGAGATCATTGATGAAAACCAGAAAAAGAACAGGGCCCAGAACGCTACTTTGAGGAACTCCAGCCTGGACAGGAAGAGGGGATGAAAGAACAACATTTAGGGCCACACGTTGACTGCGACAGGAGAGGAAGTCTGCGAGCCATGAGTGGAGATGGCCTTGGATACCATAGGAAGAGAGTTTGGTGAGCAGGGCAGGGTGCCAGACCGTGTCAAAAGCACGTGATATGTCCAGGGATACGGCTCAGATTTCCTGTCTGGCATTGAGGACCTCCATCCATTGTTGGGAGAGCAGAAGCAGCATATCCAGGGTAGAGTGACCTAGTCTGAAACCAAATTGATGATCAGAAATCAAGCCATTGGAGAAGAGGAAGGAATTAATGTCTGAAGCGCTGATGGATTCCATAACCTTGCTGATGATTGGGAGAAGGCTGATTGGTCTGTAGTTGCAGGGATCTGTTTTTGCACCTTTTTATGCAGGGCAGTGACGTTTGCTGATTTCCAAGCAGATGGCAGATGACCTTGAGCAAATGAGAGGGTGAATAGAACAGAGAGAGGGTGAGCAAGAGTAGGAGAGCAGGCTTTGAGGACATGTGGGCTGATGCCGTCTGGACTGGTTGCAGAATCTGACTCGAGGTTTGAAAGCAAGCTCTCCACCTTGTCAGGAGAAAAAGACACAGAGTCCAGGGACAGTTGGGTGAGACTGGGTGAGGTAGGTAGATAAAGTGATGGGTTTTGGACACATTTCGCTGCAAACACCGAGTTTAGACATTCAGCTTTTTCACGTGTGGTATCAGCGTTGCGACCATTTGAGGTAAGGGAGGGGATGGAGGGGGAACATACACCAGAAACAGATTTGATGCCACCAGGATTTTGAGGAGGGAGAGAAGTTTAAGAGTACAGACGAGAGTAGAAAGATGTTGTTTTCTGGCTCTCCTGAGGGTAGATACACACTTCTTCCAAGCTTTCTGGAAGGAACTGAGATTGCCCTTAGTTGGGTTTGCTTTCCATGAGGCAAAAGCAAGTTGTTTCAGGACGACTGCCTCGCCACAAGCTTCAGTGAACCAAGGGCGGGAGGAAGGGGAGGACAACTGAAGACGAGAGGGGATAAATCAGTGCATGAGGGAGAGCAAGTTTCTTTGAAAGAATTCCCAGGATGAGTTGATGTTAGAGAAAGTAGAGATAGGAGACCAGTCTATAAGTTTGATGGCTGCTTGGAGACCCTGCCAGTCGGCTTGAGGTGAGGGGGGGGAGTTTTTGAGAGAGGTGAGGGGGAGGCTTGGAGGGAGAAGAGTGGGGTGGTTGCTTTGAGAGGGAGGGGTGAGAGGGGTGAGTTGGCACTGAAGTTGGAAAAAAAAGAATGGTTGATGGAAAGTGAACATGCATAGCAAACTGGGGGTTTTTTTAAGTGTTAGGTCAGAGATGCAATTTAACACCATTCTTGATGGATGCAATTAAGGCGAATTCAGAGAATGGAGAGAAGAAACGCTGTAACAGTTGGATTTTTTAGGCAAGGAATGAAGGAAAGGTCGAATTGAGCGCAGTCTGTTTAAATAGCAGAAGAGTAGTGCATTATGATGCCGGGAAGAATACCATACGTGTGAAAGAGGAAGATGAAGCATTATAAGAGATCACTTTTGTTGTTATTATTAATGTTTGACAGAGTTTTCAACAGATTAGGTCATGGAAGTGTTTTGTCCGAAGCCTGATGTCCGTAACTTTTTTTGTCCGTAGCCTGATGGAGTACTGCTCTCCCCTCTGGGCTGGTGCTCCTGCCTCCCACCTTTCTCGGCTTCACGCTGTCGAAACCAGGGCATTTAAGATCATCGGCATCTCCCGCAATGAAGCTGAGTCTTTGGGCCTCTCACTCAATCACCGCAGGTTGGTCGGTGGTCTTTCTGTCTTCTACCGACTCCTCTCCAGCCTTGCCCCCCCTGCTCTCTCTGCGATTTGTCCCCACCACATTTCCACAGGGCGCTCAAGGTCCGCCAACAACCCCCTTCTGGTAAAACTACCAAAATCACGAATCACTGCTCATCTTCACTCTTTCATTCCTCTTTTTTCCCGCCTTTGGAATAAACTTCCTCACTGTATTCTTTCCCATTCTTCCCTCCAGGCTTTCAAAACAGCTGTTCACCACCACCTCTTATCTTCCCCCATCCAAATCCTCGATCTTTTCTACCCCCGATAATCCACCCAAGCCCACTTCCTTCATTTCTCCTGCTTTCCTTCCTGAAAGTCCCTGAAATGTCCATCTTCTCTTCGCCATGTTCCCCGTCCCATCCCCATCCCTCTCCCTTCCACAGTTCACCTAATGTGTCTGTTCCCCACTGTTTTGTCCCTTCCACTCCCGCCCCTCTTGTCTCATGCCTCCTTGCTGTGAGTTGTGTGTTAGCTCTCATACGAGCCTCGACCAAGGTATACAAAAAAAAAAAAGTGTTGTAGAAAAAAATGTCGCACGATGAAGAGATGAAGAGATAAGAATCGAGACACATGAGTGTGCAAGGAGAAAGGTAGGATTTTTTTTTTGTTTAAGATAAGAAATCGAGTAATTAGTTTGGAGGCATGGGGGACATTATGAAAGTGGGGAAGATAGAAATTGAACGTAATGGGGAGAAGAAACAGAAAAACACGATCGTACACGGAGGGGAACCGGTAGGCCTCAAGCCTCAAGGGTAGGCCTCAAGCCTCAAGGGTAGGCCTCAAGCACCCGGTAAGACAAGGTCGACAAAATCTCACAAAATAGCCTGATTTATGAAACAAAACCGAACGAGGAACACACAGTAACATGTAGGTGAGAAAATAAACAGTTAAAACGGGACAGATAACAACCGGAAACTTAACTTTGAGATTGTCAGCAGAGAGCACCGAAGGAGAACTGTCGACGCTCCAAACCCAGAACCGCAAGGCATTGCCTGGATATGGAATGAGCAAGGAGCGGTGTACAATTCCACCACTTGACTTACACTGAAGTTATTCATTTGAATTGGGCTTTAAGGTCCTGCGTCGAATCATGAGGTATTTAAAGAAGCAGACGATCACCCATGTAATGAACATCATTAGTTTCCAGTATTGGCTCCAGGTTTGCGTTAAACGCGAACTTATGCTGATCTCTAGTTTGTTATCATCTTTATTGGTTTCTAATCTCCAAAATATATCAGTAAGTGAAGATAAATTGCTTTTCCTTTGTTTTTGCAAATAGACCAACGATGCAATATGAACAAATATGGCGGCCTCAGTTGACGTGACGTAGGCGGTGACGGACGCGACACGATTTCCAAATCCGGTGGCGTTCAGAGTTAGAGCACTGATTTTGCTTTTTATCTTACATTTACATATTATCTATCGAACATACTGTTTGTTCGTGACTACCTTACTTATGTTACGATCTTACCTTACACTCATCACCGCTTCCGCAACAATATATGGAAATATAAGGAAATATATGTATATATATATATATATAAATATAAATATACCAATCAACATAATCATTCGGTCTCTGAAAGCATTGGGACCGGCTTCGTGGGTGGCGAGGCTCTACAGCCCATCTCACCGTCATGGCTTGCAAAACGGTGCAAAGTATCGGCCTACATGGCGCAATGTGCGCTGGCCAAACAACCCAGTATGTGTATGTATGTAGTATATGTGAGGGTGTGTTGAAAAGAAATGCCTCCTATTCTTTAAAGTAAGTTATTCGAATAAAACTAATATTAAAGTAAGATATTAAAATTCACGCTGTGGAAACCAAGACAATAAGGATCATTGGTATCCCCGTGATGAAGCTGTCTTTGGGGTGTCTCACTCTCTCACCAGAGGCAGGTCGGTAGTATTTTCTGCTGTTTCCTCTCAGGCCTTGCACCTCCACCCCTCCCACGCTGTGCCCTCTGCCCCCCCCCCATATTTCCACAAGGCACTCAAGATCCGCCAACAACCCACTTCCGGTTAAACTACCAAAATCCAGAATCACTGCTCACCTTCATTCCTCTTTTTTCGTTTCTATGGAACAAACTCCCACACTCTCTTCAATCCCACTCTTCCCTCCAGGTCTTCAAAACAGCTGTTCACCATCATCTCTCATCTTCCCCCATCCAAAACCATGACCTTCCCCCATCCAAAGCCATGTCCTTCCCCCATCCAAAACATGACCTCCCCCCCCCCCCAATAATCCACCCAAGCCCACCTCCTTCAAATTCCCTGCTTTCCTTCCAGAAAGTCCCTGTAGTGTCCATCTTGTTTACTCCGTGTACCCCACGGCCCATGCCATCCCTCTCCCTTCCAAGCATCTCCTAAAGTCTCTGTTCCACACTGTTTGGTCCTTCTCTCTCCCGTCCCTCTTCTCTCTGAGAGTTGGGTGCACCATTATGATCATGAGAGAAAGAGATGGTCGTCACAAAACTACTTGACCAAAAACTTATCCCAACTGGTTCAGCCAAGGATGTAAGGTCAAGAAGACGTACTGTTACGAATTTGGAAGCCTTATGCACACAGACATTCAGGTCCCCATAGCTCAGTTATTTTGATAAGTAAATGTGGATAGATAGCCCCCTTCCCCTTGTTTAATGGGTAATTAAATGTACATGCGCTGTGAGTTATTTTTACAGATAGGATTTTTACACTTATAACAACGACAACAACGCCATCTTCACTTTCACGCGACAACACTCTGCTCGCGGCATCCTTCACACGCTCGCCAGCAAGCGTGCATGTGGGCGGAGCCTAACATAGGCATGGCGTCCCTCCTTAGCCAATCGGCAAGGAGCAGGCGTCTCACCCGCCCCGTTTCCGACTCGGCACCATCGCCATGAGGCACGTGGCCAGAGGTGAGGACGTGGGCAGAGCCTCCGTCGCTTCGGCTCAAAGCTCCAGCCAATGAGCGGAGGGCGAGCACTACACGCGCGCCCTTGTCCAATCGGGAGGCCGCCATGAGTCGCGTGAGGACCCCTCGTCCAATCGGGAGGCGAGTGGTCGGAAAAAGAAGCCCCTCGCTCGAACGACGAAGAAAAAGGAGAGCAAATAATTGGGGCGGATCTGCTGGAGAGCGAGAAGAAAACAATCGGTGCCCCGTCTGTTCAAGCGCCTGATCTGGCTCTCTGCTCATCTCGTCGCGGGCGTGGTCTGTCTCTCGGTCCGCATCTCGTCGCTGGCTCGGGTCTCGTCACGTGCTGGAGCCTGGCGCTGCCTCCGCACCCGGTGTGCAGCGGCATCGAGCTGCGGGTTCAAGTCCCGCCGAAATGGATCAACAAGGGTCACACAAGGCGGGAAGGTCCATTTTCTTTTTGGGGTATTTGTGTGTGCGTGTGTGTGTCTGGGGCCCCGTCTTTAAGTAGTAACTTGTTAAGTGCTCTTTTTGCCCTGTACATACTTGCATTTCTATTAGTCGTGATTACTCTGCCCTTACGTGCTTCCCTCCTTCCCCACCTACTGTTAATAAATACCCCATTTGTTGAATGTTTCAGCTCGTCCTTTCCTTTATTGGTTGAGCACGGTGCCTGTTGGAGAATTAAAAATGCCGTTGCTGCTGTCGATGTACGTTTGGACCGACGGATCTCGGTAACCATCTGCTTGGGCTACACACGGTTTGAGCACGGAAATTGCTCGTCCCGTTCGAGCTCCTCCGAGGGTGTGAATACTCGGTAACTCGCCACATGGACCTCTGGGTATTTTGAAGATTGGCAAATAACCCTGTACCACGTGGTGGAATTATTGACGATTCACGGTCCTGTAAGGGACCCATACCCTCGGAGTTTTCCGAACGGTACAATCGAGATTCCGGGTGTTCGACAGAGTCGACCCTACTGCTCCACCTAGCGGTCATGCTCGCTGCCAACGCCCGGCTCCACAACAGCACCACAGCGAGATCACCAGAAAACATTAATCGTGTACGAGACATGTTCACAAGGAGCCCAAAGAAGTCGATCAGACGAGCGACGAGGGAGAGTGGAATAAGGTATTGTGCAATTCAGGCAATTTTGAACTGTGATAATGACCACCTTGTGTGGCCATGTACAAACCTCATCATGCTCACTAGCTGTTTCCAGATAACAGTGACAAGAGAATGGCGTTTTGTGAACATTTCCGTTAAGTGGATTGATGACTCTTCACGTGTGTTACACAACATTATCTGGTCTGATGAGGCCGTTTTCCATGTTGGTGGTTTTGTCAACAGGCAGAACTGCCATTACTGGTCGGGAAATTATCCCGAAACGAGAGTCGAACACAACCAAATAATCGGCAAAAACATCTTGTTTGATGCGGAGTTACTTCAACCCAACTCGATGGACCTCACATTCTCCGCGATACAATGAATGGCCAGAGATACTTGGAAGTGCTTCGAAACATTGTTCTTCCAAAAATTCAGCAATGGGCCTACTCGGATGAAAGATTTTTTTTTATGAAATATAAGATGACCCGTGAACCCGTTGGGTTCCCGTTGTGACAGCGGTTGATGAAAAAAAAATCATTTCAAGAAAAAAAAAAGATAGCTCCAGCGTTCTATACCGCTGAGGTTGTTTGCATTGATCAAATATTCCCGAAGAGAACTTGACTGAATCGGGAATTTTTTTTTTTTTCGGTGCCCGATTTGAATGAAACTTGATACTGCACACCGCAGGAGAATGGTGAGTAAGGTGGTCCTAAAATGTTTGCGCTATCATGTACCGTTTTGGCTGTATTTCGGGAACATACATATATACATATGTATATATATATATATATATATATATATATATATATATATATATATATATATATATATATATATATATATATATATACACATATATACATATATACATATATACATATATATATATATGTATATATATATATATATATATATATATATATATATATATATATATATATATATATACATATATATATATATATATACATATATACATCTGTGTGGAAGTGGGTGATCCATCTAATTATGAACGGCAATTGGGAAGTGTGGAGGGGCACCATCTATATATTACAAAAACTCAAACTGAATGTAATCAGCCCACATCTGTAGGAGTAGCCCGACAAATGAACACACAAACACCGGTCCATGAATTGTAAGGATTGGCACAACGGAAGAGCCCTGATGGTGACTGTAAACCACAAAGTGGTTTCCAGTTTCAATGCATTTCAAGGTTGAAAGACCGTTTTTCTCTCTGTGCCCTGAGTGATTCACTTCCAAAGATAAGTTTACCATTATGTGTCTATCTCTGTTTCTGTCGATTGTTGTCTGCCTGCACTTTTGTTTGTGTCGTGGGCTCATTGCCATGTATTCTTTCATGCTGTTTGGTTATTTTTATCTTGTGCAGTCTACCTTGGCTCTGTGTGGACCTCACCATTAACCCCTTACACTCACACCTTTAAATCATCATTTCCTCCCACTGTCTTACCTCCATAACCCCACCCTTGTTTTAACTCCCTTCTTGCATTTCAAAAAAAACTAATTCCTATGCATTAAAAAAACAGCACTCTAACAATATTTCCCGTTTTCAGTTTCATGGCAATTCTATTCATTCTGTTGGTCCCATGTTCAGCGTCATCTTCCACATCACTGAATTCCTTCCCTACGTCTTTCTTTCCTTATTTTTCCAGCACACAGAGTCCTCAAAGTTGTACACGGTTAAAAACCCAGTCATATTTAAATTGGTTGGACAAATATTTTGATTTTATCTTCCATTTATCAAGTTGAAATCAAATTAAAGTCTCTGCATTCGCGAGGTATGTGGCACAAGTTTGATTTTAAATGTTAAATTTGTTGCTTGACCATCAATGATGTGCAAAATGGAATAATTACTCCACGTTAGTCCAGTCTCGAGAATGAGAGGAGGGTCCAAATGTTGAGTTAGAATTGGTGCCAATTGGCAGACTGTAGCCTCTATGGCTCAACACTCAGCAGATCTTGACATCACGATATAGATCTTTATGTATACATAGTCGAGGCTCGTAGAAAAGTTAGCACACTGAATGTAACGGATAAAAACAGGATGCAAAACACGCCTGTATGGAAGATACCAAGGAGGAGATAATGGAAAACAAGGAGGGATTTAGATAGAGTTAACGAGGGTAGAAAAGATCATCGTGTTCGATTGGGGACGATCTGAGATGGTGGTGAACAGCTGTCTTGAAGACCTGGAGGGAAGAATGAGATTGAAGATAATGTGGAAGTTGGTTCCGCAGGTGGGGAAAAAGAGGAACGAATGAGTGGAGGTGAGCAGTGATTCTGGATTTTGGTAGTTTTACCAGAATAGAGTTGATGGTGGACTGTGTGAGCCATCAAGAAACCTTGAGGGGAGGATGGGTGTGGGGGGGGGGGAGACAAATAACAGAAATAGCAGAGGGTGCAAGACAATAAAGGAAGCCAAGGAAGACAGAGAGACCACCGATCTGTCTGCGATGGTGAAATGATAAGCCCATAAACTCAGCTTCAGCACAGGGGGTTCCAATGATCTTGAATACTGTACCTTGGTTTCTACGGAGTCAAGCTGAGAAAGATGTGAGGCAGGGGAGAGCAGTACTCCATCAAGCTGTAGGTGAATAGAAATTCAGGTGAGCCAAAGAAAGACTTTGTACGATCAGGAAGCCCAGTCGGCAGCTGGCTTTGGAGGCCAATGTTGAAATGTGGTTGGTCCAAGAAAGATCATGGCTGAGAGTGAGACCCAGGAGTTTGAATAACTAAACCTCTTCAAGAGTATTGTTAAGAAAGTAGATCAGGAGGGGGGTTTCCAGACTGTCCTTTCAGAGAGAGATAGTGAGAGTGATATTTGTCAGGATTGAGAGTTTGGAGAGCAAAGCAAGAAATTAGACTGTATGAAAAGCATGAGATATGTCCAGACAGACAGCCCTGGTCTCACATCAGATGTTGAGGGCCTTCATCCTTGCTGAGTGAGTAGAGGCAGAATGTCCAACGTGGAGTAACCTGGTATGAAGCTAAATTGGTGATTTGAGGTTGTTGGAGAAAACGAAGGTTTTCATATCAATTGTGATGATGGATTGAACAACATTTCTGATTATTGAAAGTAAGCTGATAGGTCTGTATTTGCGGGGATCAGTTTCTTTGTTTTTTTTACCTTTTTTATGTAGTGCAGTGATGTTGGCAGATTTCCAAGTGGATGGAAGATGACCTATTACAAATGACAGGGTGAAGAAGGTCAGAGAGATGTGAAAGACCAACACAGCAGGTTTTTATGACACGTGAGCTGATACCATCCGGTCCAACAGCAGAGTCAGAATAGAGGGTTTAAAGAACCTTCTCCACATTTTCAAGTGCAAAAGACACAGAGTCCAGGAGCAGTTGGGTACAACAGGGAAGGATGGGTTCTGGGAGTGAGGGTGGGTTGGGAGGGTTTGTCCAACACTTGGAATAGGTCTTTCAACACTGACAAATCTCACACTTTCAATGTCTTTGCAAAATGACAGTCTGACAAACCCCTTGAAAAAGCTCAGTTCCTCAAACTTTTAGGCTTCACCATCAGCCACAATCTCTTTTGGACAAGCCACATAAAGTTGCCCAACATAGCGAGCCACTGATTGGGCATCCTCCATTGAGCAATCTTTCCTCAGCAAATAGGAACTTCTTACAATGTGCAAGCCCTTGTTCACTGGTCAATGTAATGCTGCTGTCCCCTATTTGATGGTCCCACAGATTTCACATATTGATGCTGCAGAGACTCAAAATCATTGGAATTTCCCATGATGAAGCTAAATGACTGGGCTTGTTACTCCCACATAGCAGACTGGTCAGTGTCCTCCCTTTTATACAATCTCCTTTCTGGTAGGGCACCGCCTGCCTTTTCTGTGCAGTCTCCCCCACAAGCCGAACCCAGGTTTCTACAGCGCTCATGTGGTTTGCCAGTAACCCACTTCTGGTGAAACTCTCAAATCCCAGCCTGACTGCTTACCTCCACTATTTGTTCCTCTCCCCCCCCTCTGAAACCAACTTCCTGTCTGTTCAATCCCACTCATACCTCAAGGGCTTAAAGATAACAGTTCACCACCCCCTCCCCCTCCCAATATCTTCCTTCTATCATCAACCCTCCACAAGCCCACCCATTCTTTTTCAAGTTATTGCATTTTCTCCCCTCTCCAATCTCACTCCACCCACGTTTTTGTTCCATTGCTCTCATCCCTGGTTTTGTGAGGGGTTGGGTGTAAGTATTCAGATTCAAAAGCAAGGGTCCTGACACAAAGTTGACCAGGTCAGTGAGCAATTAAAAAAAGATGTAACAACCCCAATTAAGATGAAAGAGATGCGAGATTAAGGAGCATTTGCATTTTGCAATTGATGAGATTTAGGAGCACGTGCAAGTGATGAACCAATTGTTGAAGAGGTGGTGCAGGTGGTTGAAGTTGTGCAACATCGTGGAATCTGTGGAAACGGTTCCACGAAGAAAAGGTGTTGATGTATAAAATGCCGATATAGAATGAAGAACGAGTGTTGTCGATTGTCCTTTTGCTCCGACGAAGCGTTAACACCCAAAACGTCAGCTTCTCCAAATTTTCCACCACTTGTTGATTTCATCCATCGTGTAAAATCTGAGAACGAGTGGAACTATGGACATACCAATCCCAGTGGGAATAGCTAGGAGGAAATCTAAACATCCGAGGCTGTGGGTGACCAATATGAGGTCATGTTGATGCAGAAATAGGTTGGAAAGTGCAACAATGTGGAAGAAAACTGGCAGAGTTAAAATGGAGACAAGGAAGCAAGAAGGCTGTGGGGATGTGGAATTGGTGGAGAAGGTGAAGGTTGGGAGGAGACAGGAGTTTGGCAAGGTCTGGGGAGGGATGTTCAACCATTCCACCATTTCTGCTCATGTAATAAAGAGATGGCTTTTGCAGTAAAAGGATGGAAAGACTCCTTAGATCAAGAAAAGTTTCAAATTTACAACCAACTTAATTTTGGCCACCATTACGAATATTTCACCGAAAAGTATTCACTGCAATATTATCAAACTTTCCACTTGCAATATCAACAGAGGAGCATTGAAATGGACTGAATTGTATGAATGCACCTCCACAAAGTCCTCTCGAAAATGTCAGCAGGTTTGCTAAAACCATTGATTGAAGGAAGAGTAATAACAGAGAAAATCTGTTTATTCTTTCACCGAGGTAATAATTCATTCACTTAAACATTGCATTGCGAGGTACTGAGTGCCAACAGGCCAAGGCATTATGCAGCAGAATCTAGCTCGTCATGCCGTCACTCCACCCTTCCCACTGGAATCATCATCTAAGAGACCCCTGCTCATGAGCCAGGCCTCTTGCGATGGGTCACGGCTAAGGAAGTTCCGCAGCATGACGCCACCATCTTCTGAGCCACCAGGTGCAAGGATGCAAGTCCGGTACTGTCGACCCACCTAACGAGGGAAGTATCAGGTGGAAAGGCAGCAAGATGTGTCAGACCATGAACTATCTAGAAGATCACTACCAGCGTTTGTAGAGAGTGGGGAGTGGGGGTGTTGGGGGGGGGTGTTTAAAGAGAGATTCAGAGCAGATATCAAATTAAACTTGGAAGGCTTTGATAACCAGCAAGCCACATTAACAACCGATAATGTGATTTTCTTTGTGGAAGACTTACTGCAGTCTTAGCAAGTGAACATTTTGTCAAATGTCTATTTTTGTGGTATATGTCAGATGAAATGAACATCCTTTTCATAGGGGGTTGGTATTCTTTTGTTCAACGATCTAGTTGATCAGACATTCTTTTGTTGTGAGTTTTAGTTTCATTGAAAAACTGAAGCCCTGAAACATTTCCCCGTGAATGTAACAAACAATATGAATTTCTGGTTAAAGTTTGCTACTGAACATTTCGAAAAATAGAGGAAGAGGAAAGATCTGATCTTACCTTTTCCCAAAATTCTATAATATTAAACATACAAAAAGGATGCATTAATTACCTCTGCCACCAGAGGTGGACAGAGATTATGTTTTACCAGTGTTTGTCTGTGAGCAGGATCTCAAGAACTTATGTATGGATTGGGACAAAACTTGGTAGACATGTTGGGTTTGTGACAAGGATGACCCGATTCAATTTTGGTGAAGATCTGCATCTGGATACGAGAACTTTTATTTTATTTTAAAAGTGATTATTCACAACTTGCAAGTACCACCCATTGCTTTGCTCTCAGGAATACTGAGGGGAGGAGGAAAAATGAGAGGTGGGGGAGAGAGAAGGGAGGCAGAGTGAGGAAGGGGGTGGGGGGAGGAGAGGGAAGGCAGCGAGCAGTGAGGGGAAGGAAAGCAGACATGTGGCGGAGCGTCAATTACGATTCACACTGTCTCATCAAAATGATTCTGCATAGAATAACAGTGAAGATGGAAACAACATAATGTCTGAAATCCATTTTCTACCAGTCATACTATAAATGCCGCCCAGACGTGTCTGGAGACAAACTCCACCTGGAGTTTTCCCCTCCTCACACAAACTCCACCCCTCCTCACTCTTCACTCACCCACCCCTCCTTGCTCCCCATCCTCATCTGTGAATGTGGCACGTGGTACATCGGTTCACGCAAACATTAAAACTATTTTATAACGTTAGTTTGTCACCAGATTTGCTTCGATTCCCTGCAGAGCACCTCGTGAAACCTCTGAAAATATAGGAACAGATCTGGCAGATGCTATGGATAACCCCTCCCTCTGGGGGACAGGGCATGACATCGAGCAGTGAATGCATTCAATCATATAGCTCAATGAAGCTGGGTAATTTTGGTACATTCCTAAATCTTTTCTTCGCTCAATATAATTCTCCAAACAGTAGAAAAAGATAAGTTTAATGCTTTGGAAATTTCATATTTTCTTGTGTATCGGCTGAGTTATAAGACTCGTTATTTCTTTTAATTATCAGATGTCACAACAGATTTTGAATTTATTTAGCCCGGAGCATATCCGATCCCCCAAGCCGAAATCATATTTCGATGACGTACTGTACTTTAATTTGTCCGTGAGAGTAGATCGTGGAAAATCGGATCATATAATGCATGAAATCGCTCCAAGCTCTTAATTTGAAACTATAGCACTTACAAAAGCGATGTATCCAGCGATCCATAGCTATGATGAACAGGCATTTGATAATATGAGTGAGGAAAGTGAAGAAGAAAAAAACTTTATCGTTAAGAAATCGTTGCAGCCTGATCCAAGTCAAGGCGTGGTTGAGCAGGCCAAAAAACATGGCGGCTTCAGACCCCAGCGAGGTTACCGAGGATACACCTGAAGACCCCATAGAAACCGGTGACCGAGGATACGCCTGATAAAGGCCATTGATCATCTTCAAAAGGGGTGTTTTCATTAACCCAAACACCCAATTTTCACTCTTGCACTTTCTTGGAGTTTTCTCCGTATGCATGCAAAGTTTCAAGCTGTTTGGTTTCATGGTTTTGGAGTTATGAAGGACACACATGCACGCAAGCACGCACGCACATACACACTTGTATAGAAGATTGAGAGATAGGGCCAAAAACGATACATAGCATGATATCTCAAAAAGTTGTGGACAGATGACAAAACTTGGTGGATGAGTTGTGTAGGTGACAACAAGCCAATTAGATTATGGTTCAGGTCCAGATGCCTATCAGTGGGATACAAAACGTAAACTGTTCAGCCTGGCAGAGATATACGTACTACCGAGTGCCGTTGTAGTCTTTTCATTTATTGCAAGGTAATATAGAAATGACAAGATAAAAAGGGTACTTTGGCCAATCAGACAGCTAATGATGGAAAAAAAGAAGAGATTCCAAATGGAGAAAATTACATTAATTATGCAATATGTTAATTGAGAGGTATCTGAACCTAAGAATAGCCTGTACACATTGCCATGAGAATGTTACAGTGTTGATGATGGAATAAGTGATAAGATTTTAGACATGCACATGATGTGTGCAGTTAGGTTATATGCAGTGTAAGTGCACACTTTAGTCCTGTGCTACATATGTGGCATGTGTGGCATGTGTGCACCAGTTCTGTGTTGCATACATGCTTCAATCCCATCGTGTATAGGATGAGTTTTGAGCCATATATGTGCTGTGTGAAGGATTTGCGTACTTCATTTTTATGAACTGTAAATTTAACAGTATGCTACATATATATTTAACAAGTGACATGCACCTTAAAAAAAAATTCAGGATACACAATACCTAAAACTCACAGTGGAGCTTGCAAATGTATCAAATTTAGGACAGACGCATTGAGACATCAGCATACTTTACATTCATTGTTTGGACATGAGTGAAGATGAACAAATCAATATTTATATAGTCTAGTCGATGTGATTTCACCCTGGGATGTCAGCATCACGAGATTAAATCTGAGCTGCATCTCAGCATCCTTGGATACATTTGTACCATAAATGCTCAGATGAAAATTCCAGTGTCGAACCATACTCAATGCGTCTTCCCATCACGAGCTTACCCAGCCTGAGATATGTTTGGACCATCCACTCTAGAGTTTCACCACTGTTATTCTCCTGCTTGCTGTTTATACAGTGGCTATTTCATAGCATTTTGCATCATTCGTATTTTGCATTTTGTTATCGAAGTTGCAGTAGTTTCAGAAAGACCGATTATGCATGTCAATTACATGATTACTTTTGTTGGATTTTGTCCGAATTTGCCTGTTTATCTTTTATTCTTTAATTGTACTGCCTCAAAGTGATTTTTAATGTAAGACTGACCCATGTAACCTAGTAATTAGAATTCTTTCCCCAAGAGTAAATGTGACGAGATAAGTAGTACAATTTAGAGTCATATGTATGTTGTTTATTTGTCCAGTGTGTGAAGATGTCTATGCTTGTCATGCCATTTAGTGCTGAGGCCAAGTTTGAGAATATTTTACCTCAAATCAAAGTCCATGTCCAAATTTTTTTTTTTCCCCAAATCCATCTCCATCAATCCGTAGCCATAATAGACCGTAGGAGCATTACAGATGATTTGACTTTGTAACGCCAATCTAATCTATTTTCTGTGATGATAATGGCATTGATTAAACTTAGCCCTGTCCATTCATTCATATTTCCCATCCAAGTATTTCTTGGTCGAGCTCTTCCTCTTTTCCCTGGTACTCTTCCATGCATAATCTAACGGTAGATTTTCTCTGTGGTAAGTTACATGGCTGAACCATTTTATAATTCTCTGTTTAACAATGGATAGAAGGGTCTCACTACTGCCAACTTTTTGAGCCATTTCATGCTTTGTTTAAATACCAGCAGAGTACCCGGCCTATGGGCGATCTTGTTCCAAGCATGCAACACGTTCTTCTGACGCATACCTTTATTTGGGCGGTGTATTGGCAAAAGAAACATGATGCAAAAACATACCTACTGCTTATAATTCAAAACACCTCACTGCACTGGAAAACGTGGGGACAGGAAGACTGTACTGTAAATGGTAGAGACTTGTAATACCCTCCCCCACCTCGATGCGGCGCTACACGATCCACATTTACATAGAGAATTTGCGTCCCTTCCCCTCCCCCCTCCAAACAAGACAACCGGCAAAGATAAAAGCACCTCGATGCACTAATTGGGGTCATGCTGATCCTATGTAGCAAGTCTGGATGGAATCGGCCCAGAACTGTAGGAGTAGGGTGACAAACACACAAATACCGGTCTGCGAATAAAAGTAAGGATTCGTCCAATGAACAGAGTCTGGAATTTGTAAAATTTTCCTTCATTTCGTTTCAAAAGCGTCGATGTTCTTTTGACTTTTGACCAGTGTGCATTACCCTTTAATGACCATGTTTCACATCAAAAAATATTGCATAAAATATTTAAAATAAAGTAAGATAAAACAAGCTCAAAAGAGCTAAGATCCTCGTCCTCTTTATGATAGTCATAAAAACGAATATGACGTCATTGTGATGCATCAGGTTTGCGATAAATTATCTGTGCTAATGCCCGGCTCGATTCCTGCAAACAAAATTCAAACAGCTTGCCTAGTTTCAGAGATAATGGTATAGGCGATTTCCATTAGCGGCGATATTATGACGTCAACTTTTTTTCTAGGAAGAATTTCCAAAATCGGACATGGTTAGGCCTAAGTCACATTTGCTCTCCGGCTAGGATACGGCGGCCGTACCCCCCCCCCAGAATCGACAAACGTGCGGCGGCCGCAGAGTTTCTGAGTTGGCCTCAGGATGGCCCTACGCCGTATGGCTATCTTTTACAGGCTGTAAGGGTCGCCGTGGAATTATAGCGCGGAGTTATAACTTTTTTCATTTCTACGTTGGCCGTAGCAATTCGACAAGCCAAGCTGTGACGTAGATGTGTTCCACGTCGACCGTACGTAGGGCGTACGGTGGGCTTGCGTTATTCGTGCGGCTGCCATAGGCTCTTATCAATGAAAAATTAATTTTGCCAACCCCCAAAAAATTACGGCGGCTGCACCGGTTTCACGGTCGCCGTAGGGTAGTCCTAAGGCGTCCCTGTCTTCACCGTACAGTGGCCTTGCGGTCTGCGTGACTACCTGCGGGCAACGCAGGGTCGACGCACGGTTTCCCTACGCCCGCCGTGCGTCCGACGTACGGCCTCCATGGCAGTCTGCGTCGACCGTGCGCCCACCGTGCGCTACCGCTAGAGATCAGAGTCTAGGTGTTTGCCTATACACTCTGAACTGGTATATTCAGTTATATATATTATAGTTATAGTATATTCAGTTATATATACTGGTATATTCCGAACTGTTATATTTTTATTTCAGTAAAAAAGAACTGGTATATATACCCACTCGTTACCGTCCGTCTGGCCGCACGTTCGCCTTAGGGCCCCCTGTGGTTGCCTTGCGGGCACCCTGAGGCTACCTTGCGTCTGCCTTGAAAATTCTATGGCCGCCCTAAGGTCACCGTGCGACATCAAATCAAAGACTGTACGGCACCCCCACGTTTTTGGTCTCCACAATTTCTAAATACCCCATGCGGCTCCCCAAAAAATAAAAACATATGTGACTGCTACATTGTGTGACCGTGGAAATACTGCGGCCGCCCTATAATTGCTAGTGGCCGTAGATTTTGTAGACCCTACGGCCGCCGTGACAAATGTGACTTAGGCCTTACTGCCTGTGCGTGGACTTTCTGCATATGCATGGCAAGTTTCATGAAGATCCGATGAAAACTCTGGGTTGTGAAACAAAAAGTCAAAAAATAGGAATGACATCATAAAAATTGATATGACGTCATAGTGATGTATCATATGTGCGGTAATTCATCTGTGCTAACGCCCTGTTCAATTCCCGCAAACATAATTCAAAAAGCTTGCCGAGTTTCGGAGATAATTTTTTGGGCGATTTCCATTAGAGGAGATATTTTGACGTCATAACTTTTTTTCTAGGAGAAATTTTCAAAATCGGAGATGGTTACTGTCCGCGCGAGGTATTTTTACATATATACGCCAAGTTTCAGGAAGTTTCGATGAAAACTGTAGGCTGTGAAACAAAAAAGTCCGCAAGAAGAAGTTTAAGAAGAACAACGTGAGTAAGACTTAGAGATCCTTCACGAGGATCTAAAATATAAAATATAAATGACAGTCAGACAGAGACAGAGACAGAGACAGATACAGAGAAAGTGTTTTCTCCATTTGTGGTTTTCAGGAGGTGGAATGCAGAACTCAAAATAACCACCTCCACTTCGGTTATTTTTTGTTGTTGTTGTTGTGTGTGTGTGTGTGTGTGTGTGTGTGTGTGTGTGTGTGTGTGTGTGTGTGTGTGTGTGTGTGTGTGTGTCTGTGTGTGTGTCTGTGTGTGTGTCTGTGTGTGTGTCTGTGTGTGTGTCTGTGTGTGTGTCTGTGTGTGTGTCTGTGTGTGTGTCTGTGTGTCTGTGTGTCTGTGTGTGTGTGTGTGTGTGTGTGTGTGTGTGTGTGTGTGTGTTCAATCATATGTGCTACCCCACACTACGTTATGCAGTTCACTCTGGCATGCACTGTCACTCTGCTAAACGCAACAAAAAATACATCCGCTTCTCCTTTGTAATAACTGGTCAATGGATCAAAGTACAAAGTATAGACCCTCGCGCGGTGTTGTGCGATGCCTCGGTGTAATTTATTTATTTATTTTTTAACACGAGATCTCATTGTTTCTCTTTTTTGTGTGATCTGCTTTCATTTGGAATGGTATTTAATTTCATTAGGAGGTTGGAGCGATGTTATCTTCGATATAAAAGCAAATGAGGCGTTTGTTTGTTCATGATGCTACTCCTCTGAACTCTCAAGGTTAATTGTGACTAAACTTCATAAGATCACATTTTTTTCCATAATACACCTTACTAAGGGTTTTAAAGTCATTTTCTCACAATTCACAACTTATAAACACATGAACCACAACCTGTCGTGGGGAAATAGTGGGAATTTGGAGGGTGGGATGATTGAGGGTAAGGGGTCCTTTGCTACGCCAATTACTAACTATTGTGCTAGTCAAATAATAAATGGTAATACCTACGACTCCTCTTACTTATCAGGTTGTGATCAACTCCCTGTAAAGCATGGTGAAGATGTTCCAATTTCACATACAAATTTGTTTTGATAGCATAATCATGTATTATATACAATAATTGTGCTTACACTGGCTTGATGTATCAGGACAACTCTGTATGACATCTTCCAGAAGAAGAAAAAATGCCAACATCTTCCTGACAACATATCTACGTGGATAAATAACTCGATGAGCACCATCGAAATTCTGACACGAGTGAACAATATGCTTTTGTTGGATTTTTCAAGTGGTTGCATTTCTGAGATAGTTATAACCAAGCACTCAACCTGCATGCATTCAAAGTCTCTTGCTTGGTGGGATGCTGCTGTTATTCCATGCTTGTTCGAGTTTTACGAGTTATTCCACTCATGTAAACATCCTATTTGATCATCAGAAAAGTTTGTCTCTTCTTTTAAGTAATGTTGCATGCTGCTTTTCCCAACAGTAGTTTGTGGTGTATGGTGCTTGTTTTCATTTGGACAGTATGAGTGACATATTTGCACACGTTTTGAGATGCATTGTTTAAAACTTTAAACTAACATACTCAGTACAATAGAGGGGCTTCGTGGTTGAGTGGTTACAAGCCTTATTTCACCAACTTCACTGGTGTGGGTTTAATTCCAATGAGTGCTCAACAGAAATTTCATCACCCTGTGATGGAGTGGTCATGTGTCCAACATTTATTCGACTCTTGAGCTATTTAAGACTTGTGAGCACTCTTAAGCTCTGTGAGGAATACGGACTCAACCACCACTAGCTCTTACCAATGGCCCAATAGTGATGTTAAAATTCCAAGTAAATCCTCCCTTCTGGACTTGGTGAGAGAACTAACTTCTCTGCAAATGTCTCCTGCTCTTACTCTGCTCCAATTGGTTCATCTGATCATATGCTTGTGAAAGTCAACACCTCTCTGGCTATTCTCAGAGAGCTGCCTCAGTGCCAGCAAGTCTGGAAGTTCACTCAGGAAGATTGGCAGGGATTGCAAGCAGCCATCTCTCTTCAGGACTAGTTGGCGTTCTGTCTTTCCATAGCAGACAAGTCAGTAGACTGCCTGTTGCATCCTGATCCGTTCAGTGTTCCAGCTCTTCTTGGAGCCGAGATTCTGCACACAAAAACTATTTCATAACTTTGTCGATGGACATTAGCAGAAGGAAGCATTGAAGGGCGTTAGCTGGTAGGCAGCTGAATGTATAAATTCCATTTCCTGTTGTGAGGGAAATGGCAACATCGTGATCAGCATCTCAAATGAGTTTACCTGAATGTAGGTTGGCCATTTCCGAGACCATTAAGCGCAAAATATTATTATCTATTTCTGGAGACCTGTTTCAATGCACACCAAATTGGCACATTAGAACAGCAAAACATGTTGCACTGTATCTTACTGCGAGAGAGCTGAATCACCCAATCCAAAGTAAACATCCGGTGAGTATGCTTAATTATTTGGGAGATACACTATCCTACTCTCAAAATGAGAGGATGAAACAAGTCTTTTAAGAACATGCCTTGGATGAGGTCCAGGATGGTTCGGTTCATGTCCAAATGATCCATCCAATGATTTGTTACTTAACGTTGAACAATAATATTATGAACAAACTCCAAGAGGCCACAATATAACACACTGAACCATTGGAATATTGATAGAGAGAGAACGCACTGCTGCTCCACTGCCAAAGAGTTAAAAGCCCAAAGCTAAGCTTTAATTTTGACCACAACCAAGCCAGACTACACAATAGACTGCAGGATAAATATGAAGCCCGAAAACGACATCAACCAGAAAAAAGCTGCAACAGTCAGAAACAAGGAGGAGAGAGTATTTTTCTGGTCTTGAACCCTCTACTCTTTTCCGTGTCCCCCCCCAGGTTTCTACAGGGCACAAGCGGTCCACCATCAACCCCCTTTTGGTGAAACTCCCAAAATTCAGAATCACTGCTCACCTCCACTCATTTGCTCCTCTTTTTCCCCTCCTGTGGAACCAACTTCCACATTCTCTTCAACCTCATTTTTCCCTCAAGTTTTCAAAGCAGCTGTTCACCAGCGTCTCAGATCACCCCCCCCCCCATCCAAAACTATGATCTTAAACTAATTAAAGGTCAGCATGGGTTCCAGGGCTTCGTTCACTAGAAAGGAAGTGGTTACGAGAAAATATGATAGAGATGTTTAAGAGAATGAAAGGTATCGATAAAATAAGTGCAGATTAATTATTCAATACAGTAGACAGTGACAGAACCAGGGGCCATAGCCTGAGAGTAAAGAAGAGGAGAGTTAAGACAGTAGTAAGGCAGGGGACTTTCACTCAGAGAGTAGTTCATGCATGGAATGGCAGCAGAAAAAGTAGATAAGTTTAAATTAGAATTTGATGGGTCCTTGGAAGTTAGGGAGATCCGGGGGGTATGGAGATGTTAATATGACTTTTAAGTAGTTTGAGCATTGATGGGTGATTGTGTGCATGTGTACAGTGCTGTTGGTGGGGGTCTTGTCAAGGGGGGGTTGTGTGGTTGATGTGTGCTTTTAGCTAAGCCCATGGCCCCTCCCCTGAGGGGAAGAAAAAAATATATAAAAACTACAAAAAAGAACAACAAAACAAGCAAAAAATTAATTTAATTAGGACAAGAAGTGATGTGGAAACACCCTGTAGCGTTTGAGAATGTTGGTTGCTCTGATGCCAGGGAGATTCCATACCAGGCTTACACTACTAAACTTACCCATTCATTCTAATTGATACTTTAAACAATCAAACCTGAATGATTGTTGATGTACTCCTTGCAACACAATGACAACGAGCAACCGTTGAAGACAAAGTCTTCGATATCCCCCGCCATAGTAAATGAGGACAAGTAGCAAAAGGCACCAGTTCAATTTATTCTTGATGTGTGTACCAAATTTCATAAAGAAATAGTTAATAGTTTTGCAACTATGCTCTGGAAACAAAGGTTAACCTCAATTATTTCTTGATACCCAACTTGTTTCTGTGGAAAGTGACAGAAAACTTTTGGGGGAAATCTCTAAATATCAAAAGGCACCAGTTCACCACTTGCTTGATATGTGTACCAAATTTTGTAAATATATCTTGAGGGGATTTGTAGTTAAGCTCTGGAAACGAAATGTGACGGACGGACGGACGAACGGACGGCCATACGGAACCCATTTCTATATCCCCCCCAACTTCGTTGGTTGGCGAGGGATAAAACCAATTTCTATATCCCCTGCCAACTTCGTTGGTTGGCGGGGGATAATACAGTTTGGTTAAAAGTTCCAGGTGAACTGTAAACCTGCATTTTGAAGTGGACACCCCCCTCCCCCCATCTGCTTCCTCATCCCACCCTTGTAGAAAAAGAATCCTGAGACCCTTCTGAACATTTTGAGACAAAAGCAACAAATGTTGTATGGGGGTAAAGGGGTACAAAGTTTAAAAATACTTGAATAAAAGTATTTTTGGGGGAAAAAAATCTCGGCAATGATACATCTCAGAGAACGAGAATGACACTCGGTAGCGCACATGCATACCCCCCGCCAGGCTGAACAGTTCACGTTTTGTATCCCATTGATAGGCAAGATCGGAATCAGGACTGGAAACAAAATAACATGCTTTTTCTTGTCACCCAACCAACTCGTACATCGAGTTTTGTTAGAACTCATCCACAACATTTTGAGACATCATACAATATCATTTTTGGCTCTATCTCTCAATGGTGACGAATCTCCAAGATATTAAAAAAAAATGTTTCCAGATCTTCACCAAAATCAAATCAATTCAGCCTCGTTACACACTCAACCTGCCCACCACGTTTCAAAAAAATCCGTCCAAAACTTTTTGAGATATCCTCCTCAAACAAACAGACAGACAAACAAACAAGCAGTCATAGACTGGTACTTACAAAATCGTCAACTTGACCTCTGACCTTGTCAAATAAAAGCTGTCTCTAGAGAAGGTAGCAATGCAAACCAGAAGTTTCTACGATGATTCTGCACCAAACCATCAAAAATCGTAACGTCGACCGAAGCAAAAATCTCCATTTCTCCACGCAATTATTTAATATTATTTTATCAAAGTCACAAAACCGTGATATTCGGTCATCCACCAACAATCTTTACATAATCCGACGGCTTAGCGAGTCAGGCATGCGAGGATAACCTTTATTGGGATAAAAAAAGACTTTTAAACACCATCTTTATCGAAAACACCGTCAGCGCGCACACGCAAAACCTTTACGTAACTCAACGACGCCTCTGCTCGAATGCACTACACTACGCAACGAGCCGTGATGCGGCGAGTGAAATATTTTTTATCCAATCCTAAAACGTCTCCAAAACATCCGATTTTTACCATAATTTTGACAACAGAGTGTTAAGCGTCCTAAGCGATCGCAAAAACCGAAGACAAAATTAAAATCGAAGTTAAAACGAACTCGTAACGTCGACTGAAGCAAAAATACTCTATTTCTCCACATGAATTTATAGAATTATGTTTGACCTCACTGTGACCTTGACCTTTGACCAATTTTGACCAAAAATTAATCAGCGCTAGCCATCACCCTCCTGAATCACGTGGCGTAATTTGACATTGGTAGCTTCTTCCGTTCTCGAGTTATCGTGCCTACAAACAAACACACAAACACACACACACACAAACAAACAAACACACAAACAGAGGACGGAAGTCATCAATATACCTACGAAATCTTTAGATTTCGTAAGTAACAAACAGGGCTGAAAACATAACATCTGTCCACCTTTGGTGTTGGGAGGTAAAAATGGGCAATATTTTTTGGCAACATGGATTTACAAAAGCTGATATTACTGCTGCTTTGAAATGAATGTTCTCATCAGGAAGAGGAAAACGGTTCTGAAATTTTCAGTCTTACTGTCCTCATCATCAGCAAGACAAGAAATATAGCAACCTTGGATGGGGGTGGGAGGGAACTTGTGTGTTGTTTGGGAAGTGTGGTAATGACATATTACATATCTGCTGAAAGTGGGGGTGGGGGGGGTTTAGATGAAGAAAGGGAAGGGGAGAAGGGGAGAACAAAGAAGATAGGGTCGCACAGACTGTATATAGGTCACCCAGGAAAAACTTATGCATGATTCCATACTCCGAATAATAGGTTGAAAAGAGGTAATAGCAAAGGGAAAGAGAAGAGAAGAATGTGCATTGAGTATGTGAGGAAGGTGGTGTATCGGGTATCTGGGGAAGAAGGTGCATAAGTAATGGGGCTGAAAATCCTGTATGATAAAAGAGTGCAAGCTGTTGGAGTTGTGAAAATTAAAACAACCCATTGATACGAATCTCTTTGCCCCACCATGAGGAACAAACACAATGTAGCTAATTTAACTATATCTAACTCACTAGCAGGTGATACCCATCTTTAATAATGGGATACATGTGATTACAGAAGGAAAAGATAGATGTTTAAATATGCACCTACCTCAGGGTTCATGATTCCTTCCCGTTTGAAACGGGAATAAAACATATCCATCGAAAACACCTCACTCCACAAATAACCATAGTACTGAGCATCGTAATCACCTGCCAAGTGCCCAAACGTTGCACACATGTTGGTGCCTGGGTGGGTGAAGAGAAGGTAACAAAAAGTTCAAGGTTAATGAGGCCAAAATGCATCTTATCACTGAGAAAACTGGCACCAATCAGCAGCAATCATAAAATCCTCTGCACCTCGGCCAACACAATTAACCCTCCTCTCTTTAGCGGAGCATAAAAGAGAAAACCATTTTGTAAGTTGACAGCTTTATTTACAAAAATAAGAAAAATTGGAATGAGATTCTTGAAAACCAAAAAGGTTCTTCTTGCCCAGTTTGGTCTGACGGCCAGCTCTAGGAAGAGTCTGTGTCATTCCATATTCTTTCCATTTCCTACTGATGGAGCTCACTGTGCTCTTGGGAACTTTCAACACTAGAAATCGTTTTATACCCTTCCCCAGATCTGTGCCGCCTCACAATTCTATCTCGGAGTTTTACGGACAGCTCCTTGGACTTCATGGTGGAGTTTCTGCTCTGACATGCACCATCAACTGTGAGACCTAATGGAGAAAGGTGCGTTTCTTTCCAAATCATGTCCATTCAATTGAATTGTCCACAGGTGGTTTCCAATCAAGTTGTGGAGACACCGACAAGGAAACTGGATGCACCTGAGTTTTTCGTTTTAAATTAATTTGTAAACAATTCTAAAAACAGGTTTTCACTGTCATAATGGGGTATTTTGTATACATTGGTCTCGATTTTTTTTTAATTCAATCCATTTTAAATTCAGGCTGTAAGAGTGCAAGACATGATGAAAGTAGGGTGGTGTGAATACTTTCTGAAGGCACTGTATCCATTCAAACCAACCAGGAACAGATTGCTGTGCTTGTTGAAAAGATCATGTAAAACAAACAAACAAAAAAAAATACGACTTGAACAGTTGTTTTCCCAAATAAGACAAACATCTTTCTCTGGCTGATGTTTTACCTCCAGCACCGAAGATGGACGAAGGTTGTTTTATCTACTCTGTCTGTCTGCTGGATATCTCAAACAGACATGGACGGAGTTAGATGAAACTTGGTGGACTAGTTGGGTGTGTGACAAGGACAAATTGATTAGATATTTGTGAAGGTCTGGTCCGAAAATGTTTTGAAGTGATTCTTCACCAATGAGAGATAAAATGATATATGTCATATTCCAAGAAGTTGTGGACGGATGATGACAAAACTCGGTGGATGAGTTGGGTAGGTGACAAGAACAAGCTGATTAGATTTTGGTTAAAGTCCAGATGCAGAACAAGCCCATCAGTGGATATAAAACTTAAACTGTTCAGCCTGTCGGTGGTATGTGCTCGATCGAGTACTGTTCTAGTTTCTTCAAGTATCTTAATGACTAACCTCAATATTTTCCCAAACTTCTCAAACTAATATGGCACTGGATATAGCTTTGCAGAAGTTTGGAATTTTGGCCATTTCATTCCTTAAGGCACAACGACACGACATGGCCAAAAGTATGCGGACACCCCTTCCAATTAGTGGATTTGGCTATTTCTGCCACATCCATTGCTGACAGGTGTAGAACATCAAGCACACAGCCATGCAATCTCCATAGACAAACATTGGCAGTAGAATGGGCCGTACTGAAGAGCATGACAATGCCCCCATGCACAAAGCGAGGTCCATACAGAAATGGTTTGTTGAGATCGGTGTGGAAGAACTTAACTGGCATGAAACAGACAGAGCCCTGACCTCTACCCCACTCAAACACCTTTGGGATGAATTGCAACGTCAACTGTGAGCCAGACCTAATCGCCAAAAATCAGTGTCTCACCTCACTAATGCTCTTGTGGCTGAATGGAAACAAATTCCTGCAGCAAAGTTCCAACATCTAGTGGAAATCTGAACTCCAATTGGAAAGTTTGGTCAGTTGCCTTACATGGCACTAACTTTGGTTTAAATAGGTGTGTGTGTGTGTGTGTGTGTGTGTGTGTGTGTGTGTGTGTGTGTGTGTGTGTGTGTGTGTGTGTGTGTGTGTGTGTGTGTGTGTGTGTGTGTGTGTGTGTGTGTGTGATGTAATTGTAAAGACTGATAATTCTTCACCCACTTCCAAATATTTTGTGAATTTTTTTAATATATATTTTTTATATCTACAAACATTACAGTCGAGATCAAAGATATTGTTATGGGCCGGTGCATCGGCCATCTGCGAGGGTTATTCTGCGACCTGAAGTAGTTCATGAAGTAGAGCTGCGAGGTAATCGGCCATTAGCCCTATTTCCAAACTGACCGCTCTGACGGAGCCGCAAGTCGAGTCGGCCCGACCGATCACCCGGAATATAGATCGCCGCCCGGATAACTCCGAGGCCGATGGGTCCTTGTGCAAGAACCGAAATACGCCAATGGGCAGACCACGTGGGGTTGGGTCGATTGGCAATCTTCAATATACCTAAATACCCACGTGATCCAATTACCGGAGTATTCCACCCTCGACGGAACAAGCCGCTTCAGCAAGCCTGTCCCGTGCGCGATTCCGAGCGGCTTAATCGCCGAGAACCGTTGGTCCAAATGTCCCCCTTTTACGGCAAACCAACGGCTTTCGAACTCCCAACACACGAAATGCTCAGTCAATGAAAGAATCGACGCGACGAGCTGAAAACATTTAACAATTGGGGTATTTATTAATAATAATAATAATGGGGAACTAGGGAAGCACGTAAGAGCAGAACTATACCGACTATACGAAATGCAATGCAATCATTTACAGCACACAAAACACTTAACAGTTTCCTACTTATTAGACGGGCCCACGGACACACACACACACACACACACCCAAGTAATGGTGGCTGAGGCCTTTAATAACTGACTCCAGCTCGGAGGGACAGATGAGCTGAAACCCAGAACCTATCTCGAACCTCTCCACCTTGTGTGGTCTTCAAGCTGTTTAGACCCAGGTTCCAGCAAGAGCGAGCTGGATCCAATCGCCGTGAGCTGCGATCCTTCACGAGCTCCAGCGAATCCTCTCGCGCTTCTCAACACATCCTAGTGAGACGAGGTGCTGATCCTTCCCGTCGATGCGTCGCTATCTTGAAGAACCACCTCCAAGATGAGGCCGATTAGTCACACCAAGCCGGGAACCAAGCGGAGAACAAAGAGTTCCACGAACCAAATAGAGCCAGCCGAGCAACCAGCTCAACTCTCTTCCGATGAACAAAGCCTCTCACAACACGAACCAAGAACTCTGATCCGAGCAACCAGCTCAACTCTCTTCCGATGAACAAAGCCGACTCTCTTCGACGAACCAAGCCAGAGCCTAAAAAGCGAACCGAGCCAAGCAGACCCCTAAGGTCTGCTGAAAAGCCAAGCCGAAGCAAAAAGCTCTCCAAAAAGCCTCCACCTCACCAAGCAGAACCGAAGCTCACTGAACAAAAGTCTCAACCCTCACTGAGCAGAACCCAAAGGCCTGCTAAAAGCCAAGCCGAAGCAAAAAACTTACTAAAAGCCAAGCCAAAGCAGAAAGCCTTCAAAAAGCCTCATAAAAGCCTCCTCGCTAACCCAAGCCAAGCCAAAGCAGAAGCCGAAGCTCTACTGAAAGCCACTAAGCAGAAGCCGAAGCTCTACTGAAACCCCCCCCTCCCCGAACAAAGCAGAGGATCTCTTATTTATTCTTATCGACCCCCTCCCCCGCTCCCGACGTGACTCATGCCCTCGTGCTCCATCCCCTGCAAAATCAAGGGACGGGAGGGCTCATCTTCCTCTTCGCAGAAGAGGGGGAGGGGCGTCTCCATTGTGTTATGATCGCTCACTAACTATTAAATTGAATCTCGCAGCGCACTTAATCAATTTCTGCCCATTAAACAATAGAAGGTGAACTATCTCGGGAACATGAACTTATCGGCATAACTGAGCTAAAGGAACCTGTATGTTGAGTGCGATCAAATTCCAAATTCGTAACAATATGTATGTACTGTTGCATAATAAAACTCTGTGACAGCATTGACCAAACTATCCTCATAAGGGGTGGAGGATATTGATTGAGGTATGGTAACTACTATGACAAATAAGCAAAGAAAATGTGTAGTTTTGAGCGTTAGCCCTTTGTTGGAGCAAAAGAGGCAAGAATACGTTACTCTTTTGCTTTGGTGGAAGGTTAAGGCCCGAAACTTTAGTTTCTCCTTGCTTCCCATTGTGGTGAGCATACCTCAATTAACATTGTTGATTTCATCCATTTTCTTCCTGTCTGATCTACACTCGCCTTCTCCAGCATGACCAGTTTTTCCTTCTCACTACTCTGGATTGAACAGCAGAGATTTTGGTAATCTCGGAACTTCTTCACTTTAAAGCCTACATGAATGCCAAGAGCTGAAAAATCTTGAAAATATTTTTGAATATCACAGCAAATATTTTTGAATACATACCAACAGCAAATATGAACCAACTTTATGAGACTTCATTCAGTAGAATACATTTTTATTGGTTCACGAAAAAATATTTTCATGAAAAATATAAGTGACCACTATTGGTTCACGAAAAAAATATTTTCACGAAAAATATAAGTGACCACTATTGGTTCACGAAAAAATATTTTCACGAAAAATATAAGTGACCACTATTGGTTCACGAAAAAATATTTTATTGAAAAATATAATTGACCACTATATTCGTTATTGTTGTGTGCCTGTGTGTCTGTCTGTATGTCTGTATGTCTGTCTGTCCCGAACATAACTCCGTGGGTTTTGATCCGATCCTGATGAAATTTTGGTAGGAGGTTTATATCATGATCTAGTTGTGTTTTCCTGAAAATGGGCATGGCGCGCCCATAAAAAACATGTGTTTTTAGGGGGTAGCCGATTTCAATTTGCATATTCTCCTAGGGGTTTTGTTGAATATGACAGGGGTTTCGGTATTTGGTTAGCCCAATGGCACCTGCATAGCCCCACAGAGCTCGATTTTTCATTTTCGTCCCAAGGTCAAGGTCACAAGGTCCCGAACTTAGAAAATTGCGATTTTGACGTAAATCCATCTTCTCCGAGGGGTTGTCGAATCTGGCAGGGGTTTCGGTGTTTGGTTAGCCCATTGGCACCTGCATAGCCCCACAGAGCTCGGTTTTTAATTTTAGTCCCAAGGTCAAGGTCACAAGGTCATGAACTTAGAGAATTTCGAATTTTGACAGAAAAATCAGATGACCGCCCAAACTTTGAGAGCTAGGATGACAATATTTTTTATGCATAATCTTGAGATCATTCCCCACCTAATGTCTTAAAACCATTTTGCTCTATCTCGAACACCTTGCCCGTGGAGCCCCCTTCAAGTTTGTTTTTACGCTGATTTCATCAAAGTATGGATCATCTGAGGAGTGCGAAATGCCATGTAGCCTACATGACGTTATATTGTTCCTGGAATGTTCCAGAGGAAGTTTTGCACCAAAGGTCATAATCCTTGACCTTTGACCTTTAAAGTTCACAAAGGTCAAATTTTCCAAGTTGTGGGAATCGAACCGGGTTTTCGACCTTCTTCGACGAACTAACTCCAATAAGCTATAGCACGTATCCTGTTTCCTTATTTTAATGTCCACAACATTGTTTTGGGACCTTTAAAGGTGATGCAAAGGTCAAATTTTTAAAGTTGTTGAACGAATCCGGGTTTTCGACATTTTGCAGCTCATAACCTGTCACTCGTACCACATCATGTTGATCATTTTTATAACTTGGTCAAACATTATCACATTATCTCATCCTTGACTTCTGAAACAATCTACATCGTCAAATACCGCTCGTGAACCATCATCGTCTTCAGAGTTGTATTTTCCCAACAAGTGTGGTGGAAGTTAATTGCTCAAGGAAACCGAATGAAACAAACTGTGTTTGTGGTTGCTGACAGCGTGGATTGGATGTGACTTCTTCTTCTGTTTTTTTTAATCTCTCCAGTGACCAACTGCCAACCTGATATCCATTGTATATACTCTACCCAAGCAATTTTTAAGGGTTCATTTCATTCATTTCACCATGTTATTTCTTAGCAAAAAAACAACAAACAGCAGTCAACTCGATCTGCCACGTAGCAATGTTTTGGCTTGTAGGGTAAATGTCAATTATCTCTATTATCAATGCTCGACACGACAGAAAGGGCGGAGGAGCTCCTTGTGAGCCAACGGCCATCCATATCTAGTGCCCAACTGTGTCTGTGGACGTCCTCCTGTAGTTGGGTTACTTTTTTATTAGGAGGTTGGTGGCAGGATTTGAACTCCGGCCACCGTAAAACCCTTCATTCCGCAAAACACAAAAACGCAAAAAAATCTGAAAACCCACTCCGTGGGAGTACCTCCTGTGCAGCTTCCCTTTGCAGGGCAGCTCACCGGATGACGGGATTGGGGCAAAGCCTTCAGGATCCCCAATCTTTGATGATAGGAGGGAAACCACGAGGTAACATCCCTGGGTCAGATTGCGGGAGAGTGTGTCGGAGTGGTGCTGAGGTGTCGTCCACCAGACGGCGGTCTCTTCAGGTGGGTGCCTGGAATGTCCTATCCCTAAGAGAGGATGATCACCTGTCTTTGTTATCATCTGAGCTCAAGCGTTTGGACATCGGGATTGCAGCTCTCTCTGAGGTTCGGAGACCGGATTGCGGCGAGATAATGGTGGGTGGTTACACCTACTATTGGTCTGGTTGCTCTGATGGTTACCATACCCAAGGAGTTGCTGTAGCTGTGTCCAATAAGCTGACCCCAATGATAATTGAGGTAACACCGGTCAATGATCGTATTATGAGATTAAGGATTTGTCACTCCTTAGGTGTCATTTCCCTGGTTTCTGTTTATGCTCCGACTGAGGCGAGTGATCTCACCGTGAAGGATGCATTCTCCTCCACACTCGAGTCTGTTGTTGACCAGTGCCCCAGACGAGATACACTTCTCGTCTTGGGGGATTTCAATGCATCGACTAGAACTGATAGGGATGGTTATGAGGTGTGTGTTGGTTCCCATGGGTCAGGAACTATGAAAGAGAATAGCACCAAGTTCCTTGACTTTGCAAGAAGTCATGGACTTAGGGTGGCTGGTTCATGGTTTCAGTGCCCACAAGCTCATCGCTGGACTTGGTATTCCAACGCTGGTGGTGCGGCAAAGGAGATTGACCATGTCCTCATTGACGGTCGCTGGAGGATGATCCAGAACTGCAGGGTCTAACGGAGTGCTCAGTTCCTCAATACTGACCACAGGCTTGTTGTAGCAACTCCAAAGCTGCACCTTAAATCCTGGAGAATGGTACCATCCCAGCCGAGGCTGGATGTTGGCAAGCTCAGGGATGAGAGAGTAGCTGAGGAGTTTGCGAACAGGCTGAGTGGACACTTGGGGGGTCTGGGTGCTTTGGGGGGGGGGGTCCTGAAGAGTTGTGGAGGGCCTCAAGACCAGCGTCCTTGATGTTGCCAGTGGATGTCTTGGAACTCACCGCAGGGCAAAGAAGAATTTTGTCTCTCAAGGGACACTGGATACCATTGACCAGAGCCGCAGGGCCAGGCTGAATGGCAGAGCTAAGCTGTTCAGGGAGATGAGGCGTAAAACTGTACGTGCACTGAGGGTGGAGAAGGAGGCCTATGTGCGAGGAATCTGTGAGGGGGTAGAGCATCACCTGTGGACAGGTGATTCGCGTGCCGCTTACAGGGGAATTCGTGCATTGCATTCATCCAAGCCCATCCCTCGAAGCACTGCAGTTAGAGCAGAGAGTGGTAGGCTCTTGACAGAGGAGTCTGAAGTGAAGGCCCGCTGGGCCGGTTACTTTGAGCGGTTGTACCGGGCTGTCGAGTTGGCCGTCAAGGGTGTTACAATCCCTGTTGCTGACCCTCGAATCGACTGTGGTCCACCTTCGCTTGTGGAAACACAGGCTGCGGTGAACCGGTTGAAACGGGGCAAAGTTCCAGGGATCTGTGGCATCCATGCTGAACTTCTCAAGGCTGGTGGAAATGCTGCACTCGTGTCGTTGCATGCAGTTTTGTGCTCTGCCTGGAACACAGGCATCATCCCAACTGATTGGAAGAGGGGCCTTGTTGTTCCTCTCTGGAAAGGGAAGGGTGATCGCCAAGACTGCAACAACTACCGAGGGGTGACGCTGTTCTCAGTGCCGGGCAAGGTCTTTGCTCAGATAATACTTGATAGGGTTCGCCACCATCTGCTTGAGCACCAGCGTCCAGAGCAGTCAGGCTTTACACCAAAGAGGTCAACGATTGACCATATCCTTGCTCTTCGTGTCCTCACCGAACGCAGATGAGAGCTTCGGCAGGGGCTGCTTGCAGCCTATGTTGATCTCTGTAAAGCGTTTGATTCAGTGAATCGGGATGTCCTCTGGAGGATTCTTGGTCTTCGTGGGGTGCCACCAAAACTGATCGATCTGATGTCTGAACTCTACTCTGGTACTGAGAGTGCTGTGAAGTGTGGTGGTACCATCTCTGACTTATTTCCAGTTGTTACTGGAGTTCGTCAGGGGTGTGTACTGGCCCCCACACTTTTCAGCACTTGTATGGACTGGATTTTACGGAGGATGTCGGAGAGATCAAGCTGCGGTGCATCGTTTGGGAATGTCAAGATCTCGGACCTTGATTTTGCAGATGATGCAGTCATCTTTGCGGAGACTTTAGATATCCTTTTGGGGGCCCACAAGGTGCTGAACGAGGAGTCGGAGCTGCTGGGATTACGGGTTTCTTGGGTCAAAACTAAGATCCAGGCTTTCCATGACATCTTGGATGCTGCTGTCCTGTCTATGTCTGTTTGTGGTGAGGATGTTGAGGTCGTGGAGAGATTCACTTACCTTGGCAGTGATATTCATGTCTCTGCTGGCTGTGAGTCAGAGGTCAATAGACGTCTGGGTTGGGTCTGGGGAGTCATGGATTCACTGGGTCATTAGGTGTGGCGCTGCCAGTACCTGTGCGGGAGGACGAAAGTCCGAATCTTCAGGTCCTTGGTACTTCCAGTCTTGCTCTATGGATGCGAGACTTGGACTCTGACCAAGGATCTGAGATGGAGACTTAATTCCTTTGGTACCAGGTCTCTTCGGAGAATCCTTGGTTATCGCTGGTCGGATTTTGTGTCCAACGAGTGGTTGCTGAGACTCGGATGAGATTTGTTACCTGCATAGTCCGTGAGCATCAGCTGCGGCTGTATGGACATGTGGCTCGTTTTCCTGACGCTGATCCTGCTCACCAGATTCTCTCAGCAGGGGAGTCTCGTGAGTGGAGGTGGCAAGTGGGCCGACCACGTGCCTCGTGGTTGCAGCAGGTTGACCATCATCTCAAGGAGATGGGGATGGGCCTGGCATCTGCCTGGGGGATGGCCAGACGGAGGCCCCTGGAGTATCGGCGGAAAGTGGACGCAGCGACGCGCTGTTCTGGCACATGCTCCCATACCTGACCTGACACTATTATCAATGATACATCCATTCTCATAAAAGCCATCAAAACACAAAGAACAACAAACCGGGGGTTGCGGGGATGCCCATTATCTCTGAGCACAGATGGGCGTATTCAGCCACACAGTCAGCTTGTGGTTGCGCATGGAGCACCTGGTCGAGCTTGGCAAACACCACCTGGCGTAGAGTGAATACTCCTGCAGGGGTAGACAGGGAAAATTGAGAGATTTTGCAACAAAAGAAACCAAAACAGGAAAGACAGATAATGCACTGTGTGTTCCAGTAAAACGATCACAATCTGAATTTGCACAGATCTTTGATGTTTTGCATCAACAACTAGAATGGCACTCGGTAGAACACGTACCCCCGCTAAGCTGCACAGTTTACGTTTTGCATCCCATTGATGGGCTGGATTTGCATCCGGACTTTCACCAAAATCTATATCAGCTTGTACTTGTCAACTACTCAACTCATCCACCAAGTTTGGTTATAATCCGTCCACAACTTTTTGAGATATCGTGCTATATATCGTTTTTGGCCCTATTTTTAAATGGTGAAGAATCACTTTAAAAATAAACATAGGGGCAATACCCTTGTGTGCTCACGTGGTAGCAGCTGGGTAAGATAACCAGGGAACCACTGGTAGACATGGACGACCCACAAAATATGTAATGGAGAAGAAAGTAAATACCTATGGATTATTTTTTTTAAACCACGAACAAACTTTAGTATGTCATGGGTGATGAAGGTTGTGGCCAAGTTTCATCGAAATTGTGAGTGTAGTTTTACAGAAGAAAGCAAATACCAATTTTGAGTGGTAATCTCCGTAGACCCCCTTAGCACCCAATTTTTTTAATGCCATAAACAAACTTTGGTAAATACATGGTGATGAACATTGTGGTAAAGTTTCATCCAAATCGTAAGTGCAGTTTCAGAGAAGTTGCGAGTAATTGTGGACAGACGGACGGATTGACGGACGTGCTATCCCATAGGCTCCCCGGAGCTACGTTCCAGGTGAGCTAAAAATAAAAAAAATGCCGAATCCAGATCTTCACCATAATTTAATTGTTTCGCCCTCACACACACACAACCTGTCCACCAAGTTCCATTTGAATCCACACAAACTTTTGAGATATCTTGCGATGTATCAATTTTGGCCCAATCTCAGTGGTGAAGAATCACCGAAGAAATTCTAGTGTTTGGATCCCGATCCAGATTGTCACGAAAATCTAATCAATTTGTCCTCGTCACAAACCCAACATGTCCACCAAATTTTGGCCAAATCCATCCTTCACTTTGAGATATTCTGCTCACAGACAAACAAACAAAAAAGATGTCATGCATAGCATGATATGTTTGAAAACCATAAAACAAGTTTGACCTTAAAAATAATTAGTGCTTGAATTAAATGACCAAATATGCAAATCCTCTTCAAACTTCAAGTGAATTGGATGAAAAATGACGATTTTTAAAATGTCATTTGTCGACTTTTTGGCCAATGACCTCAAAAATAAGAGCAGCAGCCAATAAGTAACCTTAAAATGGCAATATAAATTCGAGAATGTAATGTGTGTCATTGTAGATGACATATTTTACAATCTATGGGTAAGAGTCATGGTTTGCCTGTTTTATGACAGAACGTTGCTCCTCCCTGGTGCATGCTTCTAAGGGAGTCGCCATCTTGGAACTGCTCTCCTGATGTCATACGCTTGATGTTGCCAGATCTAAAACAGGCAAACATGACTCTTGCCCATAGATATAAGATATGTCTATAACTACACACATTGCATTCTCAAAGTGATATCGCCATTTTAAGGTTACTTATTGACTGCCCCGTGTACTTGTTCATTTAATTCAGTGACTGATGTGCAAATCCTGTTCAAATTTCTAGTCAATCGGATGAAAATTTATGATTTTATAAATTTGACAAAGTTGTTGACCCTTTTGACCTCAAAAACAATAGGTTCTTGCTTTTGACAAACTTTACCATGTGGTGAAGTTTTGTGAAGATCAGTTTAAAATTGTGACCTATAGGCGACTGACATACAAACAAGCAGACAGACAGACAGAGACATACACAGACGGAATAATGCACAAGACCAACCAATACACTTGAAAATCTTCTATTTTCACAAGTAACAAACAGACAGGGGTGAAAACATAACCTCCGTCCACCTTTGGCGATAGAGTTTAAAATGTGGTTTTTTTTTTAAACCTCAACTTTAACACGATGTATACCTTCAAAAGACTGTGCATTTTGCATAAACGTCCTTAAATGCAGATTTTTCCATCACTACTCAATGGGCTTTTGAAGAAAGGTATAAAATAATTTCAGCACGATTCATCGGATACTCCATTTGAATGGGAAAATGTATCACCCAAAAAAGAACCCAGCAATTCATTGACTCCATCGGCAGTGGGTTACCTCATGAGCTCTCAAATACTGTGTTCACATTACTGGTTTATGGTAAAGAGAAACAGGCACATCCAGGCAGAGGAAATGGTGCTTTCATTAGAGAATGGACAGCATCCAACAAATGCAAGCATACAAAAACAGGACTTAACAGCCTTTTCGAAAATCAACGTGGAGGACTGGGGATTCGACACTGCATCAGAAGGGACAATCAATTAATTATGTACGGCATAGAAAAAAAATGTTTGTGTGTTTTTTCACATAAAGATAAACATTCTTTGTAATGCAACGTGGGCATTAAATTAATAGTGAGAAAGGGATTCGTGCACGTTAAAGATAAGAAAATAGGCTTGCTTGATGAGAAACAAATACAGTATGTTGTTGTTCATCTTTCGGCTGCTCCCGTTAGGGGTCGCCACAGCGGATCATCCGTTATGATCCGCATCCTGATTTGGCACAGGTATTACGCCGGATGCCCTTCCTGACGCAACCCTGGTCGCCTCTTAAAACACAGGGATAAGGATTGGGTTTCGCCATGATTCCGGGCTGCCCTACACCCTCTCATAGAGCGGCCCAGCGCAGAGCTCCAGTCTTCAAGCGATCCTCCAACCCAAGCCTCTGAGTAGCCGGATTACAGGCGCACGCCACTACGCCCGGTGAGAAACAAATACAGTATACGTACAGGTAAAAACGGTCTAAATTGTCCTTCGCACCACTGTGTAACAAGCAGTGTGAATTTAATTGAGTATGTCGTGCAGCACGTCATTCTTACCTTTACGACACCATCACTGCATATTATAAAAGCACAGCTGTCAGAGTGAGCAATGCGTGCAATAGCATAACGAAGAACCTGAAGGATATTTTTATTTTTATATCACATCGAAAACGGTCAACAAGAATTAGTCCTTGAGAATGACTAATGCACCAATTATGCTGATATGCAAGGGTTTTGCAACAGCTATAAGCTGCTCTCATCTTTCTTGATATTTCCTATGTTTTTGCTTTGCCCCTCTCTCTATCTTTGGCAATATAGGTCTGTCAAGACTGTTGTCTCCATGACCACTGCACATCACCTATTTTGGCTCGAGGTTCATTGGAATGACTCTGTTGAGATTTCAACACCTCAAGCTGGAGGTCAAGCATTAAAAAAAAGCAGAGTAAAGAAAATTAAATAAATGTGATGGCTTCCATTCTTATTCTTCATCAACATCCACAATTATTCCCATGTTGTTGTGGGTTTGGCCAGGGGAAGCTTAGCCTAAGCCTTTCACAAACTGGCTGGCCAGGCCTGACATTCGACTCTGGTTAGGGCAGTAATTTGGAATTTGACCATGGTGCCAGAGATAGCTCACCTTCTCTTTGTGAAGCAATGGGACGGCTTTCCTAAATAACATCAAAAAAAAAGCAAAACTTCTCAAACAAGATAAAAAACACTGACCATAAAATGATAAAATCAAATCAAATCAAATCACAGAATATTGTAAAAATAAGATATTACAAATGCATTCTTGTTGAGATTAATTGATATATCACACTAACCATGTGTCTGAAAAAAATATTGTGATGGTTCTGGGAACCGAGACCTCCAGGCAATGGCACACAACATATAGCGGTTCCGGAGGTATTTATTTTATTATTATTCATTCCAGATAGTGTCCTTCCCTTGTGTCTAATAGGTTATAAAGAGAATAAGCGTTGTGAGGGATTACTTAGGTTTTCCCCATTCTTCCCAATTATCTTCTCCCTACACAACTGAGCACTTGCTGCTGGATGCCTAATTTGCATATGCACGCCAAAGCCTTGTTTGAACATATTGTTGTGAATTCGCGCCCGCCGGCGTGCGGACGGCCACGTAACTCGGATCGAGGCACGTCACCCACCGGACGGATAATTCAGTCGTGACTCTCTCGGACCAACGCTGGGAGCTCGTCACGAGTGGGGGTTTAACCTCACCACGATCGTGCCAATTGCCCACCCGCGCAGGATAGGGTCGCTCGCCAAATGCGATCTACCTAAGTACCTGCGCGAATGGTCGACCGGGCGATCGCACCTCACCGCAGGTCGACTCCGGACACGGGCCGCTTGGGCGGCCCGTTCCGTGCTATCGGGATAACCGAGCGGTGTTATCGCCGACCTGGACGGTTCAGATTAATTACCGGGCGTATTAAGCCCACTACGAACCCTTTACGTGAAGCAGGATGGAGGGTCAATAAAGAAAAGACGAAGCGAAACGGGAAAACAGTTCACACAATGCACATTTATTACGCGACACAGGAAAGCACACATATACAGCCAAACAGTCAAAATGCACCTATAGCAGTTAAAACAAAAGAAACAATGATGCAGAGTTACTACCGACTACGCGCACACACGGCAACACTTATACAGTTCTACTTTACAGATGGCGCTAACACACATTTACTCAAAATCAAAGGAAAGAAGCCACCCTCATAGACAAGGGGGCAGACGGGCCTGTAGGCCAATATGCGCGCGTGACCTGAAGGAGCGGCCAGGCCTGCGAGACCGGGGGGTCCTACCTGCGTCCTCGTGACGCGTTGGCGGACGAGCCGCAGATGTGGCCGCGTGGCTGTGCCCCGACTCCGTGATCCTTGGCGGGTTTCGTTGGCACGACGTTTGGAGTGGGGTGAGAACGGGGCCCCCTTGTTGCACTATCTCAGCGCGGGGGAAAGGGGGAATTGTTGACGCCCTGGGGGAGGGAGAATGGCTGGCTGGCTTGGGTCCTGCAACGAGCGATCTCACACCGCGATCTCGTCGCCGACCGCCGTCCTTCTCGCCTCGGACCCGAGCTCCTTGGCCTCTTCCCACAACTCTCCTCAGCCGACTTCAGAACCCAACTCGATGCCTTCGCCACCTGACTCCATTCTCTGCCACACCGATGACTCGACTCACTCTGCCCTGCCGACACACACACTGCTACTGCCACACTCTCCACGATTCGCCTTGCGCTCGCCGTTTTATAGGCCAGCAAGAGAAAACAATATGCAAATTTCCGGATCAGGATGACCTCGGGGGCGGAGCCCTGCTCACCCATTGGACGGAGGAAAAATGGGCGTGAACCTCCCTTGATCCTAGAATTTGCATATATCGATTTCACACAGACGCGCCTGGAGGCAGGGCCAAGCCGCTCCGCGCTTGCTGATTGGACGGATCAGAAGTGGGTGTGTAGTGTTCCCTCGGAAAGGCCGCTATTTGCACTCGTGGCTCGGTGCGTATCGTGAACGAGCCCAAGACAGTCCGACGCTCAGTGTTCACAGCTGGTGCGGGAATGGCCGTAGAAGGAGAGAGGTGAGGGTCGTGGAGGGTTTATCGGTGGTGGTTTGATGGTTATGGTGGTTGAGACGTGGTTGGTTCAAAATAAAGATAGAACAGAAAAACGGCTATCTCAAAGCGTCGCAGCCCGAATGAATCACATAAATTCCCTCCAAACAACAGGTTTGGGGCTAACTACACATGTACTTAGAGTTATCTCACCTACGGGCCCTGAATGGTGGTTTGCAAATTTCCACAGCCGTAACAATATGCACCACAAACAAACGGCCATTTCCACCACCATAGCCTTCTTCACCACAATGTCAGCGATAACCACCCTGCCTGCTTCAGATACACACCGGACTATATTTACATTCAAGATCACCATTCAAGCTCGCCTTTCCAGCCTTCTTCTATTGTCCACATAATCATCACCTCCCAACGATGCTTCGACTCCACAACCACAACAACCTCATACGTCTCAACACTACCCACCACCTTCCTGCAACTCAGGACCATCGTCTCGCCTTGCCCATGGACACCTTTAGTTCACGCCCAGACCCAAGCCCAGCACCGTTACAAACGGAGCCTTTTACACCAGGCGCAAGTGTGCGCTTCAAGTTCTCACATTCCTTGAACAGTGGAGACCGCCCTGCTATTCAGCAAACCATCTGCGCCCTTCCTGAGAATTCAAGAGACAGATGGGGACCGCTACACGTCGGGCCCATGTTGAGTCGGAAGCTGACATGAATGACACAGTCAGAGGACAACTGAAGGTGATTCTAGCCAGGCAACCTCGCATCACCCCAGAGTGCATCTGGACCAATAATAACATGACGCTCGGAGGAAAGAGGGTGGTGTGGGACCTGTGTTCCCAGGAACCACCTACACAAGAGTCAGGGATTCACGCTTGATCCCCCAAAACTCCACACACGACTATCCTCCCCTGCAGCCCTGAAGTATCGTCGCTGGAGCAAGGAATTGCAAGAGAGATTGCAAGGTGAGCTTCTGGAGTGAGAGCTGGTGGTGGTGGTTGCTGCAAGACAGAGTGATCATTGCACAGTTTGTGGATGTTTGCTGCTGAAAGGAACGGAACGCTGAGGAAGAGGACCAAGCACCAAGCAGTCTGGGTGCAGTACTGAGCGAGAGGAGAAATCAGCAATCATAGATGATAGATAGTTCTGACTCACACATCTACTGTGGATGCCCAAGAGCCATCATTGATGGCAAAGCCTGAAAAATCGCTCTTTTTAGAATGCCCACCGAGTCACACCCCATCTTTCACTCTGAACACCCGACACCATATTCCACTCACACCTCTTCATCGTGCACCCAGACACCCCCTTTTGCTCTTCATTAGCCCCCCCACCCCACCCCACTCCTACCCTTACCTTCCCTACACTTAGGACGAGCAAGTGTCCGCATGTACATGCCGGATAAGCTGGAGGCCACCAACGCCTCAGTTTTTCTTATCTCTCTTACTTGTCCACCATTCTGCAGAGTGATTCTGATGGTGCCTGTTATGTTAACTTAAGACCATGCAAGACAGATAGGTTGGTGTACAACGCTGCTCTTTGTCTCTTTACTACATGCATTTATATCATTGTATGTCTTTTGCCACACCATTTGAATACTGTATGTCCCTGCGATACAAATATCCACAGGTGAATAAACCCCTTGTATTGGCTGTGCTACATGCTTTTTCTCTTGCTTCCTGAAAAATAAACCAATGTCAGTTCAGTTCAACCTGCTCACAGCATCCTTAGTCTTTTCTTCCATTGGTCCAGCACAGTCCGCAGTATTGTTAGACGGGAAGTTTCACGCCATGTAATTTGCTCTCATGAGCCAGCGAGCACTCATGATCACTCAGCAGTAATCCAGAATGTGCACTGAGGGCATGAAACTTGGTTAATCTAGTCAGCTCCTCAGGTAAAGGGTGTTAGATGGGTAACCCTGTAAGAGTTGACGAAGTAATTGATGTTCATAGTTATCCGCAGCATATCAGCCTATAGGGCCAGGTGTTCTGGAGGAATCCGAATGCTTCCCCACGCGGTAATCCTCAAACCCAAATTCTGTAACAATAGGAATCTTCAACGAAATTTTGCAATGTTTTTTCATTTTTTTGTCCACATAAAACAAAAAAAATAAAGGGAGAAATAGAATGTGGCTCAGTACGTATGCAAATGTTTGCAGAGACCCCTTCCACCCCCCCCCCCCAAAAAAAACCCCTCCCTTCCTTTTTGCAGATGACTGATCAACATTGTGCTGTAAAATACCCCTATCCTCTTGCTAGGCAGAGAGTAGCTGTGTACATCACTCTGTTAATCTGAAAATTAGAGAATAGTCTGATAAATGGAGCACGTCCTTTAGTCTTGAAAATTCCCAGGTCTCACCCCATCACTCATGAAGGATCAACAAACAAACCAACCCATCTATTTCCTTGGTCACTGGATGAGGTTTAGCCTCTTGAACTTCAAGGCCTAAGCAAGCCACAGACTTGGCACCCCCTGCTTTTCCATATCATTCCTTGGAAAATCAGAATGCCTCAACCAACCAAGGCATTTATGTGTAGTTCAAGGGAGTGTTGCTCTCACTTGTGGGCTGGCAACATTGCACCAGATTTGGCTCTCCTGGATTCTGTGGCATATAAAGCTTTCAAAATTATTTGTATCTCCTGAGAGGAGGTCACAGGTCAATGGCCTCTGCTTTTTGGGAGTTTTTTTTACTGCATCTCCTCTGGTCTCGCTCCTCCAGGATTAATGTATTCTTCCAGTAACTGCCACATGGTTAAGTTCCAAAAATCCAGGATTTATACACACCTCCACTCTTTTGTTTCTTTTCCTCCCGTTTTTTGGACTGCCTTCTGGAGGTGGTTCAATTGCACTTTTCTGTGTAGAGATTCAAGCAGGTGGTGAACCACCATTTAATATCATCTCTATCCCGACCAGCAATCTCTTCTACCATTAACCCTATCCTACAAGGTCGAGGTAGATATTTGGGTATTTTCGGATCTGTAATTTAGGGACACTCCACAGGGTGTGTGCGTGTGTGCATGCCTGCATGCTTGGTTACGCGAGCGTGGTGGTGGAAAGTTTCATCCCGTATCTTGGAGGTTTTAATTTTTAACCTCAGCAACATACAAGCGATCATGTTTCCTTTTGTCCTCGTGACTGTTTCTAAGGCAATTAGTTATTTTATATGACTCTGTGTGCTTTCTCTTTGTGTGTTTCAAAGCCAAATACATTTGATAACACCCAATTTCTGAGCCATTCGCCATATTAACGTGCTTTCTCAATTACAGAGTCAAATGTTTCTCCGCCTGTCACACGCCGTGTGTGTGTGTGTGTGTGTGTGTGTGTGTGTGTGTGTGTGTGTGTGTGTGTGTGTGTGTGTGTGTGTGTGTGTGTGTGCAATTCTCTGTTAACTCCCCTACCACAACTACCACTGTCTGTCTGTCTGTCTCTCTCCTGTATATTGACCAGAAGTTCTCTTCAGCTTGACTATACAGTTGAAATAAAGAATAAAATACCACCCTCAAGCCCCCCTCCCCCTCCATTCAAAAAAAAAAAAACACTGATAAAAAGAAAGCCAAACAGCAAGAAACAGGGAGCACAGTGATTGGGTACCAATGTTGGCGAGACGTGAAGCCAGGAGCTTGTCCAAGAGTTCATTTGGGATGGAATGACCATCACGGTAATGCTGTGACATGCGTATCAGTGGTGCACGTTCCCACACCCAGTTCTCCAGCATTTGTGATGGCGCTTCTACAAAATCACGCTCCACATTTATCCCAGAAAACTTGGCAAAGTCTGCCTGCAGAGAGAATGTAGGGAAAAGTGAACAATGCAAGAACCGCAAGAACACTGCAATAAAATGTGTGCAGCCACAATTTCACATGAGTTGCGCCTGTGTAATCCAGCATAAGTTGCAAGTTTGAAGACCAAAAGACATAGCAGAGTAGAAGTTAGTGCAAATTTGGATGACAAAGGAAGCAGGGTGGTTATCGGAGACACAAGACAAAGTGAGTGGCATAGCAGGAAGAGATAATGATTAAGTGAAAGGATGAAAAATCTTACCAGAGTAGGAAGCTGTCTGCATACCTGAGCACAGATTTGATGCATCACATGACCAAACTCATGGAAGTATGTTTCAACTTCATCGTGCTGCAGTTGGGCTGGAGCTGAGGCAGTGGGCCGCGTGAAATTAGCCAACATGGCAGATACAGCAACCTGACGTCGCCCGTCGGGCAAAAGGCAGCCTGGCTGAAGGCCGAAGCAAGCTGCATGGCCATATTTACCTTCACTGTGGAAAGAGAATAAAGAGTGAAACAGAGGCAAAAACTTACAAAAAAAAAAAACATTAAAGGAAGATGACCACAGTGTTAACCAATTGACATTTAACAAAGTCCATAAGGACAACTTTAGATGTTTAATGAAAAAAAAAACGTTTATTGAATGATTCTTTCATCTAAGGAACCGAGCACATGATTATTCCATCGACTTCTGTGCACAAAATATACACTAGCCCACAGAGTGAAAAAATGAGGCCCAACAGATAAGTAGACCATCTTCAACCTACGACAAGACCTATCTGTTTATTCTAAGCAAGTCCAAACTCTTCCGATTTTAACTCAATTATAGTCTTGTTGGAACCGCATAAGTATACTTGGTGAACAGTACATTTGTACATGATAAAATTCAATAATAAAACAAAAACAGGACCACTGGACCTGAAGCTTATCTGGGCCCTGGCCTAAAGTTGTCAACGAAATTTGGTAGCATTCTGACGAGTGGGTCTGGAGAGGAATGTTTTTGAAGGATTTTACATGATTTTCCCAAACATTTAAAAAGTCTACCATTTTGACACACTTCCTGTCATGTGATCAGCATTTCCAGCAATTTAACATCCCTATGGCCTAATTTTGTAATCCAAATTTTGTAGCATTCTGACTGGTGAATCAGAAGAAGATTTTGGAAGGAATTTGCAGGACCGCCATTTTGACACTTCCGGTCAAGTGATCAGCATGGCCACCACAATTTAACATGAGCATTGTGCCACAATGTTGTTACCCAAATTTGGTAGCATTCTGTCTGGTGGGTCTGGAGAAGAATATTTTTGAAGTAATTTACACAATTTTCCCCGAAATTGACCAAGTCGGCCATTTTGACACTTCCGGTCATGTGATCGGTGTGACTTCGGCATTTTAACATCAGAACCGTGTCCAAATGTTCATCAAATTTGGTCGCATTCTGACTGGTGGATCAAGAGAAGATTTTGGAAGGAATTTACGAAGTCGGCCATTTTGACATACCTGAAGTCATGTGACCAGAACGAGCCTTGCAATTCCTGTTACCAGTCAGGAGAGGAACGTTGCTATTACCAGTCAGGAGAGGAACGTTGCTATTACCAGTCAGGAGAGGAACGTTGCTATTACCAGTCTTGAGAGGAACGTTGCTATTACCAGTCAGGAGAGGAACGTTGCTATTACCAGTCAGGAGGAATTTAAATTCCAGATAAGCTAAGAAAATAAAACAAATGCAAATGTATTACAGAGCCTGACCGTGGGTGCAGATCGAGGTAGAAGTAGCCAAGTGTATCGCCTGAGGCTGAATCCAAGACACGATAAAGGTTGACTTCCTCATGCCAGGCTTTAGCATCGTCTTGCAGCTCGAAGCGCAGGCCGAGCAGTTCTTGATAGATTTCCATAAGGCCCTGAGTGACAACCTAGACAGACATGCCATTGAGTGTTAAGTGAAACGGGCTAAGCAAAGTTCTTTGCCGAGAGACACATGAAAATCAGGAAAGTAGCGAAGAACAAGTAAACTGTTGAAGTGTGAAATAATGGTAAAACACTTAAAATTGATAAAAGGCACTATACGTTAGCAGCATCAACATATAATAATTTGTCATTCGCTGACGTCATTACGTCTGTCGTCGACAGACCGTCATCACCGAGAGGCGTAATGCCACTCCTAGAAAACAGCGTCTGCAATGTAAAACCCTCTTCTGCACATGCTGACTACCTCAGATGGTGAATTTGATACAAAAAAAGGTAACAAGAAACATTGTATTTAAAGTTAAGATTTATTTAAAAAATATATTATTTCTGTTAACGTCTGCGCGTAATTTTACATTTCTCAACCGTCATCGTTACCTGTGTTTGTGTCTTGCATGTGTGATCTTCAAATTAAAGCGTCCAGCGGTGTTCGATCATCGGATGTGCGCCAAAAAGTGCCGTTCATTGAAATTTGCATTCTGATTCTCGGTCACCCTCCACTGCTCCTGTTCAGTCTCGGACTAGGCCTATATCATGTTAAACGTGCCCCATCAGATGCCAACCTTCCAGTCACACTGCAGAGGATGTAATTTCCAGTCACTCGCATACTCGATGACCATAAACAAATCCCAGGGCCAAACATTTGACAAACTCGGAAAATACCTCCCAGCACCTGTGTTCTCCCATGGCCAACTATGTGTTGCATTTTCACGTGCAAGAGGTTACGCCTATATATCTATCAAAGTGGACAATAATTCCTCACAATGATGATTCAGCAACGAGACACTCATCCAAAATGCCATCTACAGGGAGGTCCTTTAGAAAACCAAGAACAAGTAACCATCGCGCATCACATCCCAAATGACACCCTCCCCAGCTTCCCATAACATCAACTATTATTCCTCATCCACCTTTTGCCACCCATTCAAGTCCGTGCGGAGCATGGGTATATGCAAGTAATAATAAATGTCAGTATGTTTGTCAGTGTATTGCCTCTATAAATCCAAAATCATGAAACCGAGCAGCCTGAAACTTTGCATGCATACCAAATGAATCCAAGGAAGTGCATGAGTGAAAATTGGGTGTTTGTGTTAAGTAAAACACCCCTATTTAATTACATCCTTCATCAGGCGATCCTCGGGCACCTCCATGCATACCAGATCACCTTGCTCTCCCACGCTGGGGTCTTAATTCGCCATTTTGTTCAGCCTGCTCAACAATGCCTCGAGTTGGAACAGGCCACTACTACTACTCACTACTCAGCGGACGCATCCGAGATAGAGTTCACAATGCCGCGCCATGAGTCTCTGTCCATCATCAGTGTCTGCATGTCCGCGATGTCATGCTGGATATCACTTGCTATGCAGTTGATGTAGTTCAGTGGCCTTCTTCCTCTGGTTGGGCAAGGCAATCTCAAGAAGATCACGTCAGATATAATTTGGTCTTTGGCGCGGAAACAGTGACCAGTAACTTGTGTTCTGCGACGAGCGAAAATGGTAGAAATGGGTGGTATGTCTCCGTAGATCTCTGCTTTTGTTCTGTGTTCCTGCCAGCTGATGTTCTGAACTCTCATAAGAAGCCGAGTATATGTGCCATCGAGCCGGTCCTGCAGGGCCTTCTTCATGGTCCATATCTTTGATCCATATAAGAGTATGTTCTCTACGCAAGCTCTAAAGAATGCAAGTTTGGTAGATCTTGAAAAGGAACAGGCCATAATTAATGACAAAGCACTCAAAATATTTTTTTTTCTTTCCTCACTCATATTATGACATGGAAAGGTTCGCGTTGGCGCACAGTTTTAACTTCGGCATTCCCAACCAGAATATCAAGAGGGAAGACATTTTTGCCGAGTTTGAACTCCTGCATTCTCAACGATCAACACATCAGGCTGTATCAAACAAAGCAGACCAGGTGCTTAGGGCTAGACTATCGGACCTCGCGCATGCGTACTGTGGAATCCCGAATGACATCGCGGATTTTCACATGCAAAGGGATGTTCTCTTGGCAATGCAAAGATTGAGGAGGAATGCTGCCATTCACATCTGTAAACCGGATAAAGGCACCGGAGTGGTAATCATGAATAAGATTGATTACATCGACAAGATGATGGACATCCTGAAAGACGAAACCAAATTTAAATTTCTGGGCGGTGTAACGGAACATGATCGCATGCCTCAGGTGGAAGGTCAGATCGTCAAACGACTGTTGCAGCTTCTCAAACGTGGAGAACTATCAAAGGAGGTGTACGACAGAATTAAACCTGTTGGAGCCCAACGTCCAAAATTGTACGGCCTGCTGAAGATTCACAAGGAGAATATCCCGCGAAGACCAACACTGTCCATGGTGCGATCGGCACAACATGAACTTGCTAAGTGGTTGGGAGAGGTACTGCAACCAGTATTGGATTCACTTTCTCATTTCGTGGTGAAGGATTCCTTCACATTTGCAGAATCAATTAGAGCTAAAACACCGACAAGTGAGGACAACATCATGGCATCCTTTGATATTAAAAGTTTGTTCACGAATGTACCATTGATGGAGACGATCGAGATATGCGCACAATTGCTCTATCACACCGATCTGGAACAACCGATGATCTCAGAACACGTCTTCGTGGAATTAATGAACACAGCAACAAGGGAGGTGGAATTCAGTTTTAACAACATGATGCATGTTCAAACGGACGGTGTGGCCATGGGTTCTCCATTAGGCCCAGCTCTTGCAAATATCTTTGTTCGCCCTCACAAAATGCAGAAACTTACTGGTCAGCAAGGGGTCGATTCCCCCATCATATACTGTCGGTATGTTGATGATATTTTTGCTTTGTTTGAGTCTCGGACGGCATGTGACGATTTCCAGGCATGGCTCAACACTCTCCATCCAGCGCTGAAGTTTACCAAGGAGCTGGAATCGTCAAATACATTACCGTTTTTGGACGTGTTGGTTGATAGATCCAACCTCGGTTTTTACAACATCCGTCTACCGGAAGCCGACTTTTACAGGACAGTATACTCGCTGGGACTCCTACAGCTCCACGAGAAACAAAATTGCCTTGATCAATATCCTGGTTAACAGAGCACAGAGGATTTGTTCACCTTGTGATCTTCCTGCTGAAATTGACAAAATCATGAATATACTTGGTGAAAATGGTTATCCTGAGCATATAGTTAAGAGATACATACACAAGTTTCCAAACATGACAAGAGATCAGAAGATTGGTCCAGGCAAATGTCCAGTCTATATCAGGATGCCCTGGAAAGGGCAATCATCACGAAGGTTTGAAGTACAAATCAAACAAATTGTGTCCAACACATTTCTGACTGTGCATCCCCGAGTAATCTTTACCTCTCACCGTTTGCTGACATCAGTCAACAAGGATGTGCTACCCACCTCACAAACCAGCAATGTTATTTATGAGTTTAAGTGCCGATGTGAAGCTCGGTACGTGGGCCGCACAACACTAAGATTGGCTGATCGGATCAAACACGTCCCCTTGGCGATTTGAAGAAAGATTGTGAGGGTTGGAACACAACCAGTGCGAGCATGTAGAAATATCCAGCAACCACCGGCCACTGTATCTGCTTCATCTGCCATTGCACAGCACCTGGTTGCCAACCCTATCTGGGCAGACCAGTACAATGCAGATATGTTCAGGATATTGAGCCGAGGTCAGAGCTCATTTCATTTATGTATGTTGGAAGCAACCTTCATCCTTACCACTGATCCATTATTATGTCGTCAAAAGGAATTTGTACGATCTCTGTGTCTCTTTCAGCATGGAAAGATCAAGGAAAGTATGGTAACAAATGGTGAAGGGACCTTAGGGGAAACCCATCCCCCCTCTCTCCAGGATGTGGTTGCAAACGTCAATCATCGACGAACTATGCTCCAGTCAATGGGAGCTCGAGGTGAAGATGATGAACCGACCAATGGGCGTTTGGATTAACCGTGATGTCAATACGGTTGAACCAATCAGCGTCTACCTTATTGAGACTGCGTATAAAGCACGCGCCTTCACTTCCTCCATCATTTGCTGCGATTTTTACCCTGAAGAGTACAGCACGAAAAGCTTCAGTCACTATTATGTCGTGTTTGTTTGTATCCATATTAAAGCACAACATATTCTCTCTGCTAACTCCCCTACCCTCACTCCTCTTTCTCTTTGTCCCATCCTTGCTCCACCCCCTCCGAAAACAGTGCAGCATCCTCCCACATCTATCTCTATCCAAACATATCTGGACGGTCGTTATGCCTGAATGGTGGTTATCTCCATATGTATCCGGACGGTGGTTTTGTCCGGACGGATCCTCCCCTCCCCCTCCCCTGACGCTTTTTTCCCCTCCCTTCATGCTGCCTTCCCTTCCCCTACTCCTCCTCACCCCCTTACGCCTCCTTGGATCCCCGACACCTCCTCCTTCCTCAGCCTTGTCTATTAATTACATACTATTGGAATGTACCTTTTAAACTTTTTGACCCTTTTGACTGATGAGACCCCCTTGGACCTCTGAAGACCCTTAAGATCCCCAAAACCCAAAAGACCCCTATGTCCACAAAGATCCTAAACACCCTTTAACACCTCAAAGCCCCTTCAGATCCATTGAAAGCTCAAAGCCCCTTCAGACTCAAAAGACCCTTTCAGACTCCAAAGACCCCTTTTACCTTTAAAATCCTTTCCACACCTTTAGATCCTTTCACCATTTCAACCCGGGAACCTTCAGACCTTTACATCCCTGAAGTCCCTCGAGACCCATGATACCTTTACATCATATAGACCCCTTACACCCTTCAGACAGATTAGAGCGCTTGGACACTTGACCATTGAGAGCCTGAGAGCACTTCAACCTTTTTAGACACTATTTTAGACTAGAGATATTAGACTGTTTCAACCTCTTGTGTATGATCACTTTGAGGTGTGCACTCTCAAACGATGACATATTCTACCAATTATGGCACTTGCGTTTTTCGAGACTTTTTTGAGTTCCCCCTAAATTCAATAACTCCACTGATGATGATACAAAACACCTGCTATTCGTGCCAAATGGCCATAATTATGAGACCAACTGAAATAATGAAACAATATTTAAATATCTGATTATTTATTTTAATATTTTGGATTCTGATGGCAGTAAATTGTCAGAAATTGCATTTCGTTCTCAACACCAGGATCCAATATAATGGCGTACAACTAACCACGTGCATATTCAATATTGACGGTTGATTTCGCAAAACAATCCTCTATTCTTACCGAATGTAATAACAAACACTTGTAAAATATCATAAGCAAACCACAATGCAATTCCCCCTCCCTTTATTTTTCATCACAAAAGTGTGCAAAAATTACTTGCATTATTATTTTGATTATCCAGAATATATTGTAAATAATGTTGTCTTATTTGCTTTGGATAGTCCTGCATGTATCTGAAGGAAACAAAATCACAGTTTCTACACAAATTCCCTCAATCATAAAGTGTAGTAGACGACCCGTGAACCCGTTAGGTTCCCAATGACAGCGATTGATGAAAAAAATCGTATCAAGAAAAATAAATGATAGCTCCAGCGAACAAAATTTTAATATTATTTACTGGTCAAACTTTAACTTGAAGAAAATTTGAGCATTTTACCTCAGGAGTCATCGTTCAGCCAACCCGTTTCTCAAGGTATCTCAACACATTCTCCATGGTTTGTCCTCGCGCTTTATGGATCGTCATACCAAAACTTCACTGAATCAGGAATTGATTTTTAAATAATTTCATTCATTGTCCGATTTGAACGAAACTTTATACTGCACACCACAGGTGAATGCTGAGTCAGGTGGCCCTAATTTTTTTGCGCTGTCGTGTACCGTTTTGGCTGTATTTTGGGAACATACATACAAGAAGAGAGTTTTAGTAATATATAGACGAGATGACCCGTGAACCCGTTGGGTTCCCGTTGTGACAGCAGTTGATGAAAAAAATCATCTCAAGAAAAATAAAAGATAGTTCCAGCAAACTATACCGCTGAGGTTGTTTGTATTGACCAAATACTCCCGAAGAGTACTTGACTGAATCGGGAATTGATTTTTTATTAATTTTTTTCATTGCCAGATTTGAACAAACTTGAATAGCACACCGCAGGCAAATGGTGAGTAAGGTGGCACTAAAATTTTTGTGCAACCGTGTACCGTTTTGGCTGTATTTCGGGAACATACATACATACATATATACAAGATGAGAGTTTTAGTAATATATATATATATATATATATATATATATATATATATATATATATATATATATATATATATATATATATATATATATATACATATACATAAGATGAAAGTTTTAGTAATATATAGGAGGTGTGTTCAAAAAGTATCCAACCTTAATTTTTCGTGCGTAAACAAATGAAGCTAGGGAGGCGTGGTTTGGTGCACGTATGTGGGCGATCCTAATTCGTATGCGTGAATATTTTCCCGCCCGCAGAAGCTGTCGGTCGCCGACAGACCACCGATGAGTGAGGAAGTGTAAGTGAGTGCCGTCGGATTTTCGTTTTTGACAAAATGACGGAAAAACTTGAACAACGCTACTGCATCAAATTTCCTGTAAAGCTTGGCGATTCCCAAGTGGAAACGATCCGCAAGATTCAACAGGTCTTTGGGAACGAAGCAATGGGCACCACACATATAAAAGAGTGGTACAACAGCTTCAAAGATGGTCGCACATCAGTGGAAAGTGAAGCACGTTCTGGTAGGCCCTCAACATCCCAAAATGAGATCGTCATTGACCAAGTGAGGACCCTGCTGATGCAGGATCGTCAAATCACGATCAGAGAACTTGCAGACGAGGCGGGCGTCAGCATTGGATCCGTTCATTCTTTTGTGACTGAGGATTTGGGCTTAAGGAGAATCTCAGCGAAGTTCGTGCCAAAGCTGCAAACGATCGAGCAGAAGCAACTCCGTTTGGAGATCGCACAGGACATGCTGGAGACTGTGAACAGCGATCCCAACTTCTTCAACACAGTGATCACTGGCGATGAGACCACAGTGATCCGTCATTTTGTCAAAAACGAAAATCCGACGGTGCTCACTTACACTTCCTCACTCATCGGCGGTCTGTCGGCGATTGACAGCTTCTGCAGGCGGGAAAATATTCATGCATACGAATTAGGATCACCCACATACGTGCACCAAACCACGCCTTCCGAGCTTCATTTGTTTACGCACGAAAAATTAAGGTTGGATACTTTTTGAACACACCTCGTGTGTGTGTGTGTGTGTGTGTGTGTGTGTGTGTGTGTGTGTGTGTGTGTGTGTGTGTGTGTGTGTGTATGTGTATGTGTATATATATATATATATATATATATATATATATATATATATATATATATATATATATATATATATATATATATATATATATATATATATATATATATATATATACATATATATATACACATATATATGCCTGGTGTTGGCTTAATGGTTAGGGTGGTGGGCTTAGGAACCGAGTATCCTGAGTTCAAATCCCACTCGGCTGTTGAATTAATACCAGGTGGGGTTGACTCTGCCTGTCATCCTTCCAAGGTCGGCAAAATGAGTGCCAGTATGCTGGTATCCTGTGTCGGAGTGGCGACCCGTCCAGGATTGTGCCCAATAGCCAAGGAGACTGCTTCGGCAGCACCAACGCTCTGCACAGAGTATGGTCCCAGTGGATGGATGGATACATATATATATATATATATATATATATATATATATATATATATATACATATATATATATATATATATACATATATACATATATATATATACATACACATATATATATATATATATATACATATATACATACACACACAAGATGAGAGTTTTAGTAATACATCGATAGATTTATAGCTGTGGTACAAGTCTGCATCACATTTTTCCTCGTCAAACATATTGCAGTTAATGGTGCCGAGGAACACTTGTCTGCAACCACACGGTGGGCTGTTTTTAACATGTTCAGTGTAGCGGCGCACATTTGTTTGTTCTACATGCACTTATCAATAACTCTGTGCAGGCTTATAGTACAAGTTCTCAGGTCATGAATTGAGGGTGCAGCGAATGATTGATTTCATCTTCGTCACATAGACATTGCATTGGTAAATTGTTGTCATCTCACAGTTATACTCACAATTGTGAACAATATATATATATATATATATATATATATATATATATATATATATATATATATATAAAAATGTTTTTTTGACACCAAATACAGCTCTTTTGTGTCATTATTACCAGTTATTGTATTTTATGCACCTATCAGTTTTCTAAAGTCTCATATTTCGGTCATGCTGTCTGATTCATTGAATGGCTCATTCCGTCCAACAAACGAAGGAGCAAACGCGACACCGTTATAAGAAATTATTTGTATTTCAATAATATTAATGGGTAAACAATGCTAAGTCATTACAGACACTGACAAAAATAGAGAAACATAACTGCAATTAGATTGCTTTAAATAAATAGAAAAAAAACATTTCAGGGTTCAATTCTAATCATCTGAAGGTTAAGGGAACACCCACTCCCTGCCTCCCCCCCCCCAAAAGTTATCTTTGTTTTTCTTGTAACATTAATGATCAGCTGTGATGGGTCGAGTCATTATCATTACAAGGAAATATAACAGGTGGAGGCCATTCAGCCCATCATGCTTGCACGAACACCATCATAATTTATCCACACAAGATTCAAGGAAGAAAATGCAAAAACAAAAAATGAAAATTAATTTTAAAAATTATATATTTTTAAAGTTTTTGTCGTTTTTGCATTTTGTTCTTCTTCTGCTTTTTCTTCTTCCCCTCCGAGGAGGGGGCATGGGCTTGGTTAAAAACATACATCAACCACACAACACCCCTTGACAAGACCCCCAACAACAGCACTTCGTACACAGGCACACAATCACCCATCAATGCTCAAACGACCTAAAAGTCCTGCCAACATCCACATACCCCTCTATCTCCATAATTTCCAGGTTACCCATCTAATTCTAATTTAAACTTATCCACTGTTTCTGCTGCCACTACCTTTCCAGGGAGGTCATGTCATGCATTAACGACTCTGTAAAAGTCCCCTGCCTTGCTACCATCTTAACTCTCCTCTTCTTTACTCTCAGGCTATGGCCCCTGGTCGTATCACCGTCGACCCTGTTGAACAATTCATCTGCACTTATCATATCTCCTCTATCATATGTCCTCGAAACCACCTTCTTTTAAGTGAATAAAGCCTTGTCTCCTTCAGCCGCTCCTCATAGCTAAGTCGAGCTAGGCCCGGAATCAATCTCGTAGCTGAACCCCCTCTATGGCATCGATGTCCTTCCTGAATTGTGGTGACCAAAACTGCACATAATATTCTAGATGTGGCCCTCACTAAATTCCTGTACAATGTTAACACCACCTCTTTTGATTTAAAAATGATCCCCTCCGAATACAGCCTAAAACCCTCTTTGCTTTACCTATAGCTGCCTGGCACTGTGCTGCCTGCTTATCTCCCACATCCATTACCACACCCAGATCCTTCTCCTGTGTGACACAAATATATATATATATATATATATATATATATATATATATATATATATATATATATATATATATATATATTACCACCCCTGTGTGTCATTGGTGAAAATGCAGAATTTTTGAGATGGGGGGGGGGGGTTGGTCTGGGGCATTCTCCCCTCATAAAATATTGAAAAACTAATGTTAAAGTGTGCATTTTGGGGGTGATCCTGTCCAAATAATAACAAAAAAAACTGTGCAAATAAAAGTGATATTTGGGGAAATTTTTGTTTTTTATTTTTTATTTCACCTGAACATCCATTGCTGGGAAGATTATTTTCAGTTGGGACAGCATTTTGTTATAAAATAAATGAATACTGAATACCATTTACCTTTTCAGGACTTTCAATACAAGTGTTTTAATTAAGAAATTAATGATTTATTTAAATTCTGCAATTAATCAATCGATTATTGTACACCGCTCCCTCCCAATTCCGACTATGTGCTGTAAGGCAGCATCGCCAGGCGCTGAAGGTGCCCCCAGCAATGTCACGTGCTGGAGGATTGTTATGTATTTATTTGTCATGGGGGTGTGTACTTTCAATGTCTCGCTAATTGTTATTATATATATATATATATATATATATATATATATATATATATATATATATATATATATATATATATATATATATATATATATACACACACACACACACACACACACACACACACATATACACACACACACACACACACACACACACATATACATATACATATACATACATAATTACATTGTTGCGGTCACGGGTACCGAAACACCAGCTTGTCACTCAGCGGATTAAGCCCCGGTTGTCCTCGGTAGAGCCGGACCTGGGACCACTGCTCGCAATTAACGTTGTGGTACGGTGGGTTGTTTTAGAACCACGAACGCCACCCAGTCAACCACGAGTTCCAGTGTCCACCGTCTAATTATTCCATTTAACTAAAGGTCACGTGGTTACCTGAGCGGGGAGCGCGCCCTCGGCAAAGCACCAATGTTATCTCGATTAGATTTTAATTAGGGCTGCCGAGTGTTTTAACTGTTGGTAAGTGCCGATGATTTTTGATCAAATCTGTGATAATTACCTCCCAGTCTATCAAGGTTCGGACAATGCTCGACCAATGGAAGGAAAGGACAAACACGGACAGGTTGGAAATCGACAAATAATTTATTAATAATAAAATAAATAAAATAAATTTTTTATTTCCTGAGGTAAATAAAGAACGAATTTCAAAGCAAAATCAATCAAAATGCCAGGAAAGAGACAGAGCAGATGCTTCTCAGGGGTGGACTTGCTTACAGATAAACACAGACAGGGGTACCCAGCAGATCATTCAGGGGAAGGGGTGGGGGAAGAATCATCTCGCTCACGAGAAAGTCGTCCGTGAAGCGAAAACGTCCTGGAATGCGTGCGTGCGTGTCACGTCGGTCGCCAGCACCCAGCTTTGCCGTGCACCCTCTCGCGGGGCAGCCTAGAATGCCCGTCGAAGTCTGGAAGGCACTGAGATCATCCGTCGCGGATTTCGACCCTGGTGTTGTTGGTGATCGACCCGTGCCTCACTTGTTGGCGGCGCTGCTCACACCAACACGTGCACCACACACTCACTTGCCCAAGCACTGGGAAGGACGAATTGTCTCGTTGTTGGCGCTGGTCAGACACCCACACGTGCACCACACGCTCGCTTGCCCAAGCACTGGGAAGGACGAATTTTGTCGTTGTTGGTGCTGGTCAGACACCCACACGCGCACCACACGCTCACTTGCCCAAGCACTGGGAAGGACGAATTGTCTCGTTGGTGCTGGTCAGACACCCACACGTGCACCACACGCTCACTTGCCCAAGCACTGGGAAGGACGAATTGTCTCGTTGTTGGTGCTGGTCAGACACCCACTTCTTGCTGGCTTCTCTCACCCTTTGCTTTTTCCTCTCTCCTTTCACTTTTTATATTTCCTCTTTCGCTTTTCTCTTCACACTTTTTCTCTCCTCTTTTCTCCTCAGAACATACCTCTCGCTCGTTTTTATATCTCAGGGCCGTCTCCGCAGGTCAGTCCCCCCCCCCTCACCTCGCCCCACTGGTGCATGGTTACCATGACCACCTGTGCGCTCTCAAAAAAGGCGGGCGTCAGAGCTCGCGAAAGAATGTTGATGAGGAAAAATGAGGGCAGGCTTCAGAGCTCATGAAAAAAATGTGTGTAAACGTCTGTCGTAAAAAAAAAGCTTCCCATAAGAGAGGGGATCGATCCTTTACCCTTCTCAACGCATCACATTTAAGATCCCATTAGACATGGGGTTAATCTGAACATGCATTTAAGGAAATAACTGTCTGAGGACCTGGATGTGTGGATACATTCATCAGACCAGATTCTGAAATCCGTAACAATATACAGTGAAACCTCGTTCAACCGCCAGCGCTGAGACACGGTCGTACGTGGCGGTTATGCGAGGGGGGTTGCTAGAAGGGATTCAGATATCCGATATCAATGTCACAGTCTGTCCGTGCCTCTACACAGGCATCCACGTGTGCCAGAATTGATCTATTGGGGGCGCGTTTCAACAGTCTTTCGAGTTTATTTTACCTTCTATTCCATCCTGTTTGGATTAAGGGATAAGAAATGGATAAAAAAATATATAATATATAAACTACATGTACGCCAGACACAGGCCTATTCACATGTACGTACTGTATTTGTTTCTGCAGACATGTTTAAAAAAAAAACAGAGCTCAAAGTCATGGGCTCATAGTTATTGTGCATATCATTTGCTCATGCCATGATAAGGAACTGAAGATCGTAAATTACAATCTGTACAAGTGTTTTGATTACCACTGAACACATTCGTCAAATTACTGGTGAAATGGAAAGGCCGACCAAAAATACAATAGAACTGTCCATATTGAACAATGATGACTAAGGTTATTTTTAGATGATTGCACAATATTTGTGATGTGGCGAAGTACAGGCGATCGCTGGCTGTTAGCGCTGGCGGATAAACGAGGGTGTTTTTCATTGTTATAAGTACTTATGTACTGGGAAAACGTTGGCGGATGGCGGTGGCAGATCGTAATTGAAAAATGCATTATGGAAAATGGGGAAACCCTGATTTCCATGCGGAAAGCGATGGCGGCGGTTAATCGAGATAACACTGTACATAACATGTAAATATATATTTGTTATTTATAACTTTGCACATTTTGCACTTTAAAATCGCTTTTAAATTTTTCTCTTCCAAGAAATGATAGCTACCCCGGCATCTAAGCTGCCATACGCAAGAAGAATCCATTCTGCTGAATTTGCATGTTTTGTCTGTACCCATCATTATGTTAAATATCTCCATCAGATCATCTCGCCTCCTTTCTCATGTAAAAAGTCCTGTCTCTTTATCGCTTCTCATAGCGTAGTCCAGCTGGACCCCGGATAAATCCAATTGTTCTACGCTCTTAATGGCAGCTCTGTCCTTCCTCAAATGGAAGGACAGCTGCCACAGAGATCGCCCCCCCCCCCTTCCACACTTTCAACTATACGTTTTATCTGTCCTGTTCTGTGCTCCAACTCTTCTGCGAGCCTCAGCCATGTATACAATACACATGTTGAAAATGCAAATTTCCAGCACATATACTGATTGTTCTCACGGTCTAACCCATGATGCCATGAAAATAACAGGCAATACTAGAAGGGCAATCAGTGGAGTGCATACCTCCGACAGGCTGATTAGTTTACATTTCATATTCCACTGATAGGCCTGATCTGGATTCGGACCTGAACTAAAATTTAATGAGCTTGTTGTCACCGAACAAACTCATCCACCCAGTTTTGCCAGAATCCAGCCAACTTCTTGAAATATCATGCTGTACATCATTTTAGACCCCCATCACTCAATGGTGAAGAATCACTTTTTGAAATTCTCAGATCTTCACCAAAATCTAATCATTTTGTCGTTGTCACATACCCAAACTCTCCACAAAATTTCTTCAGAATCCGTCCGCAACTTTTTGAGATATTTTGTTCACAGACAGACAGACAGGGGTGAAAACAACCTCCCTCCACCTTTGGTGGGAGAGGTAACGATATGGAAGGCACTGGAACAAAAGCTTATTGGAACATCTCACCTCCAGTGGAAAGTATTGCTGGAGAACATTGTGGTCCACAGCATAATGAGTTATCTCCACCTGATTGGCATAATAACGAAGATCCCAGGCATGCAGGACTCCATCAAAAGTTTGCCCAGTTTTTTTTAACTCTTCCCGCTTGAGGTGGAGCATCTCAGCCCGTTCAGCCTCACCAAGTGCCTGCAACTTTCCCGACAATCCGTCTGCAAACCAATCCGCAGAATAACAGCATGTAATAAATTTAATTTCATACCTGCTAATGCACATCTAATATTATGTTACGTGGAGGGGGGGGGGAGAGATCCATAGCTTGACTGTGGTAAGCGTAGTATGGTCTGTGTGTTTCGAGTAGGTTATATTGTCATGTAACAGGGATCTATGAGAGCAAGTTGTTACACGTGACACTGAGAAGGCAGCGTATGTAAATTATAGGCAGGGTAGGCAGATTAATTATGTATGCGTAAATACCTCTTGTGGGCAGGGCTCGGCATGGACTTCCCATCAGAGAGGCACACGTGTACATCTATGCCGATTATGATCTCTGGCCCGTGTGTGCCAGCCATGGTGGCGCAGTGAGCTGTAGAGCTGAGAAGAAAAGGTGTACTACTATTTTCATTAGGACCGCTCCCATGGGCAGGACCCAAGAGGGAAGCTCCACATGAGAGGACGATGGGAGAACAAGGAAAGGCTTGTGAGGGCAAGAGTCAGTGAGACCAGAGTGAGCGAGAGAGGAGAGAGGAGAGAGGAGAGAGGAGAGAGGAGAGAGGAGAGAGGAGAGAGGAGAGAAGACCTCCTGACCAACAGTGTGCACGAGCTTCGAACAGGAGACTAAAAAGAGTCGACGAGAGAGAACTGAGGATTGTGAGCACGTGAGGGCAGGAGATGAAGGAGTCCAAAGAGACTGAGGGTGCACACAAGAGTCGAGACTGGAGAGTCCACCAGGACTGGACCAAGAGGGGCTCATGTGCAAAGGACAAAAGGGGATCACATGGCCTTGTTGAAGGCCTGGCCTACCCATTGCTGGCTCTGCTCATGGCCAATTTTGACATTGTCTGGAAACCATTTCAACTGGCTCTCGTCGTGCACCTGGTCTTCAAAGCGGACACCGTTGTTGAACTGCACCCACACGAGTGCATCAGAAAGAAAAAGGAAGTCCCACTTGCATCATTGTTTGTTGTGAAAGTGTGATCTGTTGGCACCCAGTGGGTTAAGAATTGAGCTTTAATTTCTACGTAGTATATCAGAGTGCGTATCCCATTCCCCTTTTTGTGTCTCTTGATGTGCTTGGTTTGTTCCGTTATTATAGCGTCTTGTCGACCCTCTTCCCTGTGCTTTGCTTTATAAAAAATAAATCCTTTAAAAGGTAAAAAAGCGATTTTCAGCCATTTTGGCTCATTTGGGTGACCTTGGGGAAAGGTAAAAGTAAAGTAATATTGAATGCAGTGCCTTAAAAGACCGCTTGAACCATCTGTCAGGAAGTTAGGTCCCAGCACAAAGGAATTCTGTGTTAACGGATACTTCGACGCGACAACATAAAAGGAGCTCGGTCTTAGCATGCCTGAGTCAATTAGTCAATGTGGGTGCTTTTAATTTATTTCAAATTATACAACAGTATCTTGGTTTGGTGAAGAAAGGATGACAAAAAAAAGAAACACTTATTTCAGAACTACAACCATATGTTTTAACAGATCAAGTGCATGTTGAGATAATAGCTGAAAATAAATTAATTTCCATGTTCAAGTTAAAATGAAACATCCAATAAACAAATTAAGTTTAAAAGCAAGGTACTCTCTCCATAAAAGTTTAAGAAAAAACAAGAACATTTACAACCATGGCTACAACGTCGAAAAAGTAAGCACTAAAAATGGCCGACAAACTTTCGTTATGTAACATGGATAGGAAGACGTAACTGCATCAGTGATGGGATTGCAACTCATTTTACATTCTTGCTAGATTTAAAAGTCCTTATCTGCAGGTCTTCATGACGGTATGCTGCAAAGGTGAAATATTTACATAGCTCAATGATCATCGGTGAGAGCCATAAGTTTAAGTATGCAAAGTAAGCTGTATTAAAAAGGGGGGTCTTCAATGTACAGTGGTGGAGAAAACTTTGCACAGCCCTTCGGGCCCTGTCACACCTTGACGATTTAGCCAGCGTATGGCAACATATCAAAATGTATGTAAAACGCTGGCATACGCTGAACTATTGATGTTTTTTTTTCAGTTTTGGGCGTATTCATAACGAGTGGGACGTATGCATAACGTATTAGTAACGTACACAGAACGTTTCGATAACTTATAGATAACTTATACCAACGAATGCTGAGCATCACGTTTTTCTCGGTACTGTGACCTGGACTGAAAGAAACTGCGTACCTGTAAGAGTGCATCGCACATAGTGGCAATAGTCAACCTTCAACTCTGAAGCATCTATATATTAATACTGAAGCACCAATTTTGTGCTCCTCCTTGCGGTCGCGTCACGTTTTTCTCGGTACTGTGACCTGAGAGGTTTTGACACGGTGTTTGTACGTCAAAGTAGACACGTGCACAAATCAGGGGACTTCTTCACAAGGAGTAGTGTACACCAAAAATGTCGTGTACAAGGACGTTTTGTTGGTCTCATCAGGTAAGGCCATGGAGTACATCGACTGGGATCCGGTTCTTACGAGAGCTGCCACTGGTTGTCATATTGGGCTCATGGAACGGAATCCGTCTGTGACGGGGTTTCGGCTAGTCCATATTATTAGCCCATCCACCTGCGCAGTGGGAGGTGTGTGTGTGTGTGTGTGTGTGTGTGTGTGTGTGTGTGTGTGTGTGTGTGTGTGTGTGTGTGTGTGTGTGTGTGTGTGTGTGTGTGTGTGTATGTGTGCGCGCGTGTCCAGGGCAAAAACGTTTTCCCATAAAATTTTCAACAAAGCTTTATTATGAGAAAAGGAGAACACCAATTAATAAAACTTTCGAGATACTATTATCGTCTCAATAAAATAATACACAAGTTCATCCGTCCATGTTATTATCATGGATGGATCCATGTGTAACATTCCTTTACACACATTGGTTGAACAGCTGGCCTGACTCCAACATCAATTTTCCCCTGAAAAAAAAAGTCATACAGCCACCTTCTTGATGCGATGTGGAGCCAAAGACATCTTTGGAGCTGTCATATTCACACTCACCATGCCCTCCCCTTCAGTGTAGAACGACCAAAGAGACCGTTAAAAGGATCATCAAATATCAATAGTTTGGAACTGATGGGCGTCACGGGTCTTATGAAGGCCACAGTATTTGTCTCATGCTTCGGTAAGTGGAATTGGAATCCATCAGAAAGTATTCACACCCCTTGACTTTTTCACATTTTGTTGTGTTAGAGCCTGAATTTAAAATGGATTAAATTGAGATTTTGTTTTGTCACCGATCAACATAAAATACCCCATAATGAGGGGGGGGGGGAGAACGTTTTTTTCAAAATTTTTACAAATTATGAAAAAACAAAACGAAGAGAAGCTGAAATGTCTTGCATCAATAAGTATTCAACCCCTCCGAGTCAATACTTTGGGAGAAGAGCCTTTGGCAGCAATTACAGCTTTGAGTCTTCTGGGGTATGTCTGTATCAGCTTTGCACATCTGGATTTGGAGATTTTCTCCCATTCTTCCTTGCAGATTTTCTCAAGCTCCGTCAAGTTGGATGGGGAGTGTCAGTGAAGAGCAATCTTCCAGCGTTTCCCCAAAATCTCAATGGCATTCATGTCTGGGCTTTGGCTGGGCCACTCAAGGATTTTCTCATTCTTGTTCTGAAGCCTTTCCAGTGTTGCTTTGGTTGTATGCTTGGGGTCATTGTCCTGTTGGAGTGTAAATCTTTGCCGCAGTCTAAAGTCTTTTGCACTCTGAAGCAGGTTCTCCTCAAGGATTTGCCTGTGTTTTCCTCCATTCATTGTTCCATCTATCCTTACAAATGTCGCAGTCCCTGCTGCTGAAAAGCATCCCCATAACATGATGCTGCCACCACCATGTTTCACGGTCAGGATGGTATTAGATGTGCGATAAGCTGTGCTCAGTTTCCACAAGATGTGGCGCTTTGCATTCAGGCCAAAGAGTTCAATTTTCATCTCATCAGACCACAGAATTTTTTCCTCATGCTCTCAGTCTTTCACGTGCCCTTTTGCAAACTCCAGGCGTGCTGTCTGTCCTGTGCTTTTTCTCAGGAGCAGCTTCCACCTGGCCACTCTCCCAAAAAGCCTAAATTTGTAAAGTGCTGCAGAAATTGTTGCCCTTCCGGTGCTCCCATCTCAGCCAAGGAACTCTGCAGTTCTGTCAGAGTAGTCATTGGGTTGTCACCTCCCTGACCAAGGTCCGTCTTGCCCAGTTGCTGGGCTTGGTCAGACGACCAGCTCGAGGAAGAGTCTGGCTGGTTCCATGTTCTTTCCATTTCCTAATGAACGAGCTCACTGTGCTCTTGGAAACTTTAAACACTCTGGAAATTGTTTTATACCCTTCAACAGATCGATGTCTCCTCAGAATTATATGGACAGTTCCTTGGACTACATGGGAGAGTTTCTGCTCTGACATACACTGTCAACTGTGGGACCTTATGTAGAAAGGTGTGTTTCTTTCTAAAACATGTCCAATCGATTGAATTGGCCACAGGTGGACCCCAATCAAGTTGTAAAGATATCTACAAGGATGATCAAAGGAAATTGGATGCACCTCAGCTCCAATTTGGATTATGGAGGGTCATAGCAAAGGGGTTGAATACTTATTGATGCAAGACATTTTTCCACCATTTACTTTTCATGAATTTGTAAAAAATTCCAAAAAAACGCTTTCACTTTATCATTTTTGGGCGTTTTGTGTTGCTCAGTGACAAAAAAAAAACATAAGCATGATGCGGTATTATATATGCACATCGGCAGTCAGCATGTTTTTGCTTCAAAAATTGGAGGTTTTGTATTTTTTATTTTTAATCTTTGAGAGTGATTGAGGCAATGATCTGTTTCCTACAATTTTCTCTTAAATAACAACCAGGGACCAGAAAGCCGATGCCATTATGAAGGTCTTTGTCCGAGCAGTTCCGGAAATCTCACGAGATTATGAAAGAAAACATCCGTCATTATTTCCTTTTAAATATGTGTATTAAGCAAGTTGCCGATTTACATCGTGGATGCATTTGTGATATACATGATATCTTTTGACACTGTTCAATCACAATCCCACAACACAAGTAAAATGTCAAAATATATTGTGATGCTAAACCATAACAGGATTGTGGTGTCGAATTGTGGCATCGTATTGTAATGTCATTCCTCCCGAGTTTGGTTGTATTTTTGAGATTTCATCCCTCTATGTTTTTATATTTTTCTTAAAATGTTTTTCGTTCTGTTTGTGTTGATTTTTGTTCATAAGAAAATTGGGAAGGAATATCCATCCATTGAGACCAAACTCTGTGCAGAGTGTTGGTGCTGCCGAAGCAGTCTCCTTGCCTATTGGACACAATTCTGGATGGGTTGCCACTCTGACACAGAATACCAGCAAGTGGGGGGGGGGGATGGTTAGGTCGGGGTTAGGTCTTGAAGGTCTTGAAGGTCTTGGTTTCCATGGTGTCAATCCGAGCAAGGTATTTTTTAAAAAATAAAATAAATTGTGTTTTTCAGTTTTATTGTGGGATGACTTGCTCATATCACCTACGTCAGATGTCAGAAAGGTAGGCAAGAACCGATTCAATTTTGACTTTAAAAGCTATCAGCAATGTTTATGAAGTTATTCATTGGTGTACGAGTCAGTCAAGTATGGTGAGGTTTGGAGTGATGCAATTAAATGAACTCGAAGTACGAGCCTGGCTGCCATAATTCTGGAAGAATAAGTATGTCGTCTCATGAAACAAAAATAAAACTTTTCAGCCAATAAGTACCAAAACACATGCTGCATGAGAAGAATGACTGGTCAAAGAAATTAATGCAAGACCCACTGTGAAATTATAATGGTTTGGGGCTGTTTTAGCAGTAAAGGCAATACACAACTGACTATGCATTAGTATCACCTACAGCAAAGACAGATCACACAAAATACCAAAAACTCAGGTGTACCAAGTTTTGTCCTCATTAAAACCTAATTTAAATAATAACATCACAAAATGTAATGTTGTGCTTCATTGTTTGAACACGAATAAACTTTTTTAATGGATTTTTCGAATATTACAGCCTATTTATTAACATTACGTGAACTCGATTATCACTTTCTTCCAATATACAACCATGAATTTTGCAAGAGTGAAAAAAAAAATTGTAACCTCTTGAGGATAACTCACCAAGGAAATTTGCCACTGTGCTGGTTTTTTTGGCCATAGTCATGTCCAAAATAAAGTCGGCATGCGAGTCGAAGCCCAAGATAGCAGCTTGTCGAGCGCGCAGTGAGATGAGCTTCTCCAGCAATCGAGAGTTCTCCTTTGATGTGAACAATACAGATTTTGAGTGGCAAATCAAATATATTTCAACCAATGCAAAGCCAAAGTAAATGTCCTACCATGTTTGATCTTGTACCAAAGTGTGATTACATATTGAATCAATTTGATGGGAAAAAAAAATAATGCCGTCATTCATGATTTCTGTTTTAAGCATACGAGGCATTCTGCTTCACTATACTTCCTGGTATCTATATTACAAGTCATAAACATTACACATTACCCTTTTAAGCTGGTCTTTTCTTGATAACACCTGAAGGAAGAACAATGTGTCCAAAACTGATGCTACAGATGTGAAGTCTCCATTCTGCTTACAGGTTGCTGTTTTTGGAGAGATTGCTCCCTTATCACTAGTCCTCTAATATCACCATTATTATCCAGGATAAAGCAGAAAGCCACCTCTTTGCAACGAGAGTTGAAGGCGAACTCCATCTTGCGCCTCGTTTCCTCTACGGAGCATTTCTTCATCAATGGAAAGTAGTGTGGGTACATCAAAGTCACCTTGTACCTATCACCATCTTCTACTCTCTCTAGTGAGTCAATGAAGTCTTTGGGAAGACCCTCTGTAGGGAATGCATATTGAAAGAGAAAACTAAATGCCACAAAACTTTTTCAAATAAATTAAAAGATTGACAATACAACATTCCAAAAGGGGAATTTTCATATAGTGGGACAGTAGAACATTCGCAATGAGAAAAACCTGGTTGATAAAAATGTATCAAACCCAGCCAGCTGCTCGTTGTCTCTCAACATGATGCTGTGACTCCACATTTACATTGCACCTCTCAGATGAAATACATATTAGCTACCGTGGACTGCCGGGTGAACTCAAGGTCAAATCCTCCATCCGCATGATCACCAATTTAACAACTGACTGTCAAAAGAGACCATATGCCATCTGCCAGGAAAGTGGAAAACATCTCGACTTCATTTTTCGGCATACAGAAAGCTCGAACTAGGATCTGTCGCTGTGATCGGTTCCCCATTTGTCAGCATATGGTGGGATGAGCAAAGCCCAGGAAACCGTATCACCATTTGAAACCCCACCACCAGATTGATGGCGCAAATCTCCATCAGCCATACTTTTTAACCACGCCAAAGTTACAATATTCCAACGTTGAATGGGGAGTGGGGGGTGGGGGTGGGGGTTTGAGGGGTTGGAGGGGTTGCTGGAGTTTGACATGATGCAAAACACATCAGCCATCTCTCCCCCATCTCCCCCCTCTCTCTCTCTTCTCTCAGGACCATCGAGCAAACCCTCCCATTTACTTTGTTAGCAACCCTCTTGAAGAAGTACAGTCACTCAAACTCTTGGGTCTCACCATCAGCTTGATCTTTCCTGGACAAACCACATTTCACAGTTGGCTTCCAAAGCCAGCTGCTGACAACGCATCCTCAGTCATGCAAGGTCCTTCCTTGGCACAACTGAACTCTTATCCACCCACAAGGTCTTCCTCCAAAGCTTGATAGAATCGTGCTCTCCTCTGGACTGGCTCACTTGCCTCACACCTTGCACAGCATGACATCATGGAAACCAAGATCATTGGAATTTCCCACAATTAAGCTGGGTCCATGGGATGATCACTTTGTCATCGCAGGTCGATGGTCTCTCTGTCTTCTACTGCCTCCTTTCTGGTCTTGCACCCTCTGCCTTCTTCGTGCTTTGTCCCCAACAGGTATCTGCAGGATGCGTGTAAATTGAAACCCCCATTCTGGTAAGTCGCAAAATCCAGAATCACTTCTCACTTCCACTCCTTCATTCCTCTTTCTTCCAACTCGTGGAACAAACTTCCACATTCTCTTCAATCTCATTCTTCCCACAGGTGTTCAAGACAGCTGTTCACCACCATCTCAGATCATCCTCCATCCAAAATCATGATGCTTTTTTTTTTACCCCTGTTAAATCACCACCCCTCCTCCCCCCAGCCTCCCAAATTTATAGTTTTCCCTTCGTGAGAGTTTGCTTCTGTATTCATCTTGTCCACCCTTTGGGTCTTCCCCAATGCCTCATTCTTACCCACATCCCTTGTTTGTCTGTCTCCCTCTATTTTGTCCATCGACCCTGCTGTTGGTATTTTACCCCTATCTTTCTGTTTCTTTTGTTCTGTTGCTTTCTGATCCATTCTGTGTTGGACTTTGTAGACAAAAAAATATATAACATAGTAGAATCTTACCCAGCTCTGCACAAGTAAACAGAAAATAGGTGGTGTCTTCATTGAGGTTCTTGGTGAAGTCAATGGAGAGTTCAGAAATTTGCTTCTTGATGGCTTTGATGTCCTGTGAAGAAATATTATGCACAGAAAGATGGCAATACTGATGGAAGAGCCAGGAGAATGGGAAGTGGTGCAGTAGAAAGGATAATGTAACTGAAAAACAATAATCATATACTTTGGGAAGACATCCAAATATAATGTATGCAAAAGGAAAACAGGAGTGAGGTGGGTCAACCATGGAACGTTTCCTTGAGCAAAGGAAGGGAAAAGGAGAGGAGATTAAAGAAAAGCAATTTATGTTTCGGCCTCATGGAGGGAAGTCAAGGTTAAAAGTACACCATTTTTGAAATGACAGATTTAGATGACCCCAAATGAATAAGCTCATTTTGTTTGTTCGTCATAAAAATTAGAGGTCGACCAAGCATGGTTTTACAAGGGCTGATGCCGGGGTTTGGGGGGGGGGGAGAGGTGATGACTGATATATGCGTCCGATTAAACAATATAATAATAATAATTTTTTTTTAAGTGAAAATTACATAAAATTGTTGAACTTAAATTAACAAATTTATTTTACACAATATTAGCTTGCTTGCTCATACACAACATCAAAGTACAATGTAGGCAAACTGCAAACATTATTTTAATTATCAACAGGATGATAATGTCGAACGAAGCTTATACAGGCAACCAGCCACAAATCCAGGATCCTAAATTCTGGTTTTACATGAAAACTGCCAATTTTTCAAGCTGAAACTATAATTTTAGATTTTGATGAAAAAAACAAAGTTAAAAATAAATTAATAAAATTTCACTTCTCGCCTTCCATCAGGTCAGGTCAGGTTTGGGAGCATGTGCCAGAGCAGTGCGTCGCTGCGTCCACTTTCCGCCGGGACTCCAGGGGCCTCCGTCTGGCCATCCCCCAAGCAGATGCCTGGCCCATCCCCATCTCCTTGAGATGATGGTCAACCTGCTGCAACCACGAGGCACGTGGTCGGCCCATTAGCCTCCTCCACTCACAAGACTCCCTCGCTGAGAGAATCTGGTGAGCAGGATCAGCATTTGGAAAACAAGCCACATGCCCATACAGCCGCAGCCGACGCTCACGGACTATGCAGGTAAAAAACTCATTTGAGTCTCTCTCAGCAACCGCTCGTTGGACAAAAAATCCAACCAGCGATAGCCAAGGATTCTCCAAAGAGACCTGGTACCAAAGGAATTAAGTCTCTGTCTCAGATCTCTGGTAAGAGTCCAAGTCTCACATCCGTAGAACAAGACTGGAAGCACCAAGGACCTGAAGACTCGGACTTTCGTCCTCCTGCACAGGTACCAACAGCGCCAAACCCCATTATCCGGTGAATCCACGACTCCCCAGGCCTGACCCAGAGGTCTGTTGACCTCTGGCTTACAGCCAGCAGAGACATGACTATCACTGCCAAGGTAAGTGAATCTCTCCGTGACCTCAACATCCTCACCACAAACAGTTACAGACAAGATAGCAGCATCCAAGATGTCATTGAAGGCCTGGATTTTCGTTTTGACCCAGGAAACCCATAATCACAGCAGCTCAGACTCCTCATTCAGCACCTCAAGGGCCCCCAAAAGGACATCTGGAGTCTCCGCAAAGATGACTGCATGATCTGCGAAATCAAGATCTTCACATTCCCAAACAATGCACCGCAACTTGATCTCTCAGACATCCTATCCAGAATCCAGTCCACAGAAGTGCTGAAAAGTGTGGGGGCCAGTACACACCCCTGACAAACTCCAGTAACAACTGGAATCAGTCAGAGATGGTACCACCACACTTCACAGCACTCTCAGTACCAGAGTAGAGTTCAGACATCAGATCGATCAGTTTTGGTGGCACCCCATGAAGACCAAGAATCCTCCAGAGGGCATCCCGATTCAATGAATCAAACAGTTGACAGAGATCAACATAGGCTGCAAGCAGCCCCTGCCAAAACTCTCATCTGCGTTCGGTGAGAACCTGAAGAGCAAGGATACGGTCAATCGTTGACCTCTTTGGTGTAAAGCCTGACTGCTCTGGACGCTGGTGCTCAATCAGATGATGGCGAACCCCATCAACAATTATCCGAGCAAAGACCTTGCCCGGCACTGAGAGCAGCGTCACCCCTCGGTAGTTGTTGCAGTCTTGGTGATCACCCTTCCCTTTCCAGAGCAGGACAAGAAGGCCTCTTTACCAGTCAATTGGGATGATGCCTGTGCTCCAGGCAGAGTACAGACCTGCATGCAACGACACGAGTACAGCACTTCCACAGGCCTTGAGAAGTTCAACATGGATGTCACAGATCCCCAGAGCTTACCCAATTTCAACCGGTTCACCGCAGCCTGTGTTTCCACAAACGAAGGTGGACCACAGTTGATTGGAGGGTCAGCAACAGGGATTGCGACACCACTGATGTCCAACTCGACAGCTGGTGGATGAGCCTGGTACAACCGCTTAAAGTAACCGGCCCAGCGGGCCTTCACTTCAGACTCCTCTGTCAAGAGCCCTCCACCCTCTGCTCCAACTGCAGTACACTGAGGGATGGGCTTGGATGAATGCAATGCGCAAATTCCCCTGTAAGTGGGACGAGAATCACTTGACCACAGGTGATGCTCTACCCCCTCACAGATTCCTCGCACATAGGCCTCCTTTCAACCCTTAGTGCAATGGTTCTCAACCTGGGGGTCGTGACACCCTGGGGGTTGCGAGATTGTTTTCGGGGGTCACGGGAAGGTTGTCAAAACAAATAAATATCAAATAAAGAAATTCATAAATTTTTTTGAAAATGATTTTTCAATTAAATCTCCCATACCAATGTTATAATGTAGTCATTATGAAACAGATTTGAGCAGCAAGTGAAATTAGTGTGAGTGAGTGGAGTGAGTGAGTGGAGTGGAGTGAGTGGAGTGAGTGAGTGGAGTGAGTGGAGTGGAGTGAGTGAGTGAGTGAGTGAGTGAGTGAGTGGAGTGAGTGGAGTGAGTGTGAGTGGAGTGAGTGTGAGTGGAGTGAGTGAGTGGAGTGAGTGAGTGGAGTGAGTGAGTGGAGTGGAGTGAGTGAGTGGAGTGAGTGAGTGGAGTGAGTGGAGTGAGTGGAGTGAGTGAGTGAGTGGAGTGAGTGAGTGAGTGAGTGAGTGAGTGAGTGAGTGGAGTGAGTGAGTGGAGTGAGTGAGTGGAGTGAGTGAGTGGAGTGAGTGAGTGGAGTGAGTGAGTGAGTGGAGTGAGTGGAGTGAGTGGAGTGAGTGAGTGAGTGGAGTGAGTGAGTGGAGTGAGTGAGTGGAGTGAGTGGAGTGAGTGGAGTGAGTGAGTGAGTGAGTGAGTGAGTGAGTGAGTGAGTGAGTGAGTGAGTGAGTGAGTGAGTGAGTGGTGAGTGAGTGAGTGAGTGGGTGAGTGAGTGAGTGAGTGGGTGAGTGAGTGGGTGAGTGAGTGAGTGAGTGAGTGGGTGAGTGAGTGAGTGAGTGGGTGAGTGAGTGAGTGGGTGAGTGAGTGAGTGAGTGGGTGAGTGAGTGAGTGAGTGAGTGAGTGAGTGAGTGAGTGAGTGAGTGAGTGAGTGAGTGAGTGAGTGGGTGAGTGAGTGAGAGAGAGAGAGAGAGAGAGAGAGAGAGAGAGAGAGACAGAGAGAGAGAGAGAGAGAGACAGAGAGAGAGAGAGAGAGAGAGAGAGAGAGAGAAGCAGTGGCGGGTGCTGAAAGTCAATGTTAGCGCTAACTAACTACTGCAAGGTGGCTGAATATGGATCGGTGGCTTGTCAAAAAACGTCTGCCAGCTCAAGATGCGGACCAAGACAACAGATGTGAAGGTGGGCCAACTGTTACAAGTTCAACCAAAAAACGTAAGGTGCCGGCGGCAGATTTGGCCTCCAACAAGCGTCTGAAATATCAGACTGACTTTCTGCAGTACGGATTCACATGCCTAGCCAAAAATGAAGTGGAATATCCACAGTGTGTTCTGTGTTCAGAAGTGCTTGCTCACGAAAGCTTGAAACCAGTGAAATTGAAGAGACATTTACAAACCAAACACCCATCCTACATTGACAAACCATTAGATTTTTTTTGTCGTAATGAGGGAGAACTACAAAGCCAAAAGACGACTGTACGTGAGCACTCTACAATCCCTGTCAAAGCCCTGTTGGCTTCATATGAAGTGGCATACCTGGTTGGTCAATCCAAAAAGCCCCATAATATTGCAGAGAGCCTGATCCGCCCAGAAGTGATTGCAATGACCAGAGCTATGCATGCTGAAAAAATAGCTAGCACACTTGAGACTGTTCCACTGTCTAATGACACAATGGCGAGGCGCATTGGTGAAATGGCCAACGACATTAAAGAGCAGCTCATTGACCGAGTGAAGAAAAGTGGAAGATTTTCCCTCCAAATTGAAGAAACAACGGATGTTTCCAGTGATGCACAGTTACTAGTTTTTGCAAGATACAGCTACGAGGGGAAAATGTACGAGGATATGTTGTTTTGCTCGATACTTGAAGGAACTTGCACTGGTCGTGACATTTTAAACAAACTGGACAGTAAAATGCGCGAGGAAGGGCTAAGTTGGGAAAATTGCATCTCTGTGTGTACAGATGGAGCTGGTGCCATGCAGGGGACAAGAAGGGGACTGAAAGCTAAAGTTTTAGAAGTGATGCCGCATGTCAAATTCACTCATTGCATTATTCACAGAGAGGCCCTCGCCATCAAGAACCTCGAGCCACAACTCCGCAATGTTCTCCAAACAGCCATTAAAGTGGTGAACTTCATCAAATCCCATCCGGGGAATACCAGACTGTTTGCCACACACTGCCAGGAAATGGGATCGGAACACGAATCTCTACTATTTCACACAGAGGTCAGATGACTATCATGGGGGAAAGTTTTAACCAGACCGTTTGAACTGTGTGAGGAGGTTCGCATTTTCCTCTCGGATTGCGGCTCCCCCCTCGCTGACCACCTGACCGACCCCACATGGGTGACTGGCCTTGCATATCTGGCAGGCATATTTGATAAACTGAACAGTCTAAACTTGTCTCTCCAAGGCCCAAACACCAATGTCCTCACGCTTTCTGACAAGGTTACAGCGTTTACTAAGAAGCTTGAGCGGTGGGCAGCGCGAGTCGAAGAAGGCAGTGTGGAAATGTTCCCTGAGCTCGAGGACTTCATGGACAAATTTGACATAAGCATCCAAACAATAAAAAGGACTTATTGCTACTCACCTCAGAAGCCTGCTTGGCCACTTCAATAGGTACTTCCCAAAAGACGACACCCCAGAGAGAAACGACTGGATACGCCAGCCTTTCATCACCTCATCTGCCCGAAATCTGTCATCGGAGCTTGAGGATGTGCTCTTGGACCTCTCCTCTGACCGCACATTAAACTCCGCTTTTGCCTCATCCACACTGGAGGAATTCTGGCTGTCAGTGGCCGCAGAATACCCAGGACTATCAAAGGCTGCAATTGATATACTTATTCCATTTGGATCTACATACCTTTGTGAGAAGACCTTTTCCTCACTGACATTTATCAAGAACAAATACAGATCACGGCTCATTAGAGTTGAGGATGATCTTCGTGTTGCAGTCTCCAGCTGAAAACCAAGAATACAGCTGCTTTGGTCAAAGAAACAGGCCCAGCCATCCCACTAACATGAGTAAGTGAATACTATCTGACAATACAAGCCTGTGCCTTTACAGATGTAACTGTTAAAAAAAGAATTATTGTGTGTTATTGTGTTCAATTATTGAGTCACTATTATCTGAATTATTGTGTTCAATTATCGTGAGTCAGTATTATCTGAATTATTGCGTTCAATTATTCTGAGTCAGCATTATATGAATTATTGTGTTCAATCTGGAAAAAAATGAAACTGAAAACCCATTGAGAATCGTTGTTATAAAGGGGAAAATGCAAAATGAGATGAATGATAATAATAGGCTACAAGCCTACAACAGGCATAACTGTTATAAGAACTGTGAATGAACTGAGAATAATAAGCCTGTAGGGACACTGAAAAGTATTTGCACTGTGCTTAAAGCTGTTTTGCAGGCCCAGCTACATGAGAATGAATGATAATAGCCTATTGCCATCAGCATGTAAAGCAGTCCTGTTGCCTCCTTCACAATGAATTGTGCTGTCGGATCTTGAATAAAATTTAAAACTGTACTTAAAGTCAAATTGATTTCGTTTTTGTTTTGTTGTTTTGTGTTTTGTATATTTTTGGTCAGTAATGCAAGGTTTGTGTACATCTGGAAGCTGTCATGTGTGATAGTAACCTCTGTCTGCAGCAGAGGGTCGCTCAATCTTCCAATCTGTGTCCCGTGCATAAATAGGCTACATACCGCTCTTCGCATTTACAGAAGCCTTTTTCATGAATGTGGCTGGCTGTTTTTACTGTGTTATACATCAGAGTGTAAATATTTAATTTGTGATGTCAGTTTAGTTTAGTTTAGTTCTGTTTAGTTTTAACAGCAGGCAGTACCTAGGCATTGACCAATGTGCTCCAGGCACTCTGGATTTTTTTATGCGCTCCGTGACGTCACTGCAGTGTGTTTCAAGTGTGATTCGGGACGGGGGTCACGAACCCCAACTTAAATTTGGCAGGGGGGGGCACGGCTCCAAAAGGTTGAGAAGCACTGCCTTAGTGCACATACAGTTTTACTCCTCAGCTCCCTGAACAGCTCAACTCTGCCATTCAGCCTGGCCCTGCGACTCTGGACAATGGTATCCAGTGTCGCTTGAGAAACAAAATTCTTCTTTGCCCTGCGGTGAACTCCAAGACATCTACCGGCAACCTCAAGGAGGGTGGTCTTGAAGGCACTCCACAACTCTTCAGGATCCCCCAAAGCACCCAGACACCCCAAATCTCTACTCAGCCTGATCGCAAACTCCTCAGCTACCCTTTCATCCTTGAGCTTGCCAACATCCAGCTGAGGCTGGGATGGTACCATTCTCCTGGATTTAAGGTGCAACTTAAGAGTTGCTACAACAAGCCGGTGGTCAATATTGAGGAACTGAGCACTCCGGTGGACCCTGCAGTTCTGGATCATCCTCCAGTGACCAATGACGATACAGTCAATCTCCTTTGCCACACCACCAGCGTTGGATTACCAAGTCCAGCGATGAGCCTGTGGGCGCTGAAACCATGAACCAGCCAGTCGAAGTCCATGACTTCTTGCAAAGTCAACGAACTTAGTGATATTCTGGTTCACAATTCCATACCCATGAGTACAAACACACACCTCATAACCATCCCTATCAGTTCCAGTCGATGGATTCAAATCCCCCAAGACTAGAAATGTATCTCGCCTGGGGCACTGATCAACCCCAGACTTGAGCATGGCATACAATGCGTCTTTCACGGTGAGATCACTCGCCTCAGTCGGAGCACATACAGAGACCAAGGAAATGACACCCAAGGAGTGACGAATCCTTAGTCCCATAATACGCTCGTAGACCGGTGTTACCTCAATTATCATTGGAGTCAGCTTGTTAGACACAGCTACAGCAACTCCTTGGGCATGGTAACCATCAGAGCGACCAGACCAATAGTGGGTGTCACCACCCACCATGATCTCGCCACTATCCGGTCTCCGAACCTCAGAGAGTGCTGCAATACCAATGTCCAAACGCTTGAGCTCAGATGATAACAGAGACAGGTGATCATCCTCTCTTTGGGATAGGACATTCCAGGCACCCACCCGAAGGGACCACCTCAGGTTCACTCAAGGAGACCACCGTCTGGTGGACGACACCTCAGCAGCTTCCCCACACACTCTCCCGGGAATGTAACCCCATGGTTTCCCTCCTATCATCAAAGATTGGGGGCCCCGGAGGCTTTGCCCCAATCCTGTCATCCGGTGAGCTGCCCTGCGAAGGGAAGCTGCACAGGAGGTACTCTCACGGAGTGGGTTTTCAGATTTCTCAATGCTTCTGGAATGTTTTGCGGAATGAAGGGTTTTACGGTGGCCGGAGTGCAAATCCTGCCACCAACCTCCTAATAAGAAGTAACCCAAATGCAGGAGGACATCTGTAGACACAGTTGGGCACTCAATATGGATGGCCGTTGGCTCACAAGGAGCTCCTCCGCCCTTTGACAGGTTTTGTTCTTCATCCTGGTGGGTGTCCATATCATACACCCTCCTCACCAGAAAACCTGGTGGGGGAGACGGTTTAGTCGCCGACAACGCAACCATGGAACAGGTTAGTACAGGTTTACATGATACCTGTAGCAAGTCACAGATCCGATCTGGCCTGACCTGACCTGACTGCCTTCCACATCATTCTACTAGTCCGAGCCGTCATGTTAGGGTGGTGCAGGGTGGGTTTCCCACCATTTGTTTCATGACTCCGATTGAGCGTCACATTTCGTAATTCCTCGTTTAATGCGGTGGTTGCATTCTGTGAATTTACCATGTTAGCTTAAAACGTGTAAAAAGAAAGAAATTTTCCCATAAGAAACAATGTAATCAGTGGAGGTTGTGTCAGGTCGCAGGTGAACACTGGATGGGGAAAAAAAGAAAGATAGCGAGAGCGATACATAGATAGATAGATAGATAGAGATAGGACAAAGACAGAGAGACAAAGACAGAGACACAGACACAAATAAAATAAAATGAAACTTCACTTCACCAACCTATGTTAAATGGTGTTGTTTGATGTGATGGAAGTGGGGAGGGGGGGGGTGATGGTGTGGAGTTATCAAGAGGAGGAAGGTGCAGGGTCATCAACATCTGACTTGCAGTTCATGATGTTACAGTTAATGTGACTCACTTTCTTTGTAATGCCGAAACACTGAGCGCTTGCTTTGATTTTATCAGCATTTGCACGAGTCATTTGTGAGGTGGATTCCGTCAGTCGAACCGCTCCATAAATGTTCACTACTCCTTTCACCTTCTTTTAAATTGCTTTCCTTTGTTTCTTAGGCAAAGAAGCACTCGTTGATCCCTTACCAGTCATGGTGTCAAAGGGTGCACAAGATATTACGGGCCAAGTTTAGTGGAGGTTACAACTTTGGATGTGCGCACACACTCCCCAGCATCCCACAGCCCATCTCTGACTGGTTCGGTCAGTGCGGAGTGATGTCAGGACGGGTTTCAGATGTTTACATCAAAGGACATGGAGTCTGTATTAACTCAAATAAGCCCAGTTACATATCCATCTGCATTTGGGTCTGAAGTGACAATGGATATACAAATACAGATTAAAATGTTCCTGTGGGAACCAGGGTGCAGGGCACAGCGTGCTACATGGTGTGTGAGGCATGAACCCGGCACAAATGGCAGATTCATTTGCGGGGCCTCCAAGAGACGTCGCGTGTGTGAATTGTCGCAAGGTGGCGTGTAAGTGTGCGATAGGCCCATGGTGTGAGCGTGAAACGTCACAAGACGGCCCATGTGTGCAAGTGGTTTGAGAAAGTCTCACTGTGTGAGTGGGCATGTGAAAGCTTGCAAGGCAACAAAGTAATGATGTAAATGTGTGACATCTGTGGAGGTTTCTATCACAATCAATGTGCATGGCGAGCACGGCTTGGTTTGCCATGGTGAATTAAATAAATTGAGATCTGAAAGCTCGGAATAAAATTATTACTTTTTCCTCTTTCGCATATCCAACACTGCCAGCACGCTCTCACCAACGTTCTGCAGAAGCCACCTGACCTGAAGAGTGGCTGCAGATTCCAAATTGACACAAGGATGAGCTCCAGCTGTCTCACGTCACAAGAAGGAAAGTTTTTTTTGTTTGTTTGTTTTTTAATTTAAATATCTGCCATATCAGGGCAATCATTGGCCGATGCCAATATCCTGAAAATGCCAGACATCAGCCAATATATCGGTCTGCAACTCATAGAAATAGCATGTAAATACTTTCCATATGCTCTGATGGACATGTCTCATTTACAGCACATCTGTTGATGAAGCCTTCAAATAGTTAATGTCATGGCTACGAATTAAAAAATAAACAAAAGTGAGAATTGCTTTGTAATACATCTTCCCTGCCAGTCCAAATGAATGTTCAGATTAAAAAAACCAAGTCTGGAGACGGCGATGGTTCACAAGCAATGTACACGGTTTGCCTTTTATATGCTTTGACCTTCGAGGGGACGCCACGGGCAAACTGGCGGGAATCGGGAAAAACGTAAATGATGAAAGTTGTAGTACTCGAAGAGCACTACTTGCATACCAACTTTTATTCGAAACAGTTGAAAACCCTCGGAGCTCGATGCCCAATTTATTGATTTTTTTTTGACATTTTCTAAGTTCGTGACCTTGTGACCTTGACCTTGGGACGAAAATGAAAAATCGAGCTCTGTGGGGCGATGCGGGTGCCATTGGGCTAAACAAATACCAAAACCCCTGCCAGATTCGACAAACCCCTCGGAGAAGAACATTTTTATGTCAAAATTCGCAATTTTCTAAGTTCGTGACCTTGTGACCTTGACCTTGGGACGAAAATGAAAAAAAAAAAATCGAGCTCCATGGAGCTATGCAGGTGCCATTGGGCAAACCAAATACCGAAACCCCTGTCAGATTCGACAAACCCCCTTGGAGAAGATGCAACTTGAAACCGGCTACCCCCTAAAAACACATGTTTTTTGGGCGTGGCTCCGCCCATAATGGGCGCACCATGCCCATTCTCAGGAAAACACAACGAGATCATGACATAAACCTCCCACCCACATTTTATCAGGATCGGATCAAAACCCACGGAGCTATGCTCAGGGCATACAGACAGACAGACAGACAGACAGACAGACAGACACACCCATAACGAATATAGTGTTCACTTACTGACTCGTGAACAAACAAGTTTGAATTGCGAACATACCCCATGGGAGTTCATTCGTACAACTCTCAGGTGAGCGATAGCATGGACGACAGATAGTTTGAGAGTTTGATGAGATTTTCATCGCATCACAAAAAGATACACAAGAAAAGTCTGAAGTGACACAGGGTAAGACCCCGTGGGGTATTCCACCACACAGGGTAAAAAAAAGTTTGCGTTTAATGCATGCTGGAGCAGATACCAGAACCAAAATTAAGAAGAAGAAACTCTCTAACCCACTGTGTCTGGGTCTATTCGGCAAAATAAAAGGAAAAGCAATCTTCATTTACTGATATATTTTGTGGACTAGAAACCAATAAAGATAGCTTGGATAACAAACTGGAGATATAAAATTAGTTTGCTTTTACGTGTGCTCGAGCCATTACCGAACCCAAAATGAAGAATAAGAATCTTTCCAACTCACCGTATTTCGTTTGTTTCTCGGCTTTTCCCATTTCATATGAAACCCGATGTACATACATGAAGCAAAAACATGCATATGGCTTTTGTACACAGATAATACATCTTGGTTATATACCTGGGATCATTCAAATTGTACTGGGCCATGGACGAACACCTAGGCCTGAGGCCTGTCGATCTGTGCTGCTTCATAACCCGATGTAAATACATGAAGCACAAACATGCGTACAGCTTATGTGCATATGTAATGCACCGTGGTTATATACCTGCGATTATTCCAATTGCACCGGGCCATGGACTAACACCCAGGCCTAAGGCCTGTCAATCTGTGCTGCTTCATGCAATAGCAGCGCATGATTTTATTGGGGTGGAGTCAGGCCAACTGTCCAGCCAATGGGTGCAAAGCAGTGGAGTGGAGTCAGGGCAGCTGAACAGACCCATGTATAATTTATGTGATATTTTCTAAATCTAAAAAGGTCATAACTCTGTGAAAAATTGACGAAATGCCCCGAAACTCGAACTTCCTCTGTAAGTTATCATAACAAAGCCATGTACCAAGTTTCAGTTGGATACGTTAAGGGGTATGGGGAAAGAAAAGTCGGAAAAACCACAGGTGGAACAGACAAAGCTGGAGCACCTTTGCCACGACATTACAAAGACAACAAAGAGGACGAGAGGGAAAAAAACCACAATATCGTAAAGGAAAGATGAAAATGTGGCTCACATCCTGAATGTCAGCGGGCAGATGAAGGCCATTCCGACGACCCAGTTTTAAAAGTCGCTCAAGCAGGCGCTGCGCCTCGGGCTTAAGCTCATTTGGTTGGCACTTCTCCTGCAAGGAGGCAAGGTGGAGCAACAATGAGTATAATACATTACTCAGCCACAAAGCAAAGCAGAATGTCAAAACACAAATAATGGGTTGCGTATATAATAATACAAGCCTCATGCAAGGAATCTAGCAATGGGGTGAAAAGACCAGAAATCAGGAGAAAATTGGTGTTATTATGAACTGAACAATCAATTTAGGACAAGTAGTGAAAATTTTCTTGCACTATGACCTATTTCTCAAATTGTAAACTATTGTGCAAGTTATCCATATCTAAGGCCATGTTCAACTTCCCTTTTTTTAGTGTATTACTGCATTATTGAACTCTATGTTCATGCCAACAGAAGCCAGCACCAGGCAAATCGGTCTATTATGGTGATGGTACTTGGCGACTTTTCCCCCACCATCTGAAAAACACTTTAATGTGGCCAAGAGACCATTTAAAAAATCATATTATAAAAACAAACCAACCAACAAAAATAAAAAGAACAAACAATCTGTAGGGCCAATTGCAATCTCCCTGTAAGACCGGCTTACAAACCATGCTTGTAAATTTGGCATCTTGCGAGCTGATGATCAAGTGTGATGTGCAAATGATTCTTTTTCAAGGGTGTTTTGTATTTCACAAAATGTGATTTGTTCAGCTTTTAAAAGTTCATTTGCTGATGTAATGGAATTTTATTTATATAATATACTATATATCACTTATTATCTGCTAAACAGCTTCAAACTCAAGTAATTACATTGCTTTACAATTATACTTCCATGTTATACAAATTGCATTATTGATACCATTCGAGCAGCAGTTACATTGCGACTCAAAAATAAAAATAAAACTTGGTGGACAGGTCGGGTGTGTGACAAGGATGAGTCGATTCAGTTTTCGTGAAAATTTGAATCCAGATCCGGATACGAGAATTTATTAAGATGATTTTCTTCACCTTTGAGAGATGGGGGCAAAAACTATGTATAGCATGATATCTCAAAACGTTGTGGACAAGTTATGACAAAACTAGGTGGATGAGTTGGAGAGGTGACAAGAACAAGCCAATTCGATCTTGGTTCAGGTCCGGATTTATATCCGATCTATCAGTGGGATGCAAAATGTAAACTGTTCAGCCTGGTGGAGGAATGCGCTCTATGAGTGCCATTCCGTTTTGCCAAGTGTCACTCCATGAATGATTTTTCATGACTTGCAAAATCTAAGATTTTTCAAGTATATTGGTCAGTCAATTTTGTTATTCTGTCTGTCTGTTTATGTCAATTGCCTACAGGTCACAATTTAAAACTGACGTTCACGAAACTTCACAACATGGTAGAGAGTTTGACATGAGAAAAAAGCCAATTGTTTGAGGTCAAAAGGTCATAAGGTCAACAACTTGGGTGTAATTTCTAAAAATCCTCAATTTTCATCCGGTTTAATTGAAATTTGAAGAGGATTTATATTTCAGGTCACTGAATTCAACTAGCCAATTATATTTTTGAGGTCAACATTGGCTTAAATGTCAACGTGGGCCAAATTTCTAAAATTGTCAATTTTAATCCGATTGACTTGAAATTTGAAGAGTTGCTGCATATTTGGTCATCAAATTCAACCACCAATTCTTTTTTGGGACAAATTTGTTTCATGGATTTTGCAAGTTTCATTCTCTGCACGACGTCTTCTTCTTCTTCTTGTTTGTTTGTTTGCAAAATATCTCAAAAATTTGTGGACGGATTCAGATGAAATTTGGTGGAGAGTTTGGGTATGTGACAAGGAAGAATTAGTTTAATTTTGGTGAAGATCTGAATCTGGATCCGAGAATTTTAAAGTGATTTTTCACCATTGAGAGACACAGCAGGACATCTCAAAAAGTTGTGTACAGATTCGGACGAAACTTGGTGGACAGGTTGAGTTTTAAAAAAGGAAGAATTTATTCGATTTTCGTAACGATCCAAATGCGGATCCAGATCCTCAAATTTTCGTGATTCTTCACCGTTGAGTGATGGAGCTAAAACGATATATAGCACGATATCTCAAAAAGTTGTGGACGGATTCGGATGAAACTTGGTGGACAGTTTGGATGTTTGGCAAGGACGAACCGATTCGACTTTGGTGAAGATCTGAATCTGGATATGAGAATTATTTAATTTTTAAAGTGATTCTTCATCATTGAGAGATCGGGCCAAAGGCGATAATATTGTTGTGGGGCCGAGTTTCGGTGGCAAGCACAACCGCGAGATGGAGCAGTAGAGTGGGCTCCACCGAACACCCAGAATCTGGATCGTGTTTCTCGGAGAACTCCGAAAGGCACGGGTCCCTTACAGGACCCTGAATCGCCAATAATTTGGCCGCGTGGAATAGGGTAAATTGCCAATTTCAATATACGTAAGTATCAACGTGGCAAAGCAAAAGGGGAATTCACACCGTCGGCAGGCCTCGAGTGGAACGAGCCGTTATCGTGCTCGAACTGTGTGTAACCCAAACGGATGGTAATCAAGACCCGTCGGTCCAAATGCATAATTTGCCGCTTCCCAATTTCCCAACACGCACCGTGCTAAGCCAATGAAAGAAACACAGAAACGAGCTGATACATTTAACAAAAGGGATATTTATTTACAATAGGCAGGGAGGGGAACACAGAAGAGCAGAGTTATCCGACTATCAGAAATGCAGTCAATGTACAAGCAAAAGCACTTAACAAGACAGGCCCGCAAACAGACACGCACACCCAAAATGAAAATGGACCCTCTGGGTCTTTATTCGGCTCTCCAGGCGAGGAGGATAGTTCAGCTGGGCGTCAGGACGTGCTGGCTACCTGGCCGCATTCGAGCGGCTCGATGTCCGCACCTTCCCGGAACACCAGTCGCCAAAGGACGGACCAGGGCAGCCGAACCCAGCGGAGGCGAGACGAGGCGATCTCCCCCGATGAAACTCGACCGCTCGCTGCAACGCGCCGGACAAGACACCCTCAAAGCGTGGGATGCAGTCTGCCGCAACCCCAGGCAGAGACGCGCACTCGAGCAGACTCAGGACCAAAACTCCTTGACGCGACGACCCGACAACCACGCTGCCGTCGCCACGATCACCTGGTCTCCAGAACCCTCGTCATCCAAGCCAATCGCCCCAATGACTACTCACCACTCGACTTATCCTTTCCCTCCCCCGCGGGACGAGGAAAAAACGCTCCGAGGTACTCGCTGCCGGATTGGACGAGGGGCTGTCGGGTGACTCGTGGCCAACGTTGATTGGATGAGCTCACGGTGGGCGGAGGGAACCTCACCCCTGTACGTGACACGATGCACGTGGGCGATGGCATTGTCATTGTAGTTGGTGATGGAGAGGATGTGGTTGTTGTTTTTGTGGATATAAAAATCCTAACTATAAAATAATTCCGCAGCGCACAAACATTTAATTCCCATTAGACTCGGGATGGGACCCTAACTAGAAACACCTACTTACCGATACAACTGATCTATAGGACTCTGGCTGTTGTGTGCTCATGGCTTCCAGATTCGTAACAATATAGCATGATATCTCAAAAATGTATTGATTGGGCCCAATATTTTCTCGTGTATCAGGCATTATGTGGCGGAGGTAAGCGCTCTACCGAGTGTCCTTCTCGTTAAATTTTGGTTCAGGTCCGAATCCAGATCCGGCCTATCAGTGAAATACAAAAGGTAAACTAATCAGCCTGGTGGAGGTATGTGCTCTATCGAGTGCCCTTCTAGTTTTCCCCCTTTTTATTCCTGTAACTCTAAGTTGTCACCACTTGGGAATCAAATCCAAAAAATCGTTACATATTTCATGTGGCCAAAATGTTGATTGCATACCAAAGTTTCATCAAAAAAAGAAAAAGGATTAAAAGTGTGTCCGTGATTACATTTTTTGGTATTTCACCTTTTGAACCTACTCCAGGGGACAGGGCCAAAATGATATGGCTCTTGCACCTTCCTGCCATTTGGTGATCATAACTACCAAGTTCGGTGAAATTCTGCACAACAGCTTTGGAGGAGATAGCATGGCCACATCAGATTATTATATCCCTCCACTGTTTTCAAACTGCATCGGGATAATTAATTGTTGGTTGACAAATAACTATTCATGATGAGATATTCTACTTAAATCAAAGTTTGTGGGTCTACTGCAGTTCGGAGCATCCATGATATAATTCCTGGACTGGTGTGTGTGTGTGTGTGTGTGTGTGTGTGTGTGTGTGTGTGTGTGTGTGTGTGTGTGTGTGTGTGTGTGTGTGTGTGTGTGTGTGTGTTTATCATGCTGCTCCTCTTACAGTTCTGGGCTGATTACATCCAGACTTGCTGCATCGGATCAGCATGATCCCAATTCGTGCATTGGGGTGTTTTTATCTTTGCCGTTGGTCTTGGAAGGGGGGAGAAAATGGGGGGGGGGGAGGGAAAAGAGGGGGAGCACGCAAATTCTCTATGTGAATGTGTATCGTGTACCACTGCCTCCAAGTGGGGGAGCGCTACACGAAACTCTTCACTACAAGATAAAAAAAAAATCCCTCAGCCAGCCCAGTGGATCCATCCAAAAGAGGACCACGATTACATGGACTTCAAATGCTCCTCCTCCTCTTTCTTCTTCTTTACAACCACAAGCCTCCATCATTCACAGTGTAGTATTCCTGTCCCCATATTTTTCAGACAGTGCATGTGAAAGAATACATTCCCACAATTTTCACCTATCCATTTTGATACAACATTTTAACACTGTGCAACTTTATATTTGACCATTGGGCAGGTTCCAACAATATACGTTTTCAAAAAATAATCCATTGAGGGTTATGCTGCTTGAGTTACTCAGGGTCACACTTAAAACTCGATATCCACCTCCAGCTGACAAGCCCCCACCGACGGGGCTCCCTCATTCACAATCTTGCGATTCATCAGTAAAAATAGCAGATGGGTAAACTAATTTTTTTTTTAATTAAAATAAAAACTACGAGGTCATTTATGATGGAAAAAAAACAAATTGTGTACAACCAGAACTACTCAAAGACCTTTATAATTATATGGGTTTTATGATCCCTGGTCAAGTCGTTTAAGAGAAAATTGTAGGAGAGACAGATAAGACAAGCAAACAGAATAAGACTTTCATTATATAAGAAGAACAATTTACACCAAAATATGAAACTGAGCTATTACCCAAAGCTGCAACAAAACAAAGGAGTCTCATTTGAAGCTTTTTCTCAATATATTCCACAGATTCAAATAGTGATCGCTAATTCTCAAAAATCTTGGTTTATAAAAACATACAGCAGTGTTTAAAAAAAAAAAAAACCTTTAAATGGGCCGTCATAGTACCCAGTTCATAAATGACTGGATTCATTCAAGTTGCGTTGGCGACCAAACTGACAAGTCTAAACACCTTCCCAAAGCCTCATAAATTTTAGACATAGACACGTGCAAGGGAAGAAACAAACATTACCTGGAGAGCGATTAACCTTTGATAAACGTCATTTTGCATGCTCATCTCGATCTTCAACTCTGACAGCATCTTGTCGGCCTTAGTGCTGGCTGAGCGGATGTCTTGGCTTGTAAACACATGCTGTGGGAAATCCAGCTGATTCTTCTGGACTGGTGTTTGGGGTGGAGGGTGGAGGGCAGGAAGAAAGTTGTGAATGGCAAGAGTGGAATAAAGAATCACAGGAGCACTGTGCCCGATTCAAGTACGACCGCCGATTGCAGACATTCCAAACCAAGAGGAAAGTTCGTGAACAAACTTTTGATAGGAGTTTGATATTTGGAACAAGCAGGAAAAAAAATTAAAAATATATATAAAAAGTAGGTATTATTAAATTAATAATTAAAAAAAATTAAATTAAAATCAAATATATATATATAAATATATATATATATATATAAATAAATAAATAATTTTATTTATATTCATTAATTAATTAATATAAATAAATAATATTAAAAAATAAAAATAAATAAAATAATTTGTGACGCGGACGCGATCCGGACCCGGCTTTGTTTCGAGTCCCTTGTGGTGATCCGGTCACGTACCTACGAACATCGCTTCCACGTGCGCCAAGGGAAGCAGCGTGTTCTCATAGGAAACGTCTTCCAAAGGAATTGCGGCCACGGCGTCGTGTGCGGCCCGGAATTGGGCCGAAAGGGCCGCGGCACGGGTGTTGATCTCGGCCACATTCAAGTCCCAAGTCAGGAGGTTCGTCGGGCAGAACTCGGCCTGCTTGCGGTTCGCATTGGAGGGTGCCATGGCTGTGCACGAACGATTCCTTTAAAATCTTTGTGTCCGGTCGAGGAGCCTTCGCTTCGCGCACAAGGAAACTCTTCACTACGAGATAAAAAAAATACCTCAGCCGGCCCAGTGGACCATCCAAACGAGGAGCACAGTTATATGCACTTCAAATGCTCCTCCTCCTCCTCTTCTTCTTCTTCTTTACAACCACAACGATTCATTCCCACGTTCCTGGGGGGTCGGTCGGGGGAGCTTGGCCCAAATCTTTCATGGACTGGTTGACCGGGCCTGCGTTTAATCAAGGCTATTAAGGCAGGATTTGAAATTTATTCAAGTTGCCAGCGATAGCTCACCGACTCTTCGTGAAGGACATCAAGGGATGTTTAACGACGACCAATTAACGCTGGCAGACGGGACATACAGTTTAAACGTCCATCCGAGGGACGGCACACAAACACCAGGAGGATAGTTTATAGTTGGGTCGGGATTCGAGCCCAGGTTAGACAGTTTTGGAGACACGTGTACATACCTCTAGGACATCTAGCCAGCCCAGTGCGATGATGCATTGTACAAACTGGAAGGACACTCGGTAGAGCACATACCTCCACCACGTAATGCCTGATCCATGAGAACATATCAGGCCCAATCAATACATTTTTGAAATATCGTGCAAAACAGGACTATATCGTTTTTGGCCCGATCTGTCAATGGTGAAAAATCACTTAAAAAATTAAATAATTCTCGAATCCAGATCTGGATTCGGATTTTCATCAAAATCTAATCAATCGTCCTTGTCACACACCCAACATGTCCACCCAGTTTCATCCGAATCCGTCCACAACTTTTTGATATATCCTGCTACATATCGTTTTTGGTCCGATCTCTCAATGGTGAAGAGTCACTTAAAAAATCATAGTAGTCTGATTCGGATCTTCACCAAAATCTAATCAGTTCTTCCTTGTCACACACCAAAGATGTCCACAAAATTTCATCTGAATCCGTACACGACTTTTTGAAATATCCTGCACACAGACAGACAAACACACAGAAAGGGGTGAAAACACAACTACCTTCATCTTCGGTGGCAAAAGGTAAATCTGTAAACACTCTGCAAATTTTAAGTCAATCAGATGAAAATTTACAATTTTAGAAGTTTGGCCTATGTGGACCTTTTGGCCTGTTTGTTTGTTTTTTTGTTTTTTTTGTATACACTGTCGAGGAGTTTGAATGTTCACCTCAAAAATACTTGTTCGTTGAATTCAGTGACTTGATATGCAAATCCTCTTCAAATTTCAAGTCAATTGGATGAAAATTGAGGATTTTAGAAACACCACCTGTTGGATATTCACTATGACGTTGAGGTTGATGAGGAAACGGTGGTGGATCAGTTTGCCAGGAAGCACCCCAGAAGCCTGGAACCTGGAACTCACTGAAAAGAGTTGAACTGAACTGACTCGGCGAACTGAATCGACTCAGTGAACGGAACCGACTCAGCGAACCGACTCAGTGAACTGAACCGACTCAGCCAACTCGGCGAAAGAGTTGAACTGAATCGACTCAGTGAACTGAACCGACTCAGCGAACCGACTCAGTGAACTGAACCGACTCAGCCAACTCGGCGAAAGAGTTGAACTGAACCGCTGAACCGACTCAGTGAACTGAACCGACTCAGCCAACTCAGCGAAAGAGTTGAACTGAACCGCTGAACCGACTCAGTGAACTGAACCGACTCAGCCAACTCAGCGAAAGAGTTGAACTGATCAGACTCAGCAAACCAATTCAGTGAACTGAACCGACTCAGCCAACTCGGCGAAAGAGTTGAACTGAACCGCTGAACCGACTCAGTGAACTGAACCGACTCAGTGAACTGAACCGACTCAGTGAACTGAACCGACTCAGCCAACTCAGCGAAAGAGTTGAACTGATCAGACTCAGCAAACCGATTCAGTGAACTGAACCGACTCAGCCAACTCGGCGAAAGAGTTGAACTGAACCGCTGAACCGACTCAGTGAACTGAACCGACTCAGCCAACTCAGCGAAAGAGTTGAACTGAACCGCTGAACCGACTCAGTGAACTGAACCGACTCAGCCAACTCAGCGAAAGAGTTGAACTGATCAGACTCAGCAAACCGATTCAGTGAACTGAACCGACTCAGCCAACTCGGCGAAAGAGTTGAACTGAACCGCTGAACCGACTCAGCGAACTGAACCGACTCAGCCAACTCAGCGAAAGAGTTGAACTGAACCGCTGAACCGACTCAGTGAACTGAACCGACTCAGCCAACTCAGCGAAAGAGTTGAACTGATCAGACTCAGCAAACCGACTCAGTGAACTGAACCGACTCAGCGAACGATTAGTACCTGTCTCGATGTATTTTTAAATTTGATCAGATCCTGTCATTATCCTGTATCGAGCCCATGTTTACTTGTGAGAATGCAGTTGTTTACCTGTGAGAATGCAGTTGTTTACCTGTGAGAATGTAGTTGTTTACCTGTGAGAATGTAATTGTTTACCTGTGAGAATGTCATTGTTTACCTGTGAGAATGTCATTGTTTACCTGTGAGCAAGGGCGTCGATCCAAGCCGAAATGTGGGGGGGGGGGACAGGTAACTGGACCCTTCTCCCAAGGTGTACCCAGGCAATAGATCACCACGACAACTGCTCCCCACGAATCAATTAGGCGACATGAACAATGGAGTGCAACGTTTTTTTTCAGTTCCAGATACGGTATATTAATCCAGTGTATTAATACATGTACACATACCGGTACATATACTGTACTGTATTTATCCAAATAGAGTGTGACGGTTCGGAACATTGGAAATGAACGTATTTGCCAACTCGTAGGGATCCAGTGCTGCCAACCGATCATTGTGGACGTGGCAAACAATGAGATGGTTCAGTGTTTGTTGACTCATCGAACTTCTCGCCAGGTTTTCAGACGCCTGAGTGTGCTGAAGGAGCACTCAGCCTAGCAGGAGCTTGCTGGGGAGATCATGAGCAATTGAAGCAACCGTTCAACCTGCGGGAACAATTGGCGCACTTCAGGTACCATCTTTTGGAAGATGGCTTGGTAATCCTGAATACAGGAACCAGTGTACTGCTTCTTGAAGAAGAGCAATTCTTCTTTCAGACTCTCTAACATTTCTGGATAAATGGTAACGGTGTCAGGGTCATACTGTCCAGAGAGTAACATCTTCGCGAGGCCGCCGTACCATTGCAAGCCTGTTGAGGTGAAGTACGTAGTCATGTTCGACGTAGCTGAATCGAGTGCCGCAAAGTATTCTGCTCTATGCGCGTCTTCAGCCGTCGAAAACTCGTGGGGTGGCACCTCAGTATAAAGTCTACGAGGAGCTCTCCTCTTCCGATGAGGAGCAAAATGGTCAATGCCGTGTTCTTCCATCTGTTTCTCCACGTGGACGAATGTGTCATGGAAGGCTTCATTGCTGCGAAGGTGCTGTATCTGCTCTTTCACACTCTCACCCAACTGTAGCATACCCGCTACAGTCTGCGCTGGCGTTTGCAGGGCTCTGTTAAACCCTTCCATGCACTGTAAGAGTGGTAGCGATGCATGCAGACCGACTCGAAATGTAGGGCGGACAGAATATACTCTGTCCCCCCTGGTAAAACAAGCTCAAATGAGCTAAGATCCTCGTCCTCTTAATGTGGACGTCATAAAAACGAATATGACGTCATTGTGATGTATCAGGTTTGCGACAAATTATATCTGTGCTAATGCCCGGCTTGATTCCCGCAAATAAAATTCAAACAGCTTGCCTAGTTTCGGAGATAATGGTATAGGCGATTGCCATTAGCGGTGATATTATGATGTCAACTTTTCTTCTGGGAAGAATTTCCAAAATTGGAGATGGTTGCTGCCTGCGGGTGGGCTTTCTGCAAAAACATGGCAAGTTTCACGAAGATCCGATGAAAACTTTGGGTTGTGAAACAAAAAATGTCAAAAAATAGGATTGACGTCATAAAAATTGATATGACGTCATAGTGATGTATCATATGTGCGGTAATTAATCTCTGCTAATGCCCTGTTCGATTCCCGCAAACAGAATTCAAAAAGCTTGCCTAGTTTCGGAGATAATTTTTTTGGCGATAATTTTTTCGGCGATTTCCATTAGCGGTGATATTATGACGTCAACTTTTTTCTGGGAAGAATTTCCAAAATCGGAGATGGTTACTGCCTGCGCGTGGGCTTCCTGCAGATACATGCAAGTTTCAGGAAGATCCGATGAAAACTCTGGGTTGTGAAACAAAAAATGTCAAAAAATAGGAATGACGTCATAAAAATTGATATGACGTCATAGTGATGTATCATATGTGCGGTAATTCATCTCTGCTAATGCCCTGTTCGATTCACGCAAACAGAATTCAAAAAGCTTGCGGAGTCTCGGAGATAATTTTTTAGACGATTTCTATTAGCAGAGATATTTTGACGTCATAACTTTTTTTTTCTCGGAGGATTTTTCAAAATCAGAGATGGTTACTGTCTGTGCAGGGTATTTTACATATATACGCCAAGTTTCAGGAAGTTTCGATGAAAACTGTAGGCTGTGAAACAAAAAAGTCCACAAGATCAACAACGTGAGTAAGACTTAGAGATCCTCCACGAGGATATAAAAAGTGGGAGGGACATGTCCCCCCCCCTGTCCCATGTAGAATGTAGTTGTTTACCTGTGAGAATGTAGTTGTTTATCTGTGAGAATGCAGTTGTTTACCTGTGAGAATGTAGTTGTTTCCCTGTGAGAATGTAATTGTTTACCTGTGAGAATGCAATTGTTTACCTGTGAGAATGTAGTTGTTTACCTGTGAGAATGTGGTTGTTTACCTGTGAGAATGTAGTTGTTTACCCATGAGAATGTAATTGTTCACCTGTGAAAATATAGTTGTTTACCTGTGATTATGTCGTCGATTACCTGGGAGAATGTAATTGTTTACCCGTGAGAATGTAGTTGTTTACCTGTGAGAATGTAGTTGTTTACCTGTGAGAATGTGGTTGTTTACCCATGAGAATGTAATTGTTCACCTGTGAAAATGTAGTTGTTTGCCTGTGATTATGTCGTTCATTACCTGTGAGAATGTCATTGTTTACCCGTGAGAATGTTGTTGTTTACCTGTGAGAATGTAGTTGTTTACCTGTGAGAATGTGGTTGTTTACCTGTGAGAATGTAGTTGTTTACCTATGAGAATGTGGTTGTTTACCTGTGAGAATGTAGTTGTTTACCTTTGAGAATGTAATTGTTCACCTGTGAACATGTAGTTGTTTGCCTGTGATTATGTCGTTGATTACCTGTGAGAATGTCATTGTTTACTCGTGAGAATGTAGTTGTTTACCTGTGAGAATGTAATTGTTTACCTGTGAGAATGTAGTTGTTTACCTGTGATTATGTCGTTGATTACCTGTGAGAATGTCATTGTTTACCCGTAAGAATGTAGTTGTTTACCTGTGAGAATGTAGCTGTTTACCTGTGAGAATGTAGTTGTTTACCTGTGAGAATGTAGTTGTTTACCTGTGATTATGTCGTTGATTACCTGTGAGAACGTAATTTAAAATCATGCTTTTGATCATCCAATTAAGCCTGGTGTTGGCTTCATGGTTTTGGCTTAATGATTAAGGAGGCTGGCTTAAGATCTCAGGGTCTTGAGTTCAAGTTCTTGTCTCATCCATTGAATTAACACCAGGTGGGTTGACTCAGCCTGTTATTCATCCGAGGTCGATGAAATGAGTATCAGCGTGCCGGTATCACGGGGCACTGCATCAGTGGCACAGCAGCACCCACAGAAAACGATGCAGCCAAGCAGGTGCAGGCTGCATACAAAAACACACCCCCCCAAAAAACAACGAATTTGTGTCCAACAAATTGTTTCTCGTCTTTTCCTCCCTCCTGACGAGTACTGACCACAAACACGACTGCGATAGACCTTGTAATGATAAACCTGACTTGAATATTATAACAAGAGAAATCCATGTATATTCAAACCTGCGTATTCATATTATGTTCCTTTTTCTGATGTGGCGTTTCCATCATGAGTCACTTGGTGAATTGAACTTAAACTCGAACATCGATTCGACGATTTATAATTAATGAAATAGTATTTTAAATAAGCCTGGTGTTGGCTTAGTGGTTAGAGTCGGGTCAATTTATGACAAACAACCACCAAACCCACAACAAAAGGTTTCCCAGTGGTTTTCATTCCTACTGGATATACTGATCAATAAAAAAAAAAGTCTAACAAAATCTGACATCCGGAAATGGGTTTAAACGGTCGTTTTAAAGATGGCCGCCACGGGCTTTGAAATAACTAAAACAGCTATAACTTCTTCAATAATTGTGATAAAAACATAATTGTTTGTTCCGGTCCATGGTTTTAATGGATCAGCAATCCACTGGTGTCAATAAAATTTAGATCTGATCAGTATTTAACATGAAATCCAAGATGGCGGCAAAAAAAAATGAAGGGTGTAAAATCAATAAATTGTCTCTATATAATCAAACCTCTGTTAGGCAATCACCTAACATTTATCAAATTCTAACAAAAGGGTTTTGACAGAGGTCAAAAATTGATATCAAAGAATATGGCTTTGCAACCAATTTTCTTTGCGACATCAAGTTCCGAGATTTCCCAGATCTCCGAGTCTGTGACATGAGAGTTGAGATCTTCTGGGAGCTATCCTTCCATTTCAAGTAGACTGTACCAGGCTGGCAGTGGATGACGCACATCCTTCACCGAGGACAGACACATCCTGGCGCATCCTCCATTTTGTATTTGCCAATGATTGATATGTATCCAGGCGACAAGGCTTGCATTCTGTCCACTTTGAACTTCCTGTCCAACATGGCCATCAGACACCATGTCCCTCCTGTGATCACATTTGATCAAACGCTGTACTGGAAAGCTGCCGAGATAATCAGTGCTGCACCAGAGAATAGCCATTTGAAGGGGATCGTGCTTAGGCTGGATACATTTCACACGTTCATGAATCTGCTTGGAGCAATAGGCACGTTGATGGCGGGAACAGGACTCAAAAACATCCTGGAACTGGTGTACGGTGAAAATGCTGTAGTTCATAATATGATGTCCAGAAAATCTTTTCAGAGGGCATTCCGAGGCCATCTACTGGTGAGCAAGTGTCTATATCGAATTATTGTGGCATCTGGAGTGGAGGAAAATCCTGAGTTCATGCTCCAAGTAGAAGAGATTGAGAAAATGTATTCGTCCTTGCTTACGGGTGACATCTCTCTTGAAAGTCTTGAAGAATCAGCTGCAATTGTGAAGATCACTGATGAGCTTAAAAAAAAGAAATCTGAACTTGCTGCACAATTCAAAACGAGTAAGCTGTGGCTGGGTTATCAGAAAATGCTCCAAACTGCTCAGGCAATGATCAAGGCAGATCGCACTGGGTCTTGGAAGGATCACTTGCAAGCTGTTGCTGATGCCTTGCCAATATTTGCAGCAGCTGGACACTACAACTACCAGAAGTCCGCTTATCTCTACGTACAAGAAATGAGTGAACTGGAGAGCAAACACACAGATGTGTACGAGAAGTTTCAAAATGGCCTCCATGTGATCCAGCGAACAAACCAGTTTTGGGCAGGCCTCAGCTGTGATCTAGTCATCGAACAAACACTCATGAGATCACTAAAGAGCACCGGTGGCTTGACTCATGGCAGTAAGATGACAGAGGAACACCTAGCATTGTGGACAATGTCAGCCCTCATAACATCTGAGGTCAACGTTGCCATGCAGGACTTCAATGATCTCACATACGCAACAAGCGAACAGCATAAAGAAGCAGCTGGTGCCAGAATTGAAAGACATGCATTCGACCTCTCGAAGATAAGCACAAAGCTGAATGCATTTTCACATTTCTCCTCCAATCCTACATTGAGAAATATCATAAATGGTATCGTGGTAAGCGAAGACATCAACGTGCATGAATACGAAGTTGTTGGGAACAAAATCATCGAGAGAATGATTGGACAACCTGTGTTTTCCTTCTCCATCAAGAGGACAGAGAAAGCAAAGACCCTGGGAAATTCTAATGCTCTCCAGGTTGCTCCTCACAGAACCATCGACTCCAGTGTGCTATTCCAGCGATTCCTGGTGGTATCCCAGATAGGTGATTTGTCACTTGAGGACGTGATGAGTTTTGAGCTCAGTCCATACCCTCCATCCATCTTTGAGGACAACAAGATCTTGAGGAAGGCTGACAAACCTCAACTCACTCAAGCCATCAATGACCACTGTACCAAGGCACTGGCATGTGAAGGAGTACCTGACACCACACCTTCAGCGCACCTTAAGACTGAAAGGTATGTTCTTGATGGTGGATCCTTGCTACACAAGCTCAAGTGGAAGAAGGGAGATGCATATGGCAAAATAGCCAGAGCATATGCGGACTTCACAACAAAACACTATGGGACAGCAACTGTTGTCTTTGATGGCTATGGTGCAGGCCCTTCGATAAAGGATAACACTCAGCAGAGACGGGGACAAGCAAACAGCTATCCGACTGTGAACTTCACCGGAGAAACTGAATTTGACGGAAAGAGAGATGAATTCCTATCTGTCGGCAGTAACAAGCAACAGCTGATCACGTTAATAGGTGATCAGCTGAAGAAAGTGGGCTGCACAGTTATTCAGGCAGAAGGGGACGCTGATGTGGACATTGCCAAGACAGCCGTAAACAGCACAATTCTGCATTCCGCCACACTAATCGGAGAGGACACAGATTTGTTGATGCTTTTGCTCCATTAATGTAGACCAGATGGAAAACCACTATATTTCAGATCAGACAACCAGTCAGGAAGCAATCTGAAAGTATATGACATCAATTGGATAAAGCATCTTCTTGGGAATAAGTTGTGCACTCAACTATTATTCCTGCACGCCTTCACAGGATGTGATTCAACATCTCGTGTGTATGGCATTGGGAAAAAATCAGTCTTTCAGAAACTCGTGGAAGATGATCAAGGCCTCCAGTTGTGTGCAGATACATTCACTTCGAGAGGCGTCAGCCACGCTGAAATAAAGAAACTTGGCAGCCAAGCGATGGCCATTATATTTGGTGGGGAGAGCACAAGTTCTCTGGCAGCTATGCGCTACAAGATATTCACAAAGAAGGTCGCTGCTGCTAAGTCTTTCATTACACCTAAACGTCTTCCCCCAACGGAATCTGCTACCAAGTTTCATTGTCTCCGAGTGTACTACCAGGTCATGGTTTGGATGGGGATGGAGGGTGACCTCGAGCCTCTGGACTGGGGCTGGGGACTTGAAGACAATCGATTTGTACCTATCATGACTGCCATGAATGCTGCACCAGACACTCTTCTGAAGATGATACACTGCAACTGCACCACAGCTTGTGACACACCCCGTTGCAGCTGCAGAAAGAATGGGCTTCCGTGTACGTCTGCATTTGGATCATGCCAAGTGACGTTTTGTGACAATCCACTAAATCAAGCCTCTGAGGAACTAGAGGACAGTGATGAGGACTGAAATTGTAACCTCAACTGCCATTATGTAATGTTCACAAATAAATGTTTCAGTGGCACCAGGTGTTCAGTGATTTTGTTTCAGATGGGAAATTTATTGATTTTTGCACTCTTGAAATTTGCCACCATCTTGGATTTCATGTTAAATACTGATCAGATCTAAATTTTGACACCAGTGGATTGCTGCTTCATTAAAACCATGGACCAGAACCAACAATTAAGTTTTCATCACAATTATTGAAGTTATAGCTGTTTTAGTTATTTCAAAGCCCCGGTGGCAGCCATCTTGAAAATGACTGTTTTAACCCATTTCCGGATGTCAGATTTTGGTAGACTTTTTTTCTGTTGATCAGTATATCCAGTAGGAATGAAAACCACTGAAAAACATTTTGTTGCAATTTGTTGTGGGTCTGGTGGCATTTTGACCCGACCATTAGGGTGGCGGCTTCGGATCCTAGGGTTCTGAGTTCAAACCCTGTTGGCCGCTGAATTAATACACCAGGAGGTTGACTCAGCCTGTCATCCTTCTGACCTCGGCAAATGAGAACCAGTGCACTGGTAAGGGGGACATTGCATCAGCAGCATAGCCATGTCCCAACCAATGATGCAACCAGCAGCCACAGGCTACACTCGATAGAGGGAGTATTTTAAATGCTGCCATATTATTGTCGTCCTGACGGGTAGCCGGAAAACACCAACACTCAAACAATCAAAATTAATAGGTGGTTGAATTCAGCGACGTGATATGCAAATATTCTTCAAATTTCAAGTCAATCCGATGAAAATTGACAATTTTAGAAACAATTGTAAAATTTGGCCTATTTTGGGTTGACCTTACGGTCTATGTTGACATTTTGACCCAAGCTAACCTCAAAAGTAATCGGTTGTTAAATTCAATGACCTGATTCGCAAATGCTGTTCAAATTTCAAGTCAATCGGATGAAATTTGAGGATTTTAGAAAAATTTTGCTCAAATTGGCCTTTTGGCCTATGTACACCTTTTTGGTAAACCGAATTTTATGAAACTTCAATGCGCGACCATCAAAGGTTCGGTGACATTATCGCTGAAAATTTCAGGACGTTCGGTTGAGCGGTTTGGGCTGGAGGTGAGTGGACAGACAAACACACAAACAAGAAAAAGACGTTGTGCAGAGCACGACACTTGCAAAATCCATAAAATAAATTTGACCTCAAAAAATAATTAGTGGTTGAATTCAATGACCAAATGTGTAACTCCTCTTCAAATTTCAAGTGAATCAGATGAAAATTTATGATTTTAGAGATTTGGCCTCTATTGACCTTTTGGCCGATGTGAACCTCCAAAATAATTGGTAGTTGAATTCAGCGACATGAAATATGAATCCTCTTCAAATTTCAAGTCAATCAGATGAAAATTGAGGATTTTATAAATACCACCTTAGTTGTTGACCTTGGGCCTATGTTGACATTTTGGTCCATGTTGATCACCAAAATTATTGGCTCGTTGAATTCAGTGTCCTGAAATATTGTTGTGGGCCAAGGGTTGGGTGAGAAGACCACCGAGGGTGTGGGGGGGGGGTTCCCACCAGACTATGTCGGGTTCCCACCAGACATCCCGGAATTGCAGGCCATCACACATGGATAATTCCGTGAGGCGGGGGGTTGGTAACCGACCATGAATGCCAATAACTCAACCACGTGACTTAGGGATCTGCGTATAGTTAATCCGGTTACCTAAAAATAACCACGTGATCCAATTACCAGGGGACACGCCCTCGATACGCCTTATCTGAACCGGTCACTTTACCGGATCAGTTGCATCCGAGTGACTCTGCCAAGGACATACCGGCTCAAAGGAACGGATCGTTGGGAATAAAGTCCCAGCTAAGTTAGGATATGGACCATGCTAGATCAATAAAAGAACAGACAAAAACAAGTTGGGAACATTTCTACAAAGGGTTTATTTACAGGCAGGCGAGGAAAGATATGTGACACTGAATGTTGTTTATAGTTGTTTGTAGCAAGGATAGGAAGAAAAGTGAAAGATGCGGCAATATACAAGCAACTTATAAAAGCAGACACAGAGCAGAGTTATCCCGATATAATTATTGTACAATCTTAACTTTAACGAGAACAGGTGCCATCTCTCAAAAGAGTGCAGCCTGTGGCTGCTGGTAGCATCATTGGTTGGGACGCGGCTATGCCGCTGATGCATTGTCCCCCTTAACAGTACACTGGTGCTCACTTTGCCGACCTCTGAAGGATGACAGGCTGAGTCAACCTCCTGGTGTATTTTAATTCAGCGGCCAACGGGGCTTGAGCTCAGGACCCTAGGATCCCAAGCCGCCACCCGAACCACTATGCCAACACCAGGCTTAACAGGTGCCATGACACACACACACACACACACACACACACACACACACACACACACACACACACACACACACACACTTATTTGTGTAGAAGATGAAGAGGAGATGAGACTAACGGTCTCTCAATACCTTGCACAATTGCCCGATTGTGCCACCAATACATTTTTTTTGGGGGGGGGGGGGAGCGGGGTGCTCCACAGGGCGACACCTCCCTGACAGCTGGCGCATCGTCTCTTGCTTCATGGCATTTCGAGCAGCTGGCGTTGTTCCAAAAAATGAGACACGACCGACGGGCATGAAGGAAGTGACTTGGGTGGAGTCAGAAGCCAATGGGTGGAGAGAGACGGTGTGGTGGTGAAGAAGGCGGAGTCAGCAGGCAAATTGGTAAAGAAGGGCGGAGCCAGCAAAGGAATGGGCGGACTGTCGATCCCAAGACAGACAGCATGGGCTCACAGGAACGACGAGCAGGAATGACACACCAGGAACGACGACTACTACTCTCACTGCCCCACGACCCGTCCTTTTTTAGATCCGATGGTGCAGGGGGGGGGGGGCGACAACCCGAAGCAATGTGTCGTCACCCGAATCGGGCGCTCTGTTTAGGCCCTGGCCAGCACACGGGCCAGCCGCCATGACCGGAAGCGGCTCCACTTCACTGCCAGCCAGATGGTTCCAAGCTGTGGAATAGTCTCCCTCCGAGTACCGTGACATGAATCGCCTTGCACCGAACCCCGTGATATGAATCGCTTTGCACCGAACACCGTGCCGTGCCCTGGCGACCCGCGGTTGGCGCTGGTCAATGTGCCTGCTCCATAGTGCGCCACGTGGCCCGAGCGATCTGGCCACACAGCATGCCTCTGCATGGTAGCAGCTGCATCGAGGCGGAGGTGCGGGAGGATGTCTGCCATCCGTGGGAGACATTTGTTGCCGTCGTGGTGAGCGAAGACCGATGGTAAGATGTTTTTCTAACCCCATGTGCAGACCCGACCAAAGAGAAGTGTTATTTGTGCCCCGTTCTACATGATAATAAAGTATCACGGCTGCGTGCGAGTCCGCCATTGTACACGTGGTCAGCGGGCGGGTCCACCAGCCACCGAGCATGCCCCGTACAGTGTGCGCGGGTCCGCCATTAAGCACGTGGCCAGCACACGAGTCCGCCCGCCATCAAGCATGAGCGCACCGTGCGATGACAAACCACCCCGGGGCCGTGCGTGGGTCTGCTGCCCTGATCCATGTCATGAATTCAGGGAAAAGATTAGAAGAGAGTAGAGACACAAGTATTAAATGGGGATTCGGATTGGAAGATGATTGAAATAATTATTAAATGGGTATTTGGAAATGGGTTGGAAAGTGTGCACCGCGTGCGCTTTGCAAGTGCCAGCACTTTGGATGCAGTTTCTTCCATCTCCTCCGCATGTGTTCCGTGCAGCGTGGCGTCGTGTCGGGCGCGCTTTCTGTCCAGTGGGTGGAAATTACCCCTGCACGTGCATTTGGCAGGCTGTGGTTTCTGCAGAGGGGTGTCCGGCGGAATGCCTGCTTGGCCTTTGTTGAGGACCCATCTCACAGCGAAGGGCGCACGTAGCTGGGATTTACCTCAGGAATAAGAGTAGAAGAGTAGAAAAAAAGAATAGGCATGAGTGCAGAGATTTAATCAGACCTTGCTATGAAGTTTGCACAACGCACTCTCCTGTTACCCCGCTAGACAAAAGGGAAGGGTCTGTCTGAACGTATATTAATGGAATCACTGTCTCGGGACCGCTGTATGATAGTTGGTATTGCTTTGGAAGGATGCAATTCCCAGAACTGCAACAATATATATCCTCTTCAAATTTCAAGTCAATATGATTAAAATTGAGGATTTTAGAAATCTCACCTATGTTGTTGACATTTGGCCTCTGTTAACCTTCTGACCTTTTGACCTTCTGGTGAAGTTTCATGAAGATCGGTTTAAAATTGTGACCTGTAGGTGAAAAACACACAGACAGACAGAGACAGAATAACAAAATCAACTGACCAATATATTTTTTAAATCTTCTATTTTGCAAGTAACAAACAGATAAACAAACAAAGAGACAGAAAGGGGTGAAAACATAACCTCCTTCAACTTTGGTGGTGGAGGTAATAAAGTGTATGGGAAGAGAGCAAGGTTGAGGCACATGCGGGAGGGGGGGCTGGGGGGGCTGGGAGGGGGGGACGGCGGAATTTTTGTGAAAGGCACATTTGACCCGACAGGTGAGCACATTGGGGCAGCAGTCGCCGGCGAAGAAGGCTGATCAGGAGGTGTAGCCGGCATTTGACAACAGCAGGTACTAAGGGCACACACAATAATGGTACAAATGTGGAGAGTGGGTTTTGTGACAGAACTCCCCACAGGGGTGTGTGTGGTTACGTGTGGTTACGTGTGTGCAGGTCCTGCGCGCACGCCATCCAAATTTGCACCTGCGCCGGCAGTATGGGTCAGAATGGTAGAGATGGCACAGCTGTCTCGAGAGCTGTGTGCTTTGGCATGGGGTGAGCGGACTTGCCACGTGGTCGAAGCTGCCCGGTGCATGCGGTCCAGCACGGGTGTCGGGGAGGGTGAATGCACAAGTGAGGATGAGCTACTGTCCGCACTTGTGTCCGCAGCACGAGCGTGCATGGTGGTTGTCAAACCTCCAGTCGGCAATGTGTGTGCCTTGGTGCACATTGAGCTACCAGTATGGAAGTTGAAGGCCTCCGTGTATGCTGGCATGAGTGCGAGTGTGAAGAGTGAGGGTGTGTAGTGGCGCCGGTGCACGTAGGCATGGTTAGGATGGTCCGAGAGTTTGGAGAAACGCTAATGGGGAGGCCGTTAAGGACAGACAAGTTAGTTTTAAATTTAAAATGGCTTCCACATCGAGTTGAAGGTTTGGGTACGGTTCGGAGTGAGCCGACCATGTGGAAGCAAAGGTCGCTGCATGTGAGAGCATGCATACAGGCAGGCCTTTGCCAGGTTGACAGTGTGATGGTTAAATACTCTTGCTGGGTTCTACATAGAACCGATATAGAACCCGGCAGTTAAAACAAAAACGCAGCCGTTTGGGCACGTTTTGCAGCCCCGATGAGTCTCAGAGAGAAGGACGAGAAGTTAAGGTAAAATGGGGAAGGCAAGGTATCTCGATAGAACCTTGGAGAAAAGATGCAGGAAGTCAGGTTGAATTTTCCCATGGTGTTTCCAGCGCTAATTGGTGGATTAGCTGGAAACACCGATACTGCAGGGAGGGGTCACGTGGGGACCCGGGGTATTGTGCCCACTGGACCATCAGGCATGCAGGAAGTGGCCATGCCATGAGCCACGGCAAGATGCGTGGCGTGCAAGATGTGCCGTGTGTGGGCCGTGCTGAAAGGCATGGCAGAATTGGAGTAGCGACCTCATGGGAGTGCCACGGAACCTCCGCTGGAGTTTCTGTGTGCGCTCAGCATGAGCTCTGTGTGCACTGCAGGGGGTCGTCGCAGATCTGGTGAGTTTGCGGCATGGGTGTGTGTGTGTGCCAGCATGAAGATTGAAGCCTGAGTCAGTGGGGGAACCACGTGGCTGAGGGGGTACGTAAATTAGCATGGCAACAAAGAAGACAGTGCTGGCAGCTTGACTGGAGATGATTGTTGGGTTAAAAGGGATTAGTGACACTTTGGGTTTTAATTACTTTTGATTTGGAAGACAACAGTTACCGCCTTCCTCATTTCTTCCATCTGGTGTGACCACCATTTGCACTGACACACGCTTGGAAACGGCACCTCATTGAGGACACAAGATGGCAGAAGAAACCTTGAGGGATAACATTCCAGATCTATACCAAGGCCTGCTGCAGTTGGACCAACGTTGCTGGCTGGTTTTGAAGACTGTGCAATCGTCATTCCATTTCATCTCACACATGTTCTTTGGGAACAAAGGTCATGCGAAACAACTGGCAGGGAAGTGTGGGAAATGTTCTGTTCTGCGATTAAGTTGGTGACCACTCGTGCAACGTGAGGGCGTACGTTATCCTCTTGAAGTGTGATGTGACCTCCATGAACCTGAAGGAACGGGAGGATGTGAGGATGAGGAACTTCATCATGGTACTGAATGCCTGTCAAATTGCCATTAATGACCTCCAGATGGGTTATGTGATGTGTGGTGATGCCTCCCCATACCATCGTTCTTCCACTGTAGAACAACGAATGTTGCACAACACATGCGTCAGCGTCACATTCCTCTTCCTGTTAATAGATGCGGCAATGGTCGTGACTACTGTCAAGATGGAACTTTGACTCATCTGTAAAGACGATATCAGCCTAACCTTGACTTCTGAACCTCAGACGTTGTCTACACCAAGTGAGGTGTGCATGTTGATGATGTGGAAACACAATCAAACATACTTCTGGAAGTCATGGTTGGATGTTATGCTTGTGTAACCGATTCCAGACAGTTCTGGCACTAATCTGTCACAAGCCAGGGATGCTGCGAGATGTCAAACTTGCTGTCTGCAACCGATTCCTAAGATAAACCAACCAGGTATGGTTATCCTGCCGATGTGACATCACGCGTGGTGATCCAGAACGTGGACGGTCGATGATAACGTATTCACAGTGACTGTATGGTGTTCCGATGAACACCAAAATACCTAGCCACAACGTTTTGTGGTATTCCTGTCTCAAGCATGCCAGTAGCACAAAGACGTTCATTTTCAGAAAATGTGGCATCACGTTTATGGTGTTTAGACGTCAATAAAAATGTTTTTCACAGCTGGGATGGTTCACCGAATCATGCTGCATTGCAATTTGCTTAGTACCACATGTAGCACCTTCACGTGTTTCAGTGCACGTGCATTTCAATTTGTGCGTGCATTGCACAGCATGCACGTGCAAATTCCAGATATTAGTAGGTAAGCTGCGGAACATGTCAAGGAATGTGTTGGCTGACAATTACATTGTTGCGAATCTGGAAGCCATGAGCACACAACATACAGGTCCTTTAGATCAGTTATATCGGTAAGTACATGTGCCAGTTAGGGTCCCGACCCGAGTCTAATGGGTAATTAAATGTTCCTGCGCTGTGGAGTTATTTTAATAGTCAGGTTTTCTTTTCGTGTATTTTTACACCACCGACATCAACGCCGACGACACCGCATCACCCTCACTTTCACTTTGCTTCCTTCACCTCGCTTTGGCCAATGTCAGGGGTGGGCGGAGCCCCTGCAGAAACATGTTGCTCAACTTCCTGTGTGAGTGGCGGTCCTTTGGAAGAAGGCGGAATTTGGGGAGGAGCCGCGAGGCGGCCCTCAACCAATCGGCATGCAGCGGATGGGGTGACCGCCACTCAGCCAATCCGGGCCCACGACAGGAGGAAAGGGCTCCACATGACGTCACCACGGCCCGGGCCAATCAAGGGGCTTGTCGCCCGTTTTGGCCAGTGAGAGAGACGAAGAGCGGCTCTGCGCGCCAAAACCAGCCAGTGAGAAAGGGAGGATCGTGAGGAGGCACCCCCCCCCCTTCCGAAGCGGGGGGTATAAATATAGGCGCGGTCTGAATGTTCGTGCGCTTTGTTCTCCTGTCGTTCTCCGCTGGTTCTCCTGTTGTTCTGGTCGCGCACGAGTTCTGGAAAGTGTCTGCACACGGAGGATCTTCTCCCGCCAGCCTTCGCCCTGCCGACTTCGCTCGCTTGGATCATCCGGATCGTGCTGGGGGTCCAGTTCGGCCCCGAGGACCTGGTCCTTGAAGACCGCACGAGGCGAGCAGGTCCAAGATAGGTCTCAATAAAGACCATTTGGTCTGATGATTCTTTGGGTGTGTGCGTATGTGTGTTTGTGGCGCCCGTCTAATAAGTAGTAAACTGTTAAGTGCTTTGTGCTGAATATAATTGCATTCTCAATAGTCGGTTTGGTTCTGCTCTTTGTGTTCCCCTCCCTGCCTATTGTAAATAAATACCCCTATTTGTTCAATGTATAAGCTCATTTTGTGTTTCTTTCATTGATTCGACATGACGCGTGATTGAGAATTACTTAAAGCTGTTACGGCCCTAAGGGGACATTTGGACCGACGGTTCTTGGCGATTCAACCGCTCGGAATCGCACACAGAACGAGCGTGCTAAGCGGCTCGTTTTCGTACGAGTTCCGTCGAGGGTGAAATTCCCCGGTAGTTGGACCACGCGGGTATTTAGGTAAATTGAAATTCGCAATCGACCCTACCCCACGGGGTCTATCCATTGGCGAATTTCGGTCCGATAGAGGACCCGTCGACTCCGGACTTATCCAGGGCGACGATCTGAATTCCGGGTGATCGGTCGAGCTGACTTGCGGCTCCATCCAGCGGTCGTGACCGCGGCCAACGTCCTGGCTCCGCAACAATATTGCTCGGATGCATGTCAATATCAATTTGTGAATTTTTTTATGGTGCCCAGGAACTTCTTTCCAGGATATATCGATATATATATATATATATATATATATATATATATATATATATATATATATATATATATATATATATATATATATATATCTTCTTCTTCTTTCGGCTGCTCCCGTTAGGGGTCGCCACAGCGGATCATCCGTATGATCCGCATAGTGATTTGGCACATGTTTTACGCCGGATGCCCTTCCTGACGCAACCCTGGTCGCCTCTTACGACACAGGGATATGGTACACCTATTTTAACCGGGGTATACACCGGCCCAGTACACTGGTACTCATTTCGCCGACCTCGGAAGGATGGCAGGCTGAGTCAACCCCCTGGTGTATTAATTCAGTGGCCCAACAGGGCTTGAACTCAGGACCTTTTGGATCCCAAGCCGCTGCCCTAACCACTGCGCCAACACCAGGATATATATATATATATATATATATATATATATATATATATATATATATATATATATATATATATATATATATATATACATATATTGTTCGTCTTTCGGCTGCCCCGTTAGGGGTCGCCACAGCGGATCATCCGTTATGATCCGCATACCGATTTGGCACAGGTTTTACGCCGGATGCCCTTCCTGACGGAACCCTGGTCGCCTCTTACAACACAGGGATAAGAATTGGGTTTCGCCATGATTCCGGGCTGCCCTACACCCTCTCATAGCGTGGCCCAGTGCAGAGCTCCCATCCTCAAGCGATCCTCCAACCCAAGCCTCCGAGTAGCCGGATTACAGGCGCACCTCCCGATCACTCTCACCTCCCCCCGTCCCGAAGCGCGGGAAAGTATGAGGAAAAATCCGTGCGTTATCGGAACGCCTTCTTCTTTCTCCATGGCAGAGACGGTTAGGATGCGGAGAGGGTTGTTGCGTGGGTGTGGAGAAGGTGATTGGGGGTGTGGTTGTTGTAATGGTGGTGTAATTGGCGTTGGGTGGTGGTCGTGAGGGTGGTGTGGTTGGGTGCTTGTAAAAAGGTGGTTGGTCGTGAGGTGATCATGGTTGGTCCAAAATAACGATAGCAAAAGAATAAAGGCTAACTCAAAGATCACAGCCCTGTCAACACAAATAAATCCCATTAAACAACGGTGGGGAAATCTGACTGAACACACACTTCGCGATATAACTGAACTAAGGACCTTTATGGTGTTCTGTGAATTTCCACAGCCGTAACACTACCCCTCCCCTTTTTACAGACTCGTCCCGAGTCGCCGAATTTTCGTGTGCCATCATGTAAGTTTCCCCTCGTAAATTTTATCTTCGGATCCCTGAGTGCGACATTTAGTGTATTCGTGTACCAAAAATAAATAACCTACGGGCTGAGTAACTAACTAAACAAACCCACTCATGCAGACGACTTAAGTAAATTGCCGGTGCTAAGACTCACATGCAGGGGGGCGCAACTCATGCACAATCTTACCCTTTACTTAAACCTTAACCTTATACATTTACACTAAGCCATGGCTCAGGACTGATGGACTCTGCATGAAAAGGAAAACAGGGAGCCAGGCTGCTCACACGCAGTCTCTGGCTCGTGAAACAAATGAAGGTTTGAACAGGGATTGTGGCCGGCTGCCCAATGCAGTCTTAGGGCTCCCCCTTGAAACGAGCGCAGTGAACACAAAATGGTGCACGGGCTGCACAAATGCAGTCTCCGTGTGCGGCCGCCTGCAAGGCAGTCCCTGCAGAACACTGAATGGGTACTGACGCAAGCAAATGCAAGCAATGAACGGATGAATGGATGGATGGATGAAACACACAGTGCACGGGCTGCCAATGCAGTCCCGTGATGCGGCTGCCTACTGGGCAGTCCCTGCAGCACGCGTGATGATCCTGGCGCACATGGTAATGGACAGAAATGGGGCAAATGAACAAAACTGTGCACGGGCTGCACCAATGCAGTCTCCTTGAGCGGCTGCCTGCAAGGCAGTCCCTGCAGAACAGTGAATGGGCACTGCCACAAGCAAACACAAGCAAATGAGCGGTGCACGGGCTGCCAATGCAGTCCCGTGATGCGGCTGCCTACAGGGCAGTCCCTGCAGCACGCGCGATGATCCTGGCACACATTGTAATGAATGGAGGCAAATGCAACAACAAGGGCTAGCAGCCATGGGGTCAAGGCAAAGGCAGGCAGACAAGGCATGGCAAGGCAAGACAGGGCCATTGTAGCAAAACAGGACGGTGGTGAAGCTGACCGGCACAGGCCTTGTAGCAAAACAGCCGGCAGATGAAGCTGGCCGGCCTCTTGTCTGGTACTGGAGGTTCGTGGAGGGAGTGCGATGGTGCTGGCCACTCGGAAGGTGGGCTCGGACCTACCCTACTGTCTCCCAACCTATCGCCTTTGCCTGTCTGTTCATACCCACTCCCTTAATTTGCAAACATCAAAATTTAGCCCCAACTTATTTTTTTGTTTTATTTTATTTTATTTTATTTTCCCCTCTATAAATCGTCTCCCGAACCCCCTTTATGGTCTCTGTCCAGCTGACCTATCCTGTCTCCTCGCCTACTCCCAACCCCTATGTTCCCTTTCCTGGAGGGGAATAAAGGAGAGCTAGTGTCCTGTGTGGAGGCCCAATAAAGCCTCAGAATGGCCTCCTCAGATCTCAGCGATATCCTAACCACGGTGAGTCCAGCGGCCCACAACGAGAGCGAAGGGATGGATGGTGTGGAGGGGTACACTTCCTAATCTACCCTAACGTTATTAACTTTAAACTACCCCAGGGCTTTCCAAAAGCACCTCTCGCTTAATCTATTGGTTCTATCAACCCAGATTCCCGTCGACTGTGTTGGTGCCCTCACAAATTTCAGGCCTCGCCCTCAAGTTTTCCCTCATGCCCTCGCACGATCTCATGGCTGGGACGCGTGGCTCCCCTTGGCAGGCACTACCCTCTGCCGATTCTCCAACCATGGCACCCCCGGGCACTACAACTGTCTCCGAGCATACCAGCTCCCTAAACACTGGGGAGTGCCCTTCCTGGCAACTCCCCTGAAATGCTCACGTGGCAGGCTGGCACCCCGGGCCTCTTCCCTGGGTGCCCGTGCCCAATGCACTGCCCACGCGGCCAATGGCGCCCCGGGCCCCGCATCATGCGGGCCCACCCGTGCCCACTACGCTATCCCGGCACCCACTGGACCCTTGGCCTACCGCGGCCGACTAGCCCGGTGCCCGGGGTACCCACTAAGCGATAGTCACCGTTCGCAGCCACGCTCCCAGCCCGTCAACAGGGCTCCTGCACCCCTCCAAACGGGTTTCGAGCCTATGTTCCCACCAACAGCAAAACGACCTCCATTTTGTCAATTTGACTAACCCACCAACTCACTTTACACTGACCCTGGGGTCCCTTGGGTGGGAGTCACTCCTCCCCCCAATCACTCATCGCACCATGCATTCCACATTCACTCCATTCACACAGGCTCGCTGGCCTCACTCAATCACCAAGTACATTTTCCATTGTCTTCTCACACCGCTGATCACTGCCATTCTTCTCACTAAATCCCATAACTACCTCATGCTCCCTTGTGCATCCCTTACAATATAGCACGTTCCATTTAACACTACGTAGCTAAGCTACGTCCCCTCGACACACTCACAAGTCTGTCACCGTCTTCAAATATCCCATTTCCCATCCTAAGTCGAAACTGAATCCCTCCACCTAATCCATTCCACGGGCTCCATGAGGACTTATCCTGCCCCATGAAGCCGGTCTAGCTAAGCTAACCCTTCCCCCTAACAAGTTGTATCCTGTGCCCGGGACAGGGGGGGTCTTCCACTCCTTGCCCGGGAATCCTGTTCACCCGAAGCGAGACTTGCTTTTTTTTCTTCTTTTTTTGAATGCGCGCACCAGCGCGGCAACTCGCAACCTGCGCTCTTTCCCCGTGACGTCATGGCAGCTGTTCGCGCACCTTGTCCCTCTTTGGACGGTACCATCCGGCAGGAATTTCCCCTCCTGCCGGATTCCGACGATGCAGCCACGACGTCACCCTGCGCATTAAAAGCAAACCTCGCATTTCGAGGGGTTCCCCACGCGAACACATGTACTCTGCTCATCGGAGCTTTACAATCACGCTCGCGTGGAGAACCCATCCGGTCCAAATCCATATCCAGCCTACCTTCTGTCCGTCCGTGGGATCGCCAAATCCACCACGTGCGTTTCCGGACTGGGTTTCACTCCCGCAGGCGCTCACGTGGCGGCCTCGTGCGTAGCACAGCACGGACCCCGTGCGCGCTGCCGTGCAAACCCGGCACGGTTCCCAAAATAGCGATGGCCGCTACTCAGCCTTTGTCCACCGTCAGGCACCGTCTTCGTCGCACTCTCTCGCAGAAACTTCCCCGTGCCACGACGCTCTCACACCTCTCCATCACACTCACACCTGGACATGCGGTTGCATGTTCCCGCATGCCACCCGCCATGTCCCTCACATACAGCGACCTCACACACTCGGTCCCTCTCACACATGGCCGTTCACTTACTCGCGCCGTTTCACTCGCACACGTGGTTCCATTCACACACGTCCGTTCACTCGCACACGTGGTTCCATTCACACACGTCCGTTCACTCGTACACGTGGTTCCATTCACACACGGTCCTTCATCCACACACGGCGTGCTGGGAGGCAGCACTTCGGCTCACTCGCAACCTCGCACACCATTTTACTCACACACGCGGTCCCTTTCACACAACGCCTTTCACCCACGCGATGCGCGCTCTTCAGCACACATTTCGCCACACTCGTGAACACACATACCGGGACGACCACGCTGGCGATTTGTGCTACTACAAGGGGTCCCGGGGCCTTCAAACCCCCCCCAAGCTCCACGTGCACCCGTCAACAGCACTCGCCCCCTCCACCTCGTTCGGCACGACCGGACCCACCTGGTCGAGATCCGCTTCAAGGGGAATATTCTCTCCCCTCGTTCCTGAAGGAGGCTATCCGGCTGCTTGCACCGTGTCACGACACATTCCCCAAGCTCCCCTTCAGGCGTCCTCCACTACCTCCATGTGTGTGTGCTCGTCTTTCACCCCGTCTTCATCGTGTAGTCTCTCCCCTGCCATTTCCATCTCCCGCGTCTCTGTTAATTGTTTTACTTCCCGCGTCTCCCTTGTTATCTCCCTCGTCTCGCCGTGTCTTATGCACGTCTCAGTCACCCCATTTAATTTCGCCGTCTGTGTCACCGTCACTTTCTCTGTCACCTGCTCGAGTCTCGCCCAACGCGTCTCCCACATTAGTTTGTCCTCCACCGCGGGGCCAACACAGTCCACACTCCCTCTTGTCGGTTCGGTCGAGCTGCCACGTGGTGCCGCCATTTGTCCCGCCTCCTGGCATCGCCCCACGCTCTGCATCTCACCCCGCATTGTTTGCACATTTGCATCCATTTTGTCGTTCGTTCGTTGATAACTCTCATTTATTTCGTTTTTCATTTCCTTCATTTCGTTTGTGTTTGTTTCCATTCTGTTATTCATTTCGTTCATTGCTTGCAGCATCCGTGCAAACATTTCCCCCACTTGGCCGATCTCGGCCGACCCCGACGAAGCTGGATCGCCTCGGTCGGTCGCGGTTTCGCTGGGGACCGGGGAGGGATTTTGACGGAGGAGGGGAGGAGGGGGGAGGGTTCAGACACCGCGGCCTCCGCCGCTGCGCCCATTTCGGACTCTGGGTTCGTTTGTGGGGGAAATTCAACCTGCATATTGGGAACGTCCTGCTCGGGGATTTCATCCTGGGCCATGGATTCTAAAATTTCTAAATCCATACCTAGTCCCTCCTGCTCCCGTTCGCCTTGAAACGCCATCTTGCTTCTCGGAACAATTTAAAAGCCCACAATTTAATGGGAATTGAGGGTCGCTCTACACACCCCTGATCCGATTCCCGTTAATTTGGTTGGAGGCGGGATGGATTTGAATGCCACACTCCTGAACACCAGTGTTACGAATTTACGCCGCCCAGCGTGCGAATGATCGCTTTTCACTAATAGCAGCCGCACGCCCACCGGACGAGCAATTCAGTCGTGACTTCCCGGAACAACGCCGAGAACCAGTCACGGGTGTGCCGTCAACGCACAACACGGCCCAGTCCGTATTCTACCCGCGAGTATCAGGGTCAATCGCCGAATATCGATATACCTAAGTATTCGCGGGGGTAACCGAGTGAAGGACCGTACCTCGGCACAGGCCTGCTTGGACACGAACCGCTTAAGCGGTTCGTTCCGTTCTGGGATAGCCGAGCGGGTATTATCGCCAGACCTCGCCGGACCCGATTCTATTATCGGTATTCAAAAACCAACCAGGATTCCGAAAAACAATATGGCACTTCAATGGGGGAAAATGACACGACAAACGGGGTACATTTAAACCAGCACATTTATTTTACACGTATACAAACAATGCAGGTATTACACAAGCACGTATACACAAGCAAGGAATTCAAAACACGCATGCGGTTGATTTGCAGAGATACGGGATGGGACAAAGACACGAGCAAGGCGAAAACATTACAATCGACTATTGTTTTACCATGTACATGTTCTGAAGCAGGTTTTACTTACGGGACTCGGTGCCACAACATTCATTCAAAAGAAAAGCAAGAAAGACCCCCCCCCCCCATAGACAAGGGAGTCAGACTGGGCCCGTGGGCCTTTATAACGTGGGGCTTTGGTGACCAAAAGGGCCCCACGAGATCGTTGCAGGTTACCTGCACCCTCGTGGTGCCTTGATGGGGCGAGTCGCGACGTCCCGTCCCCACGGCAGCTAGCGTAGCCGCGGTTGAACTCGGGCCTTCCGCGTGGCAGACGAGCTCTCTCCGGCTCTCCCCACACGAACGCGCAGGTTCGCTTGACACAGCAGGGCTGCGTCTCCAGCCCACGTCTCCTTCGCGACGCCCGGACCTCCACTGACTGACTGGTCCAAGGTCACGACTCTGACACGAGCCCAGACCTCCACACAGCTCCAGCTCCAGCAGCAGCAGCAGCAGCAGCGGCAGCACACCAGCAACAACCGCAACCACAACAGCAACTCTAGCCACTACTGCGTCCCTCGCGCCTTTTTATTCCCCACGCTTCGCCCCTCCCCTCTCGCCACGCCCTCCTTCCAGCTCCTGTGGGAAACTTCCAGAAGGGGGGCGTTTCCCTCGTGGGTCGGGTTTTTTCGAAGAAATCATGCTAGCACTTCTCTCTTCTCACTCCTCTCACCCCCCCCCCCCGTCCCGAAGCGCGGGAAAGTAAGAGGAAAAATCCGTGCGTTATCAGAACGCCTTCTTCTTTCTCCATGGCAGAGACGGTTAGGATGCGGAGAGGGTTGTTGAGTGGGTGTGGAGAAGGTGATTGGGGGTGTGGTTGTTGTAATGGTGGCGTGATTGGCGTTGGGTGGTGGTCGTGAGGGTGGTGTGGTTGGGTGCTTGTAAAAAGGTGGTTGGTCGTGAGGTGATCATGGTTGGTCCAAAATAACGATAGCAAAAGAATAAAGGCTAACTCAAAGAACACAGCCCTGTCGACACGGATAAATTCCCATTAAACAACGGTGGGGAAATCCAACTGAACACACACTTAGCGATATAACTGAACTAAGGGCTTTTATGGTGTCTAGCTTTATTTCATGTACAACTATATATATATATATATATATATATATATATATATATATATATATATATATATATATATATATATATATATATTAAATACAGCAAGACACACCCACATCTCTCACCTGTGAATGGAGGTAATAACCAATCAGCTCTCACCAAGTCAACTAAACCCAGGTGGCTGGGATTATATAAATAAATTGACGCCTCCCGTGCTCTTCTTGTCAAATAAACTGGATAAAGCACCCAAGAAGGCCCACCCAAGGTAAGCGCTGTGCTGTTTCAAACTCTTCCCAGAGTTCCTCCACAGCTATAAAGACATTCACAAATGGTACACACATGATAATCCCAATGCTGCACACACCCTCAGCTGCCGGACGGTTTCATCGCTTTTTGGCGAATCATCAGCAACAGCACAGACAGCAATGCATACCCAATGAGGCTCCCAAGCATGTACCATGTGCAAATGACAAATGCCATGAATATATAAATGATATACATATATAAATATATGTATATACATATTGTTGCGGATTCGCGCCCGCCGGCGTGCTGACGGCCACGTAACTCGAATCGCGGCACGTCGCCCACCGGACGGACAATCCAGTCGTGACCCTCTCGGACTAACGCCGGGAACCAGTCACGGGTGGACCTTTCGGTCTCACCGCGATCGTGCCAATCGGCCCCCGCGTGGGATAGGGTTGCTCGCCAAATTCGACCTACCTAAGTACCCACACGGAGGGTAGACCGGGCGATCGCACCTCGCCGCAGGTCGACTTCGGACACGGGCCACTTGAGCGACCCGTTCCGTACTATCGGGATAACCGAGCGGTGTTATTCGTCGGCCTCGACGGTTCGATTAATTATCGGGCGTCTTAGCCCACGACCAACCCTTTACGTGAAGCAAGATGGGGATTCAATGAAAGAAATGACGAAGCGAAGCGGAAAAACAGTTCAACAATAAGCACATTTATTTCGCGATGAACGGAAAGCACACATATACAATTCCACCAAAAGCACATGTAAAAGAAGAAGACAAAAAGCAAATGCAACAATGCAGATCTATCCGACTACCGGCACACGGCAACACTTATACAATTTTACTTCACAGACGGCGCCGTCAACACATATTCCCAAAGCAAAAGAAAAGAGAACCACCCTCCAGGATGAGGGGGTAGGCGGGCCTGGGGCCGAGACCGTGTCGGGCCTACCCGTCTGATGATGAGACGCGGAGCGGCGGTGGTGCCTCAACTCCGCGGGCCTCGCGGACAGTGTCTGGTAGGGGGTGGGAAGGGGGCCCCCTTTGTTGCACTATCTCAGCGCGGGGGGGAAACAGGAGGGGGTTGCTGATGCTCGGGGAAAGGAGGATTTCACAAAATCTCGGGTCCCGCGACGAGCGTCTCCACCACGACCTCGGTCGCGCCGCCGGCCTCTCCCTCCGCAGTTCCCCGAATCCGAAGCGAGCACCCCCTCAACCGCCTTCGCCGCCGCCGCCTCTCCACAGCTCCGTCCTCTTCACTCCGACTCCGCGAACTCCCAACTGCGAACTGCCCTCTTCTGACGAACGCAGTCGTTTTTATAAGCCCCATGGCTTCGCTCTTTTACCCTTGACCCTCTGCCTCCGACCTTTCACCTCTCTAACTGGCTCCCCATTGGCCCGAGGAAAAGTGGGCGTGAATGCTTTTTGATCCATGAATTTGCATATAGCGACCGCCATCCAACGCCCTGGAGGCGGGGCCAAATCGCCCCTCGCTCACCGATTGGACGGAACAAAAGTGGGCGTGAGTCGTTTTTGATCCGTTTTTCTGCGGAAAGTCCGTGATGTTTTTGAACACGCTGCTCGGTGCGCGCCCTACACGAGTCCAGTATCGGCGCCCACGAGTGGCGCGAGATGACGGTGATGCGATGGTGGCGAGTTGTGACGGTAAAGGTCGTGGCGGTTGTGGTGAAGCGGCGTTGTGGTTGGTGGTTGTTGTTGTGAAGCGGCGTTGTGGTTGGTGGTTGTTGTTGTGATGGCTGTTGAGACGTGGTTGGTGGTGGTAATAATGGCGGCTGGTCCAAAATAAAGATAGTAAAAGAAAAACGGCTATCCTGAAGAGTCGCAGCCCTCATGAATGACATTTATTCCCTCTAGACAACGGGTTTGGGCCAAACTACACATGTACTTACAGAGATATCTCACCTAAGGGACCTGAATGGTGGTTTGCGAATTTGGTCAACCACAACACTACCCCCTCCCCTTTTTACAGACTCGTCCCGAGTCGTCAAATTTTCGTGTGCCAAATTGCCGGCGCTAAGACATACATGCCGGGGGCGCACTCATATTTACAGTACATCTTAACCTTAACTTACAAATTTTACACTAAACCATGGCCCAGGATCACTGAACTCTGCAAAAAGAAAGCAGTTAGCAGGGAGCCAGGCTGCTCGCATGCAGTCTCTGGCTCAACACAATGCAGGTGACAGGGAACGTGGCCGGCTGCTCACACGCAGTCCAAGGCCTTCCCTTTTGAACTGAACGCAGTGAACCACAACGGTGCATGGGCTGCACAAACGTAGTCTCCGTGCCAGCTCAAGTGGCACACGCAATGAACACAACGAATGGATGGATGAATACAAACACGGTGCACGGGCCGCCACTGCAGGCCCGTGTTGTAGCTGCCAACAGGGCAGTTCTTGCAGCTTGCAAACTGTTGCCTTGATCCTGGCGCACATGGCAATGAACAGGGGGGTGGGCAAAGCAAAATTGAACGGGGGCTGGTGAACAGGGGCAGTGGGCATGGCATGGCAAAGGTAGCAGGCAAACACAGCCTGCAGAACCAGGCCGTTGCAGGCAAACACAGCCGGCAGATGAACTGGCCGGCACAGGCCTTGAAGCACAGCAGCTGCAGACGATCCAGCCGGCACAGGCCTTGCAGCAAAACAACAGCTGCCGATGAAGTGGGCCGGCCTTTGCCTTGCAGCAACGCAGCCAGCAGATAAAGTTGGCCAGCCTTTGCCGTTCAGTGGAGGTTGGTGGAGGGAGTGCGGTGGTGCTGGCCACTCAGAAGGCAGGCTCGGACCTACCTACCTGTCTCCCTCCCACCTATCGCCTTTGCCTGTCACTGTACATACCCACTCCCTTAATTTGTCAAACCCCAATTTAGCCCCAACTTATTTTTTTTTTTTTTTACTTCCCTACTATAAATCGTCCCCTAACCCCCTTTATCGTCTTTGTTCGGCTAACCTATCCTGTCACCTAGCCTACTCCCAACCCCTACGTTCCCTTCCCGGAGGGGAATAAGGGAGAGCTAACGTCCTGTGTCGAGGCCCAACGAAGCCTCAGAATGGCCTCCCCAGAGTTCAGCGATCTAATCCAAAGTGGGTCCAGCGGCCCACAACGAGAGCGAGGGGATGGATGGTGCGGAGGGGTACACTTCCTAATCTACCCTAACCATTTAACTGTTAAACTACCCCGGGGCTTTCAACAAGCGCCTCTCGCTTAAACTATTGGTTCTAACAACCCAGATTCCCGTCGCCTGTGTTGGTGTCCTCACAATTTCGGGCCTCGCCCCCCAATTTTCTCTCCGTGCCCTCACACGGTCTCATGGCTGGGACACGTGGCTCCCTTTGGCAGGCACGACCCTCTGCCGATTCTCCGACGATGGCACCCCCGGGCACTACACTGCCTCCGAGCCTACCAGCTCCCTAACACCGGGGAGTGCCCCCCATGGCACCTCCCCTGAAACGCACACGTGGCAGGCTGGCTTCCCAGGCCCCTTTCCGAGGGTCACCCTTGCCCACAACACTGCCCACGCGGCTAATGGCGCCCCGGGCCCCCGCACCAAGCAGGCGCACCCGTGCCCACTACGCTATCCCGGCCCCCCATGGGCCCTTGGCCTACCACGGCCGACTAGCCTGGAGCCCGGGGTACCCACTCAGCGATACTCACTTTTCGCAGCCACGCTCCCAGCCCGTCAACAGGGCTCCTGCACCCCTCCAAACGGGTTTCGAGCCTGCACTCCCACCAACAACAAAACGACCTCCATTTTTCAATTTGACTAACCCAGCTAACTCACTTTACTCTGACCCCGGGGGTCCCTTGGGCGGGAGTCACTCCTCCCCCCAATCACTCATTGCACCATGCATTCCCCATTCGCTCCACTCACACAGACCCGCTGGCCTCACTCACTCAACAAGTACTCACCTCCACTTCACTCACCAACTCTTCAACACACTCACGCTGAACTCTGCCATCCTTCTAACTACATCCCCTAACTAACTCGTGCTCCCACGTCGTCCCTTAAACTATAGCACGTTCCATTTAACCTACGTAGCTAAACTACGTCCCCGCTACACATCCACAAGTCTGTCACTGTCTCCAAATAAATCATTTAATCAATTTCCCAACCTAAATCTGGCTACAATCCCTCTAACTAATCCATTCCACGGACTCCATGAGGACTTACCCCTGCCCCATGAAGTCGGTCTAGCTAAGCTAACCCTTCCCCCTAACTAGTTTCCATCCTGTGCCCTAGGTAAGGGGGTCTTCCACCCCTTGCCCAGGAATCCTGTGCACCCGAAAGTGAGGCTTGTTTTTCTTTTTTTTTTTTCATGCGCAGCACCAGCGCGGCAACTCAGAGCTCGCGCACTTTGCACCTGGCCGTGACGTCATGCAGCTGCACGTGTTCCTCGTCCCTCCTTGGACGGTACCATCCGGCAGGGATACCCCTCCTGCCGGATTCCAACCCCACGTGCAGCCATGGCGTCACCGTGCGCATAAAAAAAACAAGCCCCCACGTCTCGAGGGGTTCCCCACGCGAACACATGTGCTTTGCCCGTTGGAGCTTAACACACACGATCGCGTGGAGAACCCGTCCGGTCCAAATCCGTTTACCTGCCTAAACTTTGTCCGTCCGCGGGATCGGCAAATCCACCGCGTGCGTTTCCGGACCGGGACTTCACTCTCGCAAGCGAGCACGTGGGGGCCTCGTGCGTTGCACAGCACGGACCTCGTGCTCACTGCTGGGTGAACCCGGCACGGTCCCCGAAACAACTACAGCCGCTACTCGGCTTTCTTTCCTCACATGTCGCCGTCGTCGCCATTCGACCCACGCACACCTGCGTGTTACGACGCTAACACTCCATTCCATTACATTCACACCGGGAGACGCGGCTGCGTGCTCCCGCATGCCCACCGACATCTCCCTCACATACCGCTCTCTCACACACACGGTCTCCCTTGCACTCGGCCGTTCACTCACGCATGCTACCTCCCTCGCACACGTGGCTCCACGCACTCGCGGCCTTTCACTCACTCGTGGTGCCTCATCCACACACCGTGCCTCACTCATACACCGTTCCTCACTCACACACGCGGGGGCACTCAACCGCGGTGCTTCATCCACACACCGTCCCTCACTCACACACGCGGGGGCACTCACCCGCGGTGCCTCATCCACACTGGCCGTTTCATCCACACACACGGCCTCTTCCACACACGGTTCCTCATCCACACACGGCGTGCTGGGAAGCACGTACTCTGGCACCATCGCCACCACACCACTCACACACGGGGTCGCTTCCACACACGGGGACGCACTCACACCTTGCACCACACACACAGGGCCAACCACACTGGGGATTCGTGTCCCCACAAGGGTCTCCGGGGCCTCTATACCCCCCAAGCTCTCCGTGCACCTGTCCACAGCACTCGTCCCCTCGACCTCGCAAAGCACGACCGAACTCACCTGGTCGTGACTCGCCTCAAGGGGGCAGACTCCCTCCCCTCGTTCCTGGAGGAGGCCATCCAGCTGCTCGCACTGGGCCCCCACACGCTCCGTGAGCTCAACCTCACTATCCTCCACTACCTCCGTGTGTGTGTGCGTCACTTACCTCGTCTTCATCGTGTAGTCTTCCCTCTATTTTTTCTGTCTCCCGTGTCTCTATACATTTATAAGTTTCTGTTGTCCCCTCCTGTCTATTAGTCTCTGCTTCTTTCTGGCGTCTTTCCCTTATCTTTATGTAGGTCAACCTTGCTTTCTCTTTAAGTCGCTCCCGTCCTTCCCTGTTTTTCACTCCTTGCTCTTTCACGATCTCCGCGTACCTCATCCTTGCTTTCCGTATTAATTGTTGAAATGAAAGCGAGAGAAGAACCTTCAGAGTGCAGGCTTTATTCCATTTGATTGGAGCCGCTTCTACGGGCACACCAGGAAATACAAGCGCAGCATGGAGTACATAAGCAGTAAGGTACACACGCGCAACTAATCACCGCAAAATACATCAGTATTATATATCAATCAGTGTTCTCACCATTCAATGAGCACCAAGTGAGCCGCCGACATACAATGGCAATGCCCCAGGGACAAAACCCCGCGGCCGAGCCGACCCTCAGCTTTATCTCTTCTGTGCTCGAGCCGGGCATCATGTGATCACACGTCACGACCTTCAATTCACCACATTTTCCCCGTCTTTAAAATGTAACTAGAGGCCCAGCTAACGCACCATGATTACTTCAGCGCTACAGGAGTATACATTTCAAGCAACGCGAACTATCTAAACTACAGAAGCATACATGCCAAGCAGTGAGGATTATCGTGAGTTGTAGGAGCATGGTAATGAGCATCGATATATTATGTAACGAGCATATAGGAGCATGAGCATCGAGGATGCCGATAATCCCCTTTACAGATTGAGTCGGCGAGGGGGTATTATTCGTCGGCCTCTCCGGGAGTAGATGGCGGTTTCACTTGAGGGAGGCTTCCGATCCTTTTGGTGAGCCTCGACTCGTGCCGGAGATGACTCCCCGATCGCCCCCGGGTGGAACGCGGTAGCTCCGCCGTCTCCCTTCTCGGGTGGAGTCCCTGGGGGAGAAACACCTGGGGGGGAAATGTCAGAGGGAGATGTGCCAGATGGTGGTGTACCGGCGGGGGGAGTCCCTGAGGGAGCCAAATGACGAACCGACACGGTGGTCTCCCTGCCATCCGGGAGCCTGACATGAGCGTATTCTGGATTAGTATCGATGAGCTCGACCCCTTCCACCAGGGAAGAAGGAATTATAGAATTATAGAACACCCTTCATACTATTTATTATTATAGAACAATTATAGGAATTATAGAACACCCTTCATACTTGCTTTGTCGTACCGGGCGTTTCATGAACACTGTTCCGGGATGGGTTAGCCAGTTGGGCACCGATTGGCCGTCAACATAACGTCGTTGGTGAGTAAACATTCGGTCGTGAGGAGTCGCATTGGTGGACGTGCAGAGCAAAGAGCGTATGGAATTCAGAGCGTCGAGAAGGGTAACCTCCCACCGCTCGGGGCCCAGTCCTCTTGATTTCAACGCCAGAGTTACGGCTTTCCAAATAACTCCATTATAACGTTCCACCTGACCGTTACCCTGTGGGTTGTAACCCGTCGTTTGACTAGTTGCGATGCCGTGCTCTAATAGGAACTGTTTTAGCCCGGCCGACATGAAACACGGCCCTCTGTCTGAATGTATGTACGAAGGTTTCCCAAACATAGCGAAGAGGTCAGACAGACATTTCACGACAGTGCCCGAGGTCATATCCGAGCACGGAAACGCGAAAGGGAACCTTGAATACTCATCAACAACAGTGAATATGTATCTGTTGTCTGTCTCGGTCGGCAGGGGCCCTTTGAAGTCAATGTTTAGTCTCTCGAAGGGAGAAGTGGCCTTGATCAGTCTGCCAGGAGCCGCACCATAGAATCTGGGTTTTAGTTCAGCACAAACAGGGCATGAAGCATTCATTTGTTTAATATCTTCAATAGAATAGGGCAGGTTCTGTCTGCGTACGAAATGTGCCATTCTGGTTACCCCCGGGTGACACAGAGACACATGGAGGTCTTGCAAAGCCCGACTGATTACCGCCGAGCAGTAGACCCGCGAGAAGGTGTCTGCAGCAGGGTTTTCCCTCCCGGGCCGATAAACAATGTCGTAACTATAGCAAGCTAGGTCTATCCGCCATCTCATAATTTTTTCATTCTTAATTTTCCCGTTATTTTTCCCATCAAACATGAATGCCACGGATCGTTGGTCCGTAACGAGCGTGAAGTGGTTTCCCAGCAAATAATGTCTCCATTTGCGCAGCGCTTCGACGATGGCGTACGCTTCCTTCTCTATTGCCGAGTGTCTCTGCTCGCTTCCAGAGAGAGTTCTCGAGAAGAACGCGACGGGTCTCCCAGACTGATTAAGCGTAGCAGCTATGGCGTGATCTGAAGCGTCGGTTTCCACCACGATGGGCACCGAGCTATCGATCGATAAAACCACGGCATTACTGATATCGTCTTTGAGGTTGTGGAAAGCATTTACAACAGCGGCATCTGGTGGAAAGTTTTTGCAATGCACTAGGGGATGTATTTTCTCGGAGTATTGCGAAATCCATCTCGCAGAGTAAGCAAACATGCCGATCACCCGGCGCATCGTCTGCAGGTCCTGAGGTGGTGGAAGCTCACGGAGCGGGCGCAATCGTTCAGGATCAGGCTTAATTGTGCCGTCGGATATTGTGTAGCCGAGAAGGTCAATTGACCTTGCCGAGAATACGCATTTCTCATAGTTGAGAGTCAGATTATATTTTCTAGCAATGCCCAAGAATCTGTCCAGATTCATATAATGTTCCCCCTGATCCCTACCGCACACTGTGACATTGTCCACGTAAACAAAAGTGTCTTTGAGGTTTTCATCTGAAATGATGTCGTCCATAACTCGTTGGAAGCAAGCTACTCCATTCGTGACACCGAATGGTATCCTTCTGAACTGGTAGAGGCGCCTCCCTGCCTGGAATGCGGTGTAAGGTTTGTCTTCCTCTCGGATGGGAATTTGGTGATAGGCGCTTCGCAAGTCGATGGTGCTGAATACCTTATAATTGCCAACGCGTTCGACCATCTCGTCTATGCGCGGCAGGGGGTAGGCATCGAGTTGGGTAAAGCGATTGACCGTTTGGGAATAATCGACAACCATTAGTTTCTTATGGTTCTGACTGCTGGTTACTAACACCTGTGCGCGCCATGGCGAATCGCTCAGTTCTATAATTCCTTCTTCCAGTAATCGCTTGGTTTCTGAAGTGATGAAATTCATGTCAGCAGTGGTATATCGCCGCGATTTGATCGCTATCGGTTTGCAGACCGGCGACAGGTTAGCGAACAGCTGGGGGGACGTCACCTCCGCGGTGGTCAAAGCATTTAAAATTAGACGATGTTTGCTTCCTCCAAAGGGTATTTCGACGCTCGTGTGCTGCTTGAGGACATTATGACCCAGAATTACGTCTGCGCACAAATCACGAAGCACCAGTACCCTTACATCGCGATGCGTGTACCCTTTTACGTCCAATTCAACATTGCAGTACCCTCGTACGCAGGATTGTAGTGAGTTGGCGGCCATGCATACCGTATTGTCTGTCGGGTGGATTATCCATTTCCTGCCCTTTACTAGCGAGCTGTTGACGAAACTTTCAGAGCTACCGGTATCAATCAGTGCCTCAGCCGTATGCCCGTTAATTCGTACGTTGATGATAGCCTTGGATAGATTCCCCGGGGAGGCTGCAGTTAATTTATTTTGCGAGTAGAGAGCCGCAGAAGTGGGTTTATTTCTCCTTAGAGTAGATTTACATACCCTGGCATAATGCCCTTTCTTGTCGCAATTCATGCATGTGGCATCTCTGGCGGGGCATTTTTGACGAGGGTGCCTTTTGTACCCACAAAAGAAGCATTTACCAACCGGAGCAGTTGCTGAGGAGTTTGACGTGGCCTGGGTATCCGGCTCCTCGGGTGTTTCTCCATCCCCTATGTCTGGCTGTGTCTGTGCCAGTGGGGTTCCTTGGGTTCCCATCGTAGCAGCGTTCATTAGCAGCATCGGTGTCCCAAATGACTCAGATTGCTGCTGAGCCGTATCCATCGCTCGTGCCTGATCGACTACCTTGTCAAGAGTGGGTTGCGCTTTCTCTAGTAAGCGTTGCCGTATGTGGGCTGATCTGAGTCCTTGGATGAATGCCTCCCGTGTCGCTTCCTTTCGGTGTTCCTCGGCGCTTACGGCCCGGAAGCTGCCGTCTTTTCCCAGCTGATTCAGAGCTTGCAGGAACTGATCGATTGTCTCCCCGGCTGCTTGCTTGCGTGTGTTGAGAAGATGTCGTATGTATACCTCGTTCTTGCGCTTCACGTAGAGCGCCTGCAGCACGTCGATGGCTGCTTCGTAAGTGTCGCACTCCGAGAAGAGCCTGTACACGCTGGGCGAGACATGATTCACGAGAGCGGCAAATTTGTCAGCTCCCTCCTCGATGATGGTCAGATAGTGTGAGAAGGAACAAAACCAATGCGACCATTTCATTTCTGCGTCAGTCGCGTTTGGGTCTGCGTCGAACCTCTCTGGTTTGTAGATCTTGTCCATCGTTGGTTGAGAGAGCCGAGAAAACCAAATGGAATAAATTGAAATGAAAGCGAGAGAAGAACCTTCAGAGTTTAGGCTTTATTCCATTTGATTGGAGCCGCTTCTACGGGCACACCAGGAAATACAAGCGCAGCATGGAGTACAAGCAGTAAGGTACACACGCGCAACTAATCACCGCAAAATAAATCAGTATTATATATCAATCAGTGTTCTCACCATTCAATGAGCACCAAGTGAGCCGCCGACATACAATGGCAATGCCCCAGGGACAAAACCCCGCGGCCGAGCCGACCCTCAGCTTTATCTCTTCTGTGCTCGAGCCGGGCATCATGTGATCACACGTCACGACCTTCCATTCACCACAATTGTTCTTTTCTCTCCCTCGCAATTACTTTCACCTCGTCTCTTGTCTCCCGAATTACTTTTTCCTTACCCGCCTCCACCGCGGGCCCGACAGCCGTTGCACCCCCTTCCAGCTCGTTCGTTCCTACACGTGGAGTCGCCATTTTAAGCTCCCTGCTTACGGCCTTCATGCCCGCCTGCAGGCATCGGCCCATGTTCTGCGTCTCACCCCGGAGCTTTTTCGTTTCTTCCTTCATGTGCTTGTTCATGCCTTTCATTTCGTTTATAATTTCATTTGTGTATGTATCCATCTTTTCGTTCATTTGCTTGATCATGTTCGCTGTATTCGCATCCATTTTCGTTTTCATTTGTGCCAGCATGGTGAATAGCTGGGCCATGTCGGGTGCGCTTGGGTGAGCCGTTTCGGCAGGGGTTGGGGGGTTTTGGTGGAGAGGGGGAGGGGAGGTGTCATACACCGCGGCCACTGCCGCACCCATTTCGGGCTCTGGGTTCAGTTGGGCGAGTTCGTTTTCCTGTACAACCAACATTTCCTGCCCGGGGATTTCATCCTGAGCCATGGATTCTACACATTACTACACATATACATTTCTAATACCCCCGGCTCCCGCTTGCCTTGAGACACCATCTTATTTCTCGTGAAGGGTTAATTTAGCTCGCTCGTAATTTGGAGGGAAATGGGGGTCGCTCCTCTCACCCCTGGACCGATTCCCGTGAATTTAATTGGAGACAGGACAGCCCGTTTTCCCGTTCTCCGTTACCAGTGCTGCGAGGAGGGCGATGAGTTTATATCGCACGACCTGACACCAGTGTTGCGGATTCGCGCCCGCCGGCGTGCGGACGGCCACGTAACTCGAATCGCGGCACGTCGCCCACCGGACAGACAATCCAGTCGTGACCCTCTCGGACTAACGCCGGGAACCAGTCACGGGTGGACCTTTCGGTCTCACCGCGATCGAGCCAATCGGCCCCCGCGTGGGATAGGGTTGCTCGCCAAATTCGACCTACCTAAGTACCCACACGGAGGGTAGACCGGGCGATCGCACCTCGCCGCAGGTCGACTTCGGACATGGGCCACTTAAGCGACCCGTTCCGTACTATCGGGATAACCGAGCGGTGTTATTCGTCGGCCTCGACGGTTCGATTAATTATTGGGCGTCTTAGCCCACGACCAACCCTTTACGTGAAGCAAGATGGGGATTCAAAGAAAGAAATGACGAAGCGAAGCGGGAAAACAGTTCAACAATAAGCACATTTATTTCGCGATGAACGGAAAGCACACATATACAATTCCACCAAAAGCACATGTAAAAGAAGAAGACAATGCAAATGCAACAATGCAGATCTATCCGACTACCGGGCACTCGGCAACACTTATACAATTTTACTTCACAGACGGCGCCGACAACACATATTCCCAAAGCAAAAGAAAAGAGAACCACCCTCCAGGATGAGGGGGGTAGGCGGGCCTGGGGCCGAGACCGTGTCGGGCGTACCCGTCTGATGATGAGACGCGAAGTGGCGGTGGTGCCTCAACTCCGCGGGCCTCGCGGACAGTGTCTGGTAGGGGGTGGGAAGGGGGCCCCCTTTTGTCGCACTATCTCAGCGCGGGGGGAAACAGGAGGGGGTTGCTGATGCTCGGGGAAAGGAGGATTTCACAAAATCTCGGGTCCCGCGACGAGCGTCTCCACCATGACCTCGGTCGCGCCGCCGGCCTCTCCCTCCGCAGTTCCCCGAATCCGACGCGAGCACCCCCTCAACCGCCTTCGCCGCCGCCGCCTCTCCACAGCTCCGTCCTCTTCACTCCGACTCTTGACTCGTCCCAACTCTTCACTGGCTCCGCGAACTCCCAACTGCGAACTCCTCTTCTGACCAACGCAGTCGTTTTTATAAGCCCCATGGCTTCGCTCTTTTACCCTTGACCCTCTGCCTCCGACCTTTCACCTCTCTTACTGGCTCCCCATTGGCCCGAGGAAAAGTGGGCGTGAATGCTTTTTGATCCATGAATTTGCATATAGCGACCGCCCTCCAACGCCCTGGAGGCGGGGCCAAATCGCCCCTCGCTCACCGATTGGACGGAACAAAAGTGGGCGTGAGTCGTTTTTGATCCGTTTTTCTGCGGAAAGTCCGTGATGTTTTTGAACACGCTGCTCGGTGCGCGCCCTACACGAGTCCAGTATCGGCGCCCACGAGTGGCGCGAGATGACGGTGATGCGATGGTGGCGAGTTGTGACGGTAAAGGTCGTGGCGGTTGTGGTGAAGCGGTGTTGTGGTTGGTGGTTGTTGTTGTGAAGCGGCGTTGTGGTTGGTGGTTGTTGTTGTGATGGCTGTTGAGACGTGATTGGTGGTGGTAATAATGGCGGCTGGTCCAAAATAAAGATAGTAAAAGAAAAACGGCTATCCTGAAGAGTCGCAGCCCTCATGAATGACATTTATTCCCTCTAGACAACGGGTTTGGGCCTAACTACACATGTACTTACAGAGATATCTCACCTAAGGGACCTGAATGGTGGTTTGCGAATTTGGTCAACCACAACAATATATATATATATATATATATATATATATATATATTCACAGATATATATATATATATATATATATATATATATATATATATATATATATATATATATATATATATATATATATACACACACACACACACACACACACACACACACACACACACACACACACACACACACACACACACACACACACACACACACACACACATACACACACACACCGGGCATAGTGGCGTGCGCCTGTAATCTGGCAACTCGGAGGCTTGGGTTGGAGGATCGCTTGAGGACGGAGCTCTGCACTGGGCCGCGCTATGTGAGGGTGTCGGGCAGCCCGGAATCATGGCGAAACCCAATCCTTATCCCTGTGTCGTCAGAGGCGACCAGGGTTGCGTCAGGAAGGGCATCCGGCGTAAAACCTGTGCCAAATCAGTATGCGGATCATAACGGATGATCCGCTGTGGCGACCCCTAACGGGAGCAGCTGAAAGACGAACATGCATATATATATATATATATATATATATATATATATATATATATATATATATATATATATATATATATATATATATATATTTGTTGAAGGAATTCAACAAAAGATCAAGTTGGGTCTATGAAGCATTAAATATTCAAATGACAATAAAAAATAACACCCAATGCTGAATAAAGCAGTGTCACTCACTTTGGAGCAAAATACTAACTCCACACTCCCAGTCTGAGCCTGTCCCATGGTTCTTTCCATATTCTCAAGGTGGTACAATAATCTGCGTTATCGATTGCTTTTGGGGCAGCTTTCCAGATGGCAACAAGCAACCAACGAGAAGCTCGAGTTGTTCATTCATCAGATGTGGGATTGGCACTGGGGAGTGCGGTTCATTCATCACCAGCTCCGATTCACCATTCAAGTGGTCGAGTGTCCACGACAGGACCTCACGGGGAAGAGAGAGCAGCAATGTGTGGCTTTGACAATCGACATAAACTCAGAGCACTGGGTGTACCATCGGGTGGCATAGACCGATCAGGAAACTATCAGAGCCACAGAGTGCAGAACAAAATATACCATTTCCATCATGGAAAATGGGGTAATCAGTTCAAACAATGAGCGAAACTTTGTCACCACAGCACTCGTTTTCCATCTTCCATTCTTCCATCCCAGCAAGCTGAGGATGAAGAGACCAGGCCACAAGATTTCAAACGCCATCAGACAAGGTAAGATCAAAGTGAAGGCCTATTTGGCAGCGAGCCTTTGAAGCATGTTAAATGGATTAAAAGCAAATGGAATCGTGAAGATGACGATCATGGTGGAGGGTATTAACTCAGATACATTAGGTCGTTCCTCCATCACAGCCATGTTGCACTCACATCACATTTACCCCGCATTTGATGTATTTTTGTCCGACAGGATGGTGCAGAGGTAGCGCACTTACATTTGATCTATTGAGCCGTGTAGTTGGGGTTCGATTCCCAGTGCGTTGCGTCACAAATTGTGATGTTCCCTCAGATGGACGTTAAGCTGTCTGTTCTGTCTGCTTGCATGATTTGTGGTTTGGGGAGGAGTTAAAGATTTCACGGTGACTTTTGTGATGAGTTAGGCGAGTTATCGCTGGCAATCTGAAGAAACCACAAATTTCTGCCGCCTGCACCACCGGTTCGTGAAAGACTTGGCTCAATAACGTTCTCTGGTCTACCCGACGACCAGCTGAGAATAATTTGGATCGTTATGAAGTTGTAGTAGTGGAGGATTCAACGTAGTTTAATATTCTTCATTTTATGGTCGAGGCCAGTGTTTCTCAACCGGGGTTCCCCGGAACCCTAGGGTTCCGCAAGAGGTCGCTCGGGGTTCCGCGAGAAACAGTAATAAATAGGTTAATGTATTTTTGAGTAGTTTTTGTTTGATTTAATATTCGTAATTTTGCTATACACGTACGGCATATTGTTGGAAACTCCTTGGTTACTACAATAGAGGCTTCAACCTCTTATATTATTTACAATTATAACAACCATAGGGAATGTTATATTATAACAACCATAACAACCACAAAGCGCGATGGACGCCCGGAATAACGACTCGTCATTGAATACGGAACACGGTCTGTATGTGATGACGTCACCAATGATGACATGGTCTGTCTCATTGCCAATAAATTTGACAAAAAGGGGGTCATTTTTTTCCTTAAACCAAGTATCCAAAAAAAAACAATATTATATTTACCACGTGAACTACGATAACAATATAAAAGAGCTAGATATTAATAATGGTATATAATAATTTTTATGCAGGGGTTCCCTGAGACATGAAAACTATTTCAAGGGTTCCACAAGGGTAAAAAGGTTGACAAACGCTGGTCTCGAGGTACGCACGTTTTCCTCCAAGCCGTCGAGCCTGTAGGTCATGTGGAGGTGGGTGGGTTGGTTCAGTTTCGTTGTGCAGATCACCAATCTAAACGAAATTCACCCTGTACATTCATGAGAACACACCATTGAAATTCCTACTTGTCTCCAGATGCACAAGTTGACACACCGACAGTTATTACCATTTGAAATTACCGCCGTGAAGTGGGCGAGGCGTGCTTCTCATCGCGGAGGAAACGACCAGGAGGCAACAAATCAAGATGGCGGCGCCCATGGTTGTACTGTGATTTCGAGTGATTTTTGGTCTTTCAACAACCAAATATGCATTGTTTCATACACTTGGGTGGGGAGGATGATGAGAAAGTGACGCAATTCACGGATAAGAGCTGGCTTAAGGTATGCGAGTGTGTGAAGGCTTGGTGCGATGCCACAGATAGTGAAACTATCAACAAATGCCGTTTGCTGGCTGATCAAACAATGAAACTGCTGCCAATGACTGATCCTCCTGCGGATGCCGGCTGTCACCGGTTCTGCTATGCGTCGTTTTGTAACAAGGACCATATAAAATGAGCTGAAGCCAGGAAAAGGAAATCAGAAGCCAGCACTACTGCAGTTTCTGCTGGAGCCAGTGAGGTGGTGGGCGGACTCGAAGAAGAGGGGCACTATACCACAAAATATCCCTCCGAACCTCTGTAGAAAGGGTGGCTGGCAAATCAGCTGGTGTACTGCCAATAATTTGTGTCATATGCCAGAAAAAAGACAAATTCATCCGTGTCAAAGGAAAATCTCAACGTGATCAGTTGTCCCTGGCAGAAACACAGGATGGAGGAAAGCTGAGGGAAACTGCTGAGCAGAGGAGAGATGAACGTGATGTGAGAATAATGACAACTATAAAGGATAAAGACTGTGTGGCGCTGGTAGTTTGTTATCACCATAAATGTTATTACGAGTATGTGAATGGCACATACCACAGACAGAGTGAAAGTAAACTCAAAACTCAGAAAGTGAACTATGACTCAACATTTGACATTTTCTGTGATAAAGTAATCCAGGTAAGACTCATTGATGGAAAGCAATCTATACATATGAAGAAGTTGTGTGAGATGTTCAATGACCTACTCGGAGTATGCGAAGGCCAGGATCAGGCCAACTCCCAGGCAACAAGACTGAAGAAAAGACTGCAGGAACGGTACCCAGACATGATTTTCTATCGTCCACCAAAAATGTCTGAGAGCGAAGTGGTGTACATGAAGGACATTGATATTGGTTCCATTGCTCAGGCTGCTGTTGTAGATAGTATCTCTACAACAGAAGCAGAGTCAACTACAGAGGAAGAAGCCAGCCAGGGTCCACAGCAGGGTGACTCAGGCCTCAATTTACATGTTCTATACTCGGGAGCACTCGTGGTGAGGGATGACCTGAACAAACACCAAAGTGTGGACATTACATGGCCACCACCTGCTCCTGACTTCGACACTTCAAATGCTGAAAGAGCCGTCCCTGTTGCATTGTACAGCCTTGTTGCATGGATAGCGGGCCTGTCAGACGAGCCAACCCTGGAGAAATTTGTGGAACTCCCAAGGCATATTCATCTGAAAATGCTCTCTGTTCTTCAAGACGTTGTTTCTATAGCGTCAAGGGGTCAGACGTTTACTCCGAAGTCCTATGCATTGGGCCTGACTGTGAAACATTGGACTGGTTCTATTCGACTGTTAGGACTGTTCAACAAGCTTGGGCACTGTGTCTCAGTCAGTACTACACAGGCATTGGAAACCGCTTTGGCACTGTTGCAGATTTATTAGGAGGGAAAACTGCCCTCAAACTGCCTCAGAAATGTACCGACAATATTTGTGCACGATAACATCAATTTCAGTGAGGAGACCCTCACGGGTCATGGGACCACTCACCACACCAATGGATTGATGATACAAGACGCACCCTCTGAGCCGATTCAGCACGCTCATCCAGTGACTCCAATTAGCCGTCGTCAGCAGTCATTAGTTGGTAACACGCCACCCATTCTCAAGTATGGTGGCGGGAAAAGGCAAGGGACCACAGCCTTTTACAGTTGTGACATTGACATCAGTCCGTCACAAGAGGACGGGCTATCGCTGGATGTGCTCTATTACACAATGAAAACGGACCAGAAAACGGATGGGCGGTTGTCGACATTGACTGGGTACAACACCCTCCTTCGTCGGGAAGAAGAGTTGACCAAAGCAGCCATCATCTACCTTCCCGTGATCGAGGCATCACCCACGGAACTGGACACCGTTTACACGGTCCTACGTCAAAGCATCGATATGGCTGATAAAGTGGAACGTGAAGAAGTAGTTCTAGTCTTCGACCTTGCGATCTACAGGAAGGTGCAGGAGATTCGTTGGTTGCACCCGGAGTTGACAGAAAGGTTAGTAATTCGTCTCGGCAAATTCCACCAACGCATGAGCTTCCTCGGCATGATCGGCAAAAGATTCAGAGACGCAGGTCTGCTGGACCTCATAACAGAATCTGGTATTGTCGCTCAGCGTTCTGCAAATTCAGTAATAAACGGCCACCACTATAACAGGAGTCTGTGCTGTCACAAGCTCGTCTACGAAGCGCAAGGAAGACTATGCTTCCAGGCCTTCATGGACTCCCTCGCAGAGGAGATGCGTGTGCGATTCGAGAGGTGTATAGAGCGTCTCCAGGAAACGTTTCCGTCTCTGTTGTTCGAACAGTTACTGTCATCGGAAGAGGTCTCAGAAATGTTCACACGCTACAGCGACTTCAGACAGCAGCAATGTACAGCAAGCAAAATATTCACATTCTGGTGCTCCTACTTGGAAATGGTGGAGCTTACACTAGAGCTTATACGGGCAACTCGTACTTCGAACTGGCCGAAACACCTTGCGATCACGAGAGCGTCAATGCCCTGGTACTTTGCGTACGATCACCTAAACTATGCAAGGTACTTACTCGTTTACTGGCTGGAAATGGCCGGGCCAGAGCACTCCCACCCCATCACATCTATCAAGTATTCATGGACGGCAAATGGACTTCCCAACCGCATACTCATTATGGATTTAGTAGTGTTGCGTACGATCAGATCATAGAGCAGACTTTAAATAGGGACAGCAAGACCAGTGGAGGAATCATTGGTTACACTCAGAAAAGCACGGCTGTGAAGAAGTGGATCCTGTCCCAACCAGCACGTGCGGAAATCGCAAGGAAATGTGAGTCCATGGCGGGTATCCACGACGAGCCCTGAACGAGAAAGGATTTGGATGTGTCGAGCTCGAAGAAGAACGAAGCAGTGGTGGTACAAGTGATGGACACAGTACTTCAAATGATTAACCCTTTCTCCGGCGTTCACCTTGAACTCGTCAATATTCGTTCAGGTGTCATCGCACCGCCAGCCACTTCCGCGGACTTGATGAACGCGTATGTCAAGGGAGAGAATGCTGTCGTGCAATTCATGCGTGATCGGCTTCTCTCGGGTGATGTCCCATTCTTCAGTCCGATTTCGAAGGCCAAATTGGCAACTTTCTTGAAGGCGCGAAGCAAGTCAGTGACTCCCCACCAGCAAACGCCGAAGGTTGAAATTGTGAATGAACATCGTCTTTTCACACGACTGCTGTTGATTGGTGAGTAAAGCAATGTAACACTCCACAATCTTCTCGCGTACCCACTGGCGAACATATCTTTCCCGCTGGCATCCGGTGATGGTTCAATTGCTAAGACGGACAAAGCCAAACTCCAAAACCACATACTGAAACTGTGGCCCGATTGCCATGTGGACGCTCGGCCTATCCAAGGTGCAATGATTGTGGATGGAATGGCCGTTATTCAGGCGATAAAGGCTGGTTCACTGCCGAACACTTTCGGCAAACTGGAAGAGATGGTGCTGAACATTGTAGTGGCCAAAGCACGACTTAACCGATCTTCGAGACTGGACGTGGTGTTTGATACTTACCCAAGTATCAGCATCAAGTGCCTGGAGCACGCCAGACGAGCGGGCAGGGTGAGTGATCTTCAGGTACGAACCATCTACGGACGTGATCAAGCCCTTCCAAAACAGTGGGCCAATTATCTCCTGAGCAGAGCCAACAAGGAGGCGTTGATAGAGTTCATCGTCGAATCGTGGACGAGAAATATCTCTCCATCAAAACTGGGCGACATGCTGTTTTACGTCAGTCATGCCAGCAAATGTGAGAAAATCGAGGCGTCGAATGGTGTCATGTCATCAGTACCTGAACTTGAATGTGACCATGAGGAAGCTGACACAAAGCTCCTGCAACATGATGCTCACGCGGGACAGAATGAAGAGTCGGTGCGCATAGAGAGTTGACACCGATGTGTTTGTGTGGGCATTGGCTCACTCGAAGTCGATTCGGGCCCAAAATGTCCATCTGGTCACAGGAAGTCCCAAGGACATTATCGTCACTGACGTTAGGAAGCTGAGTAATGCCCTGGAAAGTTCTGTCTGCGATGCGTTGTTAGGTTTGCACAATTTCACGGGAAGTGATACCACCAGTGCATTCCACGGTAAGGGCAAAACAAGCCCATTTGACTTGATGATGAAGAGTCCCCATCTCATCACCTGTTTCGGGAGCATTGGTCGAGAATTCACGCTAGATGAGAATATCATTCACGACCTGGAACAATTCGTCTCCACCATGTACAATCAGCCGACCATGAAGAGTGTGGATGAGGCTCGCGACAAGCTATTCTGCAGCCAGTCGCTGGGAGAACAGAAGTTGCCGCTTACAAGCGACGCTCTGATGCTGCATTGCAAAAGAGTGAACTATCAGTCTGCGATCCACCACCGCATGACTGAGAGGTTTATAGAAGCCCCTTCTCCTACATTTCACGGATGGGTGGAACGCAACGGAGCACTGACTGTTCACTGGCTGAACAAACCACCAGCGCCGAAGGAACTGTTAGAAGCAACGAAATGTAATTGCAAGAAGACGAAATGCGAGACCAATCAGTGTTCTTGCCGGTCAAAATGACTGTCCTGCACAGAGTGCTGTGGGTGTCAAAACTGCGCCAACGATGAACAGACCCGTGCAGAAATGGAACTTATGGATGATGAAAGCGGAACTGACGATGATTCCAACGACGAACTGTGAATGCGGGTGTCACATTGCTTTTGCTGCACGGTGATCTACTACACAGTAGTATTCAGGTTGGTTAGCATGTAATAGTAGACTTGAGTTTTGTAATAGCAGCAGCCAAGAGCCTAGTTCAGCAACCGCTTCAGAGCAAGAAATACTGGAGTTCTAAGACAGTAATCCTCTTGTGGCGGTTCTACTTTTCATCAGGTTGAGTCGCGCAGTCTCTTTGTCTTTGATTTAATCCGTAATAGCCAATCTAACCGTCTTTAATGGGCGCTGTAACGGCCTTTAATAGTCAATGTAACTACCTTTAATAGCCAGTGTGGCTGCCTTTAATAGTCAATGTAACTACCTTTAATAGCCAGTGTGGCTGCCTTTAATAGTCAATGTAACTACCTTTAATAGCCAGTGTGGCTGCCTTTAATAGTCAATGTAACTACCTTTAATAGCCAGTGTGGCTGCCTTTAATAGTCAATGTAACTACCTTTAATAGCCAGTGTGGCTGCCTTTAATAGTCAATGTAACTACCTTTAATAGCCAGTGTGGCTGCCTTTAATAGTCAATGTAACTACCTTTAATAGCCAGTGTGGCTGCCTTTTAAGCAAAAAGTTGCCTTGGTCAACTCGAAGGCCTGTCTGGTCGGTCCAGACGTTTTCGGCCGGTAAAAATATGTAACTGCTTCGGTTTATGACCTTTAATTATCAAGATCTTTAGTAACAGTGAATTGGGCTCTGCATAAACATATTGGATCATTTTAAGACCTCACAAGAGTTTTCTTTGACGTACATATCAGTCCAACCTTGATTCTTCATTTCTGTATCAAAATTGTGCTTTAATGTTCGGTGTATCTTAAATTGCCAAAAATGAGCAATTGTGTCACATCCTCGACGTGGAAACAAGTGGATTTGGACTCGGCATCTAAAATTCTTTAAGTATGCCAAATTTCATCCAGATTGGTGATCTGCACAACGAAAATCATTTTCTGAAGTTAATAGCGAGTACCTCCACATGGTCTACTGGGTTCGAATCCCGACCGAGCTACAAACTGTCATCCTGGTGTTTCATCGGCAGAGTGATTCATCAATGCGTGTGCCGTCATTCGGATTGGACGGAATTAATCGGTGGACGTTCGAGATCCCACGGTGTCCTTCATGAATCGTAGGCGAGCTATCGCTGGTAACGTGAACAAAAATTCGAAAATTCCTGTCCAAACTACTGCTGGGAGATGGATGGCAACCTGTCCAGCAAGACCCTTGGCCAAGAAACCACTATGGCCGAACCAACGCTCAGTAAGACAGATTATGGTGCATCAGATCATTTTATACATCATTATATCGGTTATGGTTCTTGGCTCAAAGCGTGACCATTGCCAACATGGACATCAACAACTGGCTGGACTTGCACTGCACTTGAACGACCCGTTTTACAACTAGAGTCACTTTTGTACCAGGATGGAAGAATTCCGCCACTCCACGATCACGACGACTCGACTCCGCTCCGCCTGCGCGGCTCTCCAGATCTTGGTAGTCTGTAAGAGCTGTCCGAGGTGCTGAACACAGCCACCGTGGACGGAGTGCACGAAACGAAACAATGGACTTACGTCATGCTTGGTTCGGCCGGAAAGCAGAACCTCCTACGCGGTGATGAGGTGACCTACGCAGAACCTCCTACGCGGTCCTACGTCCATTGCATGGACGCACGTCGTTCTGCTCTCGCGTCTATGATTGCCGACACGTCTTCAATCGCCTCGACTCGCTCGCTTGTCGTGCCAGCCATCAGGGACTGCGGAACACCGCACACGGTCCATGTCGATCCTCGGATAACTCCAAATAGAAATCGCATACAAATCGCGGCATCAAGGCACCCGCTGGAATCGCCCGGAACACGTGATTGTCCGCTGGTATACCGCTTCGGTATGACACGCCAACGGCGCAAATTCCGCCCCAGGCGACTTTCACGCGCTCGTCATTCCATCGTGGCTTGACCTCCTCGTCTCACAAGATGAACCACGCAGCACCCCACCTAGGTGCTGAGAGTGAACCGTGGGAGCCCGTGCTGGTCGTGAGACGCTCCGAGCGGTTGCCCGCCAGGTACCCTCGAGGCATCCGAGTGAGCGCGTGCGCGCCCAAAAGTCCCTTCTCACCTGGATGGAGCCCGAGCCTCCTCGCTCGTTCGCTCACTCACGCTGAACGCGGCATTTTCTCGCTTCCCCGCTCGTCCCGTTCCCGCTGCAGCGCCCCCTCCTGACGACCCTCCGCCAGCATCCCGCGTCTTGCGCCGGTGGGTAGCGACGCGAAGCCCTGTGTCACCCGGGTTCCACAAAATCGACCGGAATCACCCTCCTCAGGTCCAACGCGAGGCTTGCGGTGCACTGCATGGATTCTTCATTGCTGCATCGCTCCGCGCAGATCTCGAACCGAAGAAGCAATAATCAAAGATCATTCGGATTCGTTTCGTGGAAGATCCAATACAGGGGAGCGATTGCCGGTGAAAGGGAAGGTGGGAGCAAAAAAAAATTGTGGGAGGAGAATGACGACGTGGGTTGGTTGGGGCGTGCTCAGTGCTGTGCCCACCGAACGCTGGCTGCTTCTGACATCTCCAGGCAGCATTTTGAAGATCAGATGCGAAAATGGAGCAATGCAGAGCAAGCTGGTTGGATGAATGTGCAGAAGGAGTTGAAATCAAGACAGGACCTCGATAAAAAGCTCTTCAATCACTGGCTTGAAACTTCGACATCAATTCCATTTACACACACACACACACACACACACACACACACACACACACACACACACACACACACACACACACACACAAATAAAATGATTATATTACGCCTTGAACGATTCATTCATCATGCAAATGATACTCACTTGACGCAGTAACGCACTGATGAATTACAAGCACAAAAAAAAAGAACTCCGAATCCCCCATCTCTTGATAATGGGCAACAAATCTTAATGTTCTTGTGTGTCAAATATAGGGATTGAAAAATATGGAAATTACTTTGATGTTAATTTTTAAAAAATTGATTTGCCAGAAAGCAATTTATTCAGCTTTGCCTTTCAGCCCGAGGAGGTGTGCAAAGAGTCGATAAGATGTTGCCAAAGACGAGGTTTGCGAATTTTTTGTTTGTTTAAAAAAAATTCTGGAAGCCAAAGCTAGTAGCAATATTTGTTTGAAAAACCTGTAAAGAAAACAAACAAACAAACAAATAAACCAATGTCACCTGCATGGTGACCCGTATCTTGCCAAAAGGTGACCACGTGTGACTTCTTTAAGGTCACACTGAGGTGAACAGAGCTGCTATCCACCAGGAGCGACTCCTTGAGGAATTTCTGCCTACGAGAGATTCCGATGAGAATCGTTCTACAGAGTAACCATGAAAAATATGCTTTTGCCTCATAACGTCACCAAATGACGTCATAATGTCTCAAGCTTGACATATCTAGAAAGCACTCATCGAGGTGTTCAATTTGAGGTACTACACGATATGGTTCCTAAAGCTTGAAAATTTGACCTTGGGGTCAAATATGTTTGACCTTTGGCGCTAACCATGAAGGTCAAGGCCAATCACCACCAAAAATTAATCAGCTGAGCGCCAGACCATGAACTATATTCCCATGAAGTTTGAAGACAATCCGATCAAAATTACTCAAAAAATAAGGGTTTCGTCGACTCCCCTGATTTGCGACAAAGTGACCTTGATCTTTGACCTTGACCTTCAAAATTTTGTGCACTGAAAGGGACCTCTATAGGCCTCTGATATGCGAAGTTACAAAAATTTCCAATGATAACTGTGCTCTGCAGAATTTTTTATACGTGATTACAGACAAACAAACAAACAAACAAACAAACAAACAAACAAACAAACAACAAAAAAAAAACATACAAGCTGACCAACATATCTTGCAAAAACTTCGTTTTGGCAAGATAAAAAAATCACAAACAAATAGATTGTTAGCCCACCTGGAACGCAGTCCTTCGTGTTTATGGGACGGTGCATTGTCCGTCCGTCCATACTTCATCTTGCAACTTCATCTCTGAAACTACACACACGATTTTCCACGAAACTTGACCACAACCTTCATCACCCGTGATGCACCAAAGTTTGTTCATGGCATTAAAAACAATAAAAATCGTGGTCTGGGGTGATCTACTGGGGATGGCGGGGGGGGGGGGTGGGATTGCTCCCCAAGATAAGTATTCTCTATAACATTGGTTCCATTTGCTGATTCCTTCCCACGTTGACTTCCTGCTCAGTATCATTATTCTACGAGGTGATCGCTCAAGGGTATTGCCCCTATTTTTACCTCCACCAGCGAAGGTGAAGGAGGTTATGTTTTCACCCCTTTCTGTCTGTTTGTGTGCAGGATATCTCAAAAAGTTGTGGACGGATTCGGATGAAACTTGGTCGACATGTTGGGTGTGTGGCAAGGATGAATTGATTTGATTTTGGTGAAGATCTGGATCTGGATACGAGAATTATTTAATTGCTCCAAGTGATTTTTCATCATTGAGAGATCAGGCTAAAAACGATATAGTACAGTACAGCATGATATTTCAAAAATATATTGGGCCTGATATGTTCTCGTGGATCAGACATTGCGTGGTGGAGGTATGCGCTCTACCCAGTACCCTTCTAATTATTATTATTATTATTACCACTACCATGACCATTACTACTACAACTACTAAATTGGCAAATGCGAGAAACAAACAAAGAGCCGGAGAAAAGTAAATAACGAAAAAATATGTCCAGAAATTCAAAAACATTGGAGTTGAGGGTTCGATCATATTGTTCATCATTTGTTGTCATTTCAAAATTGATTTTGGTTATTTGTCTCACGTATACACGATACATGTTATCTATAGAACGAACTCTTTCGTGTCAACACTTACATTTACAACGACTTGAACAAACCTCAAACAAGTAGAGGTACATTCAAAGTACACCGCCCCCATGCCAAGTAAATAAATAACAAACCCTCCAGCACGCAGTCACCAGGGCGCCTTCCGTACCCGGCGATGCCACCTTGCATGAGCACATGGAGCGGATTTGGTAGGGAGCGGTGCATAATAATTGATTGATTAATTGCAAAATTGAAAGAAATAAATAATAATTGTAAAATAATTAATTTCTTAATCAATTGGCTCATGGCATACCTAAACCACCAATGTTTCATCCAAATCTGTAACTTTTTTGAAAATTCAGTAATTCATGGAAAAATGAATAATTGATTAATCAATAAATCAAAAATATTCCTTTTAGCCAAATCACATGATCATTGTCATGTCCAAATATCAGCTTCCGAGCTCAAAGGGTGCCTGAAATATTGCCCATATGAGAAAGAAATTAATAAGTAATTCATAAATCGATAATAATGAAGTAATTAATCAATTAATTGATTAATCAAAAAATGTAAAATACTGCTTTGCCAAAGCACATCTTCACTTTTGTCCCCAAATGTCAGCTTCCAAGCTCAAAGGATGGCTGAGATATCACCTGGGCAAACAAACAAGAAAGCAAACAAACACGAAAACAAACAAACGGAGCAAAAACTGAGTACCCCCTTCCTTCAGCACCCAGCAATGATGTCATGCATTCGTTTTTCGTTGGATTCGCGAGATATCCCTTATTGTCGGGGTTTCCGTGTGTGTGTGTGTGTGTGTGTGTGTGTGTGTGTGTGTGTGTGTGTGTGTGTGTGTGTGTGTGTGTGTGTGTGTGTGTGTGTGTGTGTGTGTGTGTGTGTGTGTGTGTGTGTGTGTGTGTGTCTGCAACGCGAGGCTCCACAGCACAAACCAGCAAACCGATTTTGATGAAACTTGGCGAACATGTGCCATATGGTCTGGGAATGTGCGTGTTTGAGTTTCGTTGCTAAGCAACCACCTGTTGCTATGCAGCGGCCAAAAAACCGCGTACACTATTTTCAATACTTGTCCTACAGTTTTGAATGTGGAGAAACGAGACTTTGGAATTAAACACTTCGAGATATTTAGAAAATTTTACTCGAGCCGATTTTTGATTTCAGTTTTATTTTTCAAATGGTAGTCCTTCAAAAATGCGGCGTCTATTTACCGTCATTTTTAATGAGTGGCGTAGGAAAGTGGGCGTGGCTTATAAAAGTGGGCGTGGTTTATGAAAAATAATGTGTGGCTCAGGAGGTGGTCAAACAAGAGCATTGAGAGAAGTTTATCGGGGTTTCCGTGTGTGTGTGTGCGTGTGTGTGTGTGTGTGTGTGTGTGCGCGCGCGCGCACGCGCGCATATGTGTGTCTGCAATGCAAGGCTCCACAGCACAAACCAGCAAACCGATTTCGAAGAAACTTGGCGAAAGGTGCCATATGGGCTGGGAGTGTGCGCGTTTGAGTTTCGTTGCTAAGCAACCACCCGTTGCTATGCAGCGGCCGAAAAACCGCGTTCACTATTTTGAATACTTGTACTCCAGTTTTGAATGTGGGGAAACGAGACTTTGGAATTAAACACTTCGAGATATTTAGAAAATTGTACTCGAGCCAATTTTTTATTACCTTCGCATTCTGCGAAAGGTTATGTTTTGGTCGGCATGTATTTACTTATTTATTTATTTGTAATCTTGTGATTCGTATAACTCAAAAAGTATTAAACCGAATTGCATGAAATTTGGTGGGATGATTGGTTATTAGCCAGGAAGCATTCGATTAGATTTTGGGATCGTTTGGGTCAAAGGTCAAGGTCAAGGTCACGAAAAGGTCAAAATCGTCTTTTTACGATAACACGGTCAATTTTTATTCGATTTGCATGCAACTAATGCCAAAATGTTCAGAATTCAACGCCTCATCTTGTGATATGCAATATGACACAATGACGCCCATACTCTTGTTACCGGTTAGGGGTCAAAGGTCAGGGGGGTCACGACCTTGAAAAATATGCGGTTTTTGTCATAACGCCGTCAATTCTTGTCCGCTTTACATGAACCCAGCACCAAAATGTTCAGAATTTAATGCCCAATCGTGTGACACAATGACGTCATAACACGTCACCAGTTGGGGTAAAATGTCGGGGGGGGGGGTCACGCCCTTGAAAAATATGCGGTTTTCGGCATAACTCGGTCAATTCTTATTCGATTTGCATGAAACCAGCATCAAACGAGATTACCTTCTCTTGTTGAAACGTTGTATTTACCGAGCTTGCGAGTGAAGACTCGCCAAAACGACGTGAGTTGATTGTTGTTTAGTCCGTAGCCCCCGAAAGTCGGGGGGGTCATGACATTATATATATGTGGTTTGTGTCATAAGACCATTCATATGAAACCAGTTCCCCACACTCATACCAAGAACAAAAAAAGTAGTGGCGGCGAAGGTATGCGCTCTATGAGTGCCCGTTCTAGTTTAGGTTTTATTTTTCAAATGGTAGTCCATCAAAAATAGGGTGTCTATTTAACGTCATATTTTTGTGAGGAGTGCCAGTTGGCAAAATACGCAATAGGAAAAATCTTGCCAGGCAGAGGAACAATTGTATGTGAACCAATACGTCTTGGCAATGAATCTTCGTCGGTGGATCATTCAGAATGAAAAGCATCATATCCAGCACTTCGATCCTAGCGGATCCCTCGTCGCCTACCGGCTTGTTTTTTTGTTCATTTGTTTCATGTATACCTTGTCAAGGCTCATACGAGAGTTAACACACAACGCACAGCAAGGGGGGCATGATGCAAGAGGGACGACGGAAGGACAAAACAGTGAGGAACAGAGACATCAAGAGATCTGTGGAAGAAAGAGGGACGGGGTGGGGAACAAGGGGATACAAGATGGACACTGCAGGGACTTTCAGGAAGGCAAGCAGGAAATTTGAAGGAGGTGGGTTTGGGGTGGATTAACGGGGGTAGAAAAGATCGAGGATTTGGATGGGGGGTGATAAGAGGTGGTGGTGAACAGCTGGTTTGAAGGCCTGTAGGGGAGGATGGGATTGAACAGAGTGAGGGAGTTTATTCTAAAGGTGGGGAAAAGAGGAATAAAAGAGTGATGGTGAGCAGTGATTCGTGATTTTGGAAGTTTTACCAGATGGAGGTTGTTGGCGGACGTTGAATGCCCTGCGGAAATATGGTGGGGACAAATCGCAGACAGAACAGGGGGGCGAGACCAGAGAGGAGACAGTGAAAGACAGAAAGCACACAGACCTGCCTGCGGTAAGAGAGTGAGACGCCGAAAGACTCAGCCTCATCGTGGGAGATACCAATGATCCGAAATGTTTTGGTTTCCACTGTGTGAAGCCGAGAAAGGTGAGAGGCAGGAGCACCAGCCCCGAGGAGAGAGCAGTACTCCAGCAGGCTGTGGAAGAAATCTTTGTATGTTGTCAGGAGCTCAGATGGGCCAAGGAAGGACTTTAAACAACGGAGGATTCCCAGTCCGTGACTGGCTTTGGAGGCCAGGTTGGAAATGTGGCTTTCCCAGGAAAGATCATGGCAGATTGTGAGACCCAGAAGCTTGAAAGAAAGGACTTCTTCCAGAGGATTGTTGATATCGAATCAGGCTTTTTTTTTCTTTACCTTGTCGAAGCTCATGTGAGAGCGAACACACAACGCACAGCAGGGGGGGGGCACGAGACAAGAGGGGAGGGAGTGGGAAGGACAAAACAGTGGGGAACAGAGACACCAGGAGATGTGTGGAAGGGAGAGGGATGGGACGGGGAACATGGGGAATAGAAGATGGACATTACAGGGACTTTCAGGAAGGAAAGCTGGGAATTTGAAGGAGGTTGGCTTGGGTGGATTATCGATGGTAGAAAACATCGAGGATTTGTATGGGGGATGATAAGAGGTGGTGGTGAACAGCTGTTTTGAATGGCCAGAGGGAAGAATGGGAATGAATAGAGTGAGGGAGTTTATTCCAAAGGCAGGAAAAAAGAGGAATGAAACAGTGAAGGTGAGCAGTGATTCGTGATTTTGTAGTTTTACCAGAAGGGGGTTGTTGGCTGACCTTGAGTGCCCTGTGGAAATGGGGTGGGGACAAATCGCAGAGAACAAGGGGGGGAGGAGCGAGGCTGGAGAGGAGACGGTAGAAGACAGAAAGACCACCGACCAACCTGCGGTGATCGAGTGAGAAGCCCAAAGACTCAGCCTCATTGCGGGAGATGCCAATGATCCGAAATACCTTGGTTTCCACAGCGTGAAGGCGAGAAAGGTGGGAGGCAGGAGCATCAGCCCAGAGGGGAAAGCAGTACTCCATTAGGCTGCAGACAAAAGCTTTGTAAGTGGTCAGGAGCTCAGGAGGGACGAGGAATGACTTTGCACGACGGAGGATTCCCAGTCCGCGGCTACCTTTGGAGGCGAGATTTGAAATGTGGCTTTCCCAGGAAAGGTCATGACAGATCGTGAGACCCAGAAGCTTGAAAGAAAGGACTTTTCCAGAGGATTGTTGAGAAAGTGGATGGGGGGGGGGTTCGAAACTGTCCTTTCGAAGAGACATAGTGAGAGTGTGAGATTTGGCCGGATTGAAAGACATGTTCCACGTGTTGGACCAGTTTGTGATTTTATCCAGATCTGCAGTGAGCGAAGAAGTTGCTGCTTGCCGGTCTGAGGGATGACCGATGGTACGGCAGTGGGTGGGAGTCATCAGCAAAGAGATATGGAGGATTTTCCATATTCGGAGAGATCATTGATGAAAACCAGAAAAAGAACAGGGCCCAGAACGCTACCTTGAGGAACTCCAGCCTGGACAGGAAGAGGGGATGAAAGAACTCCATTTAGGGTCACACGTTGACTGCGACAGGAGAGGAAGTCTGCGAGCCATGAGTAGAGATGGCCTTGGACACCATAGGAAGAGAGTTTGGTGAGCAGAGCAGGGTACCAGACCGTGTCAAAAGCACGTGATATGTCCAGGGATACAGCTCAGATTTCCTGTCTGGCATTGAGGACCTCCATCCATTGTTGGGAGAGAAGAAGCAGCATATCCACGGTGGAGTGGCCTGGTCTGAACCAAATTGATGATCAGAAATCAAGCCATTGGAGAAGAGGAAGGATTTAATGTCTGAAGCGATGATGAATTCCATAACCTTGCTGATGATTGGGAGAAGGCTGATTGGTCTGTAGTTACAGGGATCTGTTTTTGCACCTTTTTTATGCAGGGCAGTGATGTTAGCAGATTTCCAGGCAGATGGCAGATGACCTTGGGCAAATGAGAGGGTGAATAGAACAGAGAGAGGGTGAGTAAGAGCAGAAGAGCAGGCTTTGAGGACACGTGGGCTGATGCCATCTGGACTGGTTGCAGAATCTGAGTCGAGGTTTGACAGCAAGCTCTCCACCTTGTCAGGAGAAAAGGACACAGAGTCCAGGGACAGTTTGGTGCGACTGGGTGAGATGGGTAGAGAAAGCAATGGGTTTTGGACACAAGATTTAGCTGCAAACACCGAGTTGAGGCATTCAGTTTTTCCACATGCGGTATCAGCAGTGCGGCCATTCGAGGTAAGGGAGAGGATGGAGGGGGAACATACACCAGAATCAGATTTGATTAGATGCCACCAGGATTTTGAGGAGGGAGAGAGGTTTGAGAGTTCAGATTGAGATTAGAAAGATGTTGTTTTCTCGCTCTCCTGAGGGGAGATACACACTTGCTCCAAGCTTTATGGAAGGAACAGAGATTGCTATCAGTTGGGTTTGCTTTCCATGAGAAAAAGGCAGGTTGTTTCAGGACAACTGCCTCACCACAAGCTTCAGTGAACCAAGGGTGGGAGGAAGGGTAGGACAACTGAAGACGTGAGGGGATAAGTCTGTGCATGAGGGAGAACAAGTTTCTTTGAAAGAATTCCCAGGATGAGTTGATGTTGGAGAAAGTAGCGATAGGAGAAAAGTCTATAAGTTTGATGGCTGTTTGGAGACCCTGCCAGTCAGCTTGAGTGAAATGCCAGATTCGACAGCGGTGAGGTGGTTCTCTGATAATAACCAGAGAGATGTCCACTTTGACAAGGACGTGGTCAGAAGAACCGATTGGAGCAGAGAAAGAGGAGCAGATATTGTCAGGGAAATTTGTCAAAATCAGATCCAGAAGAGATGGAGCACCATTGGTTGAGATCCGGGTCGGGATTTTGACCGATTGAGTCAGTCCCAATGAGTCGCAGAAAGCTTTTTCTGAGGTGCCATGACAGGTGAGAGAGTTACCCACACTGAGCCAACTGGCATGACGACAATTGAAGTCGCCACATATGAGGAAGAGAGAGTTTGGATGAGAAGATTGAAGTTGGTCCATGTTTTCGGATAGTGAGGTGTAGATGGAGTCATCACTGTTCGGTGGAGGTTACAGTACACATATAAACATGAGGTGGGACTGGAGGGAAGCCAGAGCCAGAGGTATTCCTGGGGGTGTAGGGGAGTGAGGGCAGTGCATGGAGAGTGAGGTATAGAGTCTTTGATGAAGAGAGCATCCCCTCCACCAGGACGAGGCTAAGGTCTGTCATACCAGAGGAGGGAGTTACCAGGGAGAGATACTTGGGAGTCAGACATGCCTTGGGGGAGGAAAGTTTCTGTTCGGCAGATTATATCTGGTTTGTCAGTGGCAACCTGTATGGAAAGATCTGAAAGGTTTGAGCGAAGGCCCCGGGGATATTTGAGGTCCACACTTTTCATGAAGAGGTAGGGGAGGAGGATTTTGGTGCAGGGGGTGGGGAGGGGGAGGGTAGGACAAGGGACAAGGGGGGGGAGGTAAGGACGGTTGTTGAAAGAGTGTGAGGGATTGCAGAATAGCTAGGAGAGGGGGCCGAATAAGGAGGAGAAAAGGCTCTGTGGTGCTGGGGGAGACGGGGGACAAGAGAGGGGGAAGAAGGCAGTTGAGGATTTCAGGAGGTGGAGTGAAGAGATTGAGGTGAGAGGGCAGTGGAAGGAGGTAGCTTTGTGGATGAGAGCGGGCAACTTTGAGAAGGATGAGTGAGGGGAATGAATGGTGGGAGAAGATGAGGAGGGAGTTTTTGAGAGAGGTGAGAGCGAGGCTTGGAGGGAGAAGAGTGGGATGGTTGCTTTGAGAGGGAGGGGAGAGAGGGGTGAGTTGGCACTGATGTTGGAAAAAAAAGAATGGTTGATGGAAAGTGAACATTCATAGCAAACTGGATTTTTTTTTAAGTTTTAGGTCAGAGATGCAATTTAACACAATTCTTGATGGATGCAATAAAGGCGAATTCAGAGAATGGAGAGAAGAAACGCTGTAACAGTTGGATTTTTTAGGCAAGGAATGAAGGAAAGGTCGAATTGAGAGCAGTCTCTTTAAATATCAGAAGAGTAGTGCATTATGATGCCGTAAAGAATACCATATGTGTGAAAGAAGAAGATGAAGCATTATAAGAGATCATTTTTGTTGTTATTATTAATGTTTAAGAGAGTTTTCAACAGATTAGGTCATGGAAGTGTTGTAGAAATAATCTAGGAAGAAGAAGAGGAGATGAAGAGGAAGAGGAAGAGAAGAAGAAGAAGAAGAAGTAGAAGAAGAAGCAGAATCGAGACACGTGAGTGTGCAAGGAGAAAGGCAGCAGCTTTTTTTCGATTTAAGATAAGAAATAGAGTGATTAGTTGGGAGGGATGGGGGACGTTTGGAAAGTGGGGAAGATAGAAATTGAAGGTAATGGGGAGAAAAAACAGATAAACACGATCGTACACCGAGGGGAACCGGTAGGCCTCAATCCTCAAGGGTAGGCCTCAAGCACCCGGTAAGACAAGGTCGACAAAGTCTCACAAAATAGCCCGATTTATGAAACAAAACCGAACTAGGAACACACAGTAACATGTAGGTGAGAAAATAAACAGTTAAAACAGGACAGATAACAACCGGAAACTTAACTTTGAGATTGCAGCAGAGAGCCCCGAAGGAGACCTGTCGACGCTCCAAACCCCGAACCGGAAGGCATTGCCTGCATATGGAATGAGGAAGGAGCGGTGTACAATTCCACCACTTGACTTACACTGAAGTTATTCATTTGAATTGGGCTTTAAGGTCCTGCGTCATCATGAGGTATTCAAATAAGTAGATGATCACCCATGTAATGAACATCATTAGTTTCCAGTATTGACCCTATGCACTAAGTGAGGGACGTCACAGCGGAAGGTAAGGCTCCGCCATATTGAGTGGCAAAAAATCATGGCTACCACGCACGTGTTACACGAACTTCTGGGCTATTTCCATGGATTAGATGATATTTCTAAGAAGAAGTACTGCGAAAAACTGAAGCTGTGTCATCTTAGTGAAGATCCTTATATTATTTCAAAGGATAAATAGACAAGAGAAAGGAAATTTTGGCCTCAAATCGTTTTCCCTGACATCTATGTTTACCTTGTTGAAACGCCGAGTTCTTACACTCAAGCCAGCCTGAAAGCCTTCAAGAGTATGGACGCTTACTCATATTATGTCGCCGGGTTTGTTCGTGACATAATCTCGACGAAAGCTGACAATAACTGTATTATCGTGAGGGCAAAGGTAAGCCTGTTTTCTTTAATTTCAATATAATTGTATTCGTTGTTGCTTGTTTTGTGAAACAACCAGCATCACTTTTTTAACCTGACTGCTGCCACAAGTTAATTTCAAGTGAAGCTCTTGTCTGAATGCTAGGTTTGTAGAAAATCTTCGTTCGTCAGTTTGCTTACAGATACATTATAGCGAATGTAGTGAGCTTCATACTCAACGCGTGCACATGAGAGAATAGGAAACAACAATACAATACCCTGGCAATTTGGAATCCGTGTCGTCGACTATGACCCTCTTGCTTCCGGTTTTTGTCATGGGGAATGATGCGTCCCGGGAGATAAAGGCATCGTCGAAGATATGAAAGACCCAAATATCAGACATGGTGTATATTTCCTCCACTGATTTTAATAAAGATATCTCCCGCATCATCAAAAAATAATTTTGAATCGTGATTTACATTATTTGATCGCTGATCCCGAATCCAGGCCAAAGTAACCGGAAATTGCAGCATCGTCTGCTATGCACCTGAC
>NC_140962.1:113569502-113574502 GCF_056783735.1 Eptatretus burgeri
TGGAGACGCTCGTCGCGGGATAATAAAAATCCTCTATACCCCGAGCATCAGCAACCCCCTCCTGTTTCCCCCCGCGCTGAGATAGTGCGACCAAGGGGGCCCCTTTCCCACCCCCTACCAGACACTGTCCGCGAGGCCCGCGGAGTTGAGGCACCATCGCCGCTCCGCGTCTCATCACCAGACGGGTAGGCGCGACCCGGTCTCGGCCTCAGGCCCGCCTCATCCTTGAGGGTATTCTTTTCCTTGGTTTTGGGTATGTGTTGTCGGCGCCGTCTGTGAAGTAGAATTGTATAAGTGTTGCCGTGTGCTCGGTAGTCGGTATTAGCTCTGCATTGTGTTTTCGCTTTTACATTTGCTTTTTGTGTAAATTGCATTGTGTCTTTTCTGTGTGCATTTGGTGGAATTGTATATGTGTGCTCCCGTGTGCCGCGAATAAATGTGCTTTGTGTTGAACTGTTTCCCGCTTCGCTTCGTCTTTTCCTCTATTGAACCCCAATCTTGCTTCACGTAAAGGGTTGGTAGTGGGCTGAATACGCCCGATAATTAATCGAACCGTCGAGGTCGACGATAACACCGCTCGGTTATTCTGATAGTACGGAACGGGTCGCTTAAGTGGCCCGTGTCCGAAGTCGACCTGCGGCGAGGTGCGATCGCCCGGTCTACCCTCCGCGTGGGTACTTAGGTAGGTCGAATTTGGCGAGCAACCCTATCCCACGCGGGGGCTGATTGGCTCGATCGCGGTGAGACCGAAGGTCCACCCGTGACTGGTTCCCGGCGTTAGTCCGAGAGGGTCACGACTGGATTGTCCGTCCGGTGGGCGACGTGCCGCGATTCGAGTTACGTGGCCGTCAGCACGCCGGCGGGCGCGAATACCGCAACACTGGTGTCAGGTCGTGCGATACAAATTCATCGCCCTCCTCGCGGCACTGGTATCGGAGAACAGGAAAACGGGCTCTCCTGTCTCCGGCTAAATTCACGGAAATCGGTCCAGGGGTGAGAGAAGCGACCCCCGATTCCCTCCAAATTACGAGCGATTCAAATTAACCCTTCACGAGAAGCAAGAGGGCGTCTCAAGGCGAGCGGGAGCCGGGGGTATTAGAAATGTATATGTGTAGTAATGTAGAATCCATGGTCCAGGATGGAATCCCCGAGCAGGAAATGTTGATTGTGCAGGAACACGGACTCGCCCAACTGAACCCAGAGCCCGAAATGGGTGCGGCAGCGGCCGCAGTGTATGACACCTCCCCCCCCCCCCCTCTCCACCAAAACCCGCCGACCCTTGCCGAAACGGCTCAGCTGAGTGCATCCGACATGGCCCAGCTATGCGCCATGCTGGCGGCAATGACAGCGAAAAAATGGATGCGAATATGAAAAACGAAATGAAAGGCATGAACGAAAAGATGGATGCGAATACACAAAAAATGGATGAAAAGATGGATACAAATACAAATGAAGTGAAAACGACGATGAATGCGAATACACAGCAAATAAAAAAAGAAATGAAAGAACTACGGGGTGAGACGCAGAACATGGGCCGATGCCTGCAAGCGGGCATGAAGGCCGTGACCAGGGAGCTGGGAATGGCGACTCCACGTGTGGGAGCAAACGAGCTGGAAGGGGGTGCAACGGCTGACAGGCCCGCGGTGGAGGCGGGTAAAAAAATAATTCGGGGGGCGTGTTCGGCGAGGGTCGTGACAGAGGAATCGACGGTGACCAAAAGGGAAAAATTAAATGGGGAGACCAAAACGTGTGAGACGAGACACGAGGTGACGACAAAGGAAATAATAATAGTTGAGACACGGGAGATAGAGGGTGAATTGGACGGGGTAAGTGACGCACACACACACACGGAGGTAGTGGAGGATAAAGGGGGTGAGCTGGCGGACTGGGTAGAGACCCAGTGCGAGCACCTGGATGGCCTCCTCCAGGAACGAGGGGAGGGAGTCTGCCCCCTTGAGGCGAGTCACGACCAGGTGAGTTCGGTCGTGCTTTGCGAGGTTGAGAGGAGGAGTGCTGTGGACGGGTGCACGGAGAGCTTGGGGGGTATAGAGGCCCCGGAGACCCTTGTGGGGACACGAATCCCCAGTGTGGTTGTCCCTGTGTGTGTGGTGCAAGGTGTGAGTGCGTCCCCGTGTGTGGAAGCGACCCCGTGTGTGATTGGTGTGGTGGCGATTGTGCCGGAGTACGTGCTTCCCAGCACGCCGTGTGTGGATGAGGCACGGAGTGTGGATGAGGCGCCGCGGATGAGTGACCCCGCGTGTGTGGGTGAGGCACCGTGTGTGAGTGTCGCCGTGTGTATGAGTGAGGTACCGCGGGTGAGTGCCCCCGCGTATATGAGTGAGGCACGGTGTGTGGATGAGGCACCGCGGGTGAGTGCCCCCGCGTGTGTGAGTGAGGCACGGTGTGTGGATGAGGCACCGCGGGTGAGTGTCCCCGCATGCGTGAGTGAACGGCTGTGTGCAAGGTCGCTGAATGCAAGGGAGACCGTGTGTGTGAGAGAGCGGTATGTGAGGGAGATGTCGGTTGGCATGCGGGAGCACGCAGCCGCGTCTCCCGGTGTGAATGTGATGGAGTGGACTGTGTGCTCGTAACACGCAGGTATGCGTGTGTGGAATGGAGACGGAGACGGCGACAGAGGAGAGAAAGCCGAGTAGCGGCTGGAGTTGTTTCGAGGACCGTGCCGGGTTCACCCAGCAGTGAGCACGCGGTCCGTGCTGTGCAACGCACGAGACCACCACGTGCTCGCTTGCGAGAGTGACGTCCCGGTCCGGAAACGCCAGCGGTGGATTTGCCGATCCCGCGGACGGACAAAGTTTAGGCAGGGAAACGGATTTGGACCGGACGGGTTCTCCACGCGATCGTGTGTGTTAAGCTCCAACGGGCAAAGCACATGTGTTCGCGTGGGGAACCCCTCGAGACGTGGGGCTTCTGTTTTTTTTATGCGCACGGTGACGTCATGGCTGCACGTGTGGTTGGAATCCGGCAGGAGGGGTATCTCTGCCGGATGGTACCGTCGAAGGAGGGACGAGGAACACGTGCAGCTGCATGACGTCACGGGCAGGTGCAAAGTGCGCGAGCTCTGAGTTGCCGCGCAGGTGCTGCGCATTGAAAAAAAAACAAAAACAAAACAAGCCTCACTTTCGGGTGCACAGGATTCCTGGGCAAGGGGTGGGAGACCCCCTTGAACCCGGGGCACAGGATGGAAACTAGTTAGGGGGAAGGGTTAGCTTAGTTAGACCGACTCCATGGGGCAGGGGTAAGTCCTCATGGAGTCCGTGGAATGGATTAGTTAGAGGGATTGTAGCCAGATTTAGGTTGGGAAATTGATTAAATGATTTATTTGGAGACAGTGACAGACTTGTGGATGTGTAGTGGGGACGTAGCTTAGCGACGTAGTGTTAAAAGGAACGTGCTGTAGTGTAAGGGATGACGTGGGAGCACGAGTTAGTTAGGGGATGTAGTTAGGAGGATGGCAGAGTTCAGTGGTGTGTGTGTTGAAGAGTTGTTGGTGAGTGGATTGGAAGCATGTGCTTGGTGAGTGAGTGAGGCCAGCGGGTCTGTGTGTGTGTGTGGAGCGAATGGGGAATGCATGGTGCGATGAGTGATTGGGGGGAGGAGTGACTCCCGCCCAAAGGGACCCGGGTCAGAGTAAAGTGAGTTAGCTGGGTTAGTCAAATTAACAAAAATGGAGGTCGTTTTGCTGTTGGTGGGAATGTAGGCTCGAAACCCATTTGGAGGGGTGCAGGAGCCCTGTTGATGGGCTTGGGAGCGTGGCTGCGAAAGGTGAGTATCGCTGAGTGGGTACCCCGGGCACCAGGCTAGTCAGCCGTGGTAGGCCAAGGGCCCATGGGGGGCCGGGATAGCGTAGTGGGCACGGGTGCGCCTGCTTGGTGCGGGGGCCCGGGGCGCCATTAGCCGCGTGGGCAGTGTTGTGGGCACGGGTGACCCTCGGAAAGGGGCCCGGGAGGCCGGCCTGCCACGTGTGCGTTTCAGGGGAGGTGCCATGGGGGGCACTCCCCGGTGTTAGGGAGCTGGTAGGCTCGGAGGCAGTGTAGTGCCCGGGGGTGCCATAGCGGGAGATTCGGCAGAGGGTCGTGCCTGCCAAAGGGAGCCACGTGTCCCAGCCAGGAGACCGTGTGAGGGCACGGAGAGAAAATTGGGGGGCGAGGCCCGAAATTGTGAGGACACCAACACAGGCGACGGGAATCTGGGTTGTTAGAACCAATAGTTTAAGCGAGAAACGCTTGTTGAAAGCCCCGGGGTAGTTTAACAGTTAAATGGTTAGGGTAGATAAGGAGATGTACCCCTCCGCACCATCCATCCCCTCGCTCTCGTTGTGGGCCTCTGGACCCACTTTGGGTTAGATCGCCGAACTCTGGGGAGGCCATTCTGAGGCTTCGTTGGGCCTCGACACAGGACGTTAGCTCTCCCTTATTCCCCTCCGGGAAGGGAACGTAGGGGTTGGGAGTAGGCTAGGTGACAGGATAGGGTAGCCGAACAAGGACGATAAAGGGGGTTAGGGGACGATTTATAGTGGGGAAGTAAAAATAAAAACAATAAATAAATAAGTTGGGGCTAAATTGGGGTTTGACAAATTAAGGGAGTGGGTATGTCCAGTGACAGGCAAAGGCGATAGGTGGGAGGGAGACAGGTAGGTAGGTCCGAGCCCGCCTTCCAAGTGGCCAGCACCACCGCACTCCCTCCACCAACTTCCACTGAACGGCAAAAGCTGGCCAGCTTCATCTGCAGCTGCTGTGCTGCAAGGCCTGTGCCGGCCCACTTCATCTGCCGGCTGGCTGTGTTTCTTCAAGGCCTGTGCCGGCCAGTTCATCTGCCGGCTGTGTTTGCCTGCAGCGGCCTTCTTCTGCGGGCTGTGTTTGCCTGCTGCCTTTGCCATGCCATGCCCACTGCCCCTGTTCACCAGCCCCGTTCAAATTTTGCTTTGCCCCCCCCTGTTCATTTCCATGTGCGCCAGGATCCGCAAGGCAACAGTTTGCAAG
>NC_140962.1:113582002-113627002 GCF_056783735.1 Eptatretus burgeri
CAACTCCTCCTCGCATCCCCTACCTACCGTATGTATCGCAACATGTGGTGAAGCATCGCTTTTCACCCCCATCCCCCCTTCCTTGCTCTCCCCTCTGAGCTTCCCCGTCTCTGTCTCTGTCTCTGTCTCTGTCTCTGTCTCTGTCTCTGTCTCTGTCTCTGTCTCTGTCTCTGTCTCTGTCTCTGTCTCTCTCTCTCTCTCTCTCTCTCTCTCTCTCTCTCTCTCTCTCTCTCTGTCTCTCTCTCTCTCTCTCTCTCTCTCTCTCTCTCTCTCTCTCTCTCTCTCTCTCTCCCACCCCCTTTCCTCACTCAACTCTCCTCTCTCCCCTCTCCCTCTCTTCCCCCCCCCCACCACTCTTTCCCACCCCTCATTCTCTCTCCCTCCCCTCTCTCCACTATCCCTCCTCACTCTTACCTCCCCGAGCTCTCCCATCCCCTCCCACCTCCTCACTCACCCTTCCCTTTCCACATCCTCGTCCCCCTTCCCCCACCTCTCTCTCTCTCTCCCCCACTCCTCTACCCTCTTTCTCTCTCCCCACATCATTCTCTTAGTATTCCCATCAGTGAAGCAACAGGTGGTATTTGCGAGTTGTTAATGAATACTTTCTTGTTGATTAAACCTTGTGTGGTCATCTGCATCGGGCTCAATAGCATGTAGCAGAATTGGCATGTTAAACCATGAGACGGGCAGTTTGGTCCCACGCTAAGATGGCACAAAAGTGGATCGCTGATGAGCTCGCTTGGCCATTCTTGTTGGCACATTCACCACAGTCATGTGTTCTTGAACTGTGATCCGCATCAAATCAACCCGGAGGATGTAAAGATCTTTTCATCCCATCCCCACAGGCAGTGCGACTGATATACTGGTCTGACTTACACTGCTGTCAGGAGTGGGATATTGTACCTGGGTTTAAATAACAACCATTACACTGGTGTCAGGAGTGTGTGGCACAGACTCAAGGGGAACAAGGGGCCCCTCAAATCCAAATTACAACAATTGGAGTTAAAAATGCATTTACAATTGAAACTAGAGGGGGAGCACTCGGTAGAGTGCAAAACCTCCGCCGCCAATACTGCTGGGTCACTTAAGTGAACCTGATATCCCATTCATTGTAGGTCAAAACGGATCAGACTCTACTGAATCACGATTGAATAAACTAAACTAGATTGATGCGCATGTAGAAATGCCCAAAAAAAAAAAATCGAAATTTTTTTGAAAAAAAAGGTGCAAAATTTTTTTTTCTCTAACAATTTTTTTTTTGGGGGGGGGGGGGGTTGGAAATCACTTAAAACATGTAGAAATGCAAAAAAAAATTCACATATTTTTCAAATATCGAAATTTTTTTGAAAAAAGTTGCAAAATTTTTTTTTCTCTAACAAATTTATTTTTTTTGGTTGGAAATCACTTAAAACATGTAGAAATGCAAAAACAAAAATTCAAATATTTTTTCAAAATGGCCGCCATAGCGGCCATATTGGACTTTGGACTGGCAAAGCCAGTTTATTGGACAATCTGGCTGAGATAAGTGAAGAAGAAATGAATATAGAACCACAGGGGAAATTAAAGGAGAAGATAGTGGAGAGTTGGGGGAACATAAAGAGGTTAGAAGAGAAACAGGCAATGAAATATAACTCAGCGGATTGGAGGAGATAGTACGAGAGAGGGAGATATAAGAGGATGCACCAGGATGTATGATGGGAGTGTTGCGCAAAGTGTGCGCAACACTACAGGTGCAGGAACCCATGCTGGAAGAGCCGGATGATGGGTGCAATCGTCAGATGGAGCCAGCGTTTGCTGAAAGGTCAGTGGATGTCCTCAGGAATGATAAGGAGGAGGAGGACTCCATGGGGGCTCCTCCCAGAGGGTGGTGTGTGCTGGGATGCATGTGGGATGAGGTGGGTCCTGCATGCAAGGCTCTTATGCCAGAGTCCGACCTTGCTGATGCCGAACCGCTGGTGTGTGAATTGTACTCTGGTGCACACTGAGCTGCTGCCATGGGAGGTCAAGGTCACGCTGCCTGTGGGTGAGGGTACGGGTGAGTGCGGGAGTAAGTAAATCTGTGGAGAGTGTGGTGTATTATGGCAATGTGTGTAGAATGGAAGAGAAGGAGGATGATCAAACGCCACCTCGGGTGCCTCCAGTATAGGCAGACTTGTTAGGGTCAGGACCAAGGTGACTCCCAACTGAGTTTATGAGTCTGGATTCGGTTCCTGTTGAGTCAAAGGCAAGCATGGGGTGCCACGTGTTGGAACACACATACCCACAACCCCTCTGATATAGTTTGAGTAGGAGTTCGTGCTTCTGTCTGGTCCTTAGGAGGCCACAGAGGATGAAAAGAAGATGGTGCTTGGTGCATGGCCCTTGTAAGCCTTGCATGGAAGGAGGTGTGTGAATAAGCAATGGGGTTGTATGTCCCCCATGAGCCCTGGATAAATGGAGCAGGAGGTGCAACGACAGGTATATTTTACATGCGACTCCCAGAAGTAATTGCGCAAGTGTGGGGGGGGGGGCAGCACCATGATGGCTCTGATGGGGAGCTGACCAGAATGGTGAAAGTTGTGGTTTAGGTTGTGGGGCTTCAGGGTGGTCCTAAAATGGCTCCAGGGGTGGGGCAGAGCAACTGAGCACAGCAGACAGATGGTAGCAACAAAAGGGCACAGAGATGGTGCGAGTAGATGATAAATAGGGTTTCTGGGACACCCATTCAAATGAATGGGGAAAAAGGGGAAAAAAACTTTCTGACTCAAGCCCCAAAAGCTCAAAATAAGAGACTGATTTTTCTCTCCACCTATCCCCTTCCCTCCCATACAAGCAAATGTAAAATTGAGACTCATTTCCTCCCCCTCCCATAAAAGAAAATGAAAAATTGAGACTTACTGATTAAAGCACTTCTTCCCTTTCATATTTTCATTCCACTCAAAGAGCGAACCAACAAATATTTGTCCATGTTCTACTTCAGTGAATAACTTAATTTTCTTGTAACATTCATTTCCATCGAGTATATTCACAAAGAATAACTTGGAACTTGGTTCTTGGTTTAAGTGTCTTTGTTGAGCATAAATGAAATGATAAACTTCTCTTAATGCTCTTATTTTTCATGGTCTTTCCAAATTCAACATTATGTGTTATTTTATGTAAGTTTTTTGTCAAAATCATTCAAAGCAAACTGTTTCATTTTCGGGTTAGAATGAGTCAGACTGCTTGAGAACTGAATTCCCTCGCCCGAAGCAAAAATGCGACTCATTTCCTATGTGACACACCCTGATAACTCCATTGTTGTGTGATCTCCCATGATGTCATCAACAGGAGGCTATTTATTACCAAAGTGAACTTCGTTCTGATTCAGAGAATTTTGAGTCTTATTCAGAGAATGGAGTATTTAGAAGAGAACTCTGACCTTGCAGATCAGTCGTTTTCACAAGATGAGAGGTGAGATCCTTGGACCCATTCATTATTTGTTGTTTTATACAGAATTCAATCACTATACAACCAATAATTATTGTGTGTCTTTTTCTATCAGGTTGTCCCCAATAAGAACATCGTTGATAACTGATCTGGAACAGGAGGTGTTTGTATATCACGACGAGTGGAAAAAAATTAATGACTTCCTTAAAGACATTCAGTAGTTCAGAAGAGAATTGAATTATATTTTGTTGGCTGGAAAGAAGTTCTCTGACGTCCTCTGACCTTGAATGAGTCGAATCAAAGGGGAGAAATTATCCGTGTGTGTGTGTGTGTGTGCGTGTGCGTGTGCGTGTGCGTGTGCGTGTGCGTGTGTGTGTGTCTTTGTGTCTGTGTGTGTCTCTGTCTCTCTCTGTCTCTCTCTCCCTCTGTCTATCTCTGTCTCTATGTCTCTGTCTATATCTCTCTTGAGTGTTGATTCATTATTTTTTTTATTATATTTTCAGTTTAAACACCTGTCTGGATGAACCAAACACACAACTTAATCTTCTGGAGGAATCTGACATGACACTCAATCTTCTGGAGGTAAATGTTATATTTATTATTTTATTAATATCATAATATAATCATCTTTATATACCCTAATTGTTCTTCCCTCTTTGTTTTGAACAGAATATGTTGATCGAGTTTCAAAATCACAAACCATCAGACTGCTGCGAAAGAAGATTTTGTTCAATGTTTGTAATCTTGTTTTACTATAAATGCTTTCCTTATAATTATCTGATTTTGAATTACAAGAAAAGAATAAAGGAGATGTAAAGGTGGGGGGTGGGGGGTATGGTTCAGGTTGGGGGGGTAGGTGCTCTCTCCCAATGAACCACTACCCCCCTCATCCCTCTCCCCTCCCCGTGTGTGGGGAAGGATGAGGGGGTGGGATGAGGAGGGTGGTGGGTCAAAGGTGGGGGCACACAGGGGGTGGGGCTTGTGTGGGTGGGGCTTGTGTGGGAGAAGCTTGTGTGGATGTGGCTTTTGTGGGTGGAGTTTGTGTGAGGGGTTTGCCTGTGTGGGTGGGGCTTGTGTGGGTGGAGCTTGTGTAGATGTGGCTTTTGTGGGTGGAGTTTGTGTGAGGGGTTTGCCTGGGTGAGTGGGGCTTGTGTGGGTGGGGCTTTTTGTGGGTGGAGTTTGTGTGGGTGGGTGGGGCTTGTGTGGGTGGAGCTTGTGTGGATGTGGCTTGTGTGGGTGGAGCAATCAAGCCGGGCATTAGCACAGATAATTTATCGCAAACCTGATACAACACAATGACGTCATATTCGTTTTTATGACGTCATCATTAAGAGGACGAGGATCTTAGCTCATTTGAGCTTGTTTATAGTAAAGGTAATTTTAAAATGGTCCTCAACTACCATTGAATGAAATGTCATTTCACCTGATATATTAACATCCTTTATTTCATCAGGATTTACATCTTTAGGGTTGTTGAAAAAAAATACAAATTTCTCCTTGCATATTACAGATGGTCTTATCTTTTCTTTCCAAAGCTTCATCCATGAGGTTTTTCTTTTTTGATACTTTTTCTTGTTTCATTGCTTTTTCTAGTTTTGAATATATTGCCAGAAGGAGAGGAGAAACTTTTGTTGGAGCAACTTTAATTGATGTTTTTCCAGATATTCTAAAAGCCCTTCCACTGAAGGAAATTGAAGAACTCATATTATTCACCATAATTGTTTTTATCCAATAGTTGTTATATTTATCTTTATTCAATTTTACATCCTCGACATATTTCTCAGTATCTTTTACAAATGAAGATATTGATTGAAACTTGTCTTTTGTGTCTTGATACATTGTATTTATGAAGTGAAAAAAGTTGGAGGATAAAATGGTTTTAAGCACAGATTCACCTATAAATTAAATGGAATTTTCATCAAGAAAATTTTATTTAAAGCAAAGCTTTGTTATATAAATATAGTGAATACAATGTACTGCGATGTTTGTAATCATGAATATAAATGTTATAAAAAAAAAAAACACCTTCAAACCAACAAACACACATTCAATCTTTTCAGACAAATATCTCCACTTGACCAAGAAACAAAACATTGTGATAGATGTGATAATGATATTCTTTTAAAAAATTATAATAAACACCTTCAATCACACAAACACAAGAACAATGAAGAAAGGGAATTTGCCACTAAATTCTCCATTGAAAACACTGATGGGACATTTAAAGGACATATAAAAATATGATTGTTTCGCTTTCAAGACCCTGGACCATCTTCAATCATTGAAGCTGTTGATATGGTTAAACAAAGTATTGAAACTATAATTAAAAACACATTAAGTGAAATGAAAACTTTTTAATTTTATGTGGGAGTAAAATTGAATATGGTAAGAGAAGGTGATGAAACTACTCCCTATATGAGGACAAACCCTCACTTTATCTCATCATTTCAAGATTTTGCAAGATGTGATGTTTACGATGAACTCTAGAGACAAGAACAAGATGTTGATAACACTGTAGTGGATTTGCTATTACAAAAATAATCTTTTTAGATATACGCATGTTAAAATCAGATCCTCTTCAAGCTTTTTCTTGTATTGATTTACCAAAAGAGATAAAACTTAAGAAAGCAGTTGTTAATATTCAAAACAAAGATAATGAATGTTTTCTATGGTCTGTTCTTGCTCACTTACATCCTCCACAATGGAAACCTGAAAGGGTTGAACATTATAAGAAATACGAGAATACATTAAAGGTTAAAGATTTAAAGTTTCCAATGTCATTGAGAGGTATTCCTAAATTTGAGAAAATGAATAATCTATCTGTTAATGTATATGGATTAACGGATACAAACAAAGTTCAGATATTAAAAATTTCAAACAACTATAAAAATGATGAAACACACATTGACCTTCTCTACTTTACTTCAAAGGAAAAATCACATTATGCTTTCATCAAAAATTTATCAAGATTAACAAAATCACAACTTCTCTCTCTCTTCTTCTTCTTTCGACTGCTCCCGTTAGGGGTCGCCACAGCGGATCATCCATATGATCCGCATAGTGATTTGGCACAGGTTTTACGCTGGATGCCCTTCCTGACGCCAACCCTGGTCGCCTCTTACGACACAGGGATATGGTACACCTATTTTAACCGGGGCATACACCGGGCCCAGTACACTGGTACTCACTTCGCCGACCTTGGAAGGATGACAGGCTGAGTCCACCTCCTGGTGTGTATTAATTCAAGCGACCAACGGGGCTTGAACTCAGGACCTTTTGGATCCCAAGCCGCTCCCCTAACCACTATGCCAACACCAGGCTCTTTTAACCAAATCACAACTATACAAGAGAAAATGTAAAACGTATCCTTGTAAGAGATGTCTCAACTCCTGCCATACAAAATAACGATTAAATCAACATTCAAAATATTGTAGTAATCATAAATCATAAATAATAAATTTACGAAAAGCAGGTTCAAACAAATCATTCAAAGATTTTAACAAATCTGTAAAACATCCGTTTGTGATATGTGCTGATTTTGAAAGTATCCTTGAAAAGATAGATAGTTTCTCCAAATCCAAATAAATCATACACAAATAAATATCAAAAACATACTCCTTGTGGTTTCTGTTATTATATGAAATCATCTGTTGGTGATTAATACAAGTTAGAACTTTATAGAGGAGAAGATGCCTCAGAGGAGTTTGTAAGACGATTGGAAAAAGACTATAAGGCAAAGAGAGATAATGGTTTAAACCTATAAACCAATGTCATTAACAAAGGGAGAGAAAAAGTAATTTAGAAAGAACAGTACATGTCATATTTGTGAGGAGAAAATTGAGGGAGAGGTCAAAGTTTGGGATCATTGTCATCTTACTAGAAAATATCGAGGTCCAGCTCATTCCCGTTGTAATCTTAAATACAAGCCCCCAAACTTTATTCCTGTCTTTCTTCACAACAACGCTCACAATGACACACATCTATTTATAAATGAACTTTCAAAGACATCTGGAGATATTTCTGCCATTCCTAACACAGATCAAAAATACATCCTGGGTATGCACTGCTGCTCGCCAGGGCAATAATTTGATGACATAGGTTGGAATGCCTTCCTGTTTCTCCCTTCTCTTGCCCCATCCAAATTAGGGATGAATGGAGGAATGAATGAGAAAGTGTGGATGAGTGTATGTAATTAGAATGTGGAGTGTGTGGAGCAAATTTTAGGTGTGAGGAGGGAATGTGAAGCGAGAGTTGAGAATGGCAATCCCCCACCCCCTTTCCCATACTGGAAGGAATCGCCATTTCAGTGTTAAGTTAGTTGGAGTGCATTAAGATGATTTAAAAAATAATGGAGGTTGTGAAGATGCTGGTGCTGGTGGGAAGCAAAGAGATTAATAAAGGCATGCAAATGTGTCATTAAGGACTGGGAGCATGGCCCGAGTGCGAGACAGAATTCGATCACGGTGCACCCCAGGCCCTGAGGGCCTTGAGTGCAGAGTCTTGAATCATCACATATGCAAAAAGCATGGGATTTCTCAATTATTCTTGATGTAGGCCTGCGTACCAAAGGAGAGAAGCCGAAGTGGGAAGTGCCAAGGAGCACATGAAAGGTGTGCCAGGGAGGGCACCCATGATTCAGGAGTGTAGTATAGTACTCAGGGTAGTCTCAGGAGCCTAGGGATGCCACATTGCGGAGCAGGCATGAAGCTTGCGGAGGGGAGGTCACACTGCCCAGCCAGGATATTATGATGGAGCACATGAAAACGAAATTGAGACCAGGCCCAAATTCAAGAATGGTACCAGCAAGCGGAGCAACAGGTAAATTGGTTATTAGAGGGAGGGTGAAGGGGGGGGGGTGGAGGTCGGAATTAAAATTAAATCGTGTTTTCAAATGCTTCAGGATATATTAGGAATGCTTCCTCTTCACACCGTTCAATGTCTGCGGCAGCTGGAAAGAAGAGGCGTTGGAGAATTGGCTTTTGTGAGGACCCAATGAGTCCCAAATTTTTAGTTTTGGGAGATACTCCGCATTGGGCCCACTCTGCCAGCGAGCCAAGTAAGGAAGGTCATGCCTCTCCAGCCTTTTAGTCCCCACACATACCTGTGCTTCCTTCTAGGAAGGGGATTGGATATTTCAAATTCACAAGGGAGATAGAGAAAGAGATAGAGATATTTCAATTGGACCAGACCATACCTGGGTGTACGTATGTGCTATAGACCCTACCTGTGTGTATGTATTTCTAAAGTATGTGCTACTTGTGAATTTCTGCAACTGTAATAACTCAGGGAGGGTTTGAAATAATAAAGGGCTTACTTTGTATAATATGGTGGTGATTTTACGGTGTTACCTTGTGTAGCTTTTTTTGGTTGCTTTAGGCAGCTTTATTTGGCTGGAAAAGCAGGGGAATTCGATATAGCCTGCAGCAACACCGTGACATCATCATCATATTGTGCTATACTGTGACCCCGAGGAGGCATCTCACAGCGTTTTAACTCAGTGACATCATGCAGGTGACAAGAAGAGGTGTTGTGTTTTGAGCCACAGTCCATATCTGCCCAGTCTATCCAATTTCTGAATAGCATCCCTCTGGTTGTTGGCTCGCTGCAGAACATCCTTCATCACGTTCATAATGCACTAAGCCCTCTCCCATCAGAGACAGGGCTCTAGGGATGGGCTAAACTCACAAAAAAAGACATCCTTTTGAACCATCTCTAGCAGGGTATGCACTACTTGAAGAGTCCAACAGTGAGGAACCATAAAATTCTGACAGGTCATTCCTACAGAACATGCCAGGTTTCGTCTCCTGTGCAGCAAGGTTGAGGACACTAGGTTGAAGCAGCTCTCCAGTGCCTCTGAAAATCCAATACCATAATGGAAGACACCCATGGACTGCCTGCCAGACGAAGTTCCTGGTCCTGTTCTTGAGGAAAAATATTCTGTTAAATTTCCAAAGCTATATGTATTGTCAAAAGACGCCTGTGCATCGTGTGCACTCCCTGTAATAGCTCTTTCGGAGGCCAAAAAAAAATGGAAAAAAACTTGTGGGTGGCTGCTCAATAGATTGCACTCCTGAGCAAAGGATTCAAAAATCCCAAAATGTCACAGCGTGTTTCCAAAAACGACAGTGCAAGGGACCACTCCTGAACTCGTTTGAAAAGTAGTCCAAAGTAGAACAACACCGGGCTCGGTAGACTTAGCTCTAAGGAATGGTAGAAGGAGGCTGGACTTTATTCATTTTAAAAGAGGTGATTACAAGGGAATCTGATGGAGATGTTTAAGATAATGAAGGGTGTAGAGGGAATAACTGCAGAACATTTCCAAGGGATGGACAGTGACAGGATCAGTGGCTATAGCTTGAGAGTGAAGAAGAGAGTTGAGATGACATTAAGGCAGGGGTCTTTCACTCAGAGGGTAGTTAATACATGAAATGGTCTCTCTGGAGCAGTAGTGGGAGCTGTAATGGTGGAAGGGTTTAAACTGGAGTTCGTAAGGTACCTGGAAGCATTGAGGATAGATGGGTGCATGGCATATTGCTTGACATGCGTGGGTATGATGGGCCAGCTGCGTTGGTCTTCTTTTAATAAATCCTTAATTAAATACTAACACTGGTTTGCTACCTGGTTACTTCTCCTGGTTCCATTACTTGCACCTGGGCCACTGTATTGTGCACTTCTCCCTCTATGAACTCTGTGACATCTCTCACACAACACTTCTGACTTTGATGAATCTTCTCACGACCACAAACCCACACTTCTTACGCATCGAAGGCACATCTCCATGCAAGACCCCACTAATTCGCTCTCATCCACATGCACTCCCATGCCCTTCCAGTGATGATGGGTTTTTACTCCTCTTCCAAATATTAATCATGCCCATACTGACACTTGACCGCACATTCATCCATGATCCATACTCGATTACCATTGTGCTTAGACAGAACTTATTATTATCCATTGAATACATCCAACTGGGCCCTTTCTTCTCAGAGAGCCATCACAGTCGGCTTTATTTCTTCTCACTGTAATTGTGGGGGCTAGTTCCCACGAAGCAAGCAAATGGCTTGCAAAGCCACATATTTCCTTTGCTGTCTCTCCAGCGTTACTCACATATTCTTAGTTCCCACCTCATCTTTCTTAAGAGCACTGGTAGTGCCAGGTCAAAATACACCTCATCAAGGACAATGACCAATTATAATGCTATGGGCCAGCAGGGGAAGCTAAAGGACAACAGGAAGGAATAAAATGAAATTGGAGTGGAACAAACAAAAGGAAAAACAAGCCGGTAGGCGACATGGCTGCTCGCTCTCGATGGAAAGCTGGCCGACGCGACTCGCCAATATTCATGTACATGCTATCAATCAATTTAGCACAATAAATATGATTATCACAGCCCTCTTAGTTTGCGCCCAGAAACCCGCCTTGTGAAATTTCAGCCATGTTTCCAAAGAGACTCCAACAAATGGCAGCCCTGGTAATTCCATTTATCTATTCGCTAAATATTTTATTTTTTTATATGATGCTGTAAGACATTCTCCTTGGGCACAAAAAAACAACAGGTCCTTCGGAGGTCCAGTTCGGAGGTATCAATTTTTTTGTACAGTCCACAATAAGTGTACGATGCACGATAAAGTATTTTAGCTGTTGCTAAGCAACGGAGGTGTGCATAGCAACCATTCATTTTTGTGTACATGCTAGCCACATTGTACACATTTCACCCAAGTTTCATCAAAATCAGACTCTTTCTCTTAGAGATATTCGCAATTAACCGTTTCTGAAATGTTCGACATGTACTCGCCCAAAACCTATCTCCTCCTACAAATATTTTTTGTTCGGGCTGCAACTTGGCATGAAGGGAGCTAGATGGATTGCGCACAGAACTCTAAGCTTCGATTTTTCGATTTTTTGACCACTTTAAAGTGCCGTTGCTATGCCGTTGCTAGGGCCCGGGGTCCCATATTCGAAAGCACACAATTCCCAGAAATATTGGTCCTACCTACCAAATTTCGTTGGAATCGGTTGAGTGGTTTAGCCCCGAGGCTTGACCAAAGTTTCGCGGACAGACAGACAGATGGAAATGTCCAGAATAAGGGTGCTCTAAGAGCAGCCAAAAAAATCGAGAAGAATCAGTTCTGATGGGAGGATGCTGTGAGCAGGGGGACAAAGGAAGCAAGAGCAAGAAAAAGGAAGTCGAAGAAGAGATTAACTTTTTCAGCTATGGCGACTTTCAGAACTGCTACGGCAAATTATTGGCCATTATCAGAGTACTCGCCCTTCGGGTGATCTTGTTCCAAGCATGCAACACGTTCTTCTGACGCACACCTTTATTTGGGCGGTGTATAGGCAACTGACAGCTCTGTATACGCAAAAAAAAAATGCCCCGGGTAACGTGCATGAAGCAAAAACATACCGACTGCTTATAATTAAAAACACCCAAACTGCACTGGAAAATGTGGGGACAGGAATACTGAACTGTAAATGGTGGAGACTTGCAATACCCTCCCATACCTGGAGGCGGTGCTACACGATACACATTAACATCGAAAATTTGTGCCCCCCCCCCCAAGACCACCAGCAAAGATAAAAAGACATAGATACACAAATTGGGGTCATGTTGATCCTCTGTAGCAAGTCTGAATGTAATCAGCCCACAGCTGTAGGAGTAGCCCGACAAATAAACACACACACACACACACACACACACACACACACACACACACACACACACACACACACACACACACACACACACACACACACACACCGGTCCATGAATTGTAAGGATTGGCACAACGGAAGAGCCCTGCTGGTGACTGTAAACCACCAAGTGGTTTCCAGTTTCAATGCATTTCAAGGTTGAAAGACCGTTTTTCTCTCTGTGCCCTGAGTGATTCACTTCCAAAGACAAGTTTACCATTATGGGTCTTTCTCTGTTTCTGTCGATTGTTGTCTGTCTGCACTTTTGTTTGTGTTTCACGATATATATCTTTTTGTATACATAGTCGAGGCTCATGGAAAAGTTAGCACACTGAATGTAACGGATAAAAACAGGATGCAAAACACGCCTGTATGGAAGATACAAGGAGAAAATATTGGAAAACTAGGAGGGATTTAGATAGAGTTGACGAGGGTAGAAAAGATCACCGTGTTCGATTGGAGACGATCTGAGATGGTGGTGAACAGCTGTCTTGAAGACCTGGAGGGAAGAATGAGATTGAAGAGAATGTGGAAGTTGGTTCTGCAGTTGGGGAAAAAGAGGAACGAATGAGTGGAGGTGAGCAGTGATTCTGGTAGTTTTACCAGAATAGAGTTGATGGTGGACTGTGTGAGCCATCAAGAAACCTTGAGGGGAGGGGTGTAGAAGGGGGGGGGAGACAAATCACAGAAATAGCAGAGGGTGCAAGACAAGAAAGGAAGCGAAAGAAGACAGAGAGACCACCGATCTGTCTGCGATGGTGAAGTGATAAGCCCATAAACTCAGCTTCAGCACAGGGGGTTCAAATGATCTTGAATACTGTACCTTAGTTTCTACGGAGTCAAGCTGAGCAAGATGTGAGGCAGGGGAGAGCAGTACTCCATCAAGCTGTAGGTGAATGGAAATTCAGGTGAGCCAAAGAAAGACTTTGTACGATGGAGGAAGCCCAGTCGGCAGCTGGCTTTGGAGGCCAATGTTGAAATGTGGTTGGTCCAAGAAAGATCATGGCTGAGAGTGAGACCCAGGAGTTTGAATAACTCAACCTCTTCAAGAGTATTGTTAAGAAAGTAGATCAGGAGGGGGGTTTCCAGACTGTCCTTTCAGAGAGAGATAGTGAGAGTGATATTTGTCAGGATTGAGAGTTGGAGAGCAAAGCAAGATATCAGACTATCAAAAGCATGAGATATGTCCAGACAGACAGCCCTGGTCTCACGTCAGATGTTGAGGGCCTCCATCCTTGCTGAGTAAGTAGAAGCAGAATGTCCAACGTGGAGTAACCTGGTCTGAAACTAAATTGGTGATTTGAGGTTGTTGGAGAAAAGGAAGGTTTTCATATCAACTGTGATGATGGATTGAACAACATTTCTGATTATTGAAAGTAAGCTGATAGGTCTGTATTTGAGGGGATCAGTTTGTTTGTTTTTTACCTTTTTTATGTAGTGCAGTGATGTTGGCAGATTTCCAAGTGGATGGAAGATGACATATTACAAATGACAGGGTGAAGAAGGTCAGAGAGATGTGAAAGACCAACACAGCAGGTTTTTATGACACGTGAGCTGATACCATCCGGTCCAACAGCAGAGTCAGAATTGAGGGTTTAAAGAACCTTCTCCACATTTTCAGGTGCAAAAGACAGAGTCCAGCAGTTGGGGACAACAGGGAAGGATGGGTTCTGGGAGTGAGGGTTCATCCAACACTTGGAATAGGTCTTTCAACACTGACAAATCTCACACTTTCAATGTCTTTTAGTGGGGCAGATAACAGCAATTTTGAGAGGAATCGTGCAAATGATGATACAAGCATCAAATTTGGCACATTTGTTCTCCAGGGGATTCTAATCAAATCTGCCTGATTGGCCATTTGAAAATCCAAATTTTGAAACATTTGAAAAAAAAAAAAAACTTCAAAAAAGTCAAGATCACAAATCAATGTTGGATGTTGGCTGAGATTGGTGAATGTTTCAGAAACATCATCAAAGACGTTCCAAGTCTGCCATGCAGTTTTCTTCCTTTTACCGCGTAAGGCAGACTACGTCACATCCAGTGAACGCATGGAAGTATGGGATCCCTTTAGCTTTCTCAGGCCCTATTGCAGAAACTACCTCATGGACTGGAATCCATCGCGCCTTGGCTCCTTGGCCAAAGGCAATCCACATGTTCTCAAGACCTAGTTCCTGTAAGGATGGCAGTACAGATATTGCTATGACTAGTACGTCCGTGTCATTAGCCTTAATGATAATGGACTTGCTACCATCCGTCGTTGCATCCCTGGCATGTACAAATATTCGAGTGTCAGCTTCTTCATGACAACATGGAGACAGCATCCAGTGACTTCCTTGTGTTGCTAATGGCATCTTCCCCTTTTGTGACAATGACTGTGCTTCACACATCTTTTCCGCAAGGAAGTGAAACAGCTCAGTCTCGTTGCTGTCATCTCGAGGAAAGCTTCTCCAGTTACTTGGGGTCTTACTGGTTCCTGTCACTCTTCTTCTGATTCCTTGCCCCCTTTTCGACCTTGCCTCGGACTTCAGACTTGACTTCTTGTACACATCAAACACTACGTCCACCCTCTCGTACCTGGCACCATAGGATTCCACCTTTGGGATGATGTCTTCTTTAGCATAGTCATCAAATATCTTTGAAGTGCGTGGAGGTAGGGCATTGATAAGTGCTGAGCCATCAATGATGACTGCATCCCCCTTGGTTCTCTGTCTGGGATGTTCACTTGCGCTTTAAGAATTTCAGTCAGCTATGACTTCAAATTTTTTGGAAGTTTTTTTTCTTTTCAAAATTTGTATTTTCAAATGGCCAATCGGGCAGAGTTGATCAGAAAGCCCTACAGAACAGAAATGCCAAATTTGATGCTTGTATCATAATTTGCACGATTTTTCTACTATCTACTATACTATTTGCAAAAGGATCGTCTAACAAACCCCTTGAAAAAGTTCAGTCCCTCAAACTTTTAGGCTTCACCATCAGCCACAATCACTTTTGGACAAGCCACATAAAGTTGCCCAACATGGCGAGCTACTGATTGGGCATCCTCCATTGAGCAATCTTTCCTCAGCAAATAGGAACTTATTACAATGTGCAAGCCCTTGTTCACTGGTCAATGTAATGCTGTTGCCCCCTCTGCGATGGTCCCACAGATTTCACATATTGACGCTGTGGAGACTCAAAATCATTGGAATTTCCCATGATGAAGCTAAATGACTGGGCTTGTTACTCCCACATAGCAGACTGGTCTGTGTCCTCTGTTTTATACAATCTCCTTTCTGGTAGGGCACCGCCTGCCTTTTCTGTGGAGTCTCCTCCACACCCACAACCCAGGTTTCTGCAGCGCTCATGTGGTTTGCCAGTAACCCACTTCTGGTGAAACTCTCAAATCCCAGCCTGACTGTTTACCTCCACTATTTGTTCCTCTTTAACCAACTTCCTGTCTGTTCAATCTCATTCGTACCTCAAGGGCTTAAAGATAACAGTTCACCACCCCCTCCCCCTCCCAATATCTTCCTTCTATCATCAACCCTCCACAAGCCCACCCATTCTTTTTCAAGTTATTGCATTTTCTCCCCTCTCCAATCTCACTCCACCCACGTTTTTTGTTCCATTGCTCTCATCCCTGGTTTTGTGTGGGGTTGGGTGTAAGTATTCAGATTCCAAAAGCAAGGGTCTTGACACAAAGTTGACCAGGTCAGTGAGCAATTAAAAAAAGATGTAACAACCCCAATTAAGATGAAAGAGATGCGAGATTAAGGGGCATTTGCATTTTGCAATTGATGAGATTTAGGAGCACGTGCAAGTGATGAACCAATTGTTGAAGAGGTGGTGCAGGTGGTTGAAGTTGTGCAACATCGTGGAATCTGTGGAAACGGTTCCACGAAGAAAATGTGTTGATGTATAAAATGCCGATATAGAATGAAGAATGAGTGTTGTTGATTGCTCTTTTGCTCCGACGAAGCGTTAACACCCAAAACGTCAGCTTCTCCAAATTTTCCACCACTTGTTGATTTCATCCATCGTGTAAAATCTGAGAACGAGTGGAATTATGGACATACCGATCCCATTGGGAATAGCTAGGAGGAAATCTAAACATCCGAGGCTGTGGGTGACCAATATGAGGTCATGTTGATGCAGAAATAGGTTGGAAAGTGCAACAATGTGGAAGAAAACTGGCAGAGTTAAAATGGAGAAAAGGAAGCAAGAAGGCTGTGGGGATGTGGAATTGGTGGAGAAGGTGAAGGTTGGGAGGAGACAGGAGTTTGGCAAGGTCTGGGGAGGGATGTTCAACCATTCCACCATTTCTGCTCATGTAATAAAGAGATGGCTTTTGCAGTAAAAGGATGGAAAGACTCCTTAGATCAAGAAAAGTTTCAAATTTACAACCAACTTAATTTTGGCCACCATTACGAATATTTCACCGAAAAGTATTCACTGCAATATTATCAAACTTTCCACTTGCAATATCAACAGAGGAGCATTGAAATGGACTGAATTGTATGAATGCACCTCCACAAAGTCCTCTCGAAAATGTCAGCAGGTTTGCTAAAACCATTGATTGAAGGAAGAGTAATAACAGAGAAAATCTGTTTATTCTTTCACCGAGGTAATAATTCATTCACTTAAACATTGCATTGTGAGGTACTGAGTGCCAACAGGCCAAGGCATTATGCAGCAGAATCTAGCTCGTCATGCCGTCACTCCACCCTTCCCACTGGAATCATCATCCAGGAGACCCCTGCTCATGAGCCAGGCCTCTTGCGATGGGTCACGGCTAAGGAAGTTCCGCAGCATGACGCCACCATCTTCTGAGCCACCAGGTGCAAGGATGCAAGTCCGGTACTGTCGACCCACCTAACGAGGGAAGTATCAGGTGGAAAGGCAGCAAGATGTGTCAGACCATAAACTATCTGGAAGATCACTACCAGCGTTTGTAGAGAGTGGGGAGTGGGGGTGTTGGGGGGGGGGTGTTGAAAGAGAGATTCAGAGCATATATCAAATTAAACTTGGAAGGCTTTGATAATTAACCAGCAAGCCACATTAACAACCGATAATGTGATTTTCTTTGTGGAAGACTTACTGCAGTCTTGGCAAGTGAAAATTGTCAAATGTCTATTTTTGTGGTATATGTCAGATGAAATGAACATCCTTTTCATAGGGGGTTGGTATTCTTTTGTTCAATGATGTAGTTGATCAGACATTCTCTTGTTGTGAATTTTAGGCCATGGGCCAGACATGGTCCACGTGCACCCCCCGAGAACAACAAAGATGAGAACGGATCATCAGTGCTTTTATCTTTGAGGTACTCCTCTATGAGCAATCTTTCAAGACATTCCAACATAATCTTGTGACAATGTAGGGCTCTGTCGTAGTGCTTCCCAGACATCACACAACCCAAAGATCCTCCACTGATTATTCCTGCTTCTAGGAGACCATCTGCTAACCCAGACCAAGCCATCTTTTTGGCAATCATCTTCATATAAGCGCATACGAGGTGGAATATGCCAATTAGAATTATGTGGCTCTCATACTTGTCTGGTGAGTTCCACACGAATGGGTAGGCCTTCATGCAAACTCCCAAGTCAAATGTAGTCATGACATAAGGCTGTCCAACTTCTCTGGTGGCCTATTCAGCAGCATGCAAGCATTCTTGTACAGTTTTGTACTCCGTTATGGGATGGTTAATGACTGGAATGTGGATATGGCTAACTTACCACCTTGTAAGCGAGCTCTTACCCAGCACATTCAGAGAGTAAACCACCAAGTACGGATTTGGAAGACCGCGCATATTCCACAACCACAGATTCCGAAGGCCAGTCAGGGACATGGTTGGGAGGAAAAGGATGGTAACCTTGATCCTCTATGGTATGAAGATGTCCTCCCACGGCAACTGGCTGACATTGCTGAAGTCACACCTGACAACACTGACTGATGAGGATTCAGATATGGATGCATTTGATGATAGAGCAGGCATTGGAGAGTGATGACGACAGCGATAATGAATATTATGCGTAATCCATGCACAATGACATTTTGTGGACATGACATAATAAGTTTCAATTGTTTTTTTTAAATAAACTTATAATTTATATTCTTTATGTGAAGTAAGGAATGTTTTCTCAGTCTTGTGTCTTACTGGTGACTACATGTTGGGTGTTGCAACAGTGATGTACTTATGTTTAAGACGTAATACCTGGTACATCTTTAGTTTGTGTGGGACAATTTTGGTATCAATAGAATGGTAGTAAAATTTCTGATATCAAAGAAATATTTATTTGTTTGTGTCACGTAAAATGAGCATGAATATACATTATTATTTCAGATCCGAGTTGAATCTGAGTTGTCAAAAGGAAAAGCGAGGTACTCCTCTTCATCACTTCTTGGGACAAACATCATGCTATTAAATTTGACAGATGACTCTATTTTGAAAATCTGCATGTGATAATCTTTCATTTGATATACAATTTGTTAATACTAATGCTTATTGGGCAACTGCAGAGATATTATCAGTCAGTGGATTTTTTACGTGCGAAACCGAGGAAAAGTTGACATTTTGAGGGTACCGTGACATATGGATAGCGAGTCCCAGTTTATTCACTGTTACCAATTGAATTCATGCTCAGGGGACCCTAAGGCTTCAGAAAAATATGGGGTCGAAGGGTTATGGGGGGGGGGGGGTGCACGTGGACCATATCTGGCCCATGGCCTATTTTAGTTTCATTGAAAAACTGAAGCCCTGAAACATTTCCCCATGAATGCAACAAACAATATGAATTTCTGGTTACAGTTTGCTACTGAAGATTTCCAAAAATAGAGGAAGAGGAAAGATCTGATCTTACCTTTTCCCAAAATTCTATAATATTGTTACGTATCTACGCCGCCCAGCGTGCGAACGACCGCTTTAGCCAATGGCAGCCGCACGCCCACCGGACGAGCACTTCAGTCGTGACTTCTCGGAACAACGCCGAGAACCAGTCACGGGTGTGCCTTCAACGCACACCATGGCCCAGTCCGTATTCTACCCGTACGCGACAGGGTCAATCGCCGAATATCGATATACCTAAGTATTCGCGCGGGTAACCTACCGAGGGACCGTACCTCGGCGAAGGCCTGTTTGGACACGAACCGCTTAAGCGGTTCGTTCCGTTCTGGGATAACCGAGCGGGTATTATCGCCAGACCTCGCCGGACCCAATTCTATTATCGGTATTCAAAAACCAACTAGTATTCCGATAAAAAGAGATGGCACTTCAATGGGGGAAAAAGGACACGACGAACGGGTTAACATTCACACAAGCACATTTATGTTACATGTAAACAGGGATGCACGTATGTGGGTATGCAATCAATGAGGGAAGGGGACAAGACACGAGCAAGGCAAAAACACGACAACTGACTATGGTTATTATTTACAATCACTTAAACAGGTTTTACTTATGGGACTCGGCGCCACAACATTCACTCAAAAGAAAAGCAAAGAAAAGACCCCCTCACAGACTAGGGAGTCAGACTGGGCCCGTGGGCCTTTATAATGTGCGGCTTTGGTGACCAAAAGGGCCCCACGAGACACATGTGCTCTGCTCATCGGAGCTTCACAAACACGCTCGCGTGGATAACCCATCATCCAGCCTACCTTCTGTCTGTCCGCAGGATCGGCTAATCCACTGCGTGCGTTTACGGACCGGGTTTCACTCCCGCAGGCGCGCACATGGCGGCCTCGTGCGTATCACAGCACGGACCCCGCGCGCGCTGCCGTGCAAACCCGGCACGGTTCCCAATACAGCTCCGGCCGCTACTCGGCCTTTGTCCACTGGCAGGCACCGTCGTCGCACACAAACTCTGGTGTGCCATGACGCTCACACACCTCGAGATGACATTCACACTCGGACATGCGGTTGCGTGTTCCCGCATGCCAACCGCCATCTCCCTCACATACAGCAACCTCACATACACTGTCTCTCTCACACATGCCATTTCTCTCACACACGTGGTTCCACTCACACACGGTGCTTCATCCACACACGGCGTGCTGGAAGGCATGAATTTCGGCTCACTCGCAACCTCGCACACCATTTTACTCACACACGCGGTTTCTTTTACACAGACCTTTTCCCTCACACACACGGCCTTTCACCAAGGCACTCCTTTTCACCTACGCACACCATATTACTCACACACGCAGTTCCTTTCACACACAACCTTTCACCCATGCCATGCACGCGTTTCATCCCACATTTCGCCACACTCGTGAACACACACACCGGGACATTCACAATGGGGAATCGCGTCATCACAAGGGGTTCCCGGGGCCTCCAAACCCTCCAAGCTCCATGTGCACCCGTCAACAGCACTCGCCCCCTCTAACTCGCAAAGCTCGACCGGACCCACCTGGTTGAGATCCACTTCAAGGGAGCATAGTGTCTCCCTCCATTCCTGAAGGAGGCTATTCGGCTGCTTGCGCCGGGTCATGACAATTCCCCGAGCTCCCCTTCATTGTACCCCACTATCTCCATGTGTGTGTGCTCGTCTTTCACCCCGTCTTTATCGTGTAGTCTCTCCTCTACTTTTTTCTATCTCCGCGTCTCTATACATTTTATTTCCTTGTTCGTTATTTCCGTTTCTTCCTAGCTCCATTTTCCTTCCCATTTGAGTCGGTCTTCCTCTCTGAGCCCCATTAGCTGTTCGTTATCTTTCCAGAGCTTTTCCATCTCTGTGGACTCCAATATTGCTCTCTCCTTGAGTTGGTTAATCTCAAATTCATATCGTCTTTGTTTTCTACCCCACCGTCTGTCATGTTCTTCATTCTCCAATCTCATTGTTTTTCAATTGGCCGATCTCCTTTTCCTGTTTCATTCGTTCTTCCTTCACTATCTCCGCATACTTCAACCTTGCTTTCTTTTTTTAATTGTTGTTGTCTTTCTTTTTTAATTTCTTTCACCCCCTGTCCCTCACGCTCTTCATTCTCCAATCTCATAGTTTTCTTCAATTGGCCGATCTCCTTTGCCCGTTTCATTCGTTCTTCCTTCACGATCTCCGCGTACTTCAACCTCGCTTTCTCCTTTAATTTTTCGGACATAGTCACCTCGTGTCTCCTCTTACACGTTTCGGTCTTCCCATTAATTACGACCTCGCCCATTGTTATTGCGGGCCTGACAGCCGAAGCACTCCCTCTCGTTGGTTCGGAGTCTCCGCCACATGGCGTCGCCATTTTGTAATCCATCGTCCGCCTCCCCTCTCTCCATGCCTGCCTGTCTGCATTCATGCTTTCCACAAATCTCCCCATAAACTCCATGCAGCCTCCCATGTTTTGTGCATTCACCCTCATTTCGTTCATATCCTCCATCAATCGTCCCATCACCTCCAACATCTGGTCCGTGCTGGAAACCACACGTGGGGGATGGTCAACCTGTATGGCGCTATCGTCCTGGACCATGGATTCTACCATTTCTAAACACATTTCTATTACCCCCTGCTCCAGTTCGCCTTGAACCGCCATCTTGCGTATCGGAAATAATTTAAAGCTCGAAATTTAATGGGATTCGAGGGTCGCTCCACACACCATTGAACGGATTCCCGTTAATTTGGTTTGGTGTGAAGACGGGAGAGTTTTCACCCCACTGCTCGACACCAGTGTTACGGATCTCCGCCCGCCGGCATGCGGACAGCCGCTTTTAGCCGAATCGCGGCCGTACGCCCACCGGACGGACAATTCAGTCGTGACTTCCCGGAACAACGCCGAGAACCAGTCACGGGTGTGCCTTCAACGCACACCACGGCCCAGTCCATATTCTACCCGCGCGCGACAGGGTCAATCGCCGAATATCGATATACCCAAGTATTCGCGCGGGTAACCTACCGAGGGACCGTACCTCGGCGAAGGCCTGTTTGGACATGAACCGCTTTAAGCAGTTCATTCCGTTCTAGGATAACCGAGCGGGTATTATCGCCAGATCTCACTGGACGCGATTCTATTATCGGTATTCAAAAACCAACCAGTATTCCAAAAAACGAGATGGCACTTCAATGGGGGGGGGGGGGGGATGACGAAAGGACACGACGAATGGGTTAACATTCACACAAGCACATTTATTTTACACGTAAACAGGGATGCACGTATGCGGGTATGCAATCAATGGGGGAAGGCGACAAGACACGGGTAAGGCAAAAACACTACAACCGACTATGATTATTATTTACAATCACTTAAACAGGTTTTACTTACGGGACTCGGCGCCACAACATTCACTCAAAAGAAAAGCAAAGAAAAGACGCCCTCACAGACGAGGGAGTCAGACTGGGCCCGTGGGCCTTTATAACGTGGGGCTTTGGTGACCGAAAGGGCCCCACAAGACCATTGCAGGTTACCTGCACCCTCGTGGTGCCTTGATGGGGCGAGTCGCGACGTCCCGTCCCCATGGCAGCTTGCGTAGCCGCGGTTGAGCTCGGGCCCTCCGCGTGGCAGGCGAGCTCTCTCCGGCTCTCCCCACACGCCCGCGCAGGTTCGCGCGACAGCAGGGCTGCGCCTCCAGCCCGAGTCTCCTTCGCGACGCCCGGACCTCCACCGCCTGACTGCTCTAAGCTCCCGACTCGGACACGAGCCCAGATCTCCACGCAGCTCCAGCAGCACAGCTCCTTACGCTGCGTCCAGCGGCAGCAACCACACCAGCAATGACAGCAACCCCAGCAGCAACTCCAGAGAGAGTGCAAACACTCCGTGCACCCTTTTTATTCTCCACGCTCCGCCCCTCCGCTCTCGCCCCGCCCTCCTTCCAGAACATGCGGGATACTTCCAGAAGGAAGCGTTTTCCCGCTAAATTAGGGACGCGTGCCGCCACGGTGGTTCTTTGTCCCTTGCAGGGTGAAATTCACCGTGGAGATGCCATTCGTCTGGGGGGGGGGAACGGGGGCCGCCTGCTTTCCCTCGACGAAGGCCAGGCCTCTGGCAACCATGTGCCGAGGTGGAAATACAGTGGTGTGGTTATGAGGGTTGAGGTGATTGTGGGTGTAATTGTTGGTGCTTTGTGGTTAGTCCAAAATAACAACAGTTAAGAATAACGGCTAACTCGAAGATCACAGCCCTGATACACATGAATAATTCCCTTTAAACAATGGTGGGGAAATCTATCTGAACACAAGTTAGCGATATAACTGAACTAAGGACCTTTATAGTGTTCTGCAAATTTCCACGGCCGTAACAAAAAAAAAAAACATACAAAAAGGATGCATTAATTACTTCTGCCACCAGAGGTGGGCAGAGATTATGTTTTACCAGTGTTTGTATGTTTGCTTGTCTGTGAGCAGGATCTCAAGAACTTATGTATAGATTGGGACAAAACTTGGTGAACATGTTGGGTTTGTAACAAGAACGAACCAATTCAATTTTGGTGAAGATCTGGATAAGATAATTTTTATTTTATTTTACAAGTGATTATTCACAACTTGCCAGTACCACCCATTGCTTTGCTCTCAGGAATACTGAGGGGAGGGGGGAAAAGGAGAGATGGGGGAGAGAGGAGGGAGTGAGAAGGGAGGCAGCGAGCGGTGAGGGGAAAGGTAGGCAGACATGTGGAGGAGCGTCAATTACGATTCATACTGTCTCATCAAAATGATTCTGCATAGAATAACAGTGAATATAGAAACATCATAATGTCTGAAATCGATTTTCTACCAGTCATACGATAAATTCCACCCGGACGTGTCTGGAGACAAACTCCACCCGGAGTTTTCCCCTCCTCACACAAACTCCACCCCTTCCTCACTCTCCCTCCCTCTTCACTCACCCACCCCTCCTCGCTCCCCATCCTCATCTGTGCACACGTCACGTGGTACATCGGTTCATGCAAACATTATAGCTATTTTATAACATTAGTTTGTCACCAGATTTGCTTCGATTCCCAGAAATTTTTTTGGGGGGAAATCTCTAAATATCAAAAGGCACCAGTTCACCACTTGCTTGATATGTGTACCAAATTTTGTAAATATATCTTGAGGGAATTTGTAGTTAAGCTCCGGAAACGAAATGTGACGGACGGACGGAGCCCATTTCTATATTCCCCGCCAACTTCGTTGGTTGGCGGGGGATAATTACAGTTTGGTTAAAAGTTCCAGGTGAACTGTAAACCTGCATTTTGAAGTGGACATTCCCCCTTTCCCCCATCTGCTTCCTCATCCCACCCTTATAGAAAAAGAATCCTGAGACCCTTCTGAACATTTTGAGACTAAAGCAACTAATGTTGGATGGGGGTAAAGGGGAAGGGTTAAATAAAAGTATTTTGGGAAAAAAATTAATCTCGGCAATGACACATCTCGGAGAACAATGACAACGACACTCGGTAGAGCACATGCATACCCCCCCCCCCCACCAGGCTGAACAGTTCACGTTTTGTATCCCACCAATAGGCCAGATCGGAATCAGGATCTGAAACAAAATAACACGCTTTTTCTTGTCACCCAACCAACTCGTACATCTAGTTTTGTCAGAACTCATCCACAACGTTTTGAGACATCATACAATATCATTTTTGACTATCTCTCAATGGTAACAAATCTCCAAGGTATTAAAAAAAAATTCTTTCCAGATCTTTACCAAAATCAAATCAATTCAGCCTCGTCACACACCCAACCTGCCCACCAAGTTTTGTCCAAATCCGGACAACTTTTTGAGATATCCTCCTCAAACGGACAGACAGACAAACAAACAAACCAGGAGCGACTCCTTGAGGAATATCTGCCTACGAGAGATTCCGATGAGAATCGTTCTAGAGTAACCATGAAAAATATGCGTTTGCGTCATAACGTCACCAAATGACGTCATAATGTCTCAAGCTTGACATATCTCGAAAGCACTCATTGAGGTGTTCAATTTGAGGTACTACACAATATGGTTCCTAAAACTTGAAAATTTGACCTTGGGGTCAAATATGTTTGACCTTTGGCGCTAACCATGAAGGTCAAGGCCAATCGCCACCAAAAATTAATCAGCTGAGCACCAGACCATGAACTATATTCCCATGAAGTTTGAAGACGATCCGATCAAATTTACTCAAAAAATAAGGGTTCCGTCGACTCCCCTGATTTGCGACAAAGTGACCTTGACCTTTGACCTTCAAAATTTTATGTGCTGAAAGGGACCTCTATAGGCCTCTGATATGCAAAGTTACAAAAATTTCCAATGATAACTGTGATCTGCAGAGTGATTTATACGTGATTACAGACAAAAAAAAACAAACAAAAAAAAAAAAGATATGAAAGTCAAGGCCAATCGCCACAAAAAATTTATCAGCTGAGCACCAGACCATGAACTATATTCCCATGAAGTTTGAAGACGATCCGATCAAAATTACTCAAAAAATAAGGGTTTCGCCGACTCCCCTGATTTGCGACAAAATGGCCTTCAAAATTTTGTGCACTGAAAGGGACCTCTATAGGCCTCTGATATGCGAAGTTACAAAAATTTCCAATGATAACTGTGCTCTGCAGAATTTTTTATATGTGATTACAGACAAAAAAATAAATAAATAAAATAAAATAAAAACACACAAGCTGACTAACATATCTTGCAAAAACTTTGTTTTGGCAAGATAACAAATGAAAAATCGTGCTTTGCACGACACTTGGCGAATTAGTTGACCTTTCCGCGTCGTGGTCCAAGCTGTAATGTAATGGAATGTGTGGTGCTTATTTGTTCGTACATTAATAAAATGACGCGACGTCCCAAATAACAATTATCAGGCGCGCGTTGTCATGGTAACGACAGCAGATTGAAAATTTTCACAACTCATTTAAAGCCACCATGTGACATCCAACAACTTATCATTGCTTGTTGCCTTCATTCTGATCGTATAAAATATTTGAAAATACCGAGGAACATTGCTTTTCAACCAGCTTTACGATCCCGTTATCAGGTTTGAAATATGTTGTAAAACAAAAATATGTATTTTATATGTGCGTTTTTCATGTTTTGGGTGACCCTGACCTTGACTGTGGGTCAATTTCGATCAAACTTTGTACACATGTTAATATTACATGCATAAATAGACAATATAATAAGTGCAAAACTGTTTGAGAGAAAGCCATGTGCAATTCACAAAATTACCCATTGGTTTATAATGGGCGATAATATAAAGTGATGCAGAATCCAGATCCTGATCTTGAACATCACCAAAAGTCACATATCTTTTTGCACTGTGGATTTCTATCAGCTGTTAAAATTTCATCCAAATCTGTTAAGAATTGTGACCTGTAGAACGAATAAAAAAAATTTTAAATCATGCCAATAGCTAAAAACTTTGACGTCATACACTTGCGAAAACTATGCGAAATTTGCAATAAGATGCATTTAGTAATCATTTAGATATTTGAATGAAGTTTAATTTGGCGTCAACCGGAAGGATATAACTGAGTTATGTCCAAAAATGTGTTTTCACGTTGTGTGACGTCACGTCGTGACGTTTAGTCCGATTAAGACGGGGTTTGGACGCGGACCGTCTCAGGTGGATTGCCTATCAGGTGTAAAAATTTAAGAACGACTGGTCCAGCCGTTTGGGCTGCAGACGACCGGACAAACAAACAAACAAACCAACAAATGGAACAGACCAACATACTTGACAAAATCTAAGATTTCGCCAAGTAACAAACAGGGGTGAAAACAGAACATCTGTCCACCTTTGGTGTTGGGAGGTAAAAATGGGCAATATTTTTTGGCAACATGGATTTACAAAAGTGGATATTACTGCTGCTTTGAAATGAATGCTCTCATCAGGAAGAGGAAAACGATTCTGAAATTTTCAGTCTTGCTGTCCTCATCAGCAAGACAAGAAATATAGCAACCTTGGGATGGGGGTGAGAGAGAACTTGTGTGTTGTTTGGGAAGTGTGGTAATGACATATTACATATCTGCTGAAAGTGGGGAGTGGGGTTGAGATGAAGAAAGGGAAGGGGAGAGCAAAGAAGATAGGGTCGCACAGACTGTATATAGGTCACCCAGGAAAAACTTATGCATGATTCCATACTCCGAATAATAGGTTGAAAAGAGGTAATAGCAAAGGGAAAGAGAAGAGAAGAATGTGCATTGAGTATGTGAGGAAGGTGGTGTATCGGGTATCTGGGGAAGAAGGTGCATAAGTAATGGGGCTGAAAATCCTGTATGATACAAGAGTGCAAGCTGTTGGAGTTGTGAAAATTAAAACAACCCATTGATACGAATCTCTTTGCCCCACCATGAGGAACAAACACAATGTAGCTAATTTAACTATATCTAATTCACTAGCAGGTGATACCCATCTTTAATAATGGGATACATGTGATTACAGAAGGAAAAGATAGATGTTTAAATATGCATCTACCTCAGGGTTCATGATTCCTTCCCGTTTGAAACGGGAATAAAACATATCCATCGAAAACACCTCACTCCACAAATAACCGTAGTACTGAGCATCGTAATCACCCGCCAAGTGCCCAAACGTTGCACACATGTTGGTGCCTGGGTGGGTGAAGAGAAGGTAACAAAAAGAGAGGCAGAAAAAAAAAGTTCAAGGTTAATGAGGCCAAAATGCATCTTATCACCGAGAAAACTGGCACCAATCAGCAGCAATCATAAAATCCTCTGCACCTCAGCCAACACAATTAACCCTACTCTCTTGAGGGGAGCATTAAAGAGAAAACCATTTTGTAAGTTAGGCCTTAGTTATTTTATAAGTTGGTTTACGGATCCGCCGACAGTATATTTGCCGAAATGAAATATAAATACCTTCACGCGAAATCAATTCTGAAAGCAATTATCCCACGTAGGGTTATGAAATTTGGCACGAATGATCTACAGGTGATGCTCTATCAAATATATTCCAGTTTTTGTGATATATGGAATACTTTACCCGCAGCGCCCCCTAAAATTAGGGTATGCGTGAAAATTGAAGGCCCCCTAGCGACCAGGTGAGTGTATCAATACGAATGAAACTTTGCAGGTTCATGGTACTCAATGAGTACTACAACTTTGCCTTTGGACATATTGACCGATTTCGCTCAAGTCAGGGGTCAAAGGTCAATTAGTGCAAAAATCGTTAATATGCGAGAGCTGGAGATGCCTTCGCGCCAAATGCTACTCCACCTAGGGTTATGGTCGGATGGTCATGAAAATTCACATTAATCGTCTGGAATACATTGTGCACAAATTATCGAGCCGGATTTTCGATTTAGGTCTTTGTTCACCCACAATACCCCCTCGAACCTTGGGGATTTCTGATTTCAAAACGCATTTTCGGTACTTTTCATTCAAATGGATACCGAGTAGTTATCAGTAGATGGAACTGGATGAGATTTGATATGCATAATCTTAAGGTGATTCCCAATCCGCTATATGACATACATTTTGCTCTATATCTTATAGTTTCCATGCTCGGCGACCCATCGCTGCCGACCGGCTCATCTACTCTGTCTGTCTGTCTGTCTGTCTGCTGGATATCTCAAAAAGATATGGATGGATTTGGATGAAACTTGGTGGACTGGTTGGGTGTGTGACAATGACAAATTGATTAGATATTTGTGAAGGTCTGGTCCTATAATGTTTTGGATCGATTCTTCACCAATGAGAGATAAAATGATATATGTCATATTCCAAGAAGTTGTGGACGGATGATGACAAAACTCGGTGGATGAGTTGGGTAGGTGACAAGAACAAGCCGATTAAATTTTGGTTAAAGTCCAGATGCAGAACAAGCCCATAAGTGGATATAAAACTTAAACTAAACTATTCAGCCTGTCGGTGGTATGTGCTCGATCGAGTACTGTTCCAGTTTCTTCAAGTATTTTAATGACTAACCTCAATATTTTTCCAAACTTCTCAAACTAATATGGCACTGGATATAGCTTGGCAGAAGTTTGGAATTTTGGCCATTTCATTCCTAAAAGCACATCGACACAACATGGCCAAAAATATGCGGACACCCCTTCCAATTAGTGGATTTGGCTATTTCTGCCACACCCATTGCTGACAGGTGTAGACATCAAGCACACAGCCATGCAATCTCCATAGACAAACATTGGCAGTAGAATGGGCCATAATGAAGAGCATGACAATGCCCCCATGCACAAAGCGAGGTCCATACAGAAATGGTTTGTCGAGATCGGTGTGGAAGAACTTAACTGGCCTGCACAGAGCCCTGACCTCAACCCCACTCAAACACCTTTGGGATGAATTGGAACGTCAACTGTGAGCCAGACCTAATCGCCAAAATCAGTGTCTCACCTCACAAATGCTCTTGTGACTGAATGGAAACAAATTCCCGCAGCAATCTTCCAACATCTAGTGGAAATCTGAACTCCAATCGGAAAGTTTGGTCAATTGCCTTACATGGCACTAATTTGGCTTAAATAGGTGTGTGTGTGTGTGTGTGTGTGTGTGTGTGTGTGTGTGTGTGTGTGTGTGTGTGTGTGTGTGTGTGTGTGTGTGTGTGTGTGTGTGTGTGTGTGTGTGTGTGTGTGTGTGTGTGTGTGTGTGTGTGTGTGTGTGTGTGAATTATAAATGATAATTCTTTACCCCCTTTTAAAATATTTTGTGAATTTTTATTTTTTTAATGTCGACAAACATTACAGTCGAGATCAAAGATATGTATGTACTGTTGCGTAATAAAACTCTGACAGCATTGACCAAACTATCCTCATAAGGGGTGGAGGATATTGATTGAGGTATGGTAACTACTATGACAAATAAGCAAAGAAAATGCGTAGTTTTGAGCGTTAGCCCTTTGTTGGAGCAAAAGAGGCAAGAATACGTTACTCTTTTGCTTTGGTTTAAAGGGTTAAGGCCCGAAACGTTAGTTTCTCCTTGTATCGCTTCCCACGTTGGTTAGCATATCTCAATCAACATGGTTGATTTCATCCATTTTCTTCCCGTCTGATCTACACTCGCCTTCTCCAGCATGACCAGTTTTTCCTTCTCGCTACTCTGGATTGAACAGCAGAGATTTTGGTAGTCTAGGAACCTCTTCACTTTAAAGCCTACATGAATGCCAAGAGCTGAAAAATCTTGAAAATATTTTTGAATAAAACAGCAAATATTTTTGAATATATACCAACAGCAAATATGAACCAACTTTATGAGACTTCATTCAGTAGAATACATTTTTATATTTTCCCAAAAGGTGTGGTGGAAGTTAATTGCTCAAGGAAACCGAATGAAACAAACTGTGTTTGTGGTTGCTAACAGAGTGGATTGGATGCGTCTTCTTTTCTGTTTTTTTGATCTCTCCAGTGACCAACTGCCAACCTGATATCAGGTCAGGTATGGGAGCATGTGCCTGAACAGCGCGTCGCTGCGTCCACTTTCCGCCGGTACTCCAGGGGCCTCCGTCTGGCCATCCCCCAGGCAGATGCCAGGCCCATCCCCATCTCCTTGAGATGATGGTCAACCTGTTGCAACCATGAGGCACGTGGTCAGCCCACTGGCCTCCTCCACTCATGAGACTCCCTCGCTGAGAGAATCTGGTGAGCAGGATCAGCGTCAGGAAAACGAGCCACATGTCCATACAGCCGCAACTGATGCTCACGGATTATGCAGGTAACAAATCTCATCCGAGTCTCTCTCAGCAACCGCTCGTTGGACACAAAATCCGACCAGCGATAGCCAAGGATTCTCCGAAGAGACCTGCTACCAAAGGAATTAAGTCTCCGTCTCAGATCCTTGGTCAGAGTCCAAGTCTCGCACCCATAGAGCAAGACTGGAAGTACCAAGGACCTGAAGACTCGGACTTTCGTCCTCCCGCACAGGTACCGGCAGCGCCACACCCCATGATCCAGTGAATCCATGACTCCCCAGGCCCGACCCAGACGTCTATTGACCTCTGACTCGCAGCCAGCAGAGACATGAATATCACTGCCAAGGTAAGTGAATCTCTCCACGACCTCAACATCCTCACCACAAACAGACACAGACAGGACAGCAGCATCCAAGATGTCACCGAAAGCCTGGATCTTAGTTTTGACCCAAGAAACCCGTAATCCCAACGGCTCCGACTCCTCATTCAGCACCTCGAGGGCCCCCAAGAGGATGTCTAAAGTCTCCGCAAAGATGACTGCATCATCTGCAAAATCAAGGTCCGAGATCTTGACATTCCCAAACAATGCACCGCAACTTGATCTCTCGGACATCCTCCCTAAAATCCAGTCCATACAAGTGCTGAAAAGTGTGGGGGCAAGTACACATCCCTGATGAACTCCAGTAACAACTGGAAATAAGTCAGAGATGGTACCACCACACATCACAGCACTCTCAGTACCAGAGTAGAGTTCAGACATCAGATCGATCAGTTTTGGTGGCACCCCACGAAGACCAAGAATCCTCCAGAGGACATCCCGATTCACTGAATCGAACGCTTTACAGAGATCAACATAGGCTGCAAGCAGCCCCTGCCGAAACTCTCGTCTGCGTTCGGTGTGGACACGAAGTGCAAGGATACGGTCAATCGTTGACCTCTTTGGTGTAAAGCCTGACTGCTCTGGACGCTGGTGCTCAAGCAGATGGTAGCGAACCCTATCAAGAATTATCCGAGCAAAGACCTTGCCCGGCACTGAGAGCAGCGTCACCCCTCGGTAGTTGTTGCAGTCTTGGCGATCACCCTTCCCTTTCCAGAGAGGGACAACAAGGCCCCTCTTCCAGTCAGTTGGGATGATGCCTGTGTTCCAGGCAGAGCACAAAACTGCATGCAACGACACGAGTGCAGCATTTCCACCAGCCTTGAGAAGTTTGGCATGGATGCCACAGATCCCTGGAGCTTTGCCCCGTTTCAACTGGTTCACCACAGCCCGTGTTTCCACAAGCGAAGGTGGACCACAGTTGATTCGAGGGTCAGCAGCAGGGATTGTAACACCCTTCACGTCCAACTCGACAGCTGGGGGATCAGCCTGGTACAACCGCTCAAAGTAACCGGCCCAGCGGGCCTTCACTTCAGACTCCAAGAGCCTACCACTCCCTGCTCGAACTGCAGTGCTCCGAGGGATGGACTTGGATGAACGTAATGCACGAATTCCCCTGTAAGCGGGACGAGAATCATCTGTCCACAGGTGATGCTCTACCCCCTCACAGATTCCTCGCACATAAGCCTCCTTGTCCACCCTCAGTGCACGTACAGTTTTACGCCTCAGCTCCCTGAACAGCTGAGCTCTGCCATTCAGCCTGGCCCTGCGACTCTGGTCGCAGATATCCATTGTATATACTCCACCAAAGCAATTTTTTAAGGGTTAATTTCATGCATTTCGCCATGTTATTTCCTAGTGAAAAAAAACAACAAACAAACAAACAGCATTCAACTCGATCAGCCACGGAGCAATGTTTTGGCTTGAAGGTTAAATGTCAATTATCTCTATTATCAATGCAAGACACTATTATCAATGCTACATCCATTCTCATAAAGGCCATCAAAACACAAAGCACAACAAACCAGGGGTTGCGGGGATGCCCATTATCTCTGAGCACAGATGGGCGTATTCAGCAACACAGTCAGCTAGTGGTTGCGCATGGAGCGCCTGGTCGAGCTTGGCAAGCACCACCTGGCGTAGAGTGAATACTCCTGCAGGGGTAGACAGGGAAAATTGAGAGATTTTGCAACAAAAGAAACCAAAACAGGAAAGACAGATAATGCACTATGTGTTACAGTAAAACGATCACAATCTGAATTTCCACAGATCCTTAATGTTTTGCATCAACAACTAGAACGGCACTCGGAAGAACACGTACCACCGCTAAGCTGAACAGTTTACATTTGTATCCCATTGATGGGCTGGATTTGCATCCGGACTTTCACGAAAATCTAATCAGCTTGTTCTTGTCAATGACTCAACTCATCCACCAAGTTTGGTTATAATCCGTCCACAACTTTTTGAGATATCGTGCTATATATCATTTTTGGCCCTATTTCTCAATGATGAAGAATCACTTTAAATATAAACATAGGGGCAATACGCCTGTGTGCTCACCTGGTAGCAGCTGGATAAGTTAACCAGGGAACCACTGGTAGGCGTGGACGACCCATAAAATATGTAATGGAGAAGAAAGTAAATACCTATGGATTTTTTTTTTAATACCACGAACAAACTTTAGTATGTCATGGGTGATGAAGGTTGTGGTCAAGTTTCATCGAAATTGTGAGTGTAGTTTTACAGAAGAAAGCAAATACCAATTTTGAGTGGTAACCTCCGTAGACCCCCTTCGCACCCAATTTTTTTCATGCCATAAACAAACTTTGGTACATGGTGATGAACATTGTGGTAAAGTTTCATCGAAATCGTAAGTGCAGTTTCAGAGAAGTTGCGAGTACTTGGGGACGGACGGACGGACGGACGGACGGACGGATGTGCTATCCCATCGGCTCCCCGGAGCTACGTTCCAGGTGAGCAAAAAAATAAAAAAAATCTCGAATCCAGATCTTCACCATAATTTAATTGTTTCGCCCTCAGCACACACGCAACCTGTCCACCAAGTTCCATTTGAATCCACACAAACTTTTGAGATATCTTGCGATGCATCAGTTTTGGCCCAATCTCAGTGGTGAAGAATCACCTAAGAAATTAGTGTCTGGATCCCGATCCAGATTTTCACCAAAATCTAATCAATTTGTCCTCATCACAAACCCAACATGTCCACCAAATTTTGGCCAAATCCATCCTTCACTTTGAGATATTCTGCATGCATAGCACGATATGTTTGAAAACCATAAAACAAGTTAGACCTTAAAAATAATTAGTGCTTGAATTCAATGACCAAATATGCAAATCCTCTTCAAACTTCAAGTCAATTGGATGAAAAATGATGATTTTAAAAATGTCATTTGTCGACTTTTTGGCCAATGTTGACCTCAAAAATAAGAGCAGCAGCCAATAAGTAACCTTAAAATGGCAATATAAATTCGAGAATGTAATGCATGTCATTGTAGATGACATATGTTACAATCTATGGGTAAGAGTCATGGTTTGCCTGTTTTAGATCTGGCAACATTGAGTGTATGACGTCAGGAGAGCAGTTCCAAGATGGCAGCTCCCTAAGAAGCACACACCAGGGAGGAGCAACATTTTGCCATCCGTTTCTTGGGAAGTGAGGGTGTGAATTCCAATGAAAATGCAATGTGGTGATCAATGCATGATTATCGCTGCAGCAGGTGTACGACTGGGACAGGAAATTTAAAAGTGGAGTGTCCAGTGTGGCAGACGCTGCTCACTCGGACCGGTCTCTCACAGCCGACACACCAGAAATGGTTGCAGGAATTGAGTGCGTGCCAAGTGAAAACCATCACATTGCGCTGGATGAAGTGGTCTCCGTATTGAACATTAGCCATAGTTCAGCACACCATGTCATTCACAACGTGCTGAGGTTTCGCAAAGTGTCTGCAAGGTGGGTGCCTAGACAACTCACACCCGAAATGAAAGAACTGAACTTTTAAACTTCCTGTCCCAGTCGTACACCTGCAGCAATAAACATGCATCACCATTTTGCATTTTCATTCTGCGTTGGATTTCACTGGGATTCACACCCTCATTTCTCAAGAAACGGATGACAGAACGTTGCTCCTCCCTGGTGCATGCTTCTAAGGGAGTCGCCATCTTGGAACTGCTCTCCTGATGTCATACGCTTGATGTTGCCAGATCTAAAACAGGCAAAACATGACTCTTACCCATAGATATAACATAGGTCTAAAACTACACACATCGCATCCTCAAAGTGATATCGCCATTTTAAGGTTACTTATTGACTGCCCCGTGTACTTGTTCATTTAATTCAGTGACCTGATGTGCAAATCCTGTTCAAATTTTGAGTCAATCGGATGAAAATTTATGATTTTAGAAATTTGACAAAGTTGTTGACCCTTTGGCTTATGGTGACCTTTTGACCTCAAAAACAATAGGTTCTTGCTTTTGACAAACTCTACCATGTGGTGAAGTTTTGTGAAGATCAGTTTAAAATTGTGACCTATAGGCGACTGACATACAAACAAGCAGACAGACAGACAGAGACATACACAGACGGAATAATGCACAAGACCAACCAATATACTTGAAAATGTTCTATTTTCACAAGTTACAAACAGATAGTGGTGAAAACATAACCTCCGTCCACCTTTGGCGATAGAGTTTAAAATGTTTTTTTTTTTTTTAAACCTCAACTTTAACACTATGTGTACCTTCAAAAGACTGCATTTTGCATAAACATCCTTAAATGCAGATTTTTCCATCACTACTCAATGGGCTTTTGAAGAAAGGTATAAAATAATTTCAGCACGATTCATCGGATACTGCATTAGAATGGGAAAATGTATCACCCAAAAAAGAAGCCAGCAATTCATGTGACTCCATCGGCAGTGGGTTACCTCATGAGCTCTCAAATACTGTGTTCACATTACTGGTTTATGGTAAAGAGAAACAGGCACATCCAGGCAGAGGAAATGGTGCTTTCATTAGAGAATGGACAGCATCCAACAAATGCAAGCATACAAAAACAGTACTTAACAGCCTTTTCGAAAATCAACGTTGAGGACTGGGGATTCGACATTGCATCAGAAGGGACAATCAATTAATTATGTATGGCATAGAAAAAAAAAGTCTGTGCGTTTTTTTCACATAAAGATAAACATTCTTTGTAATGCAACGTGGGCATTAAATCAATAGTGAGAAAGGGATTCGTGCACGTTAAAGATAAGAAAATAGGCTTGCTTGATGAGAAACAAATACAGTATACGTACAGGTAAAACGGTCGAAATTGTCCTTCGCACCGCTGTGTAACAAGCAGTGTGAATTTAATTGAGTATGTCGTGCAGCACGTCATTCTTACCTTTACGACACCATCACTGCATATTATAAAAGCACAGCTGTCAGAGTGAGCAATGCGTGCAATAGCATAACAAAGAACCTGAAGGATATTTTTATTTTTATATCACATCGAAAACGGTCAACAAGAATTAGTCCTTGAGAATGACTAATGCACCAATTATGCTGATATGCAAGGGTTTTGCAACAGCTATACAGCTGCTCTCATCTTTCTTTATATTTCCTACGTTTTTACTTTGCCCCTCTCTCTATCTTTGGCAATATAGGTCTGTCAAGACTGTTGTCTCCATGACCACTGCACATCACCTATTTTGGCTCGAGGTTCATTGGAATGACTCTGTTGAGATTTCAAGACCTCAAGCTGGAGGTCAAGCATTAAGAAAAAAAAAACCAGAGTAAAGAAAATTAAATAAATGTGATGGCTTCCATTCTTATTCTTCATCAACATCCACAATTATTCCCATGTTGTTGTGGGGTTGGCCAGGGGAAGTTTAGCCTAAGCCTTTCACAAACTGGCTGGCCAGGCCTGACATTCGACTATGGTTAGGGCAGTAATTTGGAATTTGACCATGGTGCGGCGAAAGCTCACCTTCGCTTTGTGAAGGAATGGGACGGCTTTCCTAAATAACATCAAAAAAAAAAAGCAAAACTTCTCAAACAAGATAAAAAAAAAAAACACTGATCATGAAATGATAAAATTAAAATCAAATCAAATCAAATCAAATCACAGAATATTGTAAAAATAAGATATTACAAATGCATTCTTGTTGAGATTAATTGATATATCACACTAACCATGTGTCTGAAAAAAATATTGTGATGTTTCTGGGAACCGAGACCTCCAGGCAATGGCACACAACATATAGCGGTTCCCGAGGTAATTATTTTGTTATTATTCATTCCAGATAGTGTCCTTCCCTTGTGTCTAATAGGTTATAAAGAGAATATGCGTTGTGAGGGATTACTTAGGTTTTCCCCATTCTTCCCAATTATCTTCTCTGTACACAACTGAGCACTTGCTGCTGGATGCCTAATTTGCACATGCACGCCAAAGCCTTGTTTGAACATATGCACCACAACCAAACTGCCATTTCCACCACCATAGCCTTTTTCACCACAATTCTCCCACAATGTCAGCGATAACCACCCTGCCTGCTTCAGATACACACCGGACTATATTTACATTCAAGATCACCTTTCAAGCTTGCTTTTCCAGCCTTCTTCTATTGTCCACATAATAATCACCGACCAACGATGCTTCGACTCCACAACCACAACAACCTCATACGTCTTAACATTACCCACTATAGTCCATGGGCCCAGGCATATATCGGTACCATCTGAGGAAACCAAACTTTAGGGCTACTAAGTTATTGGTAGGGACTATATGATTATTTCAATATGTGATAACCATTCCAGAAGAGCAGCTTAGTGTATGTATTTTGCATTTTTACCATTCTGAGATATTGACATTTTGGGGGAAAATTAAAAAAAAAAAAACCATGGACCACTGGGAGGAAGTGGCAGAGCTGAAGTGCATGCAGGAGGAAGCAGACACCCAAATGCTTCTGCATGCTCTGCATGCAGCAGAGGCTGGGTACAAGGCTGTGGTGATCACTGCCGAAGATACAGATGTCCTCGTGCTGTGTCTTGCCTTCAATAAGGACATCCCATGCCCCGTGTATCAGAAGTGTGGTACGCAAATCCGCACACGGTTCCTAGACATTGACAAGCTTGCTAGATTGATGGGAGACAGTGTCTGTGATGCCCTGGTTGGACTGCACGTGTTCTTCAGTTGTGATACAGTCAGTGCCTTTGCAGGCCGGGGAAAGATGGGCGCCTTGAAGCAAATGAAGTCGGATAAGACCTACCAAGAGGCCTTCAGTCAGCTCGGTCATTCATGCGAAGTATCCACCGAGCTCTTTCAGAAGCTGCAAGAGGTCACCTGCCACATGTACGTGCCGTCTACCAACACCACGAAAGTCAATGAACTCCGACATCAACTCTTCTGTGCCAGACGGGGAGAGATAGAGTCCAGTCAGCTTCCACCATGTGAAGACCGCCTCTTCATGCACGTCCTCCGTGCAAACTACCAGGCTGCTATTTGGAGGCACTGTCTGCAATGCCAACCCTATGTTCCAAGTCCCAAGGGTTGTGGATGGACCACTGATGATGACAGGAAGCTGGCCATCGAGTGGATGCAGGGTTCTCAAGCACCGGATGCAGTGTTGCAACTGCTTTCCTGAAAGTGTGGACGGTCGTGCAAACTCCCAGACTGCACGTGCCTTGCCAATAGCCTGAAGTGCACTGACATGTGCAAGTTGCGAACCTGCAGCAACCAGCCCGCTGATGTCGAGGAAGAGGTTGTAGACCTCGAGGACTCTGATGCTGATAACAGTGATGAAGACTCGACTACTGATCCATGGTGTGAATGTTTTGGCACAATCACAAGGACATTCATGGCTACAAATATGCATGAGTAAAACATAGTACATAAACATGCCACAGTAGCGTGGTGAAATTTGGGTTATCCGTAAATTTCACATTTTGGACGCTTGTTGGAACGAGGGTAGGGGAAGGGCAATTCCTTTAACTGTGGTAAAAACTTGTAAAATGGTCATAAATGTTTAACTCATACAACATGTGCATGTTGTAGGCTACTGCGGTTCAGTAGCACTACCTAGGGAACTTGTATGACAATATTATAAATTAAAATGTACTAAAATCACTAATCAGCAACATTTTGATCGGCCCTATTGTTCGCCCCTTTCTGCCATAAAACAAATTCTGCCTTCAGGAATGACAAAGGATTATTCGGATGGTATAAATAAAGCATTTCAGACATGTATTTGTGGTTTACAGTTCATTCTAGCCCCATGTGGAAACAGCAATTGCATCATTAGTGAATGTTTCTGAGTTTGCCTTTTCGCTTTCATTATGCGGAGGGTGGGTACATTCCAGAGATGATAACTACCAATAAGCTGCCAGTCTGCAATGGTTATCACATCAAAATATGATATATATATATATATATATATATATACATATATATACATATATATATACATATATATATATATATATATACATATACACCAATTCAAAAATCATAACTAGGATTGGTTTCCTTAGATGGTACCCACAAGTGGAATTTCTGGCCTGGGCCCATGGACCTTCCTGCAACTCAGGACCATCGTCTCACTTTGCCCATGGACATCTTTAGTTCACACCCAGACCCAAGCCCAGCATCGTTACAAACGGAGCCTTTTACACCAGGCGCAAGTGTGCTTCCAGTTCTCACATTCCTTGAACAGTGGAGACCGCCCTGCTATTCAGCAAACCATCTGCACCCTTCCTGAGCATTCTCGAGACAGATGGGGACCGCTACACATCAGGCCCATGTTGAGTCGGAAGCTGATAAGAATGACACAGTCAGAGGACAACTGAAGGTGATTCTAGCCAGGCAACCTTGCATCACCCCAGAGTGCATCTGGACCAATAAGAACACCATGCCCGGAGGAAAAAGGGTGGTGTGGGACCTGTGCTCCTAGGAACCACCTACACAAGAGTTGGGGATTCACCCTTGATCCCCCAAGACTCCACACACCCCCGCAGCCCTGAAGTATTGTCGCTGGAGCAAGAAATTGCAAGAGAGAATGCAAGGTGAGCTTCTGGAGTGAGAGCTGGTGGTGGTGGTTGCTGCAAGACGGAGTGATCATTGCAGTTTGTGGATGTTTGCTGCCGAAAGGAACGGAACGCTGAGGAAGAGGACCAAGCATGTCTGGGTGCAGTACTGATAGGGAATTTTAGCAAATTGTATTGACCATCTGTGAAAAAAAATTGCTTACCAAAAAATTTCTTCACCAACGTATTCATCAAGGTGTCTACGAACACTTATCAATTAGTGCAAACCCAAATCCTTGTGGAAAATTCTGGCGAGGAAATCAAAGTTCGGGTGCTCAGAGGGCCTGCACTAAAAAATTGGAAAATTAACTTTTGCCAATATTGACTTGTGGGATGTATAACTAGGGGTTTTTTGGAGGTGCTGAATTGATTCCAACCATTATTTTTGAGAAAAAAACTCCTTGATCATATAAAATGTATTTTATTGATATTTTTAACAGAACTGTGCACAATCAAAATGTTGCTTCATCAGCTTTTACAACCTTATTCATCAAACTCCCCAGTATCTTCCTCACTCCTCTTGTCATCAAGCTGGTTTATGTTCAGGCAAGAGTTACCATGACAGATGCCGCAAGCAGAAATACACTTGACTCCTTGCTTTTTACAGCAGCACCTGAGTGAGCTGCAGTCCCCCGCACAGTTGCAGCTGGCAAACATCAGGAGGTAGTCTGGTGCAATGGGGTCTGTAGAAGGGACTGGTGCATGTCCTTGCTCAGTGAGTTGCCATCCATAGTCCCGGGCATCCAACGATGGACTTTGCAGCATCAGCCAGTCTCTAGTCTGGAGGTAAGCTCGGAGAAAGTGCTGTGCTGCAGCTCCTGTTGTCGGGGGAGTTTCTCAGGTTTTATGCTCCCAGTAGCAGCTCACTTGTTGAAGATGTCGAATCTTAAGTCTTCCAAGTCTTTGAAGGATTTCCCATGGAACATGAGCATGAAAAGATCACAGCCTGCTTTAATGACATCACCTTTCTCAGCTCGGATGTCCATAAACACGTCCATTGCCCTCTCTGCTTCATCAGTCTTGCAGAGCTTGCTGAGCAAAGTTGGTTTGCTAAACCCAAAAATTGCAGACTGTATCGCAGCCAGAGAAGCTGTGCAAGAAGATGAGATACCTCCGGTATATCTCTGGGAGGGCCTCCCGGATCTTTCCGACATCACAAGATGTTTCTTTGGCTATCGTGAGGAAGATCGGATGGTCTGCAACATGATGAATCAGCATAACCAGGACGTCTGTGTCCTCAGCCCTCACCTCAACAGGGGACTCGCTTTCCTCATCTAGAGCTGCGCGGACGATGGAGGTGTCGGCATCATCAGAGCATTGCTGTACACTGATTCCATTCCTCCTAAATGTCTCAGCAAGGAGCAGAACAAGCTGGGCTTTTTGTTCTTGTTATTGAGGAACTTTTCTCTTGCAATGATGATTTTGCGATCCAGACGAATCTGAATGTCACAGCATGCATTCTTTGTTCGTCTCAAGTGGTCATGGTCATGGTCCTTGGTGGAGCTGCCATATCCGTCAAAGACCACCGTTATCCGGAGGCGATGGCTCCCCATGGACTTCACACACCAGAGGTAGCTCTCGGCAACATCCTTCCAAGTAAGGTCAGCCTCCCACTTGACATTGTGCAGGAGCCACCCACCATCAACCACAAGGCTTGTGCAGGGGGGTTGTTCGACAGGTGCCACACATGCCTTGAGGGACCTTGCTTGGGCAAGCCTTGTCTGGCTTTCGCAACTTTTGATTTTTGTCAAACAGAGACATCGGTTTTGGCGTCAACTCAAAGCACAGAGCTTCTTTGGTCTTGACCTCACGCTCACTGATGACAATGAGGCAGTTGAATAGCTTCAGTAAGTCAATGACCAGCTTCTCACCATTGACGTTGGGTCCAGATCTGAGGCTTGCAAGTGATTTGACCTTGTGTTTGGTTACCATTGCATTCACAACAGTTTTCCCATCCATCTTTGGCTGTATGGCTCTGCCAACTTCTGCTTGATCAGCATTGACTTGTTCTTCAGGAGTGCTGCTGAACCCAGTTGAGAAGGACACCAGAGTCTTCTTGTCCCGTGTGGAATCGAAAGGGTTGACTTCCTCCAACCACCCAACTATGGTGTTGACAGCATCGTTATCTCTCTTCATTTGGGCTCTTTTAACATCGGTGTGGACAGGTACCCCACATTTGACCATACTTCTTTCTAGCTCTTGGTGATTGAATGAGAAGTGGTTCAGTCTGAACCCAAGACTTATGATAAGACTTATGAGAAGAAAAAAGTGGCCTCTGTTTAGACCATCGAAGGATTTTGCCTCACGCATGAGTGTGGTTACATCCTTGTCCATACTGTCCTAAAAAAAGACATTTTTTTGTAAACAACAGACAGGACATGAAATTTTGACACAAAACAGACAGAACACACATACAGTGATGAGTTTTAACATTAATAGGTCCACTCTACGTTGAAGATATTCAACTTCTATTGAGTCCGGTACACAATAATTTTATAGCTAAAAGCTCTTAGCTCACGGAAGCCAACACAGAGAATTCTACTGAGCATGAGCACAAGTATAACCAACAATATCGCAGTGGTTTCAAAAATGTTGTATGCTGGTTTCACAACAATTTGAACAATCTGAATCAATTGAGCCAAATTATCACAAAACACAGTCTGAGATATCTAAAAATGTATCATATCAATATTTTACGGACAGGGATTCATTTTTCCTCAAATCTAATGGTTGGAATCAATTCAGCACCCCAAACAACCACAAGTTAGACATCCCACAAGTCAATATTGGCAAAAGTTAATTTTTCTGATTTTTTCACGCAGGCCCTCTGAGCACCCGAACTTTGATTGGCTCCCCAGAATTTTCCACAAGGATTTGGGTATGCACTAATTGATAGGTGTTCGTAAACACCTATATTAATATGTTAGTGAAGAAATTTTTTGGTAAGCAATTTTTTCACAGCTGGTCAATACAATTTGCTAAAATTCCCCAAATATGAGGGAGAGCCGAAATCAGCAATCATAGATGATAGGTAATTCTGACTCTCACATGTTCTTTCGTATGCAAATGTTTGCAGAGCCCCCTTCCACCCCCACCCCCCCAAAAAAACCCTTCTCTTCCTTTTTGCAGATGACTGATCAACATTGTGCTGTAAAATACCCCTATCCTCTTGCGAGGCAGAGAGTAACTGTGTACATCACTCTGTTGATCTGAAAATTAGACAATGGTCTGATAAATGGAGCATGCCCTTTAGTCTTGAAAATTCCCAGGTCTCACCCCATCACTCATGAAGGATCAACAAACAAACCAACCCATCTATTTCCTTGGTCACTGGATGAGGTTTAGCCTCTTGAACTTCAAGGCCTAAGCAAGCCACAGACTTGGCACCCTCTGCTTTTCCATATCATTCCTTGGAAAATCAGAATGCCTCAACCAACCAAGGCGTTTATGTGTAGTTCAAGGGAGTGTTTCTCTCACTTGTGGGCTGGCACCATAGCACCAGATTTGGCTCTCCTGGATTCTGTGGCATATAAAGCTTTCAAAATCATTTGTATCTCCTGAGAGGAGGTCACAGGTCAATGGCCTCTGCTTTTTTTTTTACTGCATCTCCTCTGGTCAAGCTCCACCAGGATTAATGTATTCTTCCAGTAACTGCCACATGGTTAAGTTCCAAAAATCCAGGATTTATACACACCTCCACTCTTTTGTTTCTTTTCCTCCCATTTTTTGGACTGCCTTCTGGAGGTGGTTCAATTGCACTTTTCAGTTTAGAGATTCAAGCAGGTGGTGAACCACCATTTAATATCTCTACCCCGACCAGCAATCTCTTCTACCATTAACCCTATCCTACAAGATAGAGGTAGATATACAGTGGGGAGAACAAGTTTTTGATACACTGCTGATTTTGCAGGTTTTCCCACTGACAAAGCACATAGAGGTCTGTAGTTTTTATCATAGGTACACTTCAACTGTGAAAGATGGAATCTAAAACAAAAATCCTGAAAATCACATTGTATGATTTTTAAATAATTAATTTGCATTTTATTGCATGAAATAAGTATTTGATCACCTACCAACCAGTAAGAATTCCGGCTCTCACAGACCTGTTAGTTTTGTCTTTAAGAAGCCCTCCCATTCTCCACTCATTACCTGTATTAACTACACCTGTTTGAACTCGTTATCTGCATAAAAGACAGCTGTCCACACTCAATCAATCAGACTCCAACCTCTCCACAATTGGCAAGACCAGAGAGCTGTCTAAGGACATCAGGGACAAAATTGTAGACTTGCACAAGGCTGGGATGGGCTACAGGACAATAGGCAAGCAGCTTGGTGAGAAGGCAACAACTGTTGGCGCAATTATTAGAAAATGGAAGAAGTTCAAGATAACAGTCAATCTCCCTCGGTCTGGGGCTCCATGCAAGATCTCACCTCGTGGAGCCTCAATGATCATGAGAAAGGTGAGGGATCAGCCCAGAACTACATGGCAGGTCCTGGTCAATGACCTGAAGAGAGCTGGGACCACAGTATCAAAGAAAACCATAAGTAACACACTACGCTGTCATGGATTAAAATCCTGCAGCACACGCAAGGTCCCTCTGCTCAAGCCAGTGCATGTCCAGGCCCATCTGAAGTTTGCCAATGAGCATCTGGATGATCCAGAGGAGGAATGGGAGAAGGTCATGTGGTCTGATGAGACGAAAATAGAGCTTTTTGGTTTAAACTCCACTCGCCTTGTTTGTAGGAAGAAGAAGGATGAGTGCAACCCCAAGAACACCATCCCAACTGTGAAGCATGGAGGTGGAAACACCATTCTTTGTGGATGCTTTTCTGCAAAGGGGACAGGACAACTGTACCGTATTGAGGGGAGGATGGATGGGGCCATGTATCGCGACATATTGGCCAATAACCTCCTTCCCTCCAAGAGCATTGAAGATGGGCGTGGCTGGGTCTTCCAACATGACAACGACCCGAAACACACAGCCAGGGCAACTAAGGAGTGGCTCCATAAGAAGCAAGTCAAGGTCCTGGAGTGGCCTCGCCAGTCTCCAGACCTGAATCCAATAGAAAATCTTTGGAGGGAGCTGAAAGTCTGTGTTGCCCAGCGAAAGCCCCGAAACCTGAAGGATTTGGAGAAGATCTGTATGGAGGAGTGGGCCAAAATCCCTGCTGCAGTCTGTGCAAACCTGGTTAAGAACTACAGAAAACGTCTGATCTCTGTAATTGCAAACAAAGGTTTCTGTACCAAATATTAAGTTCTGTTTTTCTGATGCATCAAATGCAAATTAATTATTTAAAAAATCATACAATGTGATTTTCAGGATTTTTGTTTTAGATTCCGTCTTTCACAGTTGAAGTGTACCTATGATAAAAATTACAGACCTCTATGTGCTTTGTAAGTGGGAAAACCTGC
>NC_140962.1:113629502-113639502 GCF_056783735.1 Eptatretus burgeri
GGTGTGTGTGTTGTGGTGTGTGTGTTGTGGTGTGTGTGTTGTGGTGTGTGTGTTGTGGTGTGTGTGTTGTGGTGTGTGTGTTGTGGTGTGTGTGTTGTGGTGTGTGTGTTGTGGTGTGTGTGTTGTGGTGTGGTGTGGTGGGGTGTGGTGTGGTGTGGTGTGGTGTGGTGTGGTGTGGTGTGGTGTGGTGTGGTGTGGTGTGGTGTGGTGTGGTGTGGTGTGGTGTGGTGTGGTGTGGTGTGGTGTGGTGTGTGTGTGTGTGTGATTTTCTGTTAACTTCCCTACCCCAACTACCACTGTCTGTCTCTCTCCAGTATATTGACCAGAAGTTCTCTTCAGCTTGACTATAGTTGAAATAAAGAATAAACTAGAACAGGCACTCAGTAGAGCGCATACCTTCGCTAACGCTACATTTTGCACTCCCCCCCCGCCCCCAGGAACCGTTGATTTTGAGGGTATTTAATCCCATACCACATCTGCCATCTCATATGTGTTATGATAGCTTAAAAACATGAAATTTCCTGTCATATCATATATCACAAGATTGGGCATTGAAGTCACAACATTTTGGCATTGGTTGCATGCAAATTGGATAAAAATCGATGGCACTATGGCAAAATGACGATTTTGACCTTTTCATGACCTCGACCTTGACCTTTGTACTCTTAATTTTGTAATTGGTATTAGAGTGTGGGGAACAGAACAGTCAACATTTTGGTGTTGGTTTCATGCAAATCGGATAAGAATTGACCGTGTTATGACTAAAACCGCACATTTTGCAATGTCGTAACCCCCCCTGAGCTTTGACTTCCAACCGCTAATAAGGGTTATTAAGTCATTGTGTCATGTCATATCACAAGATGGGGCATTGAATTCTGAACATTTTGGCATTAGTTGCATGCAAATTGGATACAAATTGACCGCGCTCTGGAAAAAGACGATTTTGACCTTGACCTTTGACCTGATCGCTCCCAAAATCTAATCAAATGGTCCTCGGATAACCAATCATCCCACCAAATTTGCTGCGATTCAGTTCAATACTTTTGGAGTTATGCGAATAACAAACAAACAAACAAACACACATATTCACAAACTAGAACGGGCACTCAGTAGAGCGCATACCTTCGCCAACGCTACATTTTGCCCCCCCCCCAGAAACCGTTGATTGTGAGGGTATTTCATCCCATACCACATCTGCCATCTCATGTGTTATGATGGCTTAAAAACATTAAATTTCCTGCTGTTTGACACCGATTCACGTACATTGTACAATTTCTGTATGAACTCCCTGCCCTTTTTGGGTGTCAGTGTCAAGTCAATCTGATGACAACTGGTTACATTATAAGAAATTATTTTCTGGCATTTTAGGGGCATTTAGCACACACGAGTTTCTGTTTTTCTAAATAAGTTATTTATTGTGAACAAACAAACATTCATTTTCAGAAAGTATGACATCTGAAAGTACTAATTCAGCTGTGTGTACAATATGCAGAGCGTACGACATTAGCTAGTTGCACGATAGGGGGTTGAAGTACTATCGATAAATAGAACTTTAAGTTGTGAAATACGCCTCTCCTGGTGCCAAAGTCCTATTGGTTTGCATGGAGAGAACCATGTTTTTGCCTGCTAATCCATTTTTATTACTTGCATCCTTACAACTGTAAAATGTGCATATCCTTTATCTTTTAATATCATCAAATTGCACCAGCAGCCGAAAGCATCATGGCACATTTGAAGCACACATCAGGTGATCGTGCTTTTTTAGAATGGTTGACATCAGCTGGTTGTGGTTGCGCAATCCAAAAGTAATACGTCAGCTGGCTCCTAATTTATAAAAAGGAACATGTTTTGTTTAGTGTGCGTACGTGCCACTAAGGTATGCACATTTTGTAAGTTCAGTGACACCCCCCCACCCAATGCTTTAAACTCACCAATAAAGTCACTGTCAAATATTACACATCACAGGATAGGGAATTGAATTCTAAACATTTTGAATCTACTTACATGCAAATTGTATAAGAATTGACCGCGTTATGATAATAAAGGTCGTTGACCCCCCTGACCTTTGACCCAAACCGTTAACAAAGGTAATGACATCATTGTGTCATATCGTATATCACAAGATTGGGCATTGAATTCACAACATTTTGGCATTGGTTGCATACAAATTGGATAAAAATGGACCGCACTATGGCAAAATGACGATTTTGACCTTTTCATGACCTCGACCTTGACCTTTGTACTCTTAATTTTGTAATTGGTATTAGAGTGTGGGGAATAGAACAGTCAACATTTTGGTGTTGGTTTCATGCAAATCGGATAAGAATTGACCGTGTTATGACTAAAACCGCACATTTTGCAATGTCGTGACCCCCCCTGACCTTTGACTCCCAACCGCTAATAAGGGTTATTACGTCATTGTGTCATGTCACATATCACAAGATGGGGCATAGAATTCTGAACATTTTGGCATTAGTTGCATGCAAATTGGATACAAATTGACCGCGCTATGGTAAAAAGACGATGTTGACCTTTCATGACCTTGACCTTTGACCCGATCGCTCCCAAAATCTAATCAAATGGTCCTCGGATAACAACCAATCATCCCACCAAATTTGCTGCAATTCAGTTCAATACTTTTGGAGTTATGCGAATAACAAACAAACACACATATTCACAAACTAGAACGTGCACTCAGTAGAGCGCATACCTTCGCCAACGATAAATTTTGCCCCCCCCCCACCCCAGAAACCGTTGATTGTGAGGGTATTTCATCCCATACCACATCTGCCATCTCATATGTGTTATGATTGCTTAAAAACATTAAATTTCCTGCCGTTTGACACCGATTCACGTACATTGTACAATTTCTGTATGAACTCCCTGCCCTTTTTGGGTGTCAGTGTCAAGTCAATCTGATGACAACTGGTCACATTATAAGAAATTATTTTCTGGCATTTTAGGGGCATTTAGCACACACGAGTTTCTGTTTTTCTAAATAAGTTATTTATTGTGAACAAACAAACATTCATTTTCAGAAAGTATGACATCTGAAAGTACTAATTCAGCTGTGTACAATATGCAGAGCGTATGACATTAGCTAGTTGCACGATAGGGGGTTGAAGTACTATCGATAAATAGAACTATAAGTTGTGAAATACGCCTCTCCTGGTGCCAAAGTCCTATTGGTTTGCATGGAGAGAACCATGTTTTTGCCTGCTAATCCATTTTTATTACTTGCATCCTTACAACTGTAAAATGTGCATATCCTTTATTTTTTAATATCATCAAATTGCACCAGCAGCCGAAAGCATCATGGCACATATCAGGTGATCGTGCCTTTTTAGAATGGTCGACATCAGCTGGTTGTGGTTGCGCAATCCAAAAGTAATACGTCAGCTGGCTCCTAACTTATAAAAAGGAACATTTTTTGTTTAGTGTGCGTACGTGCCACTAAGGTATGCACATTTTGTAAGTTCAGTGACACCCCCCCCCACCCAATGCTTTAAACTCACCAATAAAGTCACTGTCAAATATTACACATCACAGGATAGGGAATTGAATTCTAAACATTTTGAATCTACTTACATGCAAATTGTATAAGAATTGACCGCGTTATGATAATAAAGGTCGTTGACCCCCCTGACCTTTGACCCAAACCGCTAACAAAGGTAATGACATCATTGTGTCATATCGTATATCGCAAGATTGGGCATTGAATTCTGAACATTTTGGCATTAGTTGCATGCAAATTGGATACAAATTGACCGCGCTATGGTAAAAAGACGATGTTGACCTTTCATGACCTTGACCTTTGACCCGATCGCTCCCAAAATCTAATCAAATGGTCCTCGGATAACAACCAATCATCCCACCAAATTTGCTGCGATTCAGTTCAATACTTTTGGAGTTATGCGAATAACAAACAAACAAACAAACAAACAAACACACATATTCACAAATAAATAAATAAATACACAGCGATCAAAACATAACCTTCTCAACAAAGTTTGCGAAGGTAAATACTGCACTCAAGCCCCCACCCAAGTACAAAAATAGACACTGATAAAAAGAAAGCCCAACAGCAAGACACAGGGGGCACAGTGACTGGATACCAATGTTAGCGAGACGCGAAGCCAGGAGCTTGTCCAAGAGTTCATTTGGGATGGAATGACCATCACGGTAATGCTGTGACATGCGTATCAGTGGAGCACGTTCCCACACCCAGTTCTCCAGCATTTGTGATGGCGCTTCTACAAAGTCACGCTCCACATTTGTCCCAGAAAACTTGGCAAAGTCTGCCTGCAGAGAGAATGTAGGGAAAAGTGAACAATGCAAGAACCGCAAGAACACTGCAATAAAATGTGTGCAGCTACAATTTCACACGAGTTGCGCCTGTGTAATCCAGCATAAGTTGCAAGTTTGAAGACCAAAAGACATAGCAAAGTAGAAGTTAGTGCAAATTTGGATGACAAAGGAAGCAGGGTGGTTATCGGAGACACAAGACAAAGTGAGTGGCATAGCAGGAAGAGATAATGATAAAGTGAAAGGATAAAAAATCTTACCAGAGCAGGAAGCTGTCTGCATACCTGAGCACAGATTTGATGCATCACATGACCAAACTCATGGAAGTATGTTTCAACTTCATCGTGCTGCAGTTGGGCTGGAGCCGAGGCAGTGGGCCGCGTGAAATTAGTCAACATGGCAGATACAGCGACCTGACGTCGCCCGTCAGGCAAAAGGCAGCCTGGCTGAAGGTCGAAGCAAGCTGCATGGCCATATTTACCTTCACTGTGGTAAGAGAATAAATAGTAAAACAGAGGTAAAAACTTACAAAAAAAAAAAACATTAAAGGTAGATGACAACAGTGTTAACCAATTGACATTTAACAAAGTCCATAAGGACGACTTCAGATGTTTCATGAAAAAAAAATGTTTATTTCATGATTCTTTCATCTCAGGTACCGAGCACATGATTATTTCATCAACTTCTGTGCACAAAATATACACTAGCCCACAGAGTGAAAAAATGAGGCCCAACAGATAAGTAGACCATCTTCAACCTACGACAAGACCTATCTGTTTATTCTAAGCAAGTCCAAACTCTTCCGATCAAGCTCCAGATTTTAACTCAATAATAGTCTTGTTGGAACCGCATAAGTATACTTGGTGAACAGTACATTTGTACGTAACAAAATTCAATAATAAAACAAAAACAGGACCACTGGACCTGAAGCTTATCTGGGCCCTGGCCTAAAGTTGTCAACGAAATTTGGTAGCATTCTGAGGAGTGGGTCTGGAGAGGAATGTTTTTAAAGGATTTTACATGATTTTCCCGAACATTTAAAAAAGTTTGCCATTTTGACACACTTCCTGTCATATAATCAGCAATTTAACATCCCTATAGCCTAATTTTGTAATCCAAATTTTGTAGCATTCTGACTGGTGAATCAGGAGAAGAAGATTTTGGAAGGAATTTGCAGGACCGCCATTTTGACACTTCCGGTCAAGTGATCAGCATGGCCACCACAATTTAACATTAGGACCGTGCCATAATGTTGTTACCCAAATTTGGTAGCATTCTGTCTGGTGGGTCTGGAGAAGAACATTTTTGAAGTAATTTACACAATTTTCCCCGAAATTGACCAAGTCGGCCATTTTGACACTTCCGGTCATGTGATCGGCATGACTTCAGCAATTTAACATCAGAACCGTGTCCAAATGTTCGTCAAATTTGGTCGCATTCTGACTGGTGGATCAAGAGAAGATTTTGGAAGGAATTTACTAAGTCGGCCATTTTGACATACCAAAATTCATGTGACCAGAATGAGCCTTGCAATTCCTGTTACCAGTCAGGAGGAATTTAAATTCCAGATAAGCTAAGAAAATAAAACAAATGCAAATGTATTGCAGAGCCTGACCGTGGGTGCAGATCGAGGTAGAAATAGCCAAGTGTATCGCCTGAGGCCGAATCCAAGACACGATAAAGGTTGACTTCCTCATGCCAGGCTTTAGCATCGTCTTGCAGCTCGAAGCGCAGGCCGAGCAGTTCTTGATAGATTTCCATAAGGCCCTGAGTGACAACCTAGACAGACATGCCATTGAGTGTTAAGTGAAACGGGCTAAGCAAAGTTCTTTGCCGAGAGACACATGAAAATCAGGAAAGTAGCGAAGAACAAGTAAACTGGTGAAGTGTGAAATAATGGTAAAACACTTACAATTGATAAAAGGCACTATACGTTAGCAGCATCAACCTATAATAATTTGCTCCGATTTGAATGCACCACTTTCATGGCTGTGTGTTGTGCAATTACCGTATTATCCGTGTAAGGAGAAGTAATGCACAACATGAGCTATGATCTGTTGTTGTATTTAACCTCCACCATCGAAAATCGAAGGTTACTGTTTTCATCCCTTTCTGTTTGTTATCTTGCCAAAACGAAGTTTTTGCAAGATATGTTAGTCAGCTTGTATGTTTTTTTTTTTGTCTGTAATCACGTATCGATCACTGCAGAGCACAGTTATCTTTGGAAATATTTGTAACTTCGCATATCAGAGTCCTATAGAGGTCCCTTTCAGCACATAAAATTTTCAAGGTCAAGGTCAAAGGTCAAGGTCACTTTGTCGCAAATCAGGGGAGTCGACGAAACCCTTATTTTTTGAGTAATTTTGATTGGATCGTCTTCAAACTTCATTGGAATATAGTTCCTGGTCTGGTGCTCAGCTGATTAATTTTTGGTGGCGATTGGCCTTGACCTTCATGGTTAGCACCTCAGGTCAAACATATTTGTCCCCAAGGTCAAATTTTAAAGTTTTAGGAACCATATCGTGTAGTACCTCAAATTGAACACCTCGATGAGTGCTTTCTGGATATGTCAAGCTTGAGACATTATGACGTCATTTGGTGACGTTATGAGGCAAACGCATATTTTTCATGGTGACTAGAACGATTCTCATCGGAATCTCTCGTCGGCAGATATTCCTCAAGGAGTCGCTCCTGGTGAATAGCAGCTCTGTTCACCTCAGTGTGAACTTAAAGAAGTCACACGTGGTCACCTTTTGGCAAGGTTTTTATTCATTTGTTTGTTTGTTTGTGAACAGTATTACGGAAAAACTCCTCGACGGATTTCGACGAAACTTGGTGGGGGGGTTAGGTACGGTCCAAGGATCATGCCATTACATTTTGAACTTGATCCAAAATTCAATATGGCCGCGATGGCGGCCATTTTGAAAAAGTATTTGTATTTGATAACTAAAACATCATTAGTCATGTGGTCTGGCAGCCATGTTAGATTTAAGCTAAAACCTTTAAAAGTCTTCTTTTCTGAAACCATTCAACCAATCGATGTGAAACTAAACATTTCATCATCTCCCCATGGAGATAAATGTTTGATAACTAAAATGGCATCGGTCATATGGTGTGGCAGCCATGCTGTATTGAACGAAAACCTTTTTTTTTTAATTCCTACTCTTGAACCGCTTAATCAAATCGATATGAAACTTGAAATACATCATCGGCTTACCTATGCAGAAAAATCCGATAACAACAATGACATACTCAGTCACAATCTGGCAGCCATATTGGATTGAAGGAAAATATGTCATCAAATATATCAAAACTTTTTAAACCGTGTACGGTATTTAAAGATTGTAAATATCTTTATTTGATTTGTTGGCGATGTACCATTTATTTTTGGTGTACTGGTATATTCCAAATTCCAACATCAAGATATCAAAATGAAAAATGATACCAGTAAATCGATATATGGTCGGACCCTACTTACTACAGTCCTAACCTTCTTTTTCATTACTCTGAAAGTGTGGCCCCTCATCCTGTCACTGCATCCATTCTGCTAGCCTGGTGTTGGCTTAGTGGCTAGGGTGGCGGCTTGGGATCCTAGGGTCTTGAGTTCAAGCCCCGTTGGCCACTGAATTAATACATCAGGGGGTTGACTCAGCCTGTCATCCTTCCGAGGTCGGCGAAATGAGAACCAGTGTATACTGGTAGAGGGGCACTGCATCAGCGACACAAACGTGCTTTCAAGAAATGATAGCTACCATACGCAAGAAGAATCCATTCTGCTGAATTTGCATGTTTTGTCTGTACCCTTCATTATGTTAAATATCTCTATCAGATAATCTCACCTCCTTTCTCATGTAAAAAGTCCTGTCTCTTTGTTGCTTCTCATAGCCTCGTCCAGCTACACGCCAGATCAATCCAATTGTTCTACGCTCTTAACGGCAGCTCTGTCCTTCCTCAAATGGAAGGACAGCTGCCACAGAGACGCTCCCCCCTCCACACTTTCCACTATACGTTTTATCTGTCCTGTTCTGTGCTCCAACTCTTCTGCGAGCCTCAGCCATGTATACAATACACATGTTGAAAATGCAAATTTCCAGCATATATACCGATTGTCTGAAGTCTGAGTCTGAAGTGAAGGCCCGCTGGGCTGGTTACTTTGAGCGGTTGTACCAGGCTGATCCCCCAACTGTCGAGTTGGACGTCAAGGGTGTTACAATCCCTGTTGCTGACCCTCAAATCAACTGTGGTCCACCGACGCTTGTGGAAACACGGGCTGCGGTGAACCAGTTGAAACGGGGCAAAGCTCCAGGGATCTGTGGCATCCATGCCGAACTTCTCAAGGCTGGTGGAAATGCTGCACTCGTGTCGTTGCATGCAGTTTTGTGCTCTGCCTGGAACACAGGCATCATCCCAACTGACTGGAAGAGGGGCCTTGTTGTCCCTCTCTGGAAAGGGAAGGGTGATCGCCAAGACTGCAACAACTACCGAGGGGTGACGCTGCTCTCAGTGCCGGGCAAGGTCTTTGCTCGGATAATTCTCGATAGGGTTCGCCACCATCTGCTTGAGCACCAGCATCCAGAGCAGTCAGGCTTTACACCAAAGAGGTCAACGATTGACCGTATCCTTGCACTTCGTGTCCTCACCGAACGCAGACGGGAGTTTCGGCAGGGGCTGCTTGCAGCCTATGTTGATCTCTGTAAAGCATTCGATTCAGTGAATCGGGATGTCCTCTGGAGGATTCTTGGTCTTCGTGGGGTGCCACCAAAACTGATCGATCTGATGTCTGAACTCTACTCTGGTACTGAGAGTGCTGTGAAGTGTGGTGGTACCATCTCTGACTTATTTCCAGTTGTTACTGGAGTTCCTCAGGGATGTGTACTTGCCCCCACACTTTTCAGCACTTGTATGGACTGGATTCTAGGGAGGATGTCGGAGAGATCAAGTTGCGGTGCGTCATTTGGGAATGTCAAGATCTCGGACCTTGACTTTGCAGATGATGCAGTCATCTTTGCGGAGACTTTAGACATCCTCTTGGGGGCCCTCGAGGTGCTGAATGAGGAGTCGGAGCAGTTGGGATTACGGGTTTCTTGGGTCAAAACTAAGATCCAGGCTTTCGGTGACATCTTGGATGCTGCTGTCCTGTCTGTGTCTGTTTGTGGTGAGGATGTTGAGGTCGTGGAGAGATTCACTTACCTTGGCAGTGATATTCATATCTCTGCTGGCTGCGAGTCAGAGGTCAATAGACGTCTGGGTCGGGCCTGGGGAGTCATGGATTCACTGGATCATGGGGTGTGGCGCTGCCGGTACCTGTGCGGGAGGACGAAAGTCCGAGTCTTCAGGTCCTTGGTACTTCCAGTCTTGCTCTATGGGTGCGAGACTTGGACTCTGACCAAGGATCTGAGACGGAGACTTAATTCCTTTGGTACCAGGTCTCTTCGGAGAATCCTTGGCTATCGCTGGTCGGATTTTGTGTCCAACGAGCGGTTGCTGAGAGAGACTCGGATGAGATTTGTTACCTGCATAGTCCGTGAGCGTCAGTTGCGGCTGTATGGAAATGTGGCTCGTTTTCCTGACTCTGATCCTGCTCACCAGATTCTCTCAGCGAGGGAGTCTCATGAGTGGAGGACGCCAGTGGGTCGACCACGTGCCTCATGGTTGCAACAGGTTGACCATCATCTCAAGGAGATGGGCCTGGCAT
>NC_140962.1:113644502-113757002 GCF_056783735.1 Eptatretus burgeri
AGAGAGAGAGAGAGAGAGAGAGAGAGAGAGAGAGAGAGAGAGAGAGAGAGAGAGAGAGAGAGAGAGAGAGAGAGAGAGAGAGAGAGAGAGAGAGAGAGAGAGAGAGAGAGAGAGAGAGAGAGAGAGAGAGAGAGAGAGAGAGAGAGAGAGAGAGAGAGAGAGAGAGAGAGAGAGAGAGAGAGAGAGAGAGAGAGAGAGAGAGAGAGAGAGAGAGAGAGAGAGAGAGAGAGAGGAGACCTCCTGACCAACAGTGTGCACGAGCTTCAAACAGGAGACTAAGAAGAGTCGACGAGGAAGAACTGAGGATTGTGAGCACAGGAGAAAGAGTCCAAAGAGACTGAGGGTGTACACAAGAGTCGAGACTGGAGAGTCCACCAGGACTGGACCAAGAGGGGCTCATGTGGAAAGGACAAAAGGGGATCAAATGGCCTTGTTGAAGGCCTGGCCTACCCATTGCTGGCTCTGCTCATGGCCAATTTTGACTTTGTCTGGGGACCATTGCAACTGGCTCTCGTCATGCACCTGGTCTTCAAAGCGGACACCGTTGTTGAACTGCGCCCACACGAGTGCATCAGAAAGAAAAAGGAAGTCCCACCTGCATTATTGTTTGTTGTGAAAGTGTGATCTGTTGGCCCCCAGTGGGTTAAGAATTGAGCTTTAATTTCTACGTAGTATATAAGTGCATATCCCATTCCCCTTTTTGTGTCTCTTGACGTGCTTGGTTTGTTCCGTTATTATAGCGTCTTATCGACCCTCTTCCCTGCGCTTTGCTTAATAAAAATAAATCCTTTAAAAGGTAAAAAAGCGAGTTTCAGCCATCTGCTTTCCTTGTGCGTTTGCCGCCATTTTAGCTCATTTGGGCGACCTTGGGGAAAGGTAAAAGTAAAGTAATATTGAACGCAGTGCCTTAAAAGACCGCTTGAACCATCTGTCAGGAAGTTAGGTCCCAGCACAAAGGAATTCTGTGTTAACGGATACTTCGACGCAACAACAGAAAAGGAGCTCTGTCTTAGCATGCCTGAGTCAATTAGTCAATGTATAATTTGAAACAAATTAAAAGCACCCACAACAGTATCAAGGTTTGGTGAAGAAAGGATGACAAAAAAAAATAAACACTTATTTCAGAACGAAAACCATATGTTTTAACAGATCAAGTGTATGTTGAGATAATAGCTGAAAATAAATTAATTTCCATGTTCAAGTTAAAATGAAACATCCAATAAACAAATTAAGTTTAAAAGCAAGGTACTCTCTCCATAAAAGTTTAAGAAAAAACAAAAATATTTACAACCATTGGCTACAACGTCGAAAAAGTAAGCACTGAAAATGGCCGACAAACTTTCGTAATGTAACATGGATAGGAAGATGTAACTGCATGAGTGATGGGATTGCAACTCATTTTACATTCTTGCTAGATTTAAAAGTCCTTCTCTGCAGGTCTTCATGATGGTATGCTGCAAAGGTGAAATATTTACATAGCTCAATGATCATAGGTGAGAGCCATAAGTTTAGGTATGCAAAGTAAGCTGCATTAAACGGGAGGTCTTCAATGTACAGTGGTGGAGAAAACTTTGCACAGCCCTTGCAAAGAATGGGGAACAGGCATATCAAAGGAAAATGATAATCGAGTTCACATAGAATATTCTAATTAAGAAGATGTCATAAACCAATAAGTAATTAAATGGCAAATCATTATAAATATTCCTTTATTCACAATAAATACATTTTGAAAAACAAGTGCTTTTAAAGAGGATAAAAGTTTGCACACCATTATCTAATTCATTTCAAAGATACATTATGAATGATTCTCACAATAAGTAAACAATAGAAATACAGGAACTTGCACGATAAAAAAATTAAAAAAATTCACTGGAGAAGAACGTATCAATTCCCCAGGATTATGAATGGGATGACATCTAATACCCACACCCACTGGGAGCAGCGTTATGCAATACACATTTACATAGAGAGAATTGGGGTCCCCCCCCCCCCCGACCATGAACCCCAGGATTGAGCATATTTTACCCCCCCCCACTTCCCCGGCATTCCTTTCCCCCACTCCCTGAGTACAGCCACCATTTTTCAACTTGTTCCATCAGCAATTTAAGAGTGCATTAGAGTCAAACAAACAAGTCGAGGGACAAAGTACACCGCCCCCAAGGCAAATAAATAAATAACAAATCCTCCAGCGTGCGACACTGCCGGGCACCGAAGGTGCTCGGCGATGCCTCCGTGCAGCACATGGAGATGGAATTGGGAGGGAGAGGTTCACTTCTGAAGTGAATATGTACAAATGATACTTAGTTTGTGTGTCCAAATGTACTTCTGAGGGGAATGTGTACAAATGATACGAGCCATACAGTACATGGACACGGAATTGGGAGGAAGCGGTGTACATAATTGATCAATTAGTTGCATAATTAAAAAAAAAAAATTGTAAAATAATTAATTTCAAGACAGCAAAAATTAACCAATACAAGAATTGACTAATACTAATACAAGGAAAGACAACAAGAATTGACTAATAGCATACCAAAACCACCACTATTTCATCCAAACCTGTAACATTGTGAAAAGTCATCAAGAAATGAAAAAGCAATCGATTACTTGATGAACCAATTAATCGAAAATTCCGTTTATAAGCAAATAACTTGTTCACTGTCATGTCCAAATATCAGTTTCCTAGCTCAACAGGTGCCCGAGATATTGCCCAGTTGAGAAAGAAAATAAATAAGGCATTAGCAAATTAATAAATGGACAAGCCGGTAGGCGACATGGCTGCTCGCTCTAGATGGAAAGCTGGCCGACGCGACTAGCCGATATTCATGTACATGCTATCAATCAATTTAGCACAATAAATATGATTATCACAGCCCTCTTAGTTTGCGCCCAGAAACCCGCCTTGTGAAATTTCAGCCATGTTTCCAAAGAGACTCTAACAAATGGCAGCCCTGGTAATTCCATTTATCTATTCGCAAAAGTTTTTTTTTATATGATGCTGTAAGACATTCTCCTTGGGAACAAAAAAAACAGGTCCCTCAGAGGTATTGATTTTTTTTGTACAGTCCACAATAAGTGTACGATGTACGATAAAGTATTTTAGCTGTTGCTAAGCAACGGAGGTGTGCATAGCAACCATTCATTTTTGTGTACGTGCTAGCCACATTGTACACATTTCACCCAAGTTTCATCAAAATCAGACTCTTTCTCTTTGAGATATTCGCAATTAACCGTTTCTGAAATGTTCGACATGTACTCGCCCAAAACCTATCTCCTCCTACAAATATTTTTTGTTCGGGCTGCAAATTGGCATGAAGGGAGCTAGATAGATTGCGCACAGAACTCTAAAGGCCCGGTCACACCTTGACGTTTTAGCCAGCGATGGCAACGTATTAAAATGTATGTAAAAACGCTGGCTTACGTTGAACTTTTGATGTTTTTTTTTAAAAGATTCGGATGTATTCATAGCGACTTGGTCTTATGTATAACACATTGGTAACGGACACAGAACGTTTCGTTGTGTTAGAGATAACTTATACCAACGAATGCTGAACCTGTTGTCGGCCTTCACAACCGATGCCCAACGATAGTCTAACTTAGGCATAGCGCGTTGCACGCATCGCCGACGATGTCGTGACGTAGCCTATTAAAAGGCTGACGCACAACGATTCGAATCATAACTGCCGTAGAAATGGAAGTGTCAACATCGCGGTCACACCTTGGCGATCTTGCCAGCGTATGCCGACCTAAGAAAAATGTGTCTAAAACGTTGGGGCACGTCAAATACGGTATGAGCAAGTTTGGTATACGTGAGTAGAACGCTAAAGTACGCTATCATACGTCGTAGTAAGTAGAGTACGTCAAGAAATTTTAAACATGTTCAAAACTTTACGACGTACTCGGCGTATGACACACGTTCCGCATGCGATGGGGATAAGTTTTACACACGATATGTGGACGCTTACACACGTCCACAAAGGCTACTTATAAGTCGAAACACATCGCGGTAATGTCTTTTTTACGCGAAACTTATTTCTAACTTATGTTTGACGTGCTTTGAACCAATTCTTTACGTAGTCCCAACACACATCGACGTATGTAAACATATTCCAATGACGTCTTCCGGTCGACAAAAAAAAAAAAATTAACTCGTTTCTAGCTTACAACTGCCATATAAAGACGTGTTCCCAGCGGTTTTGGGAATTGGTATACAAAAATGCTGCTCATAAAAGGGAAACCCAACAGTGTTCGAGTCCTTTTTGAGTCGATGTCCATGTCAGCAGTAACAGTATCAGTATCAGTATTATTAGTAGTTTGTTCATGTTGGCAGTAGTAGGTGAGTGTGAGGGGAAGGGTGTGGGTTATGATGGATCGTCCTTGCGTCCGCGTGTCCACGGGTAGGAGACATCTTTTCACCATTGTTCGAAGTTCTTCGCGGCTAATTTTTTATGGGGCTTTTTCAACAATGAGCTATAGCTTGTTTTTTACGATTTAGGTCTATTCATAACGGGTTGGACAAATGCACAATAAACTAATAATGTGCATAGAGCGCTTTGATTACTTATAGATACGATATACCAACGAATAATTACATTTCTATTATTATTTCAATTACAACGAATAATCTTGTTTAAATAACACTGTTCCTTGCAGACAGAGTCCACAACTATGTTCCTTACAGACAAAGCCGCCTTGAAACAACACACACACGCACACCTTTACTGGTGATTATAGCAACATATGTTAAATGACAAATTAAACATCAGTATAAACATAAATGGAATCACCGACTGATCAGGCAAATACTATGGAGTTAAAACTTCACTGCCGAAAGCCAAACAATAATAATAATACCATTGTAAAACATTTCAAAATCTTCATTAATATAAAATGAAGTTCCCTTACTTGTGACAAGTGATGCTTTTAGTCACTTTTAACTGGAAGGAATGCCTGATTGTAGATGAAAGCACAACAGAACACCAGCTGTTTCACTGCAACCAGTGCAGCTGATCAGCCTTCCTGGGGCATTCCAAGATGGCAGGTCGTTGGTGCAACTCGCCGCAATTCCTTAATAATATATATAATGCTCAATGGTGTGTGTGTGTGTGTGTGTGTGTGTGTGTGTGTGTGTGTGTGTGTGTGTGTGTGTGTGTGTGTGTGTGTGTGTGTGTGTGTGTGTGTGTGTGTGTGTGTGTGTGTGTGTGTGTGTGTGTGTGTGTGTGTGTGTGTGTGTGTGTGTGTGTGTGTGTGTGTGTGTGTGTGTGTGTATATATATATCGTTACTTTGGTTTGGATTAAACCCATCTGTTGTTGTGAGTCTTTCGGCTGCTCATGTTAGGGGTTGCCACAGCGGATCATCCGTTATGATCCGCATACCGATTTGGCACAGGTTTTACACCGGATGCCCTTCCTGACGCAACCCTGGTCGCCTCGTACGACACAGGGATAAGGATTGGGTTTCGCCATGATTCCGGGCTGTTCGACACCCTCTCATAGCACGGCCCAGTGCAGAGCTCCCGTCCTCAAGCGATCCTCCAACCCAAGCCTCCGAGTAGCCGGATTACAGGCGCATGCCACGACACCCGGTCTGGATTAAACCCATCTATGTTATGAAATTGTTTTAATACTCGCATCAGTTGATTTCGGTGGTGGTTTGGATATTATCGCTTTTGGAATGGTTCTGTCCAGTGTCCATTTCCCCTTCCCACAATCCTCGGCTGGTAAGTTTTGGGTTGCGTGCACGAGCCCAGATACAGATACAGATACAAAGTAACTTCCTCGCGTTACAATCACCATAACAGCTTTGGCAGTTACTGAGGTAGGTCAGGCCAGTTTTGCATTGTTGTTAGTGGGGAAGAACTTCAAACTGAAGAAGTACAAATTGGCATTTCAGCGATCTCCCAATGTGGTACTTTAGTGATGTATTTTGGCATCTTTTTAAGTCTTGGTAGTTCAGAAAACACTCGAGAAGAAAAGGTACAGCTTTTAAATGTTTTGCACTTCACTCAACAGGAGGTTGTGTGTGTTTCATTGTGTACACATTTAGATATTACCATGGAACAGATAGGAATGTATTGTGTGGCATGGTCCGTGTGTGAGTAGATAGCCATCTCGATGCAGAAGTAGGGAAATGTCAGCTCATACATCATCTTGTTTGCCTGTACGCCATGCAGGTGATGGTGGTAGTAATAATTAGTTTGGAATTATGATTAAGGAAACCGTGCATAAAACCTCGATGTAAATCTCTACTGGAGGCGCCAGGAGACTTGGTACGAAAGAGGGGGGGGGCAGAGCTATGAACACCTCCCGAGGGGCAAAGTAATGGAGTGCCGCCCCGAAGGGGGGGGGCAGAGTTATATACACGTCCAAAAGGGGCAGAACATTGCCGAAGAGAAAAAAAAGGGAGGAACTAAAAAGGAAGTTGGTGGAGAGAGAACGTTCAAAAAGGAGCTGGTCTGAGGAGAATGGGGAATACGACAGCGGAGAATGGACTCTGAGCTTTCTCTGAGGTAGTCATCCTGCCTGCCTGCTTCTCTCCCTCTCTCTTCTCCCTGTGCCCCGTTTCGTCGACCTGCCCATGTGCTTCATCTCCTCCTCGCCCTGGTTATCCCCTGCCCATCTCATCATCTGCTCGCCTTGTCGCCGTCATCCTCCTCATCATCATCTGCTTGTCCCCGCTGCCCCAGAACTGAATCCCAGTTTTTGTTCCTTTCCCGTCTGTGATCAAGTCCGGCACGAGGCACCTTAGTTTCTTCACATTTCTTTTACCTATTCGCACATAATTATTTCTTTTCGATTTGGTGTCCTGTTTTCTTCCCACCACAACCCACCGTCATCTCCTCCATCGCATTCAATCATCCCTGGTTCTTTTTATTATTGTGGTTCAGGAAATAAACCCTTTGTGTTTAAAAGCTGTAAGGTTTCTCGTGTCTCTTCTCACAACCCGTGTGCGCATTGCCCACCATTAATTCGGAACATATTTGGAGTAGTCGAGCCACTCGGGACATTGCGGGACTTCGACCTCCTGCCGTAACAGTTCGTTGAGCCGTTGACACTACTATATATATATATATATATATATATATATATATATATATATACATATATATATATACATATATATATATACATATATATATATACATATATATATATATACATATATATATATACATACATACATATATACATATATACACATATATATATACATATATACATATATACACATATATACACACACACACACACACACACACACACACACACACACACACACACACACACACACACACACACACACACACACACACACACACACACACACACACACACACACACACACACACACACACACACACACACACACACACACACACACACACACACACACACAAAAACCTTGTGGAAAAGCTAGAACACTTTTTTTTGTTTTGGTTATGGATTGGGGACAATCTTAAATGGTGGTGAACATCTGTCTTGAAGACCTGGAGGGGAGAATGAGATCAAAGAGGATGTGGAAGTTCATTCCATAGGTGGGAAAAAAAAGAGGAACAAATGAGTAGCGGTGAGCAGTGGTACTGGATTTTAGGAATTTCACCACAAGTGGTTGATAGCAGACCACGTACGCCCTGCAGAAAACCAGGGGGGTGGGGGAGTGGGAGGGGAAGACAAAGCGTGTAGAAGGCAGAGTGTCCAAGACCAGAAAGGAAGCAGTGGAAAATAGCGATACCACAGTGATAGGCCCATAGGCTCAGCTTCAACACGGGAGATTCCAATGATCTTGAAGGCCTTGATTTCCATGGTGTCAATCAGAGCAAGGTATTTTTGAAAAATAAAATAAAATAAAAATAATAATTGTCTTTTTCAGTTATATTATGGGATGACTTGCTCATCACCTACGTCAGACGTCAGAAATGTAGGCAAGACCCGAATTCTATTTTGACTTTAAAAGCTATCAGCTATGTTTATGAAGTTATACATTGGTGTACGAGTCAGTAAAGTATGGTGAGGTTTGGAGTGATGCAATGAAATGAACTCGAAGTACGAGCCTGGCTGCCATAATTCTGGAAGAATAAGTATGTCGTCTCATGAAACAAAAATAAAAAACTTTTCAGCCAACAAGTACCAAAACACATGCTGCATGAGAAGAATGACTGTTTCAAGAAAATAATGCAAGGCCCACTGTGAAATTATAATGGTTTGGGGCTGTTTTAGCAGTAGAGGCAATACACTAACTATGCATTAGTATCACCTACAGCAAAGAGAGATCACACAAAATATCAAAAACTCAGGTGTACCCAGTTTTGTCCTCATTAAAAACTAATTTAAATAATAACATCATAAAATGTAATGTTGCGCTTCATTGTTTGAACACGAATAAACTTTTTATTAAATGGATTTTTTCGAATAGTACAGCTTGTTTATTAACATTACGTGAACTCGATTATCACTTGCCTCCAATATACAACCATGAATTTTGCAAGAGGTGTGAAAAAAAATTTGTAACCTCTTGAGGATAACTCACCAAGGAAATTTGCCACTGTGCTGGCTTTTTTGGCCATAGACATGTCCAAAATAAAGTCGGCATGCGAGTCGAAGCCCAAGATAGCAGCTTGTCGAGCGCGCAGTGAGATGAGCTTCTCCAGCAATCGAGAGTTCTCCTTTGATGTGAACAATACAGATTTTGAGTGGCAAATCAAATATATTTCAACCAATGCAAAGCCAAAGTAAATGTCCTACCATGTTTGATCTTGCATCAAAGTGTGATTACATATTGAATCAATTTGATGGGAAAAAAATAATGCCGTCATTCATGATTTCTATTTTAAGCATACGAGGCATTCTGTTTCACTATACTTCCTGGTATCTATATTACAAGTCATAAACATTACACATTACCCTTTTAAGCTGGTTTTTTTCTTGATAACACCTGAAGGAAGAACAATGTGTCCAAAAATGATGCTGCAGATGTGAAGTCTCCATTCTGCTTACAGGTTGCTGTTTTTGCAGAGATTGCTCCCTTATCACTAGTACTCTAATATCACCATTATTATCCAGGATAAAGCAGAAAGCTACCTCTTTGCAACGAGAGTTGAAGGCGAACTCCATCTTGCGCCTCGTTTCCTCTATGGAGCATTTCTTCATCAATGGAAAGTAGTGTGGGTACTTCAAAGTCACCTTGTACCTATCACCATCTTCTACTCTCTCTAGTGAGTCAATGAAGTCTTTGGGAAGACCCTCTGTAGGGAATGCATATTGAAAGAGAAAACTAAATGCCACAAAAATTTTTCAAATAAATTTAAAGATTGACAATACAACATTCCAAAAGGGGAATTTTCATATAGTGGGACAGTAGAACATTCACAATGAGAAAAACCTGGTTGATAAAAATGTATCAAACCCAGCCAGCTGCTCGTTGTCTCTCAACATGATGCTGTGACTCCATTTACATTGCACCTCTCAGATGAAATACATATTAGTTAACGTGGACCGCCAGATGAACTCAAGGTCAAATCCTCCACGCGCACAATCACCAATTTACGCACCGGGGGGGGGGGGGGGTTGCTGGAGTTTGACATGACGCAAAACACAGCAGACATCTCTCCCCCATCTCCCCCCCTCTCTCTTCTCTCAGGACCATTGAGCAAACCCTCCCATCTACTTTCTTAGCAACCCTCTTGAAGAAGTTCAGTCACTCAAACTCTTGGGTCTCACCATCAGCTTGAGCTTTCCTGGGCAAACCACATTTCACAGTTGGCTTCCGAAGCCAGCTGCCGACAACGCATCCTCAGTCATGCAAAGTCCTTCCTTGGCAAAACTGAACTCTTATCCACCCACAAGGCCTTCCTACACAACTTGATATAATCGTGCTCTCCTATGGACTGGCTCACTTACCTCACACCTTGCACAGCATGACATCATGGAAACCAAGATCATTGGAATTTCCCACAATGAAGCTGAGTCTATGGGATGATCACTTTGTCATCGCAAGTCGATGGTCTCTGTCTTCTACTGCCTCCTTTCTGGTCTTACACCCTCTGCCTTCTTCGTGCTTTGTCCCCAACAGGTATCTGCAGGACGCATGTAAACTGAAACCCCCATTCTGGTAAGTCACAAAATCCAGAATCACTTCTCCTCATTCATTCCTCTTTCTTCCAACTCGTGGAACAAACTTCCACATTCTCTTCAATCTCATTCTTCCTCCAGGTGTTCAAGACAGCTGTTCACCACAATCTCAGATCATCCTCCATACAAAACCAAGATCCTAATTATTGTTTTTAACCCCTGTTAAATCACCACCGCTCCTCCCCCCAAATTAATACTTTTCCCTTCCTGAGAGTTTGCTTCTGTATTCATCTTTTCCACCCTATGGGTCTTCCTCTATGCCTCATTCTTACCCGCATCCCTTGTTTGTCTGTCTCAATCCATTTTGTCCCTCGACCTTGCTGTTGGTATTTTACCCCTCTCTTTCTGCCATTTCTTTTGTTCTGTTGCCTCCTGATCCATTCTGTGTTGGACTTTGTAGACAAAAATATATACAAGCTGGTAGGCGACGAGGGATTCGCGAGGATCGAAGCGCTGGATACGATGCTTTTCATTCTGACCGATCCACCGACGAAGATTCATTGCCAAGACGTATTGGTTCACTTACAATTGTTCCTCTGCCTGGCAAGATTTTTCCTATTGCGTATTTTGCCAACTGGCACTCCTCATAAAAAAAAATGACGGTAAATAGACACCCTATTTTTGAAGGACCACCATTTGTAAAATAATCGGTTTCCTGGTTAACCTCCGCCATCGAAGATGGATGGAGGTTACTGTTTTCACCCCTTTCTGTTTGTTTGTTTGTGAACAGTATTACGGAAAAACTCCTGGACGGATTTCGACAAAACTTGGTGGGGGGGATTAGGTATGGTCCAAAGATCATGCCATTAGATTTTGGACTTGGTCCAAAGTCCAATATGGCCACTATGGCAGCCATTTTGAAAAAATATTGGAATTTTTGTTTTTGCATTTCTACATGTTTTAAGTGATTTCCAACCCCCCCCCCCAAAAAAAAAAATTGTTAGAGAAAAAAAAAAAAAACCACCTTTTTTTCAAAAAAATTTCGATTTTCTTTTTTGGGCATTTCTACATGCGCATCGATCTAGTTTAGTTTATTCAATCGTGGTTCAGTAGAGTCTGATCCGTTTTGACCTACAATGAATAGGATATCAGGTTCACTTAAGTGACCCAGCAGTATTGGCGGCAGAGGTTTTGCACTCTACAGAGTGCTCCCCCTGTAGTTTGTGCTGTGGAGCCTCACGTTGCAGACACACACACACACACACACACACACACACACACACACACACACACACACACACACACACACACACACACACACACACACACACACACACACACGATAAACTTCTCCATGCTCTTGTTTGACCACACCTCCTGAGCCACACAATATTTTTCATTAGCCACGCCCACTTTAAATAATAAATAATTGGAGGTGGTGTGTGGGTCATGGAATCGTTTTCGGTAAATAAATAATTGAAGGTGGTGCATGGGTCGTGGAATAGTTTACGGAAAATAAATAAATAATTGGAGGCGGAGTGTGTGCCGTGGAATCGTTTTCGGTAAATAAATAAATAAATAATTGGAGGTGGTGTGTGGGTCGTGGAATAGTTTGTCAATAAATAAATAAGTGAAGGTGGTGTGTGGGTCATGGAATCGTTTTCAGTAAATAAATAAATAATTGAAGTTGGTGGGTGGATCGTGGAATCGTTTTCAGTAAATAAATTAATTCAAGGTGGTGTGTGGGTTGTGGAATCGTTTTCGGTAAATAAATAAATAATTGGAGGCGGAGTGTGGGCCATTGAATTGTTTTCGGTAAATAAATAATTGAAGGTGGTGTGTGGGTCGTGGAATCGTTTTCGGTAAATAAATAAACATATATTATTAGAAATCCACAAAGACAGAAATGCCGGCGATTCCATTTATTTTGGATCCTTTTCACTTTGATCAATAACGTTTGGATCGAGGAGAGATCGAAGGTGGAACGACGGTGTAGTTCCTTACAAACACTGTATACACACCTTAAATGACGGCAAATAGACAGCCGATTTTTGAAGGACTACCATTTGAAAAATAAAACCTCAATCAAAAATCGGCTCGAGTAAAATATTCTAAATATCTCGAAGTGTTTAATTCCGAAGTCTCGTTTCTCTACATTCAAAGCTGAAGGACAAGTATTGAAAATACTGTGCGCGGTTTTTCGGCCGCTGCACAGCAACGGGTGGTTGCTGGGCAACGAAATTCAAACGCGCACCTTCCCAGACCATATGGCACCTGTTGGCAAAGTTTCATCGAAATCGGTTCGCTGGTTCGTGCTGTGGAGCCTCGCGTTGCAGACACACACACACACAAAACCCGACAATAAGGGATATCTAGCATATATAGCGAATCCAATAACATAGTAGTATCTTACCCAGCTCTGCACAAGTAAACAGAAAATAGGTGGTGTCTTCATTGAGGTTCTTGGTGAAGTCAATGGAGAGTTCAGAAATTTGCTTCTTGATGGCTTTGATTTCCTGTGAAGAAATATTGTGCACAGAAAGATGGCAATACTGATGGAAGAGCCAGGAGAATGGGAAGTGGTGCAGTAGAAAGGATAATGTAACTGAAAAACAATAATCATATACTTTGGGAAGACATCCAAATATAATGTATGCAAAAGGAAAACATGAGTGAGGTGGGTCAACCATGGAACGTTTCCTTGAGCAAAGGAAGGAAAATGGAGAGGAGATGAAAGAAAAGCAATTTATGTTTCGGCCACGTGGAGGGAAGTCAGGGTTAAAAGTACACCATTTTTGAAATGACAGATTTAGATGACCCCAAATGAATAAGCTAATTTTGTTTGTTCGGAGTAAAAATTAGAGGTCAACCAAGCATGGTTTTTCAAGGGCTGATGCCGGGGTTTGGGGGGGGGGAGGGGTGATGACTGATATACGATTCAGATTAAACAATTTAATAATAATAAATTTTTTTAAAGTGAAAATTATATAAAATTGTTGAACTTAAATTAACAAATTTATTTTACACAATATTAGCTTGCTTGCTCATACACGACATCAAAGTACAATGGAGGCAAACTGCCAACATTATTTTAATTATCAACAGGATGATAATGTCAAACAAAGCTTATACAGGCAACCAGCCACAAATCCAGGATCCTAAAATCCGGTTTTACATGAAAACTGCCAATTTTCCAAGCTGAAACTATAATTTTAGATTTAGATGAAAAAAACAATGTTAGAAATAAATAAATAAAATTTCACTTCTCGCCTTCCATCAGGTCAGGTCAGGTTTGGGAGCATGTGCCAGAGCAGTGCGTCGCTGCGACCACTTTCCACCGGTAACTCCAAGGGCCTCAGTCTGGCCATCCCCCAGGCAAATGCCTGGCCCATCCCCATCTGCTTGAGATGCCAATCAACCTGCTGCAACCACGAGGAACGTGGTCGGCCAATGAGCCTCCTCCACTCACAAGGCTTCCTCGCTGAGCAGGATCAACGTGAGGAAAACGAGCCACATGCCCATACAGCCGCAGCTATATCGCTCACGGACTATGCAGGCAAAAAAAAACCTCATTTGAGTCTCAGCAACTGCTCGTTGGACACAAAGTCCGAACAGCGATAGACAAGGATTCTCCGAAGAGACCTGGTACCAAAGGAATTAAGTCTCCGTCTCAGATCCCTGGTCAGAGTCCAAGTCTCACATCTGGAGAACAAGACTGGAAGCACCAATACAAGGACCTGAAGGCTCTGACTTTCATTCTCTTGCACAGGTACCAATAGTGCCAAACCCCGTGATCGGGTGAATCCACGACTGCCCAGGCCTGACGCAGCTGTGTTGACCTCTGGATTACAGCCAGCAGAGACATGAATATCACTGCCAAGGTAAGTGAATCTCTCCACGACCTCAACAAACAGTTACAGACAAGATAGCAGCATCCAAGACGTCATTGAAAGCCTGAATTTTCGTTTTGACCGAGGATATCCATAATCCCAGCTGCTCAGACTCCTCATTCAGCACCTCAAGGGCCCCCAAAAGGACATCTGGAGTCTCCGCAAAGACAACTGCATCATCTGCGAAATCAAGATCTTCACATTCCCAAACGATGCACCGCAACTTGATCTCTCAGACATCCTACCCAGAATCCAGTCCATAGAAGTGCTGAAAAGTGTGGGTGCCAGTACACACCCTTGACAAACTCCAGTAACAACTGGAAAGAAGTCAGAAATGGTATCACCACATCTCACAGCACTCTCAGTACCAGAGTATAGTTCAGACATCAGATCGATCAGTTTTGGTGGCAACCCACGAAGACCAAGAATCTTCCAGAGGGCATCCCGATTCAATGAATCAAACAGTTGACAGAGATCAACATGGGCTGCAAGCAGCCCCTGCCAAAACTCTCATCTGCATTCAGTGAGGACCTAAAGAGCAAGGATATGTTCAATCATTGACCTCTTTGGTGTAAAGCCTGACTGCTCTGGACACTGGTGCTCAAGCAGATGATGGCGAACCCCATCAACAATTATCCGAGCAAAGACCTTGCACGGCACTGAGAGCAGAGTCACCCCTCGGTAGTTGTTGCAGTCTTGGTGATCACCCTTCCCTTTCCAGAGAGGGACAACAAGGACCCTTTTCCAGTCAGTTGGGATGATGCCTGTGCTCCAGGCAGAGCACAGACCTGCATGCAATGACACGAGTGCAACATTTCCACCGGCCTTGAGAAGTTCAACATGGATGCCACAGATCCCTGGAGCTTTAACCCATTTCAAAGGGTTCACCGCAGCCTGTGTTTCCACAAACGAAGGTGGACCACAGTTGATTGGAGGGTCAGCAACAGGGATTGTAACACCCTTGACTTCCAACTCGACAGCTGATGGATTAGCCTGGTACAACCGCTTAAAGTAACCGGTCCAGCGGGCCTTCACTTCAGACTCCTCTCTCAAGAGCCCACCACCCTCTGCTCCAACTGCAGTACACTGAGGGATGGGCTTGGATGAATGCAATGCGCAAATTCCCCTGCAAGCAGGAAGAGAATCACTTGACCACAGGTGATGCTCTACCCCTCACAGTTTCCTCACACATAGGCCTCCTTGTCAACCCTTAGTGCACGTACAGTTTTACACCTCAGCTCCTTGAACAGCTCAGCTCTGCCATTCATCCTGGCCCTGAGACTCTGGACAATGGTATCCAGTGTCCCTTGAGAAACAAAATTCTTCTTCGCGCTTCGGTAAGTTCCAAGACATCTACTGGCAACATCAAGGATGGTGGTCTTGAAGGCACTCCACAATTCTTCAGGATCCCCCAAAACACCCAGACCCCCTAAATCTCCACTGAGCCTGTTCGCAAACTCCTCAGCGACTCTCTCATCATCGAGCTTGCCAACATCCAGCCGAGGCTGGGATGGTACCATTCTCCTGGATTTAAGCTGCAACTTTAGAGTTGCTACAACAAGCCGGTGGTCAGTATTGAGGAACTGAGCACTCCGGTGGACCCTGTAGTTCTGGATCATCCTCCAGCCACCATCAATGAGCACACGGTCAATCTCCTTTGCCACACCGCCAGCGTTGGAATACCAAGTCCAGCAATGAGCTTGTAGGCGCTGAAACCATGAACCAGCCACTAAGTCCATGACCTTGAAAAGTCAAGGAACTTAGTGCTATTCTGGTTCACAATTCCATAACCCACGAGTTCAAACACATGCCTCATAACCATCCCTATCAGTTCCAGTCGATGCATTGAAATCCCCCAAGACTAGAAATGTATCTCGCCTGGGGCACTGATCAACCACAGACTCGAGCATGGCATACAATGCGTCTTTCACAATGAGATCACTCGCTTCAGTCGGAGCACATACAGAGACCAGGGAAATGACACCGAAAGAGTGACGAATCCTTAGTCCCATAATACGCTCGTTGGCTGGTGTTACCTCAATTATCATTGGAGTCAGCTTGTTGGACACAGCGACAGCAAATCCTTGGGCATGGCAACCATCACAGCAACCAGACCAATAGTAGGTGTAACCACCCACCATGATCTCGCCACTATCTGGTCTCCGAACCTCAGAGAGTGCTGCAATACGAATGTCCAAACGCTTGAGCTCAGATGATAACAGACAGGTGATAATCCTCTCTTAGAGATGACATTCCAGGCACCCACCCGAAGGGACCACCTCAGGTTAACCCAAGGAGACCGCCGTCTGGTGGACGACACCTCAGCAGCTCCCCCACACACTCTCCCACAATCTGACCCGGGAATGTTACCCCGTGGTTTCCCTCCTATCATCAAAGATTGGGGCCCCAAAGGCTTTGCCCCAATCCCGTCATCCGGTGAGCTGCCCTGCAAAGGGAAGCTGCACAGGAGGTACTCCCACGGAGTGGGTTTTCAGATTTCTTTATGCTTCTGGAATGTTTTGCGGAATGAAGGGTTTTATGCTGCCCGGAGTGCAAATCCTGCCACCAACCTCCTAATAAGAAGTAACCCAACAGCAGGAGGACATCTGCAGACACAGTTGGGCACTCGATATGGATGGCTGTTGGCTCACAAGGAGCTCCAACACCCTTTGACAGGTTTTGTTCTTCATCCTGATGGGTGTCCATATCATACACCCTCCTCACCAGAAAACCTGGTGGGGAGACGGTTAAGTCACAAACAACCCGACCATGGAACAGGTTAGTACAGGTTTACATGATACCTGTAGCAAGTCACAGAACCGATCTGGCTGCCTTCCACATCGTTATACTCATCCGAGCAGTCATGTTGCGCTGGTGCCATGGGCGGCAGGGTGGGTTTCCCGCCATTTGTTTCATGACTCCGATTGAGCGTCACATTTAGTAATTCCTCGTTTAACGTGGTAGTTGCGTTCCGTGAATTTACCAAGTTAGCTGAAAACGTGTAAAAAGAAAGAAATTTTCCCATAAGAAAAAAAATGTAATCGGTGGAGGTTGTCAGGTCGCAGGTGGACACTGGATGGGAAAAAAAACAGAGAGATAGCGAGAGCGATACGTAGATGGATTGATATATCTATAGATAAATACGACAAAGACAGAGACAAAGACAGACAAATAAAATAAAATGAAACCACTTCACCAACCGATGTGAAATGGTGTTGTTTGATGTGATGGAAGTGGGGAGGGGGGGTGATGGTGTGGAGTTATCAAGAGGAGGAAGGTGCAGGGTCATCAACATCTGACTTGCAGTTCATGATGTTACAGTTAATGAGACTCACTTTCTTTGTAATGCCGAAACACTGAGCGCTTGCTTTGATTTTATCAGCATTTGCACGAGTCATTTGTGAGGTGGATTCCGTCAGTCGAACCGCTCCATAAATGTTCACTACTCCTTTCACCTTCTTTTAAATTGCTTTCCTTTGTTTCTTAGGCTAAGAAGCACTCGTTGATCCCTTACCAGTCATGGTGTCAAAGGGTGCACAAGATATTACGGGCCAAGTTTAGTGGAGGTTACAACTTTGGATGTGCGCACACACTCCCCAGCATCCCACAGCCCATCTCTGACTGGTTCGGTCAGTGCGGAGTGATGTCAGGACGGGTTTCAGATGCTTACATCAAAGGACATGGAGTCTGTATTAACTCAAATAAGCCCAGTTACATATCCATCTGCATTTGGGTCTGAAGTGACAATGGATATACAAATACAGATTAAAATGTTCCTGTGGGAACCAGGGTGCAGGGCACAGCGTGCTACATGGTGTGTGAGGCATGAACCCGGCACAAATGGCAGATTCATTTGCGGGGCCTCCAAGAGACGTCGCGTGTGTGAATTGTCGCAAGGTGGTGTGTAAGTGTGCAATAGGCCCATGGTGTGAGCGTGAAAGGTCACAAGACGGCCCGTGTGTGCAAGTGGTTTGAGAAAGTCTCACTGTGTGAGTGGGCATGTGAAAGGTTGCAAGGCAACAAAGTAATGATGTAAATGTGTGACATCTGTGGAGGTTTCTATCACAAACAATGTGCATGGCGAGCATGGCTTGGTTTGCCATGCTGAATTCAATAAATTGAGATCTGAAAGCTCAGAATAAAATTATTACTTTTTCCTCTTTGGCATATCCAACACTGCCAGCACGCTCTCACCAACGTTCTGCAGAAGCCACCTGATCTGAAGGGTGGCTGCAGATTCCAAATTGATGCAAGGATGAGCTCCAGCTGTCTCGCGTCACAAGAAGGAAAGTTTTTTTTTTTTTTCTTTTTTAAATATCTGCCATATCAGTGCAATCATTGGCCGATGCCAATATCCTGAAAATGCCAGATATCAGCCAATATATCGGTCTGCAACTCATAGAAATAGCATGTAAATACTTTCCATATGCTCTGATGGACATGTCTCATTTACAGCACATCTGTTGATGAAGCCTTCAAATAGTTAATATCATAGCTAAGAAATAAAAAATAAACAAAAGTGAGAATTGCTTTGTAATAAATCTTCCCTCCCAGTCCCAATGAATGTTCAGATTAAAAAAAAAGAAAGAAGAGTTCGAATTACGAACATACCCCATGGGAGTTAATTCGTACAACTCTCAGGCGAGCGATAGCACGGACGACAGATAGTTTTAGAGTTTGATAAGATTTTCATCGCATCATAAAAAGAAACCAGAACACCTCACAAGAGTGAGGTGAGTTTCATATCATCACTTCCGACTTAATTTTGCGTTGGGCATCGCCCAGCGCATTTAATATACATTTTTTTAAAATAACAATTTGAAGAAAATAATCCCCGTGTGGGGGTGACGGTCATCTCTATAATGTTTTTTTACTATCATAATCGATGAACCGTTGCCAGATATCTCCTAAAATGACAGACCAGATAGGTTTTGAAAATGGCGATTTTTATAACTTACGTGACCTCGACCCTGACAAAAGTTATATCGTTGTGCAACACTCATCGACCTCTACCCACATACTAAGTTTCATCAAGATCGGAAAGAAAAATTGACGGACGGACGGACATTTGGTCCGGCTTTATTAGGTCATCTCGGTAAAGATGACCTAAAAATGGGCCGAAAGGGCTGTTTCTCGGCCCAAAGTGCCGGAATCGCACTTTGGGCTCAGTTAATGCCTAGGGAATGGTCTCAAGAATATATATATATATATATATATATATATATATATATATATATATATATATATATATATATATATATATACATACATATACATATACATATACATATATACACACCTGTCAAGTTTGTTTGGTTCCATCCACTGATAACCGAGAAATAACAATTTTAAGAAAATGGGCCGAAAGGGCCGTTCCTTGGCCCGAAGGGCCGCAATCGCAGTTTGGGCTCAGTTAATGCCTGTTTAGCATATGCCTGTCAATTTTCATCGAATTATGTTCACGAAAAATGGAGAAATAGACGTTCAAATGAACTGTACACAAGAAAAGTCTGAAGTGACACAGGGTAAGACCCCGTGGGGTATTCCACCCCACAAGGTAAAAAATAAGTTTGCGTTTAATGCATGCTGGAGCAGATACCAGAACCAAAATTAAGAAGAAGAAACTCTCTAACCCACTGTGTCTGGGTCTATTCGGCAAAATAAAAGGAAAAGCAATCTTCATTTACTGATATATTCTGTGGACTAGAAACCAATAAAGATAACTTGGATAACAAACTGGAGATATAAAATTAGTTTGCTTTTACGTGTGCTCGAGCCATTACCGAACCCAAAATGAAGAATAAGAATCTTTCCAACTCACCGTATTTCGTTTGTTTCTCGGCTTTTTCCATTTCATATTAAACCCGATGTACATACATGAAGCAAAAACATGCATATGGCTTTTGTACACAGATAATACATCGTGGTTATATACCTGGGATCATTCAAATTGCACTGGGTCATGGACGAACACCTAGGCCTGAGGCCTGTCGATCTGTGCTGCTTCATAACCCGATGTAAATACATGAAGCACAAACATGCGTACAGCTTATGTGCATATGTAATGCATCGTGGTTATATACCTGCGATTATTCCAATTGCACCGGGCCATGGACTAACACCCAGGCCTAAGGCCTGTCGATCTGTGCTGCTTCATGCAATAGCAGCGCATGATTTTATTGGGGTGGAGTCAGGCCAACTGTCCAGCCAATGGGTGCAAAGCAGTGGAGTGGAGTCAGGGCAGCTGAACAGACCCATGTATAATTTATGTGATATTTTCTAAATCTAAAAAGGTCATAACTGAAAAATTGACGAAACGCCCCGAAACTCGAACTTGCTCTGCAAGTTATCATAACAAAGCCATGTACCAAGTTTCAGTTGGATACGTTAAGGGGTATGGGGAAAGAAAAGTCGGACAAACCACAGGTGGGACGGACAAATATACAGAAAGCAAACCTTCGTCCTGTCTGGTGAAACCGGTAGGGTACTAAAACGAAGGCTGGAGACTGATCAACAGCAAGTGGCGAGATAGCAATAAAGACAACAAAGAGGAGAGGAAAAAAAAACCACAATATCGTAAAGGAAAGATGAAAATGTGGCTCACATCCTGAATGTCAGCGGGCAGATGAAGGCCATTCCGACGACCCAGTTTTAAAAGTCGCTCAAGCAGGCGCTGCGCCTCGGGCTTAAGCTCATTTGGTTGGCACTTCTCCTGCAAGGAGGAAAGGTGGAGCAACAATGAGTATAATACATTACTCAGCCACAAAGCAAAGCAGGATGTCAAAACACAAATAATGGGTTGCGTATATAAATCATACAAGCCTCATGCAAGGAATCTAGCAATGGGTCGAAAAGACCAGAAATCAGGAGAAAATTGGTGTTATTATGAACTGAACAATCAATTTAGGACAAGTAGTGAAAATTTTCTTGCACTATGACCTATTTCTCAAATTGTAAACTATTGTGCAAGTTATCCATATCTAAAGGCCCTGTTCAACTTCCTTTTTTTAGTGTATTACTGCATTATTGAACTCGATGTTCATGCCAACAGAAGCCAGCACCAGGCAAATCGGTCTATTATGGTGATGGTACTTGGCGACTTTTTCCCCCACCAACAGAAAAAACTCTTTAATGTGGCCAAGAGACCATTTAAAAAATCGTATTATAAAAACAAACCAACCAACAAAAATAAAAAGAACAAAATCTGTAGGGCCAATTGCAATCTCCCTGTAAGACCGGCTTACAAACCATGCTTGTAAATTTGGCATCTTGCGAGCTGATGATCAAGTGTGATGTGCAAATGATTATTTTTCAAGGGTGTTTTGTATTTGACAGAATGCGATTTGTTCAGCTTTTAAAAGTTCATTTGCTGATGTAATGTAATTTTATTTATTTAATATACTGTGACGTCCACGGGACTTGAACAGTCCCGCCAACGTAGAATGAGCCGAAACGATGGAGGCAGTTTATTTATTTATAACCCAAAGATGGCGGTTTTAATCGCTCTACTGCAAACGGGACGAGGAAGGTGGCACGAGTCGCTTTTCACTGAGTTGATCACGTTTATTTCTCTAACCAGAAATAACAAGACTCGGCAAGAGGAGGGATCCGGGGCGATTCGACGGGATGGTGGTGTGGGTTTGGGCGTGGGGAAAACACAGACAATTCCAATGAATATACAAATCTCAAACCCTCTAAGGCGCCAGGTACACACACACACACACACACACACACACACACACACACACACACACACACACACACACACACACACACACACACACACACACACACACACACACACACACACACACACACACACACACACACCGTAGCTGGTCCTGGTGGTAAGGCTGGCCCGTGGTGTGGACGCAACAGTCCCTGGATTGGCGTCGGACGAGCTGGCGTTGCGCTCGTCAGGGGCAGGAGACACCGTGGTGCTGTCGACCTCCTGGTCCTGGCCAAAGTCCGCTCACAGCCGCTAGGGAACCAGTTCTGGCGCCAAGTTGCGAGCAGGAGATGGAGGCAGATCTGCCCGCCGTTCGACCCCGTACTCCGAGCCAGCAGAACCCCAGAGCCAACCGAGCTGAGGCACGAAGCACAGCAGGGCCTCGAGACACGATGAAAACCAGGATCGAATCAGCGCAACACCGCACGCTCCCAGCACAACAACCTCCACCAAAACGGTTTTTCTGTCCCGATCTTCTTCCTCTTCCTTTTCGACCCCGAACAGAACCTTTTTATCCTCCCGTCCTCGTCTCTTCCAATCGAGCCGTTTTATTGGCCCTGCGCCGTCGCCTTCCGCCAATCGTGATCACGGGGCGGAGCCATCCGCAGCACTGTCCTGTGACGTCACGGCAAGCCTCCAGGGACTACTAAAAGGGGTTTACGCAGACACACTTACCCTATCCCATGTCCCTATCTAATTACGTGACAATTATCATTTCCCCCTTGAAGAAATGGACATTTACAAGACAACTTATCACCACTGAATTGCTACTTATTACATCGAGATCCTGGTACACTCGAACAGCATGGCATACCTAATTAAACATCCTAATTACCCTTTGAATGCATACCCCCCCCCTCAAACGTAACAATACTTTATATTGCTTATTATCTGCTAAACAGCTTCAAAATCGAGTAATTACATTGCTTTACAATTATACTTCCATGTTATACAAATTGCATTATTGATACCATTCGAGCAGCAGTTACATTGCGACTCAAAAATAAAAATAAAACTTGGTGGACAGGTTGGGTGTGTGACAAGGATGAGTTGATTCCGTTTTTGTGAAAATTTGAATCCAGATCAGGATACGAGAATTTATTAAGAGAATTTTCTTCACCTTTGAGAGATGGGGGCAAAAACTATGTATAGCATGATATCTCAAAACGTTGTGGACAAGTTATGACAAAACTAGGTGGATGAGTTGGTGAGGTGACAAGAACAAGCCGATTCGATCTTGGTTCAGGTCCGGATTTATATCCGATCTATCAGTGGGATGCAAAATGTACACTGTTCAGCCTGGTGGAGGAATGCGCTCTATGAGTGCCATTCCGTTTTGCCAAGTGTCACTCCATGAATGATTTTTCATGACTTGCAAAATCTAAGATTTTTCAAGTATATTGGTCAGTCAATTTTGTTATTCTGTCTGTCTGTTTATGTCAATTGCCTACAGGTCACAATTTAAAACTGACGTTCACGAAACTTCACAACATGGTAGAAAGTTTGACATGAGCAAGAAGCCAATTGTTTGAGGTCAAAAGGTCACAAGGTCAACAACTTGGGTGTAATTTCTAAAAATCCTCAATTTTCATCTGGTATAATTGAAATTTGAAGAGGATTTATATTTCAGGTCACTGAATTAAACTTGCCAATTCGTTTTGAGGTCAACATGGGCCGAATTTCTAAAATTATCAATTTTAATCTGATTGACTTGAAATTTGAAGAGGAGATGCATATTTGGTCATCAAATTCAACCACCAAAATATTACATTTATACCTAACTTACAGCCAATCAGGTGACCTGCTTAATAGGGCCTCCATATCGAAGACGCTGATTGGCTATTCCTTAAAACTGAATGATCCACGATATATATAACCACCAACAGCATCGGCATTCGACACGAGGTCTTGCGGCTGTCTGTCGTCTTGGCTGCTGGCATTGGTGCTTGCTTTATTATCTTTTATCTTGTGGGCTTGGACTGTATTGTCTTGCCAATTGCTTTTGGAGATGCGCTGGCAAGCGCACACTTATCTCTTGACTGTTATTCAAAGAAAGATATTATTAAAGAACAGTTTATCCAAAAAGGCCTTATTATTCACCACGTTGAACATCTGGAATAAGGGTTTTAGTTCACACAGGTGAACTCTTAAACACAAAGTTGTTCACAGGGTGCAACAGGGCATAAATGGGTGGTGTACAAGTGGGGGGGGCACCAGATGCGCCATGGGGGGGAATTGCACCCAAATGCCCCCCCCCACTAGCGACGGGCCTGCTGACAAATATAAACACCTTCCCAAAGAGTCATAAATTTTAGACATAGACACGTGCAAGGGAAGAAACAAACATTACCTGGAGAGCGATTAACCTTTGATAAACGTCATTTTGCATGCTCATCTCGATCTTCAACTCTGACAGCATCTTGTCGGCCTTAGTGCTGGCTGAGCGGATGTCTTGGCTTGTAAACACATGCTGTGGGAAATCCAGCTGATTCTTCTGGACTGGTGTTTGGGGTGGAGGGTGGAGGGCAGGAAGAAAGTTGTGAATGGCAAGAGTGGAATAAAGAATCACAGGAGCACTGTGCCCGATTCAAGTACGACCGCCGATTGCAGACATTCCAAACCAAGAGGAAAGTTCGTGAACAAACTTTTGATAGGAGTTCGATATTTGGAACAAGCAGGAAAAAAAAAAAAAATATATATATATATATATATATATATATATATATATATATATATATATATATATATATATATATATATATATATATATATAAAAAGTAGGTATTATTAAATTAATAATTAAAAAAAATTAAATAAAAATCAAATATATATATAAAATAAATAAATAATTTTATTTATATTCATTAATTACTTAATATAAATAAATAATAATATTAAAAAAATCAAAAATAAATAAAATAATTTGTGACGCGGACGCGATCCGGACCCGGCTTTGTTTCGAGTCCCTTGTGGTGATCCGGTCACGTACCTACGAACATCGCTTCCACGTGCGCCAAGGGAAGCAGCGTGTTCTCATAGGAAACGTCTTCCAAAGGAATTGCGGCCACGGCGTCGTGTGCGGCCCGGAATTGGGCCGAAAGGGCCGCGGCACGGGTGTTGATCTCGGCCACATTCAAGTCCCAAGTCAGGAGGTTCGTCGGGCAGAACTCGGCCTGCTTGCGGTTCGCATTGGAGGGTGCCATGGCTGTGCACGAACGATTCCTTTAAAATCTTTGTGTCCGGTCGAGGAGCCTTCGCTTCGCGCACAAGGAAACTCTTCACTACGAGATAAAAAAAAATACCTCAGCCGGCCCAGTGGACCATCCAAACGAGGAGCACAGTTATATGCACTTCAAATGCTCCTCCTCCTCTTCTTTATTCTTCTTCTTCTTCTTCTTCTTCTTCTTCTTCTTCTTCTTCTTCTTCCAGGAATGGATACTCCCACTTTCGCAACTCATCGAGCGTCGTCACATCGTCGAGGGCGTTCACGTGTTCCTCGGACAGAGTTTCCACCCTCGAGGCGCACTTCTCCTCTTTGTTTTTCTCCTCCTTAAATATACCTTCACATATGCTTGTGATTTGCGCCATATTTACTGATTTCATCAACTTCACAAACATTCACCAACACGTTTTTAATTCATACACTCAAAAAGTCATGACTGTGCAAGACAGCAAAAAACTACAGGAAGCACGTGAAGTTAGATCTTCTTCTTCTTTACAAGCACAACGATTCATTCCCACGTTCCTGGGGGGTCGGTCGGGGGAGCTTGGCCCAAATCTTTCATGGACTGGTTGACCGGGCCTGCGTTTAATCAAGGCTATTAAGGCAGGATTTGAAATTTATTCAAGTTGCCAGCGATAGCTCGCCGACTCTTCGTGAAGGACATCAAGGGATGTTTAACGACGATCAATTAACGCTGGCAGACGGGACATACAGTTTAAACGTCCATCCGAGGGACGGCACACATACACCAGGAGGATCGTTTATAGTTGGGTCGGGATTCGAACCCAGGTTAGTCGGGATAAGAACCCAGGTTAGCCAGTTCTGGAACCCAGGTTAGACAGTTTTAGTAACCCAGGTTAGACAGTTTTAGGAACCCAGGTTAGACAGTTTTAGGAACCCAGGTTGGACAGTTTTAGGAACCCAGGTTGGACAGTTTTAGGAACCCAGGTTGGACAGTTTTAGGAACCCAGGTTAGACAGTTTTAGGAACCCAGGTTGGACAGTTTTAGGAACCCAGGTTAGACAGTTTTAGGAACCCAGGTTAGACAGTTTTAGGAACCCAGGTTAGACAGTTTTGGAGACACGTGTACATACCTCTAGGACATCCAGCCAGCCCAGTGCGATGATGCATTGTACAAACTGGAAGGGCACTCGGTAGAGCACATACCTCCACCACGTAATGCCTGATCCACGCGAACACATCGGGCCCAATCAATACATTTTTGAAATGTCATTCTATACAGGACTATATCGTTTTTTGCCCGATCTGTCAATGGTGAAAAATCACTTAAAAAATTAAATAATTCTCGAATCCAGATCCGGATTCGGATCTTCATCAAAATCGAATAAATTCGTCCTTGTCACACACCCAACATGTCCACCAAGTTTCATCTGAATCCGTCCACAACTTTTTGAGATATCCTGCTACATATCGTTTTTAGTCCGATCTCTCTATGGTGAAGAATCACTTAAAAATCATAGTAGTCTGATTCGGATCTTCACCAAAATCTAATCAGTTCGTTCTTGTCACACACCGAAGATGTCCACAAAATTTCATCTGAATCCGTCCGCGACTTTTTGAGATATCCTGCACACAGACAGACAAACACACAGAAAGGGGTGAAAACACAACGACCTTCACCTTCGGTGGCAAAAGGTAAATCTGTAAACACTCTGCAAATTTTAAGTCAATCATGAAAATTTACAATTTTAGAATTGTGTGTGTGTGTGTGTGTGTGTGTGTGTGTGTGTGTGTGTGTGTGTGTGTGTGTGTGTGTGTGTGTGTGTGTGTGTGTATGTGTGTGTGACCACTGTTTCTCGACAACCACTGGTCGGATCTAATTGAAACTTGCCAGGGATATAACATATTGTTACGGCTGTGGAAATTCGCAATACACCATATAAAGAAAAGGGTCCTTAGATCAGTTATGACGATAAGTAATTGTGTAGTTAGATTTCCCCACCGTTGTTTAGAGGGAATTTCCGTGTTCACAGGGCTGTGATCCTTTGAGTTAGCCGTTTTTCTTTCGCTATCGTTATTTTGGACTGTCCGAAAACGTCGAACGAAGCCCCCGTGGAAGACCTGCAGCAACACGCGAGTTTTCCCGCCGTTTTGCGCCGCCAACGCTGGCACGAGAAGCGGCGAAGAGCTCGCTCGCGGTTGGTGGACACGGAGCGTGAGGCGGTCGGGAGGGGGAACACCCATTTTCAAGGAGCTTCTCGAAAGAGCTCGAAGGGAGGCGGAGCTGAAAAGGAGGTGGAGTGAAGGGGCGGAGCCTCGTGCAATATAAGGCGGACCGCACGTGTGGCTCGCTCTCTTCTTCTTCGTCAACGTCATCCGCTCTCTCTGAATCGTCGAAGTCGTCTTCTCCCTCTGGGCGCCAAGTCATGAGGGTTGCGAGCGGTGGTCCAGGGTCGAGGCGCGCACGAGAGGAGAGTGCTGGAGAGGGCTCACCATCCATCACACCTCGAGAGTGCAGGTAACCTGCTACGGTCTCGCGGGACCCATTCGGTCTCCCAGGTCCTGTGTCATAAAGACCCAAGTGGTCCAGCCTGACCCCCTTGTCTGTGACGGGGTCTTTTCTTGGGTTTCTTTGGGGTTTTTGTTCCTATTTTCCTGCTTACGTGTTGTAAAATAAATGTCCTTGTGTGAAATTTATCCCGTTCGTCGTCTCTTTCCCCATTGAAAGTGCCATTTTGAATCGCGGAATAAATTGGTAGTGGGTTTAGACACCCAGTAAGTAATCTGAACAGTCGAGGTCGGCGATAACTCCGCTCGGTTATCCCCTTAGCACGGAACGACCGCTTAAGCGGTTCGTGTCCGGAGGCGACCTGCGGCGTGGTACAACTCCTCGGTACGCTACCTGCGCGGGTACTTAGGTATATCGACATTCGGCGATTCACCCTATTTCGCGCGGGTAGAATGCGGACTGGGTTGTGGTGAGGTTAAACCCCCACCCGTGACTGGCTCCTAGCGGTAGTTATAGGAGGGTCACGACTGAATTGTCCGTCCGGTGGGCGACTCGGTTGCTATTAGTGGGAAGCGGCCGATCGCACGCCAGGCGGGCCTGATTTCGTAACACTGGTGTCCGGGAGTGAGATTCGAATCCACGTCGGTCTCCAATTAAATTCACGGGAATCGGTTCAGGGGTGAGTGGAGCGACCCCGGATTCCCACAAAACACGAGCGATTCAAATTTATTTCTTCCACGAAATAAGATCGAGTTTCAAGGCGAGCGGGAGCCAGGGTAGATATGGATTTAGAATGTGTAGAATCCATGGCTCAGGATGAAATCCCCGCGCAGGAAATGCTTGTGGTGCAGGACGAACTCCCCCAACCAAACCCAGAGCCCGAAATGGGTGCGGCAGTGGCCGGATGCATGACACCTCCCCTCCCCTCTCCGCCAAAACCCCCCAATCCTGGCCGAATCGGCTCAGCCGAGTGCACCTGACATGGCCCATCTATGTGCCATGCTGGCAGGATTAAACAACAAAATGGATGGAATGGCACAACAGATGGGAAATGGGAAAAACAGCGAAATAAATGGCATGGTGCAAACACTGCATGGTGAGATGCAGCAAATAGGCCAATGCCTGCAGGCGGGCATAATGGCGGCGCCACGTGTTGGAGCGAACGAGTTGGGAGGGAGTACAACGGCTGTCGGCCCCGGAATGGAGGCGGGGAGGTCACAATAATTTGTGAGACGTGTAGGACGAAACACGTGGAGGTGACTACGATGGAAAAATTAATGGTGACAGAGACACGGATAACAAGGGAAGAGACTGAGATGACAGAAATAACAGAGACGTGGGAGATGGAAACGGTAGAGGAGAGACTACACGATAAAGACGGGGTGAAAGACGAGCATGCACACGTGGAGGTAGTGGATGACGATGAGGGGGAGCTCGGGGAATGTGTCGTGGCCCGGTGCAAGCAGTCGGATGGCCTTCTTCAGGAACGGAGGGAGACGCGATGCTCCCTTGAAGCTGATCACGACCAGGTGGGTCCGGTCAAGCTTTGCGAGGTAGAGGGGGCGAGTGCTGCGGACGGGTGCACGAGGAGCTTGGGGGGTATTGAGGCACCGGAACCCCTTGTAGTGGCACTAATCCCCAGTGTGAATGTTCCTGTGTGTGTGTTCACGAGTGTGGCAAAAAGCATGCTGCAACGCACGTATAGCGGGGGTGAAAGGCGTTGTGTGAGACCGACCCCGTGGGTGGATGAGACCCCGGGTATAAAACAGACCCCGTGGGTGGATGAAACCCCGAGTGGGAGTGAAGCCCCGTGTGTGAGTGGTGTGGTGGCAAGTGTGCCGGAGCGCGTGCTTCTCAGCACGCCGTGCGTGAGTGAAGGGGTGTGTGTGACAGAGGCCCCGTGTCTGAGTGAAACCCCCTGTGCGAGTGGAAGACCGTGTGTGAGTGGAACCACGTGTGCAAGGGAAATGGTATGCGTGAGAGCGGTATGCAAGGGAGATGACGGTGGGCATGAGTGAACATGCAGCCACGTCTCCCGGTGTGAGTGTAATGTCGTGGTGTGTGTCTCGTGACACGCAGGAGTGCGTGGGTCGAATGGCGACGACGACGGCGACAGAGGGACAAAAGCCGAGTAGCGGCCGTAGCTATTTTGGGGACCGCGCCGGGTTTACCCAGCGACGAGCGTGGGGTCCGTGCTGTGGTACACACGAGGCCGCCACGTGCGCGCTTGCAGGAGTGAAACCCGGTCCGGAAATGCCCGCGGTGGATGTTGCCGATCCCGCGGACGGACAAAAGGTAGGCTGGATTACGGATTTGGACCGGACGGGTTCTCCACGCGAGCTTGTGTTAAGCTCCAACGGGCAGAGCACATGTGTTCGCGTGGGGAACCCCTCGAAACGCGAGCTTGTTTTTTTTAAGTGCAGGGTGACGTCATGGCTGCACGTATGGTTGGAATCCGGCAGGAAGGTGAATCCCTGCCGGAGGGTGCCGTCCAGGAGGGACGAGGTACAAGGTGCGCGAACAGCTGCCATGACGTCACGTAAAAAAAAAACGCAGGTTGGGAGTTGCCGCGCTGGTGCAGCGCATTTAAAAAAAAAACAAGCAAGCCTCGCTTCGTGTGAACAGGATTCCCTGGGCAAGGGGTGGAAGATCCCCTTGGCCTGGGCACAGGATGAACACTAGTTAGGGGGAAGGGTTAATGTTAGTTAGACCGGCTTCATGGGGTAGGGGTAAGTCCTCATGGAGCCCGTGGAATGGATTAGTTAGAGGGATTGTAGTTCAGATTTATGAGGGGAAATTATTTTTGGGATTTTGAGGACAGTGACAGACTGTGAGTGTGTAGAGGGGACGTAGCTTAGCTACGTAGTGTTAAAAGGAATGTGCTGTAGTGTAAGGGACGACGTGGGAGCACAAGGTAGTTCAGGATGTAGTGAGCAGGATGGCAGAAATCAGCGATGTGCGAGTTGCGAAAGGAAACATGATGAGTGGGTGAGGCCAGCGGGTCTGTGTGTGTGGAGCGAATGTGGTATGCATGGTGCGATGAGTGATTGGGGGCAGGAGTGATTCCCGCCCAAGGGACCCCAGGGTCAGAGTAAAGTGAGTTAGCTGGGTTAGTTAAATTGACAAAATGGAGGTCGTTTTGTTGTTGGTGGAGAAGTAGGCTCGATACCCATTTGGAGGGGTGCAGGAGCCCTGTTGACGGGCTGGGAGCGTGGCTGCGAACGGTGAGTATCGCTGAGTGGGTACCCCGGGCACCGGGCTAGTCGGCCGCGGTAGGCCAAGGGCCCATGGGGGGCCGGGATAGCATACTGGGCATGGGTGCGCCCGCATGATGCGGGGGCCTGGGGCGCCATTGGCCACGTGGGCAATGTCGTGGGCACGGGTGACCCTCGGAAAGGGGCCCGGGGTGCCAGCCTGCCACGTGAGCGTTTCAGGGGAGTCGCCAGGAAGGGCACTCCCCGGTGTTTAGGGAGCTGGTAGGCTCGGAGCAAGTGTAGTGCCCGGGGGTGCCATAGCTGGAGAATCGGTAGAGGGTAGTGCCTGCCAAGGGAGCCACGCATCCCAGCCACGAAACCGTGTGAGTGCACGGGCGGAAAATTTGGGGGCAAGGCCCAAAATTGTGAGGACACCAACACAGGCGACGGGAATCTGGGTTGTTAGAACCGATAGTTTAAGCGAGAGGCAGTTGTTGAAAGCCCCTGGGTAGTTTAAAAGTGATAATGGTTAGGGTAGATAGGAAGTGTGCCCCTCCGCAACATCCATCCTTCGCTCTCGTTGTGGGCCGCTGGACCCACTTTGGGTTAACATCACTGAAGTCTGTGGAGGCCATCCTGAGGCTTTATTGGCCCTCGACGCAGGACACTAGCTCTCCCTTATTCCCCTCCAGGAAGGGAAAGTAGGGGTTGGGAGTAGGCTAGGAAGACTATAGGTTAGCCAAACAAAGACGATAAAGGGGGTGAGGGGATGATTTATAGTGGGGGAAATCAAGAAAATAAAACAAAAAAAATAATTGGGGCTAAATTGGTTTTGACAACTTAAGGGTGTGGGTATGGACAGAGACAGGGAAAGGCGATAGGTTGGGAGGGAGACGGGAGGTTGGTCCGAGCCTGCCTTCTGAGTGGCCAGCACCACCGCACTCCCTCCACCAACCTCCATCTCAAGGCAAGGTGCCGGCCCACTTCATCGGCTGGCTGTTGCTGCAAGGCCTGTGCCAGCCGGATCGTCTGTCGGCTGCGGTTGCTGCAAGGCCTGTGCTGGCCACTTCATCGGCTGGCTGTTTGCTGCAAAGCCTGTGCCGGTCGGATCGCCTGCTGGCTGTTTGCTACAAGGCCTGAGCCGGCCACTTCGTCTGCCGGCTGTGTTTGCTACAGCGGCCTTGCCATGCCTTGCCTGCCTGCCTTTGCCTCTGCCCATGCCTACTGCCCATGTCCACCAGCCCCGTTCTGTTTTGCATTCCCTCCCCCCCCCCCCCACTGTTCATTGCCATGTGCGCCAGGATCCTCGCGCAAATTTGCAGGGACTGCCCTGATGGCAGCTGCAACACGGGACTGTACCAGCAGCCCGTGCACCGTTGTTTGTTTGCATCCATCCATCCACCGTTCCTTGTTTTTGTCGGCTTGAGTCCGCACTGTTCACTGTGCCGCAGGGACTGCCCTGTTGGTAGCCGCACAAGGAGACTGCAACGTGCACCGTCGTTGTTGTTCACTGCATTCATTTCCAAGGGGAGGCCATGGACTGCATGTGAGTAGCCGGCCACATTACCTGTCACCTGCATTATTGCATGAGCCAGAGACTGCGTGCGAGCAGCCTGGCTCCCTGCTAACTTTTCACTTTGCAGAGTCCATCGATCATGGGCTATGGTTTAGTGTAAGATTTGTAAGGTTAAGTTGTTAAGTTGTGTATTGTATATGAGTGCGCCCCCATTTGTACTTAGCGCCAGCAATTTATTTAAGTCGTCCGTATGAGTGGGTTTGTTAAGTTAGTTACTCAGCCCGTAGGTTATTTATTTTGGGGACACGAATACCATGAATGTCGCACTCAGGGATCCGAAGTAAAGGTAAATCGTACGAGGGGAGAACTTACACTTGATGGCACACGAAAATTCGGCGACTCGGGACGAGTCTGTAAAAAGGGGAGGGGTAGTGTTACGGCTGTGGAAATTCGTAATACACCATAAAGGGTCCTCAGATCAGTTATGACGATAAGTAATTGTGTAGTTAGATTTCCCCACGGTTGTTTAGAGGTAATTTCCGTGTTCACAGGGCTGTGATCCTTTGAGTTAGCCGTTTTTCTTTTGCTATCGTTATTTTGGACCGTCCGAAAACGTCGAACGAAGCCCCCGTGGAAGACCTGCAGCAACGCTCGAGTTTTCCCGCCGTTTTGTGCCGCCAACGCTGGCACGAGAAGCGGTGAAGAGCTCGCTCGCGATTGGTGGACACGGAGCGTGAGGCGGTCGGGAGGGGGAACACCCCTTTTCAAGGAGCTTCTCGAAAGAGCTCGAAGGGAGGCGGAGCTGAAAAGGAGGTGGAGCGAAGGGGCGGAGCCCCGCGCTATATAAGGCGGACCGCACGTGTGGCTCGCTCTCTTCTTCTTCGTCAACGTCATCCGCTCTCTCTGAATCGTCGAGGTCGTCTTCTCCCTCTGAGCGCCAAGTCGTGAGGGTTGCGAGCGGTGGTCCAGGGTCGAGGCGTGCACGAGAGGAGAGGGCTCGCCGACCGTCGCACCTCGAGGGTGCAGGTAACCTGCTACGGGCTCATGGGACACGTTCGGTTTCCCAGGTCCCGTGTCATAAAGACCCAAGTGGTCCAGCCTGACCCCCTTGTTTGTGAGGGGGTCTTTTCTTGTGTTTGTTTGGGGTTTTTGAATGAATGTTGTCGTGGCGCTGTCCTGTCAAGTAAAACTGCTTAAGTGACTGTACATTTATTAATTATATTTGGTCGGAGTGCTTGCCCTTGCTTTTGTTTGCCTGCTTTTGTTTCTATTTGCCTGTATATGTGCTTGCCTGTTGTTCCTATTTTCCTGCTTACGTGTTGTAAAATAAATGTCCTTGTGTGAAATTTATCCCGTTCGTCGTCTCTTTCCCCATTGAAAGTGCCATTTTGAATCGCGGAATAAATTGGTAGTGGGTTTAGACACCCAGTAAGTAATCTGAACCGTCGAGGTCGGCGATACCTCCGCTCGGTTATCCCCTTAGCACGGAACGACCGCTTAAGCGGTTCGTGTCCGGAGCCGACCTGCGGCGTGGTACAACTCCTCGGTACGCTACCCGCGCGGGGACTTAGGTATATCGACATTCGGCAATTCACCCTATTTTGTGCGGGTTGAATGCGGACTGGGTTGTGGTGAGGTTAAACCCCCACCTGTGACTGGCTCCTGGCGGTAGTTCCAGGAGGGTCACGACTGAATTGTCCGTCCGGTGGGCGACGCGGTAGCTATTGGTGGGAAGCGGCCGATCGCACGCCAGGCGGGCCAGATTTTGTAACAGTATTTTGCTGGGGACCTGAGGATGTGCCTTTTCAAGGTGTGATATTAATCGGACAAGTGCTTCCCAAGTTATGGCCATTTATTTACCAACCAATGATATGACACGTTGCTGCGGCCATTTATTTACCAAACAATGACATGACACCTTGCTGCGTAGGCGTGGCTGCATTGACCGGTGCGCGGCCGGCCGACGATGACGTCATGGGCCATGCCAGTTACATGGCAGCGAATGTCATGGCAAGCAAAGACAGAGGTAAACTTGATTTTAATTTGGATTTTAATAATTCCAGGTGTGTGTGTGTGTGTGTGTGTGTGCGTGCGTGCGTGCGTGCGTGCGTGCGTGCGTGCGTGCGTGTCCCCGCTGTTTCTCGACAACCACTGGTCCGATCTAATTGAAACTTGCCAGGTATATTGCTGGGTACCTGAGGATGTGCCTTTTCAAGGTTTGATAACATGGAATAGGCAAAGCCTAGAAGCGAGCGTAGAATTCTTCTTACATTCGATGCTGCAATTCCCGCTTACTTCGGCCTGTACTGGATTCGGGATCAGCGATCAAATAATGTAAATCACGATTAAAAATTATTTTTTGATGATGCGGGAGATATCTTTATATAAATCAGTGGAGGAAATATACACCATGTCTGATATTTGGGTGTTTTATGTCTCCGACGATGCCCTTATCTCCTGGGACGCATCATTCCTCATGGCAAAAACCGGAAGCAAAAGGGTCATAGCCGACGACACGGATTCCAAATTGCCAGGGTATTGTGTTGTTGTTGTTGTTGTTGTTGTTTCCTATTCTCTCATGTGCATGCGTTGAATGTGAAGCTCACTACATTCGCTATTAATCGCACAAGTGCTTCCCAAGTTATGGCTATTTATTTACCAACCAATGACATGACACGTTGCTGTGGCCATTTATTTATCAACCAATGACATGACACGTTGCTGCGTAGGCGTGGCTGCGTAGGCCGTTGCGCGGCCGGCCGACGATGATGTCACGGGCCATGCCGGTTACCTGGCAGCGAATTGTCATGGCAAGCAAAGACAGGGAGGTAAACTTGATTTTAATTAACTCTGTGTGTGGAAGTGTGGTTGTTGCGAGAACTCGAGAGAGAAGGAACGGCCTGTGTGGTTGTCGTTTCTGGCTCGCGGTTTGAAAGTTTTTTCTTTCTTTTTTTTTGCACGTACGGCCACGTACGTACGGGCACGTACTAGTTATTATAATTGTACATAGTAATTATAAGTCGCCGCACATTATCACACACCACTCATTGATAGGCATCGCACTCAACACGTTCAACCTCTATTTGAGCTTTTTCGAGCATCGCTTGCTCGTCAGCACCTTGAGTACCAGTGTGCAACAACTTTGTCTGTGTAACGCACATGACTTCCACAAACGTTTCACAAATACAAGATTCGCACATGATTCGTGAAATTCGGCCCAAATGTCTGGAGGTTCAGGGTTTAACCCGCGCTCGCAGGTGATCACATAATAAGTTCGTGCCTGAAACAATTGTTTCAAACATCAAGAAGCAATCACGATGACGTCCATCATGACTGTTCTTTATGTCGTCTGCATAGTTTCTTCACTTACAGGAGGCCACGTCCAGTATCTTATCCCTGCGTTGTCTCGCACCGGAGGAGCGATGTAACAGGCGGCGCCGTTAATCGGGGATTCGATGTAAGAACGAACCACCTGCGTTTACCCGGCACGATGAGCTGCGTTCTGTGGTTGGAGTCAACCAAGGCGACACGTGGCGTGGACGAGTGTGTGGGACACCCGTGGCGTGGACGAGTGTGTGGGACACCCGTGGCGTGGACGAGTGTGTGGGACACCCGTGGCGTGGACGAGTGTGTGGGACACCCGTGGCGTGGACGAGTGTGTGGGACACCCGTGGTGTGGACGAGTGTGTGGGACACCCATGGTGTAGACGAGTGTGTGGGACACCCGTGGCGTGGACGAGTGTGTGGGACAGCCGTGGTGTGGACGAGTGTGTGGGACACCCGTGGCGTGGACGAGTGTGTGGGACACCCGTGGCGTGGACGAGTGTGTGGGACAGCCGTGGTGTGGACGAGTGTGTGGGACACCCGTGGTGTGGACGAGTGTGTGGGACACCCGTGGTGTGGACGAGTGTGTGGGACACCCGTGGCGTGGACGAGTGTGTGGGACAGCCGTGGTGTGGACGAGTGTGTGGGACACCCGTGGTGTGGACGAGTGTGTGGGACACCCGTGGTGTAGACGAGTGTGTGGGACACCCGTGGCGTGGACGAGTGTGTGGGACAGCCGTGGTGTGGACGAGTGTGTGGGACACCCGTGGTGTGGACGAGTGTGTGGGACACCCGTGGTGTAGACGAGTGTGTGGGACACCCGTGGTGTGGACGAGTGTGTGGGACACCCGTGGTGTAGACGAGTGTGTGGGACACCCGTGGCGTGGACGAGTGTGTGGGACACCCGTGGCGTGGACGAGTGTGTGGGACAGCCGTGGTGTGGACGAGTGTGTGGGACACCCGTGGTGTGGACGAGTGTGTGGGACACCCGTGGTGTAGACGAGTGTGTGGGACACCCGTGGTGTGGACGAGTGTGTGGGACACCCGTGGTGTAGACGAGTGTGTGGGACACCCGTGGCGTGGACGAGTGTGTGGGACAGCCGTGGTGTGGACGAGTGTGTGGGACACCCGTGGTGTGGACGAGTGTGTGGGACACCCGTGGTGTAGACGAGTGTGTGGGACACCCGTGGTGTGGACGAGTGTGTGGGACACCCGTGGTGTGGACGAGTGTGTGGGACACCCGTGGTGTAGACGAGTGTGTGGGACACCCGTGGTGTGGACGAGTGTGTGGGACACCCGTGGCGTGGACGAGTGTGTGGGACAGCCGTGGTGTGGACGAGTGTGTGGGACACCCGTGGTGTGGACGAGTGTGTGGGACACCCGTGGTGTAGACGAGTGTGTGGGACACCCGTGGTGTGGACGAGTGTGTGGGACACCCGTGGTGTAGACGAGTGTGTGGGACACCCGTGGCGTGGACGAGTGTGTGGGACAGCCGTGGTGTGGACGAGTGTGTGGGACACCCGTGGTGTGGACGAGTGTGTGGGACACCCGTGGTGTAGACGAGTGTGTGGGACACCCGTGGTGTGGACGAGTGTGTGGGACACCCGTGGTGTGGACGAGTGTGTGGGACACCCGTGGTGTAGACGAGTGTGTGGGACACCCGTGGTGTGGACGAGTGTGTGGGACACCCGTGTCACGGACATTTGCTCCACAGCACCGAGGATTCCACAGCTCTCTCGCGCTCCCTGCAGAGCGCAGGTAAAAGTGACCCGTGCGGCTCGTCGAGCGCCATTCTCGATGATCACGAGAACGCGCAGCGGTAGTAGTGCGATGCTCGACATGTTGTAGATCTCTGGTTTAAAAGCCGCCGAGCACATCGGCACCGTTACTGCGTGTACCGGACACGCGCGTTGTGACATTGCACTGGGATGTCGGACGAGCAGCGTCTCGCCTTCGCCGTGCTCACGTTCCTCACTGATCACCGTGGGACCGGCGGCCTGTCCGAGGACGCGCAGGAGAGCGCGGAAGGTTTGTCCGTCCGTTTGTGTCTTTGTTAAAATGTGCATTGCCGGGTGTTGGGAATGAATGGCGAAAGGGATGAGAAGGACATTAATGGGGAGTCTTCAAGATGAATCGGATGGAAAAGGGTGAGGGTGTTTTTTCAGTTCACATGAATTAGGGAGAGGATGGTTGGGGCGGGAGGGTGATGTGCATCAGGAGGAATGGTTGGGGTGGGAGGATGAGACACCAAGCGAGCGTGGGTCAGGGCGGGAGCGTGAGACACCAAGCATGGGTCAGGGCGGGAGCGTGAGACACCAAGCATGGGTCAGGGCGGGAGCGTGAGACACCGAGCGTGGGTCGTGGCGGGAGGGTGAGACACCGAGCGTGGGTCGTGGCGGGAGGGTGAGTCACCGAGCGTGGGTCGTGGCGGGAGGGTGAGTCACCGAGCGTGGGTCGGGGCCAGAGGATGAGACACCGAGCGTGGGTCGGGGCGGGAGGGTGAGACACCAAGCGTGGGTCAGGGCGGGAGGGTGATGTGCATCAGGAGGAATGGTTGGGGTGGGAGGATGAGACACCGAGCGAGCGTGGGTCAGGGCGGGAGCGTGAGACACCAAGCATGGGTCAGGGCGGGAGGGTGAGACACCGAGCGTGGGTCATGGCGGGAGGGTGAGACACCGAGCGTGGGTCGTGGCGGGAGGGTGAGACACCGAGCGTGGGTCGGGGCGGGAGGGTTAGACACCGAGCGTGGGTCAGGGCGGGAGGGTGAGACACCGAGCGTGGGTCGGGGCGGGAGGGTGAAACACCGAGCGTGGGTCGGGCCGGGGCGGGAGGGTGAGACCGAGTGTGGGTCGGGGTGGGAGGGTGATGTGCACCGGGAGGAATGGTTGGGGTGGGAGGGTGAGACACCGAGCGAGCGTGGGTCAGGGTGGGAGGGTGAGACACCGAGCGAGCATGGGTCGGGGCAGGAGGGTGAGACACCAAGCTAGCGTGGGTGGGGGCTCGAGGGTGAGACAGCGAGCGAGCGTGGGTCGGGGCGGGAGGTTGAGACACCGACCGTGGGTCTGGAAGGGAGGGTTAGACACCAAGCGAGCGTGGGTCAGGGTGGGAGGTTGAGGCACTGAGGGTGGGAGGGAGTAGACTGTGTATTCACCAAATTGCAGAGCTGTTTGGAGAATCACTTTGAAAGCAAACGACAGATGGAATAATTGAGACAGATGAAGGAAAGATCATTTGGTGAGAAGAATAGTTGCAGCTGAGTTGGAGAGAAAGAATAGGAGGGGGTTGAACCAAGATAGAGGTGGCAGAAGCCAGTCAAGGTCATCCAGGCCACCTTGGAGCACCTTGGGAAAGATTCAAAGACAAGTTTGTCAGAAACAGCCTTTTGAATGCTTGTTGAGTCTTTGATCCTGGTGACTGGCCCATGATGGAGGGGAAAAAGCTCGACAGCTCTGGTGATGACTCTCAAAACCATTTCCCAACATTTCCAGGCCATGCTGTAATATAAGGCTTTGACTTAGGCCCTGTTTATAGAACAAGAATGAGTGATCTCAGGTCACCTCGAGATCACCTTTGCTCTGTGAATACAGCCATAGAGACAACTCTGCCTCACTGAAGGTATCAGGAGCTGTTAGTTTCTAAAACTTGGTGAACCTCACCTCACTTTCTGGTGGGACGTACTATAAAACCAACACGTGCAGGGGCTCTTTCATGTCATGTCCCTGATCAAATGAGCACCAGTCCCACCGACCACTTGATGGAGGCAGAACGAGTTTTCATTTTAATTAAAATAATCAAATCCGATTTACCCCCAAGTCCAGATGCAGTCTGTGAACTGTTATGAGTTGATTTGTCTCCAGCATCAGTTGAGGACTTCAACCCTGATAGGGCAATCCAACTGTGGCATATGGGGAAGGAAACTAAGTAGGAGGAGGCCGAGTACGGCACCATATGGAGCACAATCAATGCAGGAACCTCCCATTAGACTGTGATTCTATTGTGAATGATTCTGACGCGAGGTAAGGTTTGATATGTAATTATTAGACTGTGGGCATGTGTGGGAAGATTGGTGTTGGCTTAAATGTTAAGGGGGCTGCCTTACAATCTTCGGGCCCTGATTGTGATAATGACAAAGGAGCCCCTGCCATGCCATTAAATAACACCAGGTGAGTTGATTCAGCCTGTCATCCTTCCTGAGAACAGCAAAATGAGTACCAGCAACCTGGGAAAAATGAGCCATTAAAGTATCCTGCTTCATAGTGGCGACCCGTCCAGAATTGTGCCCCCTCACCAAGGAAAAAACTGCCTCGGCAACCATATTTGTCTGAAGACATGAAAGTTCTTCCTCTTCTGCTTCCATGTGTGGGGGTGTGCATTTTTTTTTTTGCAAGTACATCCTGATTTTGGGATCAGAATACATCCAGTCCATCTGACTGAAGAAAGTTAATTTTGAGCCCTGTTTTTCTTCTTTGTCAAAGCTTTAACTGCAGCCCAGGTGTTCTTGATGGCAATGCAGTAAAATGTTTCCAAAAGCGTACTTACAATTCACACAATGTTGGGAGGAGGGTTGGGGGTGAATCAGACTAGTGTTGATGTGGGAGGAGAGGTTAACATTTTCATCATTTTGTGATAGATATGTGGCCACCATCTTCATAACACCATCCCCACTTTTTCAAACTCCCTTTAAGCTTTATTATTTTGGTTTACTGATGCATGTTTTTGGTTTGCACGTCTACAAGGTAAAGTGTTTATCGCTTAATATATTATCATAAAAAGTGGTGGATGATTAAAGTTATTCATATGAAGTAATACTTTAAATAAAACTGATAATTAAACAAGTTTGAATAAGGATATTGCATTGCTGTGTTGACTGACTGTCTGGACACAACTTTGAGGTTGTGGGTCCATTGATGTTGAGTAATCTACTGATGTGGACCTGTGACCGGGGTTGTGGATCTGCCGTTTGGAGAGGTTCTGGGCTGAAAAGGATCGGAACCTCGATGAAAAATGGTGCCAACCTGATAATCCGAGCAGTTGGGAAATCAGTAAATTGTTCACAAGTAAAGGTAATAACTTCAAATTAAATAGCTTTTGTAAGTACTTACCAGGACATAATATGTGTGTGTATGTGTGTGTGCGTGTGTATGTGTGTGTGTGTGTGTGTGTGTGTGTGTGTGTGTGTGTGTGTGAGTGTGTGTGTGTGTGTGTGTGTGTGTGTGTGTGTATGTGTGTGTGCGTGTGTATGTGTGTGTGTATAGTTTTGTCTGGCTTCCTTCTTGGGACGACGGTGCAGTAATTGGTCTTTGTTTTGATTATAACCATCTAATAATCCATCTTCTTCATGAACCTTTTCCTGACTCACTGTGTTCAATATCACTTTTTAATTTTTTTTTTAATCCAATCTCGTACTGTACATATGCTCAATTAGCCCATAAAATTACTCGTACTGCAACACTAATCCTAAACTACATGTTATTTTATAGTTAAATAAACAACTTCATTAATTTACCTGAAACGAGTCTGAAGACGACGATGGTTCACGAGCGGTATTTGACGATGTAGATTGTTTCAGAAGTCAAGGATGAGACAATGTGATAATGTTTCACCAAGTTATAAAAATGATCCACATGATGTGGTACGAGTGACAGGTTATTAGCTGCAAAATGTCGATAACCCGGTTTCGTTCAACAACTTTAAAAATTTGACCTTTGCATAACCTTTAAAGGTCACAAAACAATGTTTTGGACATTAAAAGAAGGAAACAGGATACGTGCTATAGCTTATTGGAGTTAGTTCGTCGAAGAAGGTCAAAAACCCGGTTCGACTCCCACAACTTTGAAAATTTGACCTTTGTGACCTTTAAAGGTCAAACGTCAAGGATTATGACCTTTGGTGCAAAACTTCCTCCAGAACATTCCAGGAACAATATAACGTCATATAGGCTATATGGTATTTCGCACTCCTCGGATTATCCATACTTTGATGAAATCAGCGTAAAAACAAACTTGAAGGGGGCACCACAGGCAAGGTGTTCGAGATAGAGCAAAATGGTTTCAAGACTTGAGATGGGGAATGACCTCAAGATTATGCATAAAAAATATTGTCATCCTAGCTGTCAAAGTTTGGGCGGTCGTTTGATTTTTATGTCAAAATTCGAAATTTTCTAAGTTCGTGACCTTGTGACCTTGACCTTGGGACGAAAATGAAAAATCGAGCTCTGTGGGGCTATGCAGGTGCCATTGGGCTAACCAAATACCGAAACCACTGCCATATTCGACAAACCCCTCGGAGAAGATGGATTTTTATGTCAAAATCGCAATTTTCTAAGTTTGTGACCCTGTGACCTTGACCTTGGGACGAAAATGAAAAATCGAGCTCCGTGGGGCTATGCAGGTGCCATTGGGCTTACCAAATACCGAAACCCCTGTCCGATTCGACAAACCCCCTAGGAGAAGATGCAAATTGAAATCGGCTACCCCCTAAAAACACGTTTTTTGGGCGTGGCTCCGCCCATAATCGGAGCACCACGCCCATTTTCAGGAAAACACAACAAGATTATGATATAAACCTCCCACCAAAATTTTATCAGGATCGGATCAAAACCCATGGAGCTTTGTTCGGGACAGACAGATAGACAGACAGACAGACAGACACACAACAATAACGAATATAGTGGTCACTTGTTTTTTGGGCGTGGCTCCGCCCATAATTGGAGCACCATGCCCATTTTCTGGAAAACACAACAAGATTATGATATAAACCTCCCACCAAAATTTTATCAGGATCGGATCAAAACCCATGGAGCTTTGTTCGGGACAGACAGATAGACAGACAGACAGACAGACAGACAGACACACAACAATAACGAATATAGTGGTCACTTATTTTTTTTCGTGAACCAATATTATTATTTATCATCACATGTTGGATTGGAAATTTTACACTTTCAAATCGATACATTTGAAAAGTAACATTGGAGATGATGATCTTTCTTCCATAAAATATTTCACAAACATGAGTGAGAACTTTGCTAAAGTTGGATTTCAGTGAATTAGAAATGACAGGATAAGTATTTCGTTTTCATTCGGAGATGGATTGTACAGGCAGATGTGCTTGGGGGTTTTGTGTGTGTGCAGTGGCCATACAGTGCTTGGAAAATGTATTTGGAATCAGTGCTCATGATAAGCATCTGAGCATTTCTACACCCCTGTTGGAAGCCTTCCAAGATACAATGCAGAAAGAACAGGCCGGTTCGCACGGGATTGTGAGAACCGAGGTAAATGACACATCGACCTTTTGCGTGAATGATGAATTTGCAAAAATATTTGCTCTTGTGGTTGTCGTGTAAAATAATTCTTTGGTCCACTCCCCCCCCCTCTGTCCCTCCCTCCCTCCCCCCCGATGCTGGCATTCATGTCAGGTATTGATGAATGGTGGCATTGTTGAAGGTGACCCTGTCCCACCTGAGGATAGGCTCAAGGCAGAGAAACTAAAGAATCAAGGTAGGATCAGTGATCATGTCACATCACGTCTTTTTTTAAAGGTCCCAAACTCTCTCGTTTAGGCAGAGTGACCTATCCTTGTCCCATAGTATCATGTGCAAGATACAACATAACCTTGCAATAAGACAGTTTTGTTTGTGCAATATAATGAGTATCTTTTATTTTATCTGGGACAATTCACCTGACTCAATGGTGCAATGGTGAGAGCGTCCACTCCGAGTCTGGGAGGTCGGTGGTTCAAACCCCGACCAAGTCATACCAAAGACTTTAAAAATGAGACGTGCTGCTTCCTTGCTGGATGTTCAGCATTTAAAAGGATAAGAACATGGACAATCACCATAGGTTAGCATCCATGGAGAGGAGGAAATTCCTCTTTCGGAAATCTTTGGTTAGATCGTCATACAAACTCCTCCTCTTCTCTTGAATGACCATTCCAGACAAGGGCATATTCTGTTGGTTCTGATGCTCTGTCCACATTGTCCTCCTCTTCTCTTGAATGATCATTCCAGACAAGGGGCATATTCTGTTGGTTCTGATGCTCTGTCCACATTGTCAGCATCTTCTCCATTTTCTCAGTAGCATCAGGCCGAGATCTTGCAGTTCTGGTAACACTGAGATTTGTTGTTGTCTGAGCGCTTTTCAGATGTCATCAAGATTGTCACGAATGGTTCTCGCTGTAGAATCATGAAGTGCCATCTTTCTTTGAATATCAATGCTGCGATTACCTCCATCAAACCGATCTAAAACTTTTAATTTCACCTCCAATGAATGAGACTTTCTTTATTTCTTCTTCTTCATGTGATCATTATTTCCAATGCCACTTGTTACACACTTTGCAGCCATAGTTTCAGTCACTGTGAGTGATTGATTGACTCGCTCAGGATGACGTAGCGTGGCAAAAGCATCCGCTATGAGTGAATGAGAGCTCAGAGTGACGTAGTGCAGTGGTTGCTGTTGTTGTTGTTGTTGTTGTTGTTGTTGTTGTTGTTGTTGTTGTTGTATTAACGCATTTTCGCTACAGTGTGGATTTATCAGAACACGCATTATACGAGGGTCACCTGTACTAGTTTTACAAATAAATGTGTCGAATGTTTTTCATGAGCCCCCTGTAGTTTGGGCCCTGGACAAGTGTCCTGTTGCTCCTTCTCTAAATCTGGCCCTGGGAATGGAACTCCAAGGGAAAGACATCATCAGCAAAGAGCAACAGTGGGCAGAAGCACATACTCCAGGATCATGATATCCGTGCATTAATATGAAGTGAAAGGCAAAGCAGACGGGCAACTACAGATCAATTGACTGTAAATTTCAACCTGGGGTACAAGCAGCCAGTTTCATCAAAAGCAGTCCTCCAAGGACTCCACAGAGTGTGATACCATTGTCAGGTTACAGTGCACAAACCGCTCCTCACACCTGGCAATGCACGTTTGTGAGTCCAGTGGTGCAAAGAGCACAGGCAATGTACTACCGAGCAGTGGAGAAATGTGATATGGTCAGATGAATCATCCTTCACCATGTTCTCAACAAACGTTCAAGTATACATGTGGCGCTAACCTAAAGAACTCTACAACCCTGACTGCATGGTTCCAACAGTGAAGGGTTTTTGGTGGTTCTGTAATATAAGGAGTGCATTTTCCTGGCATGGTTTGGGTACAGTCATTCCCTTAGAGGGCAAGGTCAATGCCAATTGCTACTTAATGGTCCTGAGTGATCATCTTCACCCCATGTTGCAACATTTCTTTCCTGCCTGGATTGGTGTCTTCCAGGATGACAATGCTCCAATACACAGAGCATATGTCGTCGCCCAATGGTTTGATGAACATGACACTGGTGGTATCCGTTTGTCATGACCTTCTCGTCACCAGATCTGAACCCAATTGAGCATTTATGGGATATTCTGGAACGATGCCTGAGACAGCATTTTCAACCTCCATCAAACAGGTGTGAGTTGATTGACTTTGTGATTAATTAATGGTGCTGCATCTGTCCTGCAGAATTCCAGACACTGGTGGACTCTATGCCACGGCGCATACAGGCCGTACTGGCCGCACGTGGTTGTCCATTCCATTCCATTCCCTTGGGACCAAACTCTGTGCAGAGCGTTGGTTCTGCCTAAGCAGTCTCCTTGACTATTGGGCACAATTCCTGGACAGGTCGCCACTCCGCCACAGGATACCAGCAAGCTGGTACTCATTTTGCCAACCTTGGAAGGATGACAGGCAGAGTGAACCCCACCTGGTATTAATTCAACAGCCGAGTGGAATTTGAACTCAGAATCCTAGGATCCCAAGCTCACCACCTTAACCATTAAACCAACACCAGGCATACGTGGTTGTCCAATGCTCTACTGAATGACTTTTATATTGGTTTTTCCAAGAAAAATTTGTCCACGACCAGTATATAAATGTCAACCACAAGGGACTGGTGCCCCCTTAATGTCAAACCAAGTGGGGTTGGAAGTTTACCTCTTTCCTAAAGGTCATGAGTGAGCTAGTGGGAGTTATTAATAGATTCTTGTAGCAATCAATTAATTCTCCTGAGAATGACTTTTGTTTTCAAAGAAATCCAAATACGTAACACTGTTGCGGCCCGGGCGGTTAGGTCAATTTCCCTGACCCAATTGTCGTGGACGGGCGGTTAACACCGACCTGGCCGGATAGCTGAATGATTTCCCTTCGAGGTGAACAGCCGAGTTCCTTCGAGATTATAGCACACATCGGACGGGGCAGCAAGAATGTATAGCAGACGGAGGACAAGGGCTTATACGCGAACCCACGACAAATAGATAACACAAGCAATTTAAATAAATACCGGGGTTTAATGAAAATAAATCAAACATTTACCATGGTAACAATTCAAAGTGTAACAATAAAATGTAAGGTAACCTAAATTCCTATTTGAGGTGCCCCCACACACAGTTACAAAAACTGACAAGGGGAAAAGTTAAAACAAAAGAAAAATCCCTCCTTTATTCTGGCACTTAGCTTCGAATCCAGAAGTGATCTTTTATGAGCTTTGTGGTCGAACAAAGCCGAGAAAGCAGGGCTTCCGCCCGCTCGGAACACGTGGCTCTGCTGTTGTTGTTTAAGGACGTGATTCCTGTTTATCGCCGATCTTGGGAATGCAAAAACATAGGAAAAGGTCACAGGGAGCAATCACGTACTGGGAGAAATTGGCCTGAATCCCTTCCTAATTAACACAGCACCGCCTCCTGTGCGGTGACACGTAACAACTTAAGCTGACAGTTTCCCGACTTAAGTTACATTGAGATGTCTTCTGCTCATCCTTGGGCCATACTACTCTATACAATCCTAGCTTTGCTATGAAATTCCTCCATCTACCTCCACAATCGTAACAATACTACTGTCTTCATTGGTATTTTAATACGCAACATCTGGGATGATATTTGTGTCCTTACAATTTCATCCTTCTTATCCTTTGTGGTGTCGCTGTCGGAGCACCGAGCTGACATCGCATAGCAATGCAAGGGATAAGATTAAATGTGGCCAATGTGGCCTGATTCACAAAACCCTGCGTTACCACAACACCGTATTGTGTGGCTTGGCAAACAGGGAATGATCTAATGAAGGAAGAAGCCTATTTGGAAGCGCTGGATTGTTACACTCGTGCAATCGAACTGGATCGGCGGAATGCGGTCTACTTCTGCAACCGGTAGGTGTGAGCGGATACTTGACAGTTTGAAGAAATTTGTTTGTTGATCACCGTTGATATTCAAAAGAATGTGGTGATCATTGTTTAAACAAAATTATCCCATTTCAATTGTGAGGTCGTTAAACTACATTCTGTTTTACTGCAGGGCTGCAGCTAACAGCAAGCTTGGCAATTATGAAGCTACGGTATTGGACTGTGAAAAGGCTCTCGCAATCGACCCCGAATACAGCAAAGCTTATGGGCGTAAGGGGTAAGTGAAAACCCTCAGGAGTGTTCTGCATTGACCTTGTGTTCTGTAACAACCCAACGCGAGCTGTTGCCCGAATCTCTCAAATTTTGCTGGAAAAAACATTACCTGGGGTTTTTCAGGTCTGCTGAGTTCAAAACTGCTGGTCATTCTTTTTTTTTTTGTCTTTTTCTCTCCTATTTGACCGGTGACCTGGCAAAGGTCATGAGTGAAAAAGTGGCCTTGACTAGAAATATCACCCTGGGCTCAACTTGGATGGTACAATTGTGTGCAGCACCTCATTTGACTCGTAATGAATAGGGCTGCCAAGGAAAAAAAAATACACAGGAGCCCCTAACTCACTTTTGCCAAGCTGTGATGAGTTTTATTTGAACTTCAGCTCAACCCTTTACCCTGTAGGGGATGCAGATCCTAAAATGTTTGCTGTCAGAACCTTAGGGGCGAGTCTTCCAAATTTTGTGAAACATTTGGGTTTCAATCTCCCCACTGGTCATTAACCCCGCTCTGAAATTTGAATTTTCGCTATTTTACGAAGCTTCGGCAAAACTAACTCATGTGGAGGAGGCTCCCAAAAAAAATCACTCAAATACATTTTTTTGGAGAGATCTTGTGGATCGCCACAAGAATCGAGCAAAATATTTTGGTATCTGTGGATTTAGGATTTTTGAAGTTGCATTTGTCATGCATTCCAGCATTGCTTATTGCCACTTTGGTGAGGTTAAAGTACTGCTTTGTCTGGGGTTAGATCTAGAATAAAAAGTGACAGGGTGTACTTCCAGTGGCATTTGCTTAGAGCTGATGGATTATGAACTTGCATGTGGAGTTGTGCGGTTATGAACCTCTTAACAGCTGTATGAATGGGCAGAAAGACATGTAACCAGTGTGCAGGAAATTTTTGTCTCAAGAATAAGTTGAACAAGTCTGGAGACGGCGATGGTTCATGAGCAATGTACACGGTTCGCCTTTTTTATTTTTTCACCTTTGAGGGGATGCCACGGGCAAACTGGCGGGAATCAGGAAAAACGTAAATGATGAAAGTTGTAGTACTCGAAGAGCACTACTTGCACACCAACTTTCATTCGAAACAGTTGAAAACCCTAGGAGCTCGATGCCCAATTTATTGATTTTTTTTTTGACATTTTATAAGTTCGTGACCTTGTGACATTGACCTTCGGACAAAAATGAAAAATAGAGCTCCGTGGGGCTATGCGGGTGCCATTGGGCTAACCAAATACCGAAAACCCCTGCCAGATTCGACAAACCCCCTCGGAGAAGATGTAACTTGAAATCGGCTACCCCCTAAAAACATGTTTTTTGGGCGTGGCTCCACCCATAATGGGTGCAGCACGCCCATTCTCAGGAAAATACAACTAGATCATGATACAAACCTCACACACTAATTTTATCAAGATCGGATCAAAACCCACTGAGCTATCCTCGGGACAGACAGACAGACACACACCCATAACGAATATAGTGGTCACTTACTGACTCGTGAACCAATAAAACCACCCTCTCCTTAACACCAGGTATGATGATGCCCAAATCATCACTGATTCCAGGGAAGCACACCATTTTATAACCGATACCCCAGGCAAGATAAAGATCTCATCTACCAAAGTACAGAATTTCATGTGGTGACAGTGTTGAAAGAGGTAGTTGTCCAGAAGGGTCCAGCTCAGCTGCGTCTATAAGTTGGTGACTGGGTGAAGGTGTCGTATAACAATGGTATGTTTGCTGGGCAAGTTGAGAACATCTCAGATGATGGAGCACAACTGAAGGTTATACATCCTGCTGAACCGAACACCTCCAAGTGGCCCTTCCCCAAAGAGAGACTGTTCAATGAATGGAAGAACACCGTGAACATCTCACTCCCCGCTCCAGTTCACAGACGCAATAACTTAATATTTGATGACTGCTGAACTTAGTGATGTGCGGTTTCTATATTAGTTGTGAACCAACTGCATTATGCATGCAACTTTTACAATGTTTAGGATCATTTCTTTTTTGTGTAGTTACAGGGTGTTTCAAAAAGAGTGATGCAACTTTAAATGTCCATTTACAAAGAAACAGAAACCTCAGGAACATGATCCAAACATTTATTGAAAGCTTATGACATGCTCTTTTCTATCACTGATTGCTATTGCAGTAAGTCACTGCTAGAGTTAGTGAGAGCCCAAGGTCTGAAATTGGCATTTACATAAAATCCTTGTAATTGATGTTCTCGATGTGTGCAGTTCAGACAGGCATTGATCCTGACTCCAAAGTTCTGTCCAACTTTCCTGTAGGTCTCATGTGGCACGGCCTGGAGGTAGTCTGACACCTCCTGCTTCAGATCATCCAGTGTGGCAGGGCGGTTGGCATAGACAAAGCCCTTGGCAGTCCCCCAGAACCATTTTGCCAGAGGGTTCAAGTCTGAGCTATGGGGTGCCCAGTCATGAAGGGTACCCAGGGCAACGAGGTGGTTTCTGAAAAGATGGCACAGGAAAGTGATGGTATCACCAGCTGTATGCAGGGGTGCACCATCCTGCATCAACCAGGTCATGCCGAGCTGGTTTGGGGTGACCTTTTAGGCTGCTAGATCATTGTGGAACTTCTGGAGCACGGCCCGGTAGCGCTCACCATTCATCGTCACCATCCTGCTGATGTGATTCTCAAACCAGTAAGTCCCTAGCGTTCTCCATCTGGCATTGAAGGTGCAGAAGCATGTGACCTTAGGCCCTTTCAGGTACCTCTCAGTGATCTCAGGTGGTTCTGCCCCCAGAAAATGTTGTTGTGGTTGTTGATGGCACCGTTCAAGTGGAAATGGGCTTCATCACTGAACCAGATCAGGTTGATCCAGTTTGGGTACTGCTGCATCCTATCACTGAGCCAATTGCACATATCAAGTCTCCTCCTCATGTCATCTTGACTCAGTTTATGCCTAATAGAGATGATGTATGTGAAAAGCTTCAGTTCCTTAGTGAGAATACATCAGACTGATGTTTGTTTGATGCCTAGCTCCTGGGAGCACCGGCGGTGAGACTTCTTGGGACTGTCCACTGCAGAATTCCGCACGGTGTCGATGTTGGCTTGGCTCTTGGTTGCTGATGCTGGCCTGCCACTGTTGCCCTTGCTCTGGTTGTGCACTTTACCCTTTTGCTCAAAATGTTTCACAATACATTGAATGGCACAATTTGTGGGTTCATCACGTGTTCTGAGGTCATATTCCTGGCAGAACCTCTGGCAGGTGTCTACATATTATTTAGTCTCATACCACAGAGCCACCCCTTTTGTCTTCTGCTTCACTGTCAATGGCATAGTTGAGCTATGGAGCTAAAAATCCCAGGGAACAAATACCATGATAACACCACCAAAACCTGAAAAGGAAAACAGTATAGGTAAAAAAACAAAGAAATGGCAGGAAGTCAAAGTTTTATCAATCTTTTTGAAATGCCCTGGAAATACTTGTCATAACTGAGATTTTTCCTTTGATTCAAGTAGGAGTACCATGGCCATGTTTTTTTTGTGTTTTCTATCAGTTTGTCTCTTTTGAGTTTGTCCCTAATCAACAAAATTCCCCTTTTCAGGTTGAGTTGATGTGGAATGGCCCGAAGGTGTACATATATACACATTTTTTTTTTATATACATACATATGAAGACCACAAGGGGAAAACCAGAGATGTCAGGATAAGTCAATTTTGAAGAAACTTAAAAACAAAGTTTCAAGACTTTGGTGGACTGTTTATATCTGTCATATAGATTTCTGTCATATAGAATTCTGTCTATATAATAACTGTCATATAGATTTCTTTTCCAGTTAAAGGAAGAGTGATCATTGGCCGATCAAATTAAGCATGCAGCATTTGCCAAGCTTCTGTGTTATTTAATTTAAGAGCAAAGAACGAATCAATGTTGCAAACTGACATCACTGGTTATTCCCTTGTTTAATAATTGCCATGAAATTTTAACCCAGGATGTGTAGCAAATTGATGCTTGTTGGTTATTAGCATACATTACATGACTTTGGTGATCACAGATTATTTTTTTCAACATTAAACGGTCATTGTTTTTTTGTTTGATTGGTGTTCAACGCCATACTCAAGGGTATTTCGCTTATATAACGACGGATTCTCCATTTCTTACTCCGTACTACTTAATATGATGGAAAACCGGGAGGAAACCAAGGATAAACCACCCCCGCGATAGCCGAAGTCACCTCATGTGACTCCCTCATATACCTAAGCAGGTTGATTGGGTGGTGGGTACATCGAATGAGGATGGGTACTCAGACGCGCTAACCATTAAGCCACGGCGTGGGTCCCATAAAAGTCACAATAAAGGTTTGACCAGGCTTGAACCACGATATGCACCAACTACGGAGCCCATGATATAACCAAATAGGCCATTGTAGTGCTCAGAGTTTATGCTGTGAAAGTTTTACAACCTTTAATTTTTTAGTTTCTCAACTCTGAATATTATGGTGGAACAGTTAACATGAATGAAAGGGAGATAACCAGGAGTAAAGTACTGACAACTCTGGGTTTCTACTTGTTCAGCTTTGACAACACTTGTTTTTTCATTGCACGGCTAAACTTTATACCATATAAATTATGTGACACCCCTGGTTATTTGTTAAAGTAATATTGTGAGAGGAAACCTTATGTTGCCAACTATTGGCAGGTGCAATAACCCTGAAATTTATAAAAAGTGACATCTCTGGTTTTCCCCTTGTGGTCTTCATATATACATATATATATATATATATATATATATATATATATATATATATATATATATATATATATATATATATATATATATATATATATATATAACAAACAGTGAATCAATACACAATATATACGAGGTCTATCTAAAAAGTAACGGGACTGAGCCTGCTGTGTGCTCCACTGATTCAACTTGAATGAACGGGTTGTGTCACAGACTTTTGCAACATTCCAGAAATATATATGATTGGTGATGGTTGACTGCGCTCATTGTGTGAGTTTTTACAGGTTGTCTCGTCTGAGTTGTCGCGCTATGAGTCGTGAGCAGAGAGCCAATCTGAAGGCAAAACACCTTCCGAATCCTTCGCAATGCTGCAGCAAGTCTACGTGGAAGAAACGATGTCACGTACACGTGCATTTGAATGGCACAAGAGGTTCAAAGAGGGACGGGAGGAGGTTGAAGACTATCCATGGACTGGAAGACCTTCAACGAGCAAAATGGTGGACAACATTGAGCGTGTGAAGCAGATGGTGCGTGCAGATCGTCGACTCATGGTGCGGATGATTGAGGAGGAACTTTCCATCAACCAGGACACTGTCTGGAGCATCATCACTGAAAATCTCGAAATGCGCAAGGTGTGCGCAAAGATGGTCTCCAAGCTGTTGTCCGAGGACCAGAAACAGCAATGAGTCACTGTCTGTCAAGACATTATCGAGCGCCTCGAGAACGATCCAGACCTGCTCGGGAGAGTCATGACTGGCGATGAATCGTGGATATTCGATTACGATCACGAGTCCAAATGGCAGAGTCGTCAGTGGAAAAGTCCGGAATCGCCAAGACCAAAGAAAGCAAGGATGTCGAAGTCAAAGGTCAAGGTGATGCTCATCGCGATTTTTGACATCAAGGGCATCGTCCACTTCGAGTTTCTACCACAGGGTCAAACAGTGAATCAATATGTGTACAAGGAGATCCTCCAGCGCCTCATGAGATCAGTCAGGGACAAGAGGAGGGATCTGTGGGAGAATAACGCCTGGGTGCTCCACCATGACAATGCTCCTGCTCACAGTGCCCTGAGCATCCAACAGTTTCTGGCGGAGAGGAACGTGCCAACTCTGGAGCAACCCCTGTATTCACCAGACTTGGCCACTTGTGATTTTTTTTTCCTATTCCCCAAGCTCAAGGGGGTGATCAAGTGGACCCGATTTCCTGATGTGGAGGCTCTCAAAAGGGTCGTGACGACGGAGCTCCGGAGGATTCCAGAAGAAGACTTCAGGGGGTGCATTGAAGTGTGGAAGAAGAGGATGGACGAGTGTGTGAGACTGGAGGGAAACTATTTTGAAGGGGACAAGCTGTGATTTCAATATATTTTTTGGAATAAAATTTCTGTGGTCACTCCCGTTACTTTTTCGATGGACCTCGTATATGTATGTATGTATGTATGTATGTATATATATATATATATATATATATATATATATATATATATATATATATATATATATATATATGAGTCAAAATTCGCGAATGCATTACAAAAGCGTGACAGCCGGTCAGAAAAATCATATTCAAATAATTCCGCTCAATTCGTCACTTCTGGAATCATTTGATACCACATTTTTTGGGTTTCACTCATAAACACTTCCAGTCACTGGAAAACGAAGAAAATGTAGAATGTTTGCCAAAAAAGTGGGGTTAACGTGCGTCAGGTTTGAGCGAAATATGAGGGGATAAAATGCCGTTTTTCACACAAGAGCAGAGATATCACGGCCATTACGGGCTTCTTCATCGGAAAACAATGACGTGGTGTTTGTGCAATGCCACTAGGCACACGTCTATAGCGTCATCACTTCTGTTGTACCTCGTTCACGTGACCCGCAGACCACTTTAACGTGCGTAAGAAATTGACAGACCTGCATCATCAGTTTCGTCGGTCGTTGTTTTGTACGATCGGCCATCAATAGAGGCGATTCATGCAGATCGGTATACTACAATTATGATGTAATACATATAATAGATATCTTTATTGCAATGCTGCTAAATAGTAAAGCTTATCATTTATGCTTCCCCGTGAAACTTTAACGGACACATATTACGCACGTGAACTGAGGAAACATCGCTCCGTACGAGCAATTCGTCGATCTTTCCGGCGAAACGTGTTGCAGAACAAAGGATTCTGAACATATTCTCTGGGGGAAAGGCGATTAATATTCCAATAGACATATGGGACTACGGCTACTAGGGGTATGCAAATGCGTTCTACGCGGACGTCACAAAACTAGTGCATCGGAGTCAACGTTTTTCGGAACAAGATATGTAAAATCGGACAAACGATGAATTTCGATGCTGCGCACTTTATTATGGACGTGTCCTACGATATGTAACTACGTAGTGGGAATAGAATATTCGACACTGGGCAAAGGTATCCAAAAAAGAGGCAAAATTATAACGTACCGAATTCCATGAAGGTAATGTAATGCATTAGCAAATTTTGACGTGTGTGTGTGTGTGTGTGTGTGTGTGTGTGTGTGTGTGTGTGTGTGTGTGTGTGTGTGTGTGTGTGTGTGTGTGTGTGTGTTTGTATGTATGTATATATATATATATATATATATATATATATATATATATATATATATATATATATATATGTTGTTACAGATCTGGAAACCATTTGCATTCAACACACAGATGTCCCAAAAGTCAGTTATGTCGTTAAGTATGTGTGTAGTCAGATCCCTTTCCTTTTGTCTTGTGGGAGAATCAAAGGCGTGCGTTGCGATTTCTTTTTAGTTAGGTTATTAAATCTTTACATCCAACGAACCCTCCAACGAACAACCAACAACCATTCCATTCCCCATCACGATCCACTACCCACCCGGTGTCTACAAGCACTCTGACTTGCCAAGGCAGGGTCTTGCAGCCTTTCCTTGCTGCTTCCACCAACGTTCCTTCCACAAACGTTGTAACTCTTGCACGACGGCCTGTGCAACATTGATACTGTTACTCGTCAAGTAAGAACCCGCGTGGAAGACTGGCTGGGGTTTCCTGGCAGGGGCCAATGCCCCGCCCCAGAAAGGCATGCCGTGGAACCCTGTCCAATCAAGGTGGACACTGGCACGTGCTTCACGGAGCTCCGCCCCATACGAAGGCATTCTTTTTTCCCTCTCGTGGTATTTAGGAGAGGTGCGCGTCTGAGGAAGGAAGAGGGGTGTGAGGGCTGTGTGGAGTAGTGAAAGGAGGAGTTCTGTGGATGAGAGTTCTTGTGTGGTTACGAGAAGTGGTTACGAGCAGCGGTTGTGAGGGGCCATTTTTGTTCACGGTGGCTGAAGAACCATTTTTGTTCACGGTGGCTGAAGAACCAGTTTTGTTCACGGTGGCTGAAGAACCAGTTTTGTTCACAGTGGCTGAAGAACCAGTTGTTCACGGTGGCTGTTATGAGTTCTTGGCTGATTTTGACCGCGACTATTTGCCACGCGAGCTCTGCCACAAGCCACGAGTCCCACACGTGCGACTGGGACCAAACCTACGACCTTTGGCTGGTGCTGCATTGCAGAGTACTCCTTTTCCTCCAACAGCTAGGGTCCTACCAAACTCTAACCCCCAGCTTGTCTCTCTCAAACTTATGGTCTGCACATACTCCTCCCATGTGTATAGGTCCTCGGGGTATTTTTGGAAAAAAAACAAAACTTTTTTCAACATAAATTGCTGATAAAAATGTAATCACCAACATGACAAATATAAATTTGTACAAAAGAAATGTTTGTGTTATGACTGGTGTAAATCACAACACAGCATCTCATGTACAGTCATTATCTTCAGTTAAAATAAGCATGTGCCTCTGTTGTTAATCAACCCGCCGGCTCGCGGAGTTATCCGAGCGACGGCCCACAATTCCGGGGAGATTGGTGGGAGATGACGCAGCTTTCCCCACCTAGTGGTCATTCTCGCCGCTGGCCCCCGGTCCACAACAACATATATATATATATATATATATATATATATATATATATATATATATATATATATATATATATATATATATATATATATATATATATATATATATATAAAAGCTTGGTGTTGGCGCAGTGGTTAGGGCAGCGGCTTGGGATCCACAAGGTCCTGAGTTCAAGCCCCGTTGGGCCACTGAATTAATACACCAGGGGTTGACTCAGCCTGTCATCCTTCCGAGGTCGGCGAAATGAGTACCAGTATACTGGGCCGGTGTATACCCTGGTTAAAATAGGTGTACCATATCCCTGTGTCGTAAGAGGCGACCAGGGTTGTGTCAGGAAGGGCATCCGGCGTAAAACCTGTGCCAAATCACTATGCGGATCATACGGATGATCCGCTGTGGCGACCCCTAACGGGAGCAGCCGAAAGAAGAAGAAGAATATATATATATATATATATATATATATATATATATATATATATATATATATATATATATATATATATATATATATATATATGTGTGTGTGTGTAGTTCAAGCCTGAGTGGAGTTGAGGAATGTGGAGTAATCTTATTCCTCAAATGATGTGCAATTTATTTTCATAAATGTTTTGTGCCAAATGAAGTGCTTGAATTGAAAAGACTTTTTCAAGGTTCTTGTGCATTTCCTTGTTAATTAAAAAATGAGAGAATGTGTACTTTGTGGCTTCAAATTGCATTCTAAATTGCACTTGGAAGGAATGCATGTACAACTTCAGTGTCAAAGGCCTGATGATAGTGCAGTAGCTGAAAAATGTGATAACTTAGCAGTTATTTAGTTACCTCCACCGCCAAAGGTGGACAGAGGTTATGTTTTCACCTCTGTTTGTCTGTCTCTGAGCAGGATATCTCAAAAAGTTATGGATGGATTTGGCCAAAACTTGGTGGACAGGTTGGGTAATGTGACAAGGACAAATTGATCAGATTTTGGTGAAGATGTAGATCCGGATCAGAGAATTTTTTTTTTCTTTTTTCAAGTGATTCTTCACCATTGAGATTTAGGGCCAAACCGATATTTATCACGAAAAGTTATGGACGGATTCGGCCAAAACTTGGTTGACAGGTTGGGTGTGTGACGAAAAATTGATTTGATTTTGGTTAAGGTCGGGATGCAGGTCCAACCTATCAGCGGGATTAAAAATGTAAACTATTCAGCCTGGTGGTGGTGGTGGTTGTTGTGCGCTCTACGGAGTTTCATTCTAGTTAAGCATTTGTGTTTGATTGTTCGTAAGAGCTTAAACATTTATTACTTCAGATTACATTGCCTTTTATGATGTTCTCTTTTTGAGCCCTGCTTATATTAGGAGTGTCTATCTGTGTTCTGAAAGCCTGAGCACGTTATTAAAATGATGATGGTGTGTTTAGGGGGCTTAAGACTAACGCTGGTTGTCGGTGCATGGGTGACAGGCTTGCACTGACAAACCTGGGGAAGCTACGAGAGGCAAGCGATAGCTATCGACAAGCGTTGGAGCTTGATCCAGACAACGAAAGCTTCCGGATCACCTTGGAGCTGATGGAGCAGAGAGTCCGTAGCAAGCCAAGCCCGGTAAAGAGTGCCTTTAAACATTAAACATCCTAAAGCCATATATCAATTGCAATTCAACATTTTGTGCTGTTCATTCTGTGAACTCATTTCATTCCCATATTGTATCCGTCTCAACAGAAATGTTCTTCGGTACTAAATGCCCATGTGTGATTGTAACATATATAAATTCGCTCACTGGTTGTGTGTGAATGGACAGACTGGTTATGCTGTACTCAGTAGGCAGATATCCTTCAGACCTTCCCATGTTTTAGCACAATGTATTTCGTACTTAATGTCAAGTAGCCGCCAGGGCTGACAGCAACCGCCCACGCTGTTACTACCATCCTTACTAAGGAGTGTTAAAATAGTGACCGGAACCATCTTTCATATTCGATGTTCGGATTGCTGGTCTTACTTTTTTGTGTCATGCAAACCAAGACACCGGACTAGGTTTAACTTCTCATTCTCCTCACTTTCACTCCATGTCTTTTTATTCCTTCTCTGTCCTTTAATTTGATTATATTCTTCCTTTTCTTCACTTCTCCATCTCTTCAGTGCTTTTTTTTTGTTTCATTTAAAGCCGAGCATCGATGAGGACTATGGAGTCCGTGACTGGAGCCTTTAACGTAAAAATAAATAAATATGTTCGACCTCTTCACCTCCCATTATACAAAACAAAGATGGGATACCTGATAAAGTAGAACCTCTTCGTTTGATTTGAGGATATCATATGCTCGACACGTTTTATTGAGTGTGCGGGGGGGGGGGGGGGGACAAATCCAACTAGAAGGGTACTCTGTCGAGCACATACCTCCGCCAGGCTGAACAGTTTAAGTTTTGTATCCCACCGATAGTTCTGTGGATCCGACATGAGATCTGGATCCGGACCTGAACCAAAATTGAATCGGCTCGTTCTTGTTACCTAACTAATTCTTCCACAAAGTTTTGTCATAACTTGTCCACAACTATTTGAAATACCATGATATATATATATATATATATATATATATATATATATATATATATATATATATATATATATATATATATATATATATATATCGCTTTTGGCTCCATTTCCCTTTGGTGAAGAATCGCTTTAAAAATAAACTATCATATCCGGATCAGGATTCGGATATTCACTAAAATCGAATTGATTCGTCCTTGTCACACCCAACCGGTCCACCAAGTTTCGGCCGAATCTTTCCATAACCTTTTGAGATATCATGCTATGTATAGTTTTTGGCCTGATCTCTCAATGGTGAAGAATCACTTTAAAAATTCTAGTATCCAGATCTGGATCTTTACCAAAATCTAATCATTTCATCCTTGTTACACACACAACCTCTTCACCCAATTTTGTCCAAATCTGTATACAACTTTTTTGAGATATCCTGTACACAAACAGATGGGTGAAAACTTAACCTCCATCCACTTTCGGTGGCGGAGGTAAAAAGGTAATTTATGCAAGTGCAAATCCTATCTGTAAACGTGTATTATGAAGAGCGAAGGAAAACAGCAACCAATCTGGCACTGCAGCTGACAAAAATAGAACGACGGTTTTCGAATGTAACTGACAACACAGTTGGAAGTTCATATGACATATTATTACATGTCCATCCCATATTATTCCTAGAATCATCTCGCTATTAGTTCCTGCATGAATGTAAACGATAAAAAATAATTCCATCTCAAACTTGGTACCGAACATGGATAAATCATCGATTAACTAGCGGTTAATATCACTTCAGCAATGTCTCAGCTATATCGTGACGAGCAGTACTAACCACGAAGCTGACAGCAAGTAGCGTTCAGGCCTACGCTCACCTGTACGGGTATGTAATGACTAGACAGAGATGTATACCAATGATAACATTGGTTTCTAAGATCGAGAATAACCGGAACTAGAAGACGGTCCCCAACAACAATTTACAGGGAAATGGTTTCCTCCTTTTACTACGAACAAGCACTATTACGAAGTATCAGCAATTTACCACTGGTATGTGGCCTGGACAGTACCACCTCAATCTCTGGGATACATCAACATCTGCTCGACCTGGTGTTCCGTTACTGACTAAATAATTTATATCTAATCAGGAAACGATCTCCCCATTATGTCATCATTTGAGAATACAACTCTTTAATAACTTTTATCATCTTATTACTGAAACACCAACGTCAACCCGTTTAGTGCATATCTGTCTTGACTCCACCGGTCAGCCCAGAGCAGTCAAAAATAATTCCACCATTCCACCCCAGTAATGCACTCCATACTCATTGGTACATACTCGTTATTAATGTCAGACTAATACAGTTTTCTTACAGAAGTTCTTCTATTCTATCATCACATCACAAAAGTAGCTACAATAGTTTTAATACAGAATGCTGCAAAACACAGCAAGGCCCAAAAACGCCAAACCAATTCCTATTGTACATTAACATAATGCCAACTGTTAACATGCATGACAGGAAGTAAAGAAACAATACCTTAACGAACTTCAGTCGGTTAGTTACGATGTATGGCAATGGATTTCTTCACCATCGAGTTGTGAACTCTCCTTGGCCGCTTGCAGCCGCACGGGTCAACAACTTCCTGACATAATATCCATGTCGGTAACTCTTACAACTGCTTTGATACAAGAGTGGTTTCCCCTGAAACAGGATTTCTGACCTGGTCACATATGTATCTGTTAACGGCAGAGCGCAGTTGGAAGAGCATCACAAATTCACTTTTGTGAAAGAAAACTAAATCTCTACTTAGAAAACAAAAGCAGCTTGTGCTCAGTTTTGAAGTTTCACAGCCCCTTGTAGCATCCCAGTTTTCTCCCTGGCAATGTGGATAGCCATGTGCACTTGCTGTAGTCTATTTAAATTTGCTGTAGTCTATTGATGTGAGGTTGGTCACAAAGAAGTGGAAGGAAAACATTTGGGAATTTGCATGCTTGGGTGCGTGCATGCATGTGTTGTTTTGTGAGAGATGAGTTGTTATAACACTTGAACAGAATAGATGTTTTAACGAATTAATTTATCATTCGTTGGACTGTCGAGGGCCAAGTGGAATGTTGGCCCATGCATTCTTCTGATGTATTAAGTCGTGAAAGTGTGATCATGTGTTTAAATTGAAAATAATTTATTCAAATTATGTACGAAAAAATGTCAGCAAAGCATTTAATGAGATTGCATGGACATTCAGCTGAACAGATTGGTTCTGCAGACCGCTCATCTTGAAACGAATGTGCATATAACAGGGCAGGTATCACAAAATGTCGCTTTTGAGTGATTTTCAATCGCTTTGCGAATTATTTTTCTGCTGGAGTAATGGTCAAAAGTATCATGTTTATGTTTATCGTCAGTGGGACTTGTATGGTATTTCAACATGATGATAGGTTACATAAAACGTATTAAACCAGACTCTCTTTAAATGACTTTGCACTAAGAATATCTTGAAGATGTAGTACTTCCACGAGAAAGTCAATCAACTCACACCTGTTTGATGGAGGTGGAAAACACATTCTCAGGCGTCATTCCAAAATCTATATATATTACTAAAACTCTCATCTTGTATGTATGTATGTTCCCGAAATACAGCCAAAACGGTACACGATAGCGCAAAAATTTTCGGCCCACCTTGCTCACCATTCTCCTGCGGTGTGCAGTATCAAGTTTCGTTAAAATCAGGCAACGAAAAAATTATTCAAAAATCAATTCCCGATTCAGTCAAGTACTCTTCGGGATTATTTGATCAATGCAAACAACCTCAACGGTATAGTTCGCTGGAGCTATCTTTTTTATTGAAATCATTTTTTTATCAACCACTGTCACAACGGGAACCCAACAGTTTCCTTAGCCATCTAGTATCCCATAAATGCTCAATTGGGTTCACATCTGGTGACTGAGAAGGTCATGACATATGGATAGCACCAGTGCCATGCTCATCAAACCACTGGGTGACCACACAAGCTCTGTGGATGAAGGCATTGCAATCCTGGAAGACACCCCTCCAGGCAGGAAAGAAATGCTGCAACATGGGGTGAAGATGATCACTCGGTAGCATTAATCACTCGGTTTGTCAAGAACATAGTGAAGGATTATTAATCTGACCATAATGACATTTCTCCACTGCTCAACAGTCCATTGCCTGTGCTCTTTGCATCACTGGATTCACAAACGTGCATTGGTAGGTGTGATGAGCTGTTTGTGCGCTGCAACCCAAGTATGGTATCCCACTTTGTCGCATTTTCGGTTGACTGTTTTTTATGAAACTGGCTGCTCACACCCCAGAATGAAATATACATTCAATTGATCTCCAGTTGCTTTGCCTTGCACTTCAAATGAATGCACAAATCTCACGATCTTGGAGTATGCTTTTCTGCCAACTGTTGCCCTTTGCTCACAATATCTTTCCCTCAGAGTTCCATGCCAACATCACTTTGGACACCGTTGCTCGTGAAACATCAGCAACTTGAGCTGTGTTTGTCACTTAAGCTCCTTACAAACGCACCCCAACAATCACTCCTCTTTCAAAGTCATTGATGTCTCCTCTTGCAGCCATTATTACAGGCAATCAGGCATGTGCAGCAGTTTTATACATGACCCGAAGCATGCTGAGAAGTTATTTGCTTAATTAACATGTGGGCCACACCTGTGTGGAAGCCGTTGCTTTTAATATACTTCCAAGGTGTCCCTCATTTACCCAGGTGTTTCCATTTTTCTTGTCCAGTATGTGTGTGTGTGTGTGTGTGTGTGTGTGTGTGTGTGTGTGTGTGTGTGTGTGTGTGTGTGTGTGTGTGTGTGTGTGTGTGTGTGTGTGTGTGTGTAAATAATCGACCCCTCCCACACTCCAACAAGTTGTTGAGGAACTCTGGCAAGGGTTTGAAACAGCATAGAGCTTACCTTGTGTAGGTCTTCTTGGGTTGCTTTAGGCAGCTTCTTTGGCTCGAAGAGTGTGGGAGGGGTCAATTGTTTCGATAATCCTAGTCACCTGGGTTTAGTTGATTATGTGAGAGCCGATTGGCTATTCCCTCCATTCACAAGTGAGAGATGTGGGTGGGTTTTTCTTTATTATGTGTATATATATATATATATATATATATATATATATATATATATATATATATATATATATATTTACGAATTCGTGCCCGCCGGCATGCGATCGGCCGCGTAACTCCAATCGCAACCGCGTCGCCCACCGAACGGACAATTCAGTCATGACCCTCCTGAAACTACTGCCAGGAACCAGTCACGGGTGGGTGTTTAACCTCACCACAGCCCAGTCCACATTCTACCCGCACGAAATAGGGTGAATCGCCGAATGTCGATATACCTAAGTACCCGCGCGGGTAACCTACAGAGGGGCTGCACCACGCCGCAGGTCGGCCTGGGACACGAATTGCTTAAGCGGTCCGTTCCGTACTACAGTGATAACTGAGCGGTGTTATCGCCGACCTCGACGGATCCGATTCTCTTTAACGGGCGTTCAAAACCCACTACTCATTCAACGATGCAAGATGGCTTTTCAAAAGGGAAATAGGACACGACGAACGGGGTACATTTCACACAAGGACATTTATTATAAAGCACACGTATATACAGCCAAGGCAGTCATGCAATGTACAGGCAACAAGTGAAAGCAATACGACCGAATACGAGCAATGTACAGTCACAGTCACTTATACTGGTCTACTTACAGGGACACGGCACCACAGCAGTCATACAAAAGCAAGAAATGGCCATCCCCAAAGACGAGGGTGGCAGACAGGGTCCGCGGACCTTTATAACGCAGGACCTGGAGGACCAAACGGGTCCCGCGAGACCGTGGCAGGTTACCTGCCCCCTCAAGGTGCCTCGGTGGTCGGCGAGTCGCGACGTCCCGCTCCCACGACCGTCAGCGTGATCGCGCCTGGTTCCGGGCCTCCCACGTGGCCGGCAAGCTCTCTCCGGCGCTCCTCGTCTGGACGCGCAGGTCCACCACACAGCCGGCACTGCTGTGCCTTCCGTCAGCTTCTCCCACCAGCAGGCCGCTCACAGGACCCCGAGCACAGGAACCAAGCGAGGAAGGGGGACCAGTGCAAACGAGAGCATGAACCAAGCGAGAGGAAAAAGAAGAAACCATGGACCAAGAAGAGCTCTTGTTATGAACCACCCCGGGCCGCTTCGTGTGCGGTCCGCCCTTTATAGCACGGGGCTCCGCCCTTCGCTCCGCCCCGCTTCTGACTCCACCTTCCTTCGAGAAGCTTCTCGAAAAGGGGCGTGCCCTCACTCCGACTGCCTCACGTCATGCATCCACCAATCGGAAGCGAGCTGCCCCGCCCCCTTCCCTTCACACCAAGCACGGGGAAAATAGGTGGGAAAACCCACGCGTCATCGCAATTCCTTCCTTGGCGCCTTTGTTTGCCGTTCTCGGACGGTTTCCGACGCGGAAACCGTCGTAGCGTGGTCTATGGAAGATGGCGTTCGGAAGCGGACGTAGTGGCGAAGATGGTGGTGGTTGTTTGTGTGGAGGTTTGTTGCGTGCTTGGCGTTGTGGCGTACTTGGTGGCGGTTGTTGTTTGCGTGGTTCAAAACAACGATAGATAAAGAAAAACGGCTATCTCAAAGAGTCACAGCCCGGCGAACACAAACAAATCCCTCTAAACAACGGTGGGGAAACCTACTGTATCTGCACATAAACTTACCAGGATAACTGATCTAAGGAACCTTTATGGTGTTCTGCGAATTTCCACAGCCGTAGCAATATATATATCTTCTTCTTCTTCTTTCGGCTGCTCCCGTTAGGGGTCGCCTCAGCGGATCATCCGTTATGATCCGCATAATGATTTGGCACAGGTTTTACGCCGGATGCCCTTCCTGACGCAACTCTGGTCACCTCTTACGACACAGTGATATGGTACACCTATTCTAACCGGGGCATACACCGGGCCCAGTACACTGGTACTCACTTCGCCGACCTCGGAAGGATGACAGGCTGAGTCAACCTCCTGGTGTGTATTAATTAAAGCAGCCAACTGGGCTTGAACTCAGGACCTTTTGGATCCCAAGCCGCTACCCTAACCACTACGCCAACACCATGCTCATATATATATATATATATATATATATATATATATATATATATATATATATATATATATATTTATATATATATATATATATATATATTTATATATATATATATATATATATATATATTTATATATATATTTATATTTATATATATGTATATATATATGTATTTATAAAATATATATAAGCATGGATCAGTTCACTACGCTCGCCTTACCACACATCACTACAGAGGCACAGGCTTATTTTAACTGAGTATAATGACTGTACATGAGATGCTGTGTTGTGATTTACACCAGTCATAACACAAACATTTCTTTTGTACAAATTTATATTTGTCATGTTGGTGATTATATTTTTATCAGCAATTTATGTTGAAAAAAGATTTTTTTTTTTCCCCAAAAATACCCCGGCGACATATACACATGGAAGGAGTATGTGCAGACCGTAAGTTTGGTACGATTTCACAAAAAGTTTGAGGGAGTAGTTCAGTCACAACACAACACAACACAACTGTGTATAGTGTGGGGGTTGCATGTCATTGTATTTTTTTGTTAGTTATACAATTCCTTACCCCTGGTCCAATTTCCCTGAAATTTGCTGTTCCACATTATTTTAACACACAGTCAATCATCTCAATAAGAAATTGCTATTCTTCATCAAATGGACCTTAAAACAAGAAATATCAGTGATTGAGTATCGTACATCGGGGTGTCCCCTCTGCAGGGGAGAAGGGTGGAGCTTTGCTTTAACTCAGCCCTTCTGCCTCTGTTGGAAGATGAATTATTTGTGAGGAATCAAACCAATAGCATTTAAGTATTTATATTCTGTATGCAGAAAGGAAATTAATATGCAATGGGTGCAAAGTCTCCATGGGACGAAAAATCGTCATCACACGATCCTGTATGACCCCAAACAGGGAAATGAGGCAATTTGGTCCATCATTGGTGTGTTGCACTCCAGGTAAATTTTTGCTACAACTCTAAACATCAATCTTCTTATCTTCGAGATGTCCTGGATCTTGATCGTGTGTGTGTGTGTGTGTGTGTGTGTGTGTGTGTGTGTGTGTGTGTGTGTGTGTGTGTGTGTGTGTGTGTGTCCTTCATTAACTCGATTTCTTCTACATAAATACTCTACAATCATTCTGGATAATGTGGGTTTAATACTTTTAATCCTGGCTGTTATGGTTATTTATCATTTTACTTATTTCAGCAAAGCAGTCCCGTTCTGCAATCATGGTATTCAAAATCTGTCAGGAGAACAGGCAGCCTCTTCTGCAACATGGGATGTCTTGATGGATGGTATGCACAGGTTAATATATATGAAATGGTATTTGTGCAAGGCCAGTGAGGGCTGCCCCAAGCTCTGTGGTCCACAATGTACTCATCTCTTAAAAGACCTTAGAAATTGTTAACGTGTGTTGAAATACGACAGAACATTAAGGCAATGACTGGAGTAGATCAGGCCTTTTCCACATGATGTTTGCTCGTTTCACACAAAAACTGCAACAATATTGCCTTTTCACATTGGTGTGTGACAGATATGCCCACCAAGTTGTTTTGGTATCCTTTTTAAAACAATCGATTGGTAACATCATTGACTATTACAATTGACAACAAAACATGAAATTACCGTTCTAGCGAGGAACTGGATGAGCAAAATACCAGAATACCTTGTGAACACTGCACTTGCATGCAAGTGACATTGATGCTGAAGTGACTTGTTCTGTCCATGTCACCATGACTGGCTGAGCCATAAGGTGGGGGGAGTGTATGATTTGACGGAAGTCAGTCGACAAAATGAGACAAATTCGGATTTTACTTTTGTCCCATTTAATTACATCATCAAGAGGTTTGATATTTAAATTGAATACCAGAGTCCAATTCCACACCTACCTGTCAAAAACCGAAACTATGAAATAATCCTTCATGCCCTAAAAGCAAAGTGTGCTGATCAATTAAAAATAGAATCAATCATAGTTAGCATTCTGAACATAACTATGTAGATCTGAAATCATGTATATAATAAAACATATAGATAACACCATAACTAATGAGAAAATGGATGCAATATTTTTGGTGATTGTGAGAAAGGCCCAAGCATGCGTTAAATGAACATTGGCCTGGAGTATAGTGAAACCAGAGTTGTGGAAATAATACACAGAAAAAGATCTGATGCTCTAATGTTTATTAAAAAGTTCACTTAACAAGATCAAATGAGCTAAGATCCTCGTCCTCTTAACGATGACGTCATAAAAACGAATATGACGTCATTGTGATGTATCAGGTTTGCGATAAATTATCATCTGTGCTAATGCCCGGCTCGATTCCCGCAAACAAAATTCAAACAGCTTGCCTAGTTTCGGAGATAATGGTGGAGGCGATTTCCATTAGCGGCGATATTATGACATCAACTTTTTTTCTAGGAAGAATTTCCAAAATCGGAGATGGTTACTGCCTGCGCGTGGGCTTTCTGCATATACATGGCAAGTTTCACGAAGATCCGATGAAAACTCTGGGTTGTGAAACAAAAAATGTCAAAAAATAGGAATGACGTCATAAAAATTGATATGACGTCATAGTGATGTATCATATGTGCGGTAATTCATCTCTGCTAATTGCCTGTTCGATTCCCGCAAACAGAATTCAAAAAGCTTACCTAGTTTGAGATAATTTTTTAGGCGATATCCATTAGCGGAGATATTTTGACGTCATAACTTTTTTTATAGGAGGAATTTTCAAAATCGGAGATGGTTACTGTCTGCGCCGGGTATTTTTACATATATATGCCAAGTTTCAGGAAGTTTCGATGAAAACTGTAGGCTATGAAACAAAAAAGTCCACAAGGAGTAGATGAAGAACAACAACGTGAGTAAGATTTAGAGATCCTCAACGAGGATCTAAAAATACAAATTATGGAAAGGTATCTGCAAGTTCATGTTTGTCTCTCGAATACTCGATTGATTGCTTTGTGCAGGATGAGGGATGCTATGGCAAAGAGTCGAGACATCAGCCTAAAGTTAGGATTGTTTTCCAGAAAATAGGAAATATCATTGATGAAGATTAGGAACAGACAGTGCCGTGGAACTCCAGCCACGACAGGGAGGGGAATGAGAAGATCCAGTTTACAGTTATGTGCTGACATTGACAGTGGAGGGAATCAGTAAGGAATGAGAGGAGGTGGCCTTGGGTGCCATAGGTTGAGAATTTCAAGAGCAAGGCAAAGTGGCAGACTGGGAATTGCTCAATATATGTCCCTGATCTCTCCTGAGATTCAGGACCTCCACCCATTGTTGAAATAATCATACGAACAGTAACTGAGTTAGAAACCAAATGTTTGGTCTGAGGTCAGGATTTTGGTGCAAAGGAATGATTTAATGTCAACTGCAATGATTGATTCTATGACTTTGCTTCAAATTGGAAATCAGTGAACAGAGCAGAAAGAGGATATGTAAGAGTTGCAGAACTGGTGTTCAGGATGTGGATGCTGATGACATCCAGGTCCATTAACATAATCCTTATTGCGAGTTGCCAGAATCTTCACCTTCTGAGGTGAGAAAGTTGGTGTCCTGGAGTAGTTGGGTGTGAGTGGGTAGGTTAGGGACAGAGAGTTAGGGTTTTGCTATGTGAGACTTGGAAGCAAACAATTGAGACATTCGGCATTCACATGAGAACACTTGGCTGTGGTGCCATGTGAAGTGAGGGAAGGTATGGAGGAGAAGCATTCCCCAGAGACAGACTTAATTATTTGCCACCAGGAACTTGATTGAATCCAATTTTGTTTTTGGTTGCAGTGTGTTGTGACTGTTGGATGTTTGTACATCACACAAATGTGAGATGCCACTCTTCTTCACATTAAAGCAAATATTTATGAAACTAGCAAGGGCTACGCGACACTGCCGGTCAGAGGGGTGGGGGTGGGGGCGCTACCCCACTGGGTGAACTTTTCCCGCCATTGGTGTCGGGATGTGTTGGACATTGAAAAGCTATGGAGTTATTGGCTTCCTGGTGGTTACCTTTTGCTTGCAGGCCGGAGACCTGTATTGTCACAGGCCGGAGACCTGCACTGCCTGACCTCACATCCCAATATACACTCTGTATTGGCCTCAAAACGGACATTAAGACCAAATTGTGGTAGTTTAAAACCTTGCCCAGATTCTGAAGTACCTTCACCCAACATTTGGGGCCTCTTGGTGATACAATTCAGTCATGAAAGAATAACGAACAAATGCACACCAGACACACAAATACTTGAAGATATCAATAAGAAATGATTTTTTTTTAATTTTAATGGCTGTTCTGTTTTCATTGATTAGATATTACATTTCCATTTAACATTGGTCCCTACCTTGTTTGTCCTCTTCGTCTTTGTCTCTTCTTTATTGCTTCACCTGTCCAAAAATGTAATTATTTGTTTGGCCCAAAGTGAGAAAAATTGGAGGTATTCTACTTGCCTATTTTGCAAAACAAATTGCTCAGGGGGAAAATCGCAAAAGAAGCATTCTTCTAAAAAATATTTTTCATTTGTCTTGCCCTTGTCAGATATCAAGGCCCTGACTATAACTTAAAGGTAACAAATTATGCCTTTCAGCAAAAAAAAAAAATTATTTTATTTTTCTTGCAAAACCACATTCCTGGAAATGAACTATGATGGTGACCTCTTAAAGTTGTTTATTTTGCTGTTTTTAGGGTGCAGTAAATTATGGTCAAACGAAAAATTTGACATTTGTTTCTCATTTTGATTTTTCAGTTCTCACTTGTCAGCTGATGTAGTGGAGAGGCAGAAATTAAAAAGTGGCCGAGATAAGGATTTAAAAATCATCGAGAGGTAGAAAATGTCATCCACCATAGTTAGTTCAGAAATGGGTTGGGGCATATGACCAGGTAGGATGACATCAATTTTTGTCCAAAAAATGGCCCTTTTTAACCCTTTTTCTGTCAAAAATCAGTAATTTTAGGGGTAGAGAAATAAGATTTGCTCATAAAATGCTAATTTTTGACGCTAGAATGTTTATTTACCACTTAAAATGAAGTATTTGATGTGCTCTACAGGAAAAAATATGAAAAAGTTACAAAATTTTACTGTAAGGGGTCAGCAGCAGTCCAAAATGGCAAATGGCCCTTCCACCCAGAAAACTGGGCCCTTTTTCAGAACGGCCCCCCTAATCACAACTTCTGGTAGAACTGTAGACAAACTTCACCATTCTTCAGCATGTGGACATATTCAGGTAGTTTTTGGGAAGTTTTGAGCCTGATAGCTCAATCAGGGAGTGATTACTAGGGGTTTGAACTTGTACCCTTTTTGCCACGAGGCGAATTCCAGCATTTTTCAAGACACCAGCACTAATGAACAAAATAGTACGTGAATAATGTTCAATATTTGGACCTGAGTGACAAGTTGCCCATTCTAAATGATGATATATGATGGGATTGGGGTGGTTATAATATAGTGATGCTTCTATCCCCCCACCCTCTCCCCCCACCCCTCCTATCTTCAGCCATAACACATCAATCATATAACTGATGAAGTTTTCCAAGTCGGCATCAGAGGTGCAATAACCTGAAACCACAAAGTATTCACCATTGTGCTCCCTGTATCATCATGAATGTTTCTATTCGATGAGATCCTTCTGACAAAGTCCACCACAAAGACAGGCACTGATGCAAGCCCCAATTGTCTTCAAGCAGCCACATCTTATCTCGATACATCCGGCTTTGCAGGATCAAGTGACCAGGTCAGCGCATTTTTTGGGAATGGGATCCAGTGTCATAAGTTTTAGTTTCAGTTTCCCCTTTTCAAGGATCCATCCACAACTAGTGGGAGGACGACACACTGGGTTTGGCACTATTGCGTTCTTCAAAATGAAAGTTTGGTAATTTGCTCCGTCTAAGTGCAACTGGAGCGCATCCTGTGATGGCAGTAATGATTCCACAGAGCTCTTGCCCTTTACAAACATCGTCAATCCAACTTCGTTTATTGAGAAGATGCTCTCATACCCATAGAGATGGCATATGAAATGTTCTGCATAATTCCTGGCTTCATCGGTCAGCTCGGGGAACTCCCCAAACTGTGTCAGTAAGCCTGGCTCTTTCTCATCGACTTTCCATGTTCTTCGTTTTGGTTTTCCAGACAACTGACTTGTGTCACAGCCCGATACCGAATGGTATGCAATGACATTGTCCATAGTCAGAGGTGGATAGTCAATGGCATGAACGGGGATGTATTTTGGCTTCTGTGAAGTTCCACAACTCATCCATACTTCAGAAGGAAGGTGTTTACGGTGGCCGACAGCAAGAACAAGGACATTCGTGTCACGACACTGGATAACAATATGGTTGTACCCAACATCAGTTGCCCCTTTCGCATGGAGTATTAGCCTTGTATCTGCTTCCTCATGGTTCGATTTCAGCTGTGAGATGTTATCTCGGCTCGAGGACCAAACACCACTGGCATCCTCAAACCCCCCAGCGAGAACAAGCTCATGACCTTGTGACAAGTCACTGGCATCTCTGATAAGTTCACTGCCTTGAAATGAAGCCAACTCTGCTTTGTTTCTTGAATGACTGATGAACTGCTTCCAGTTCTGGGGCAACTTCACACATCTAGATTCGATCACCCTTCTTATTGGTCTCATCACACCTGCACGATTTGAACGCGTTCCATCTTTGATGGACGTCTCAAAATATCTGTCAAACAATACATCGACTCAGGAATACCCCAATGTGAATTTCCGTTTCACACTGTTGGTGAATACATCTGCCAGATCCCCGAATGTATTGGTCTTTTCTGGCTTGCTAATGGCCTGAATGATGGCTGGTCCATCAATCAGGAGACAAGTGGGGGCATCACTGTATGGTAGATGATCCATTGTCTTGACAGTTGTTTTCTCATTGAGGATGTCTATGTGATCAGATTTGTTGGTGGACAGAAGTTTGTGATCGGTTTTCACGAGTGCAAGCGGAACTGGAGAGAGTTCGTGTTTGAGAATGTTCTCCTAGTTAACGTTCCTCCCATGATCTGAGGCTATGAGTAACCGACGGAAAATATCTCTTTCTGCTTTGACTTCATCAACCACTTTGTCCTTTTGGACAGTGACTTTCACTTTGTACATTGTAGCAAGAGTTTGAGCTTTGTTCTGAGGCAACCTTGAATAAAAGTCTGTGGACTGTTCGATGAGACGTGATTTGACGAAGTCTTGCACTCGGGTCACACCCTTCTTCTCAACGGACAGTAGCCCGTCCCTCACATCATCAGGGGCCACATCACCTGTGGACAAACAAATGAGGTCTTCAGTTGTGCTGGAAAAAACCCTAAGACGTTTGAATTCAATGATAAGTTTAGCTATGTCTGATTGATCACGTCGTATGCCTGCTGGATGTCCCTGTGGCTAAAGTCATCATTGCTGTCTGTCTGCTGTAGGTTGTAGAAAGAAAGGGTATCATCAGCAATCCGAGAGCGTTCATTGTATGTTAAACACCATCTGTCCCGTGTTGATTCAAGGTGGGTTATGCCCACAATTCCTCCATTGACCTTGGCAATCCGATTGATATGCTCTAGTTCCTGATCACTTGGTATTTGGCAGAATTTGCTGCTTGTTCTCTTTATTGAAAACCGTCCTGCCATGAACTCTGCATGTCCCTCTGGTGCTGTGGTGACAAGGTTTTGCATATCAGCCAGATAAAGTGGACCCCACCGAGCATAGTTAGTGTGGTCATACAGAGCAAAGTAGGGTAACATTCTTGAAAACATCTCCAGGTGCAGTTCCCAGTTGCCCTCTCGCTCAGCCCGAATTGATCCCATCAGAGTGGCAACCATTTCCATGTATCGTCTTCAGTAGGTAAACGTTGGACAATTCCTATGCAAAGAATCAAGCTCCTCGAGCAGACCTAAGATTCTGGAAGTTGACTCAGCAAGCTTTTCGAAACACTTGGTTGTTTCATCAGCATCCTGGTCCAAGAACTTGTTTATGATACAGTCCACTTGTGTCCCTAAACTGTCCTCCAGAACTCTGCCATTCAGACTTGTCCAATTCTCGAATTCTGGCCACAATATTCCCCAAAAGGCTTCGAATGTGAGTTTATGTCCTCGCAAGGCTTTGTTATAAGCGTGGCCAGATAGCAAGAGCACAGTAGAATCTTCCCCAAAAACCCCACTTTCTACCCAAATGTCCTTGAGTCCAGAGGCTTCCATTTGCTGGCCGATAGCTTTCATGAAGTTCATTGTTGTGTGAAAGCCTCCTAACCGAATGATCACATCACAGAATTCATTCTCATGAAGCCAAATTATTTATTTTGCCCTGCAGTAAAGGGCCTGATCAAAGGTTATGACTGTGTGTTTTTCCCCTAACTTTTCTGATATTAGTTTGCACCGAGCAATGACTGTATACACTGTGTCCATGTCATCAGCTGGGGCTGGAATGATTGGCATATGCCCGACTGTTGTAACCTCAGACTCAAATGGGGAAATTACATGGTTAAAACCTGTCCACGCAGGAATCTTTTGTTCATCGGTGTTACTTAAACGACACAGAATCCATGAAATGTCCTTTGCCTTAGCGGTTGTCAGGGAATCTCTGCTTGGGTTGTACCATTCCATGGCCACCAAAGGGAATATTGGTCCAGGGCGTTGATTACTTCGATAACCTGAGGGGAAAATCTCATGGAAATCCTCTGGAAGGGATGGGCCAAAGCTCCTTTGTTTTCCAATATCTTTGCTCGGGGTATGTTCGTCTACGTCTTGTGAGTGATCTACATGGTTTTCTGTAGAGCCATACTGAAAGGCAGCGCACTGAGTGGCATTGAACATGCCTTTGCCATCAAGTGTTTCTACCTTGATATTAATGTTGTCTCTGGCGAACTGAGTGAATTTGCCAGACACTAGATTTGGTGGAACAACCAACTTTCCATTTTTCTTCCATCTTTCCACCTCACTATTTGCGATAGAAGTGTCAATTTTTTCAACCGTTTCATAACTACTACAGTGACCTGCAGCATGGAGAAGTTGAACTAAAGACTTGTTTCTAGTGGCATGGTGGATTGTGGAAGCTATTACTCCATGCTTTGGTGTGAGGGTTCTTCCTCCTGAGGATACGTCCACAATATCTTGCGCAATACTTAATATCTTTTCACGTTGTTCCACTTTCTGATTGCTACCTATTATCATGCTCAACAACATAAACAGATTTGGGGGAACAAAATTTTCTACGTGCTTCTGGTCTATATCGTCATAATGCTTGTGGGATTGTACACACTTTAAATCTGACCTAATTTTCAAACTTACATGGTGCATGCTTCTAAGAAACTCTGTGTCAAGATCTGCCGCAGTCAGTGTTTTCAAAAGTTTGTGTTCAGCTTCTTTGCCTACAAGTTCTGAAACATTTTCTCTTAATGTCCTAATAATAGGTTATGCTGGAGTACTAGGTGAAATCAGTAAAGAATCACATTTACGCTCCTGTGCTATGAATTCTATCTTGTCTCCGAAATGCTCCTGAATCTTCAATCTAAATTGTCGCAGCGCATTATTGCTCTCTACATTACGAGATGACTTAATAAAACCAGTCTCTATGTCCGTCCGTCCGTACGTACGTCCCCATTTTTTTTTTTCCAATTTTCTTGATATTTGGTATGTGGGTGGATGTCGATGAGTGATGCACGACGGTACGACTTTTGACACGATTGAAGGTCAAGGTCACTCCAAAGTTGCGAAATCGTTCATTTTCAAAATCTATCTATCTCCTCCGCTGTTTGTGACCCGATCTTCGAAATTTCTTCGGATTCTGATAATATGGAACAATATCTAAATTTTGTCAGGCCGGTTTTTTTTTTAATTCGTCCTGGTTATCGAGTCACGTGTCTTCAAAGTTGGAAAAATCGTCGATGTGATACGGTCAAAAAAATTTCGCCCGATCTTGTTGAATCTTGGTATGTAGGTCGGGGTCGATGAGTGATGCACGACGGTATGACTTTAGACCTGATTGAAGGTCAATGTCAAGGTCACCGATGCTGTAAACTTGTGAAATCATTCATTGTCAAAATATCCGCCATTTATGACTCAGAAATGCGGTTTGATTTCTGAGGTCCGGTTTCTATCCTTTTGAAGACACATTGATCATAAATGTTCCAAATCAACCATTTTCAAAATCTATCTCCGGATAACTCCGAAATGTAGTTTGATTTCTGAGGTTTTCTATCCTTTTAACTCACGGGCTTTCAGGTCAGGTATGGAAGCATGTGCCAGAACAGCACGTCGCTGCGTCCACTTTCCGCCGGTACTCCAGGGGCCTCCGTCTGGCCATCCCCCAGGCAGATGCCAGGCCCATCCCCATCTCCTTGAGATGATGGTCAACCTGTTGCAACCATGAGGCACGTGGTCGACCCACTGGCCTCCTCCACTCATGAGACTCCCTCGCTGAGAGAATCTGGTGAGCAGGATCAGAGTCAGGAAAACGAGCCACATGTCCATACAGCCGCAACTGACGCTCACGGACTATGCAGGTAACAAATCTCATCCGAGTCTCTCTCAGCAACCGCTCGTTGGACACAAAATCTGACCAGCGATAGCCAAGGATTCTCCGAAGAGACCTGGTACCAAAGGAATTAAGTCTCCATCTCAGATCCTTGGTCAGAGTCCAAGTCTCGCACCCATAGAGCAAGACTGGAAGTACCAAGGACCTGAAGACTCGGACTTTCGTCCTCCCGCACAGGTACCGGCAGCGCCACACCCCATGATCCAGTGAATCCATGACTCCCCAGGCCCGACCCAGACGTCTATTGACCTCTGACTCGCAGCCAGCAGAGACATGAATATCACTGCCAAGGTAAGTGAATCTCTCCATGACCTCAACATCCTCACCACAAACAGACACAGACAGGACAGCAGCATCCAAGATGTCACCGAAAGCCTGGATCTTAGTTTTGACCCAAGAAACCCATAATCCCAACGGCTCCGACTCCTCATTCAGCACCTCGAGGGCCCCCAAGAGGATATCTAAAGTCTCCGCAAAGATGACTGCATCATCTGCAAAGTCAAGGTCCGAGATCTTGACATTCCCAAACGATGCACCGTAACTTGATCTCTCGGACATCCTCCCTAAAATCCAGTCCATACAAGTGCTGAAAAGTGTGGGGGCAAGTACACATCCCTGACGAACTCCAGTAACAACTGGAAATAAGTCAGAGATGGTACCACCACACTTCACAGCACTCTCAGTACCAGAGTAGAGTTCAGACATCAGATCGATCAGTTTCGGTGGCACCCCACGAAGACCAAGAATCCTCCAGAGGACATCCCGATTCACTGAATCGAACGCTTTACAGAGATCAACATAGGCTGCAAGCAGCTCCTGCCGACACTCTCGTCTGTGTTCGGTGAGGACACGAAGTGCAAGGATACGGTCGATCGTTGACCTCTTTGGTGTAAAGCCTGACTGCTCTGGACGCTGGTGCTCAAGCAAATGGTGGCGAACCCTATCGAGAATTATCCGAGCAAAGACCTTGCCCGGCACTGAGAGCAGCGTCACCCCTCGGTAGTTGTTGCAGTCTTGGCGATCACCCTTCCCTTTCCAGAGAGGGACAACAAGGCCCCTCTTCCAGTCAGTTGGGATGATGCCTGTGTTCCAGGCAGAGCACAAAACTGCATGCAACGACACGAGTGCAGCATTTCCACCAGTCTTGTGAAGTTCGGCATGGATGCCACAGATCCCTGGAGCTTTGCCCCGTTTCAACTGGTTCACTGCAGCCCGTGTTTCCACAAGCGAAGGTGGACCACAGTTGATTCGAGGGTCAGCAACAGGGATTGTAACACCCTTGACGTCCAACTCGACAGCTGGGGGATCAGCCTGGTACAACCGCTCAAAGTAACCGGCCCAGCGGGCCTTCACTTCAGACTCCTCTGTCAAGAGCCTACCACTCTCTGCTCGAACTGTAGTGCTCCGAGGGATGGGCTTGGATGAACGTAATGCGCGAATTCCCCTGTAAGCGGGACGAGAATCACCTGTCCACAGGTGATGCTCTACCCCCTCACAGATTCCTCGCACATAGGCCTCCTTGTCCACCCTCAGTGCACGTACAGTTTTACGCCTCAGCTCCCTGAACAACTCAGCTCTGCCATTCAGCCTGGCCCTGCGACTCTGGTCAATGGTATCCAGTGTCCCTTGAGAGACAAAATTCTTCTTTGCCCTGCGGTGAACTCCAAGGCATCCACCGGCAACATCAAGGACGATGGTCTTGAAGGCGCTCCACAACTCTTCAGGACCCCCCAAAGCACCCAGACCCCCCAAGTGTCCACTCAGCCTGTTCGCAAACTCCTCAGCTACTCTCTCATCCCTGAGCTTGGCAACATCCAGCCTCGGCTGGGATGGTACCATTCTCCAGGATTTAAGGTGCAGCTTTAGAGTTGCTACAACAAGCCTGTGGTCAGTATTGAGGAACTGAGCACTCCGGTAGACCCTGCAGTTCTGGATCATCCTCCAACGACCGTCAATGAGGACATGGTCAATCTCCTTTGCCACACCGCCAGCATTGGAATACCAAGTCCAGCGATGAGCTTGTGGGCACTGAAACCATAAACCAGCCACCCTAAGTCCATGACTTCTTGCAAAGTCAAGGAACTTAGTGCTATTCTGGTTCATAGTTCCTGACCCATGGGGACCAACACACACCTCATAACCATCCCTATCAGTTCCAGTCGATGCATTGTAATCCCCCAAGACTAGAAGTGTATCTCGTCTGGGGCACTGTTCAACCACAGACTCGAGTGTGGCATAGAATGTGTCCTTCACGGTGAGATCACTCGCCTCAGTCGGAGCATAGACAGAGACCAGGGAAATGACACCTAAGGAGTGACGAATCCTTAATCTCATAATACGCTCGTTGACCGGTGTTACCTCAATTATCATTGGGGTCAGCTTATTGGACACAGCTACAGCAACTCCTTGGGTATGGTAACCATCAGAGAGACCAGACCGATAGTAGGTGGAACCACCCACCATTATCTCGCCGCAATCCGGTCTCCGAACCTCAGAGAGAGCTGCAATCCCGATGTCCAAACGCTTGAGCTCAGATGATAACAGAGACAGGTGATCATCCTCTCTTAGGGATAGGACATTCCAGGCACCCACCCGAAGGGACCGCCTCAGGTTAACCCAAGGAGACCGCCGTCTGGTGGACGACACCTCAGCACCACTCCGACACACTCTCCCGCAATCTGACCCAGGGATGTTACCTCGTGGTTTCCCTCCTATCAAAGATTGGGGGTCCCGAAGGCTTTGCCCCAATCCCATCATCCGGTGAGCTGCCCTGCGAAGGGAAGCTGCACAGGAGGTACTCCCACGGGCTTTCGTCTGTACGTTAAACCAAAAGACAAGACGACATCAAAGCCATTCTAAGCCGATCAGAGATCCACATCTACAGAGCTTCAGAGATGACCGTCACCCCCAACCGGGGGTAATTTTTTGATATGGTTTCAGGCTGCATCGCAGTCACTAATTCACAGTACCGATTACACACAGTTTTAACCGAATAAATGTTCCCTTTCTTTATTCCACTCTCCAGTTCTTCTATTACACAGTTAAAGCATGCTTGGTTCAGCGTCCACAGCGACGAATCAACGCACACCTTAGATTTTTTTCGAAATTCAACTGCTGTTTTACAAACTTAGAATAACACCAGGTGGTATTTACCCTCAGAAGCCACAAGGTCTGAAATACCTGAGAGGCGGTACTGCAGCAAGAGATGATTTTTTGAACCCTTGATGATTTTCTCCGATGTTTCTAGAGTTTGTATTTGATTGAGGGTACCTGCTGGTTCTTGACAAAATATGCATTTGTCCCATTGCATTCGTCGAACATTACTCCTTGATAAGACTCTGGTCGTCTCATTGATGGGATCCCCTGTATTTGCCGTCAGGAATGAGGATGCGTTAGCCTTTTGGAATTTAGTTTTCAACCTTTCTAAATGAAGTGAATTCGTAATACATGAAAAACAGTCTTTATGCCACTTCAGTTTCTTGGATTCGTTGTCTAAGTCAATTGCACTGTTCAGAACATCAGTGTATTGTTCACATCTGTACTTGATTCTTGTCTCCACTGTTTCTTTAAATCTGCCTAATCCTTTCGAGGTTGCTTCTCTTAGGTCTTTAGCAGGCTGCACTTTCTGACAAATAGCACACTTCTCGAGCACGAAACCACATAGTCGTTTGCGTTTGCGAACTTTCAGTGTTGACTCTATAACCTGCAAAGCAAAGAACATCGATTCGAATCTCTGAGGCCAATGCTTATAAATGACTTTACCAGCATGAATAACCCCACCTTTAATGGGCAAAGAGCCTGATCAGTAAAGCTAACAATGATGAATGCATCTTTCATTTTGCATTTGGTGATAAATTAATCATTGAGAGATGGCCCCTTTTTCAGATTCAAGACGATGCACATGTGTTGACACACAACCTATTACAGCCTTATTGTTTTAGTAAATCTTATCAGGTTACCTTTTTATCCCTCGTGAAACACTATAGTTTGTTGTGTCTCATGAGGTGTACTTCATTTGACTTGTCAATGAATATCAAGAAATTTGGAGGGATTAAATCAATGATTTTGATGAAATGTCAAACTTCATTTACAGTGCTGCCATCTTTTTTCAAGACAGGACCTGAGGGACCATCTCAAAGGTTTAGAAAGGACGTGAAGAAAAACAATAGGATACCTCAGTCGATGGAGGAAGATTTAAAATACTATAGATTACCTCAGTTTCTGGCCTTTTATTTTTCCAACCAGACCCAATCTCAGGCTGGGGTATGAAGGGTTGGGGTAGAAGGGTCACAATATCCTGATCTCCCCTTATGGCTGAAGATAGGTGAGGGTGGGGGGGGGGGGTAGAAGCATCACAATATTCTAACCACCCCAACCCCATCATATATCATCATTTAGAAAGGGCAACCTGTCACTCAGGTCCAAATATTGAACATTATTCACGTATTATTTTGTTCATTAGTGCTGTGTCCTGAAAAATGCTGGAATTTGCTTCGTGGCCAAAATGGTACAAGTTCAAACCCCTAGTAATCACTCCCTGATTGACCTATTATGCTCAAAATTTCCCAAAAACTAACTGAATATGTCCACATGCTGAAGAATGGTGAAGTTTGTCTACAGTTCTCCCAGAAGTTGTGATTAGGGGGGGCCGTTCTGAAAAAGGGCCCAGTTTTCGGGGTGGAAGGGCCATTTGCCCTTTTGGACTGCTGCTGACCCCTTACATTAAAATTTTGTAACTTTTTCACATTTTGTCCTGTAGAGCACATCAAATGCTTCATTTTAAGTGGTAAATAAACATTCTAGCATCAAAAATGAGCATTTTATGAGCAAATCTTCTTTCTCTGATTTTTGGGAAATCAAATTTTGACAGAAAAAGGGTTAAAAGGGCCATTTTGGGGACAAAAATTGATGTCATCCTACCTGGTAATATTCCCCAACCCATTTCCTAACTAACTATGGTGGATGACATTTTCTACCTCTCGATGATTTTTAAATCCTTATCTAGGACACTTTTTAGCTCGCCTGTTCGAAGAACAGAAAGCTATAGCGATACCCCCGGCGTGAGCGTCAGCGTCAGCGTGAGCATGAGCGTGAGCGTGAAAATGTTAAAGTTTTTGGTGCAAGTTATTTTTTCCTTTCTAATGTTTTTATCGACCACACTATTTTTTATACGTATTATGTGATTCCAGCATATTATGTGATACCGGTCGTCCGTCTGTCTGTCTGTCTGTCCATCCGTCTGTTCCTGTCCGCACTCTAACTCCCAAAGTTTTCAACTTTCACGTTTCATATTTGGTACATAGGTACAGACTGTGCAGACGGTGTGTCGCGACATACGTTCGTCATCTAAAGTGGTTGCCATGGCAACCAGGATGCTGTTTCCATCTGTTCCTGTCCGCACTCGAACTCCCAAAGTTTTCAACTTTCACGTTTCATATTTAGTACATAGGTACAGACTGTGGAGACGGTGTGCAATGACATACGTTTGTCATCTAAAGTGGTTGCTCCGGCAACCAGGATGCTGTTTTCCATCCGTTCCTGTCCGCACTCTAACTCCCAACACTACATATTACTTTTTCTTTTAGATGCATTTCTCATGGCAAGGCAAGTACCATAAAATTCGGACCATTGAGCGCATCGTTATATAAGCCGCATCCCCGATATTTAAAAAAATCTGAAATTTAAACACACACAAGCCGCACTGGTTTATAAGCCTCAAATATTGCACAAAAACGTCCGAAAATTAGCCACAAAAAGTGATCGATCTTGCTTTGAGTCTAATCTGAACAGTGGAAACACCCCAACCATCCACTGTCTGTGTGTTAACCCAGTCTTCAAGTTCGTCTTCCAGTTCAGGCTATCGGCATTTCCGACCTCAGAAAGCCTTTGTTGACTTTTTGCAGCGAGAAAGTTCACCCCTCTGTGAGTTTTGAATTCCTCGTGTGGACCTCTTGTTTACTGATTACAATATACAAATACATATATTGCTTGAAGATTATTTGGATCAGACCACTGCAATGCTTTATAAAAAAACATTATTAGACTCGTCTTTTAAAAACGAAAAACGATAAATGTATAAACAGGCGAGCATTGGGTGGCTTTGACACCACTCTGGTTAATTTCTGCCTCTCCACGACATCAGCTGACGAGTGAGAACTGGAAAATCAAAATGAGAAACAAATGTTAAATTTGTCTTTTGACCATAATTTACTGCACCTTAAAAACAGCAAAATAAAAAAAAAACTTTACGAGGTCACCATCATAGGTCATTTCCAGGAATGTGGTTTTGTAAGAAAAATAAAATAAAGCTTTTTTTTTTTTTGCTGAAAGGCATAATTTGTTACCTTTAAGTTATAGTCAGGCCCTTGATATCTGACGAGGGCAAGACAAATGAAAAATATTTTTTAGAAGAATGCTTTTGTGATTTTTCCCCCTGAGCAATTTGTTTTGCAAAATAGACAAGTAGAATACCTTGGTGAGAAAGTTCTCTAAGGTGAGAAAGTTGGTGTCTTGGAGTAGTTGGGTGTGAGTGGGTAGGTTAGGGACAGAGAGTTAGGGTTTTGCTATGTGACACTTGGAAGCAAACGATTGAGACATTCGGCATTCACATGAGAACAGTTGGCTGTGGTGCCATTTGAAGTGAGGGAAGGGATGGAGGTGGAGCATACCCTAGAGACAGACTTAATTACGTGTCACCAGGAACTTGTTTGAATCCAATGAAGTTGGATTGGAGTCTGGCATTTCACTCAAGCCGACTGGCAGGGTCTCCGAGCAGCCATCAAACTTATAGACTGGTCTCCTATCACTACTTTCTCAAACATCAACTCATCCTGGGAATTCTTTCAAAGAAACTTGCTCTCCCTCATGCACAGATTTATCCCCTCTCGTGTTCAGTTGTCTTACCCTTCCTCCCGCCCTTGGTTTACTGAAGCATGTGGCGAGGCAGTTGTCCTGAAACAACTTGCCTTTGCCTCATGGAAAGCAAACCCAACTGAGGGCAATCTCAGTTCTTTCCACAAAGCTCGGAACAAGTGTGTATCTACCCTCAGGAGAGCCAGAAAACAACATCTTTCTCATCTCAAGTCTGAACTCTCAAACCTCTCTCCCTCCTCAAAATCCTGGTGGCGTTTAATCAAATCTGTTTCTGGTGTATGTTCCCCCTCCATCCCCTCCCTTACCTCAAATGGCCGCACTGCTGATACCGCACGTGATAAAGCTGAATGTCTAAACTCGGTGTTTGCAGCGAAATCTTGTGTCCTAAACCCATCAGTATCTCTACCCACTTTACCCAGTCGCACCCAACTGTCCCTGGACTCTGTATCCTTTTCTCCTGACAAGGTGGAGAGCTTGCTTTCAAACCTCGAGTCAGATTCTGCAACCGGTCCAGATGGCATCAGCCCACGTGTCCTCAAAGCCTGCTCTTCTGCTCTTGCTCACCCTCTCTCTGTTCTATTCACCCTCTCATTTGCCCAAGGTCATCTGCCATCTGCTTGGAAATCTGCTAACATCACTGCCCTGCATAAAAAAGGTGCAAAAACAGATCCCTGTAACTACAGACCAATCAGCCTTCTCCCAATCATCAGCAAGGTTATGGAATCCATGATCGCTTCAGACATGAAATCCTTCGTCTTCTCCAATGGCTTGATTTCCAATCATCAATTTGGTTTCAGACCAGGTCACTCTACCCTGGATATGCTGCTTCTGCTCTCCCATCAATGGATGGAGGTCCTCAATGCCAGACAGGAAATCCGAGCCGTATGCCTGGACATATCACGTGCTTTTGACACAGTCTGGCACCCTGCCCTACTCACCAAACTCTCTTCCCATGGTATTCAAGGCCATCTCCACTCATGGCTCGCAGACTTCCTCTCCTGTCGCAGTCAACGTGTGGCCCTAAATGGAGTTCTTTCATCCCCTCTTCCTGTCCAGGTTGGAGTTCCTCAAGGTAGCGTTCTGGGCCCTGTTCTTTTTCTGGTTTTCATCAATGATCTCTCGGACTCTCTGGAAAATCCTCTATTTCTCTTTGCCGACGACTCCACCCTCTGCCATACCATCTGTCATCCCTCAAACCGGCAAGCAGCAGCTGCTTCGCTCACTGCAGATCTGGATAAAATCACAAACTGGTCCAACACGTGGAACATGTCTTTCAATCCAGACAAATCTCACACTCTCACTATGTCTCTTCGAAAGGACCGTTTACAAAACCCCCCCATCCACTTTCTCAACAATCCTCTGGAAGAAGTCTTTTCTTTCAAGCTTCTGGGTCTCACTATCTGCCATGATCTTTCCTGGAAAAGCCACATTTCAAACCTCGCCTCCAAAGCCAGTCGCCAACTGGGAATCCTCCATCGTGCAGTCCTTCCTCGGCCCACCTGAGCTCCTGACCACCTACAAAGCTTTCGTCCATAGCCTGATGGAGTACTGCTCTCCCCTCTGGGCTGGTGCTCCTGCCTCCCACCTTTCTCGGCTTCACGCTGTGTAAACCAACGCATTTCGGATCATTGGCATCTCCCGCGATGAGGCTGAGTCTTTGGGCGTCTCACCCTCTCACCGCAGGCTGGTCGGTGGTCTTTCTGTTTTCTACCGTCTCCTCTCCAGCCTTGCCCCCCTGCTCTCTCTGCGATTTGTCCCCACCACATTTCCACAGGGCGCTCAAGGTCCGCCAACAACCCCTTTCTGGTAAAACTACCAAAATCACGAATCACTGCTCATCTTCACTCTTTCATTCCTCTTTTTTCCCGCCTTTGGAATAAACTTCCTCACTCTATTCTTTCCCATTCTTCCCTCCAGGCTTTCAAAACAGCTGTTCAACCACCACCACCTCTTATCTTCCCCCATCCAAATCCTCGATCTTTTCTACCCCCGATAATCCACCCAAGCCCACTTCCTTCAATTCCCCTGCTTTCCTTCCTGAAAGTCCCTGTAATGTCCATATTCTCCTCGCCATGTTCCCCGTCCCATCCCCATCCCTCTCCCTTCCACAGTTCACCGAATGTGTCTGTTCCCCACTGTTTTGTCCCTTCCACTCCCGCCCCTCTTGTCTCATGCCTCCTTGCTGTGAGTTGTGTGTTAGCTCTCATACGAGCCTCGACCAAGGTATACAAAAAAAAAAGTTCCTATAATGTTTGTACTCCACACAAAATGTGAGCTGCCACTCTTCTTCACATTAAAGCAAATATTTACGAAACTAGCAGTGTCTACGCGGTACTACCGGTCAGAGGGTTGGGGTTGGGGGCGAGCTTTACCCCACATTGGTGTCAGGATGTGTTGGACATTGAAAAGCTCTGGAATTATTGGCTTCCTGGTGATTACCTTTTGCATGCAGGCCGGCGACATCACTGCCTGACCTCACATCCCAATATACACTTTATGGTGGCCTCAAAACGGATATCAAGGCCAACTTGTGGTAGTTTAAAACCTTGCCCAGATTCTGAAGTACCTACACCCACCATTTGGGGTCTCTCGGTGATACAGTTCAGCCATGAAAGAATAACATACAAATGTACAAATGCACAACAGACACACAAATACTTGAAGATATCAAGAAGAAATGATTTTTAAAATTTTAATGGCTGTTCTGTTTTCATTGATTAGATATTACATTTCCATTTAATATTGGTCCCTACCTTGTTTGTCCTCTTCGTCTTTGTCTCTTCTTTATTGCTTCATCTGTCCAAAAAATCATAATTTGGTTAGCCCAGAGTGAGAAAAATTCAAGGTATTCTACTTGTCTATTTTGCAAAACAAATTGCTCAGGGGGAAAATCGCAAAGGAAGCATTCTTCTAAAAAAAACTTTTTTCATTTTTCTGGCCCTTGTCAAACATGAAAGGCCTGACTCACTTAAAGGTAACAAATGATGCCTTTCAGCAAAAAAATAAAAATAAAAATTTTTTCTTACAAAACCACATTCCTGGAAATGAACTATGATGGTGACCTCTTAAAATTTTTATTTTGCTGTTCTTAGGGTCCAGTAAATTATGGTCAAAAGAAAAATTTGACATTTGTTTCTCATTTTGATTTTTTTCAGTTCTCACTTGTCAGCTGATGAGAGGGTTGGGTGCTCTTCCTTCTCAGGCCTAAAAAGGACTTTGGTTGCCATAACCCAACAGATCCTTTAAAGACAGCTTGACTGTAGCCGTTTTCAAAAAAAATTCATTGTTCCACACAAACTTTTTTATAAAATGCAACCTTCCAAATACATTTTGTGATCGATCTATTTGGCATTTGGGAAAGGTTGTTTGATTTGCTGCAACAACTACTACTACACCACACTCTGTGTTGCAGAGCATTGGTTTTCTGCTGAAGCAGTCATACTGGGCAGTTTCTCAGCCCTCTCCCAGCAGTAGTTTGGGCAGGAATTTGTAATTTGTTCAGAGTGCCAACGACTGCTCATTTACTCTTTACAAAGGACACCATGGGGTCATGAACGTCAACAATCTAATGCCAGCAGATGGGACACCCTTTTAACGTCCATCTGAGGGACGGCACACACATTGATGAACATTGATACACACCCAGCCTGTGAAACAACAGGATGACAGTTTATTGCTGAGTTGGGATTCAAACCCATGCTAGACAGCCTAAAGGTGAGTGTGCGTACCTCTAGAGTCTAGAGTCTAGGCCATCCTGTAACATCTAATTAAAGTGCCTCCACACAGACTTAAATTCAGACAAGGGGAAAATGAACCAAAGAAAAATCCCTCCTTTGTCCTGGCACTTAATTTGGTCCAGATGGTCCTTATGGAACGTGGAGTTGAGACGCTTCATAGACGCGCCCAACAAAATGGTGCCAAGCCGCCTTCTCATTGCGGGAAGAACATACGTCAGGCAATTCGTGAGCGGTAATTAACACCAAGGCTCAGAGACTCCGTGCAGCTTCTTTTCATGAGCGAATATGCTGACCGTTCCTCCTTGTACCTGGTCGAGTCACAACGATGGCCCACACGACGGGAAAATTTCTGAGGCCCCATGAGGAGGCCACAAGGCTCTCCTTACTTCCTCAGAAACGTACACCTTCACGGCTCAGATGTACCATCAACGACTAAGTCCTGCTTAGCACGCGAGCCATTCACACAACACACATATATATATATATATATATATATATATATATATATATATATATATATATATATATATATATATATATGTATGTACACACATGCACACAATATCACTATATATTTCACTGTCTCTTCCACATTCCCTACAGTCTGGGAGCATGCCTGGTGGATTTGACTTGGCTGGTATCCTCAACAACCCTAGCTTCATGAACATGGTAAGTTTTTCTGTGCTTTAAAGTTTGTTTGTTTTTTCTCTTTGTTGGAATATTACCCATTGACATTGACAATCACTATGTAACATATTTGTCAAGGCAGGATTATGATGGCTGTGTCTCTGACAGGCCACAAGTTTGATGCAAAATCCAGAAATCCAACGGCTGTAAGGCTCTCGCTCTAACATGACACACAGTCATTGTTATCACTCATGCAGCAACCATCTCCACTCCCTTCAACAATATGTGCTACCACTATCATAATCCCCAGGATGCCTCACTATCTTACCTATCACTATAGAAATCTGATTGTAACTGGCACTTTATTTGACCACACTATCATTATTAATTCCAAAAAAATGCCACACACAGGCATGTTGTTTGCAATATGTGTGAAAAATCAAAGATTGTTTGCTTGTTTACAGGATGGCAGGGATGATGTCTGGAGGGTTTTCAGGTGGAGTGTCAGGTCTGGGAACCACAGACATGGGAGGCCTTATCGAAGCGTAAGAAAACTGGATCGTATTCTTTAGGCATCCTCGCACGCACGCACGCACGCACACACACACACACACACACACACACACACACACACACACACACACACACACACACACACACACACACACACACACACACACACACACACACACACACACACACAATTCCCTGCTCCCCAACTCCTCCTCTCTCAACACCAATTGATTGATTTACTATTGTTGGAATCCTGAATACAGTCAGCCTGCCTGGCCATGCATTTTGAAATCTTTGAGATGGAATGTGACCACTATACTGTCTCATAACAATCACCATCATCCTTGTTGACTGCAGTGGCCAGCAACTTGCCCAACAGATGCAGCAACATAATCCAGAGCTGATTGAGCAGCTGAGGAATCAGATCCGCAGCCGCCCACCCAGTGCCAGCTTTGAAGAGCCGCCTCAGCCTCCAAGGTCTGTGCATGGAAATGCCAAAAGTGTTTTTTTTTTTTTCTTGGTTTGGTTTCCCTGGCCACCATGATTCTCTCTCCCTTTGTCTTCAAAACCAATTTTGCTATCGTTCCATTAAAACTCTCAACGTTTCTACATTTGATATACTTGGCCTTTAAAAAAAACAAATTGGCTCTTCTCTCTGCCCTGAAAAATTGTTTCGAGCTCAATGGTTAATTGCTGCATTTTTAATATTTTTTTGACATTCAGAGTCAAGGTTTCATGGAACAACTAGAATACAGAATGGATCAGAATACAACATAACAAAAGGAACAGCAGAAAGAGAAGGGGGAAATGCCAACAGCAGGGTTAAGGGAGAAAATAGACAGAGACTTGCAAACAAGGGATGTGGTGAACGATTTGGGGGAGAGGAGAATGCAAAGGGTGGACAAGGTGGATACAGAAGCAATATTTGTGGGGGTGGGGGGGGAGTGGGAGTTAACGAGGTTAGAAAAGATCATGGTTTTTGATTTGGGACAATCTCAAATGGTGGTGAACAGCTGTCTTGAAGACGTGGAAGGAAGAATGAGATTGAAGAGGATGTAGAAGTTCATTCCACCAGCAGGTAAAAGAGGAACAATGATTGGAGGTGAGCAGTGATCCTACATTGACATCGTTTTACCAGAAGAGGGTTCATGGTGGACCGCATGTGTCCGGCACATACCTGGGTGTGGGGGGGACAAAGCACGGAAAGGGCGGAGGGTGAAAAACCAGAAAGGAGGTGCTAAAAGACAGAGAGACACCAACTTGTCTGCAATGACAAAGTGATAGGCCCATAGACTCTGCTTCATCGTGGGAAGAGGTGAGGCAGGGGAGCCAGCCCAATGGGAGAGCAGTACTCCACTGTGGATGAAAGCCTTGAAGGGGGATAGGAGTTCAGGTGTATGAAGGAAGGACTTTGTTGGTTAATAATGTTTTAAGGATTATTAAGGATTTAAGGATTATTTTTTGCATAATTATTGCAATTGGTACAATATTGTGCAGCAATGCCAACCCTCCCGATTTCATCGGGAGGCTTCCGAAAATTCACCCAAACTCCCGCCCTTACGATCACTATCCTTATCCTCCCGAAATTTTGATATTTTTGCACTGTTCACTAATCAGAATGTACTAGTATGAGAATTGAATGAAAATCATCGTCTGCTACGTATAGCATGTGGTAACTCCATAACGTTCGCTGCTTCCAAATTGTACGTAAAAAATTGCAAATTCAAATGAGGAGCAGCGAAACATTGGGTCTGGATCTCGCTTATGCGATCATGCACTGAGATTTAGTGCATGCGGTATGTGTGCAATACAGTGCATGCGGTATGTGTGCAATACAGTGCATGCGGTATGTATGCACAGTGTATATGCATGCGATACGCTCACTGTATGCAGCTGGGCCCCGTACCAGCCCGGCGGTCGCGACCACCGTGCGGTGTTTAACAGCCGCTAGAGTTCTACGAGTCGCGCTGCAGCTGTGGAACATCGACTTCGAAGTTACCGATGCTTCAAGCCCTCGATGTTGATTACGAAATGGCAGAAAAGAAGCTTACGAAGACCAAGAAATGGTCTCAGAAGTACAAGACCGAATACAGTCTCCAATACCCGTGTATTCGAAAGTCTGAAAGAGGAATTCATCATGCGTATTGTACAGTATGCAGCGTTGATATTTCAGTTGAGCACGGAGGTCGCGATGATATTCGGAAGCACGTTGGAAGCAAACGGCACACAGACATTGCAAAGGAGAGATCTTCGAGCACGAGTACCGGTACACTTCTGAATTATTTCACCAAACAAGGGACAAGCGAGGAAGAGGATGTTACCCGAGCGGAACTTCTCTTTAGTGGATTTATTGTGGGACATAACTTGCCCATATCAGTCTCAGATCATGCTGGACCTCTATTTCAAAAGATGTTTCCAGATTCAAAAGTTGCTTCAAAGTATGGATGTGCAAGAACAAAAACTTGCAAGATGTGCAAGATGTGCAAGAACAAAAAAAAAAAAAAAAAAAAAAAAAAAAAAAAACAAGAACAAAAAGCAAGAAAAAAAAAGAAAAAAAAAAAAGAAAAAAAAAAAAGAACAAGAACAAAGAAGAAAAAAAGAACACTGGTCAACAATTTTTTACTTTCTGAATGTTGTCTAGATTTCTACAAGTGAATTAGGGTATTCTGGCACTGCTGAATCAGGAAATGGCATCCGTTTCTCTCCATCAGGTCAGGTTTTTGTGCTAAGTTGATTTGAAAAAATCAGATCTTGTGACAAAATCAATTACATTTTTGTGGCATTATCAGCTGATTTTTGTCAACACATATCATCCTAAACATGTTTTTAAGAAAAAAAAAATGTTTTGCCAACAACATTTATTGATTACATGATAGAAACATCGATTACTGTCATCTGAATGGTGGGCATTGATAAAGGTAAGTACAAGTAAATTGCATGTTGCGTCACCACTGTTCAAACTTCAGGGCTTGAACTTCCGTTTCTTCGAACTCCTGGAATGTTCAGCGGCAGGGAGGTCTCTCTTCAGATTCCAACAGTAGTCAGCCATCATGACTGCGTCCCAGCGACCCTGATACCTGGTCTCCATCTCCTTCATGTCCTGATGGAATCTCTCCCCCTGCTCGTCACTCATTGAACCCAGGTTCTCAGGAAACCGGTTCATATGTGAAAATAGGTAGTGCATCTTGATGCTCATGTTGCAGCCCAGGTTTCTGAAAGCAGTCAGCATGTTGTTGACAAGTTCTGCGTAGTTTCTGGCCTTATTGTTGCCAAGAAAGTTCTTCACTACCAAAACAAATGTCTTCCACGCTTCCAGTTCCACTTCGTTCATTGAGTTTTTGAACTCTGGATCTCTGATGAGCTGACGGATCTGAGAACCATCAAAGATGCCAACTTTCAACTTCTCCATGGTCAATCCTGGAAAAGCCTGGCACAAGTAAGTGAAGCAGTCACCATCTTTGTCCAGAGCCTTGGTGAACTACTTGATTAAGCCGAGCTTGATGTGCAGCGGTGGGAAGAGTATTCTGTCTCTGTCCACCAGAGGGTCGTTGATGACGTTCCTTTCTTTGCATGGCACCAATTCCTCCCGCACAGGCCAGTCCTTCTTCGTGTAATGCTGAGCACGGTCCCTACTATCCCACATGCACAGAAAACATGGGTACTTGGTGAAGCCAGACTGTTGTCCCAACAAAAAGTTCACCATCTTCAGGTCAACACAAATAAACCACTTCTGCTGATCATAACCAATTTTCTCCAGCACGTACTTCACCGCTTCATACTTCTCCTTCAGTGTAGTCGAGTGAGCGATGGGTACAGAGGCAAAATGGTTGCCGTTGTGTAGCAGAACACATTTCAGTGATCGCTTGCTGCTGTCAATGAACAGTCTCCAATCTTTGGGTTCGTACTGTGGCACTCCAAGCTTGAGCAGAAGCGCATGTCATAAATTGGCGCATGTAGGTATTGTACATTCTTCAGAGTTCGTTATTTCAAGAAATACAACTTTTTTGTATCACATTATTACAAAATCTGCCCCATTAACTTTAGTTTTGATCCATGAACTTTATGCTTTGCCTCACCAATTTTTGGAAGATTTTGAGGTTTTATGACTTCAAACTGATCCCTTTTCGACATAATCACCTAGAACTATCGTACCTGAATACTTCTTGTCATTAAAATAATTATTTCCAATTAAAACAATTATTTGACATGACATTTTACCCCCACCAACTTCTTCTAAAATGCTCCACACATGCGTACATGTGAACAAAAATGTAAAAAACGACATGTGGCCATATCTCAAAAACTTGACCTGATTGAACAAAACTAATGTGAGTTTTGGATTCAGCGCATCAGATTCGTCCTAAATCAGCTTAAAAAATGCAGACAACAAATTTGTTGTTGACCAGTGTAATTGGTGAGTTGTCAAATGTTACTGCTTCATCTATTGCCGATATTGCTAGACTAGCTCCATTTAGCCTAGCTACAGACGGTAGCAATGACAGTGGTGAGGCCCAGCTATATCCTGTCCTGATTTCGTACTATGACAACAGTGCTGGGATTGTGAAGCAAGGTTTGCTAAGTTTGCCTGCGTGCAAACAAGATTCCACTGGAGAAAACATTTTCAAACTGCTTGATCATGAGTTCAGTGACAGGAAAATTCCGTGGGGAAATTGTGTTTCCTTTTGTGCTGATAATGCCTCTGTCATGGTGGGCAAGCACAAAGGAGTCGCTGCTTATATCCACAAACAAAATCCAGAGTGCTACATCATGGGATGCCCTTGCCATATGATGCACAATACGGCCAAGAAGGCGGCTCAGGCCTTACCCATTGAATTAGATGACTTTCTCATCGATATTTACTACTACTTGGACAAAAGTAGTAAACGCGTCAAAGGAGTGAAAGCACTGCAAGAACTCTGTGATGCCCCGACACACAAGATTCTGAAGCATGTCGCAACAAGGTGGCTGTCCCTTGGTCAGTGCCTAGACAGGCTGATTGAACAGTGGGAGCCACTTCGCCTCTTCTTCAAAGAAGAAGTACGAAGAAAAATGCAACCAACTGTAGCCAAGACTCCAACAACGAGCAAGAAGGACGGCACTGTATCTACTGCCAGTACTGGCACTGCAGGATCAAGCACTCGTGGAGCAGCATTCACCACTACCACTGCAGTATCTGCTGCGAAGAAGACAGCAGGGACAGCACCAAAACCAATGCTGAGAGCAGGTAGCATCACCGGCCCTTCATCACGTTCATCTACAAAGCAGATCCCTTCAGAGTCGAGAAAGACTGTGATAGTCCCATCTACAGGCAAAGAAGGACCCAAGTTAAGTTCTGCTTTTGCCAAATCACTTGATAGAAGCTCAGCAAAACCTTCGAATCAGAGGTCTTCTTCCTTGGCTGCACCTACCTCAAGCTCTCTCCTCAAACGTAAAATTGGATCTGGTACTACGAGTCTGACCTCTTCTGCTGGCAGTAAACGCAAGTGTGATCGCCCTGCGGCTAAGTGTACTACGAGTTCTACAACTAAAAGCGCATCTTCCTCAAACACTGTGCAGGAATCTAGAGAAAAACGTGTCAACAGGATGTTCTTGTCTCCACAAACAAAACTCTATTGTTTCTTCCTTCGATATGCTAACAAGCTTTTTGAGAAGGGGAATCTTCTGCTCCAAAGAGACGAACCCTGTATTCATCTCCTGCACGGAGAATTGAATGGTCTTCTGAAAGATATCTTCGTACGGTTTTTGAAACCATCGGTGTCATCGGTTGCTCTGGTAAATGTACCCTTCTCTGACAGAAATCATCAGAAGAATGATGAGGACCTCATGATTGGGAACGATGCCAAACTGTATATAAGGGAACAAAGGAGTCTCAAGAAATCCACCTTCACTCTGAGTGAGTCAGACATCCAAGGTTTCTTCAGTGCAGTTCGCTCATATTATGTGAAAGCCTGCAATTATATCTTCAAAACCTGGCCGCTAGATGATGAATTAGCCAAGCATGCTCAGGTGCTGGATGTTAAGCTACACCAAGAAGTGGGGTTTGACTGTGTGGAGTTTTTCATCAAGAAATTCCCCTGTCTGTTCAGTGGCGGTGATAGTGACATAGACAGTCTTGAGAGTGAATTCGCTCACTACCAGGCAGACGCCTCCATAGCTACAATTGCTACTGAGACAGTGAGAGTGGATGAGCAGTGGCATCGGATTTCACAGCTCACAGATCCCTGCACTGGTGCCAAGAAGTATCCTAATTTGAGCAAAGTGATGAAGGGAATCTTGGTCATTCCTCATTCGAACGCATCATGTGAGCGGGCACTCAGTCTTGTACGGAAGAATCAGACTGAATTTCGTCCCAATTTGAGTGTCAAAACCCTGGAAGCTCTCTTAATTGAAAAACTAGCTCATAGCACCCCTTGCTACCAGAGAGAATACAGCAAAGACATAATCAGAAGGGCTAAAAGAGCCACACAGCTGTCACTCAGCAAAGCTGCCATGGAAAAAGCAAGCAGCAGTAGTACCAGCCAGTAAGGTAAGAAAAATATTGCTTCTTTTGTGCTTTTTGTTAATCTTTGATTGTCCCCTAACTTACTAATATTAACATACACGTAACATTAAAAAGTGCACAATTTTCCCCTTTTTTTGTTCAAAAAGTGGGAATTCTTAACATGTTAAATGCTCCAAAATAGGGCTCAGAGGGCACTAGAGAGCGTCTAGAACCCCAGAGCTTCCAGGGCCCTAAGGCGGTCCCTGGACCCCGCCGCAAGGGTCGAGCGCTCAGCGCTCGAGATGTGCGCTTCGCGCACATTATTTGGTGTCGGTTGAAAATCCTCCCTAATTCTGATTTCCAAAAGTTGGCATCTCTGTATTGTGTAATCTCCTTGCCTGAATTTCTCTGCATACTTCTTGTCATGCTCACGTGCTATGATATTTTATTCCTCATGCTCACGTGATATGATATTTTATTCCACTGTATGCAGTGCCTTCAGAAAGTATTCACACCCCTTGACTTCTTCACATTTTGTTGTGTTACAGCCTGAATTTAAAATTGATTAAATTCAAAATTTTTGTCACCAGTCGACACAAAATACCCCATAATGATAAAATGAAAACATGTTTTGAGAATTTTTTTCAAATTTATTGAAAATGAAATGCAGAATTTTTTAATTTACATAAGTATTCAACCTCCTGAATCAATACTTTGTCGAAGCACCTTTGGCAATGATTACAGCTTGCACTCTTCTTGGGTATGTCTGTATCAGCTTTGCACATCTGGATTTAGGGATTTTCTCCCATTCTTCCTCGCATATTTTCTCAAACTCAGTCACGTTGGATGGGGATCGTCTGTGAACAGCATTTTTCAAGTCTTTCCACAGACTCTCAATGGGATTCAAGTCTGCACTTTGGAAGGGGCCATTCAAGGACTTTCATGTTCTTGTTCTGAAGCCATTCCAGTGTTGCTTTGGCTGTATGCTTGGGGTCATTGTCCTGTTGGAATGTAAGTCTTCACCGCAGTCTCGTCTTTTGCACTCTGAAGCAGGTTCTACTCAAAGATTTGCCTGTATTTGGCTCCATTCATTGTTCCCTCTATCCTACATGTCCCCCAGTCCTTGGAACTGAAAAGCATCCCCATAGCATGATGCTGCCACCACCATGCTTCACAGTAGGGATGGTGTTAGATGTGTGATGAGCTGTGCTTGGTTTCTACCAGATGTTGTGCTTTGCATTCCGGCCAAAGAGTTACATTTTTGTCTCATCATACCACAGAATCTTTTGCCTCATGCTCTCAGAGTCTTTCCCGTACCTTTTTGCAAACTCCAGGTGTGCTGTCATTTGCCTTTTTCTCAGGAGTGGCTTCCTTCTGGCCACTCTACCATAAAGCCTACGTTTGTGAAGGGCTGCAAAGACTGTTGTCCTTCTGGCAGGTTCTCCCATCTCAGCCAAGGAACTCTGTAGTTCTGTCAGGTGGTCATTCGGTTCTTGGTCACCTCCTTGAATAAGGTCCTTCTTGCCCGGTTGCTCAGTTTGGTTGGACGGCCAGCTCTAGGAAGAGTCTGGGTAGTTCAATATTATTTCCATTTCCTAATGCTGGAGCTCACTGTGCTCTTGGGAACTTTCAACACTCGAAAATGTTTTATAACCTTCTCTAGATCTAAGCCTCCTCACAATTCTATCTGGGAGTTCTACAGACAGTTCCTTGGACAGCATGGTAGATTTTCTGCTCTGACATGCACTGTCAACTGTGGGACCTTATACAGAAAGGTGTGTTTCTAAATCATATCCGATCAATTGAACTGGCCACAGGTGGACTCCAATCAAGTTGTGGAGACATCTCAAGGATGATCAAAGGAAATTGGATGCACCTGAGCTCAATTTGGAGTGTCACAGCAAAAGGGTTGAATACTTATTGATGCAAGCAAGACATTCTAGCTTTTCATTTTTAATTCATTTGTAAAAAAAATTCTAAAAATAAGAATTCCACTTTGACATTATGGGGTATTTTGTGTAGATCAGTGACACTTTTTTTTTTTTCTCATTTAATCCATTTTGAATTCAGTCTGTCACACAACATATTGTGACAAAAGTCAAGGGCTGTGAATACTTTCTGAAGGCACTGGATTCTGAGATCACTGTTGTTGATCATTTTTCTCTGTTGTTACCTTGCAGCTTGTGAAGACATTGGCCATTCCACTTGTCGATGAGTGAACTCTTTCATTGATAACTACCCTGATTTGTGTGGCCCGAAGTGTTCTGCTTTCGAACATATTCTTGCTCAGAATGTAATCTTGTCCCATGTCCATAAGCTGAGAGAACTTATTTCTTCCATGTTTATATGACTGGCAGCCCTATAGCAGTGTAAGGGGCAGCTCAGTTGAAAGGGAATTGGAAGATAACTTTGGGCACTTTTCCTCGTGTCGCTGCTCCATAATCATCTCGGTGTGTGCAATGATGTTATTTAAACTCCGAGGCTTCATCAAGCATTAAAGCCGCAACGACACATTGGATAACCTCATCTGTTCAGATGACAAAGAAAGCATCTGGGAGGTGCATTCAAATATGAAGGTCTCCTCGTTTATTTCAACAAGCATTCATGAGTTACAAAAATTACATGAACTTCACTTCTCAACATCATCTCTGATACCTGTCCGTCTGACTTTCAGCACCTGTCCGTCCATGATGTGAAGGCTATCGCAAAGCTTTCTTCAGCAGTATGTAAAGCCCACTGATAAATCGCTGATGCCGACTGATCTGGAGGACAAGTTGTGAACACGAAGGCTGCCTTTAATTTTTGGAAACAACCAAGTCACCGGGTGCAAGGTACAGTGAATATGGTGGATGTGGGGTCAGTTGAATGAGCTGCTCTTTTGAAGAATTCTTGCACCCAAGCAGCCCCATCTGGTGGAAGTGAAACCCTGAACGTGCAAATTCATGACTTTTTTCTTCTTCTTTTTAACATTTTATAATTCCATGAGCATCCCAAAAGATGATCATCATCAGCTTCTCGGAGGATGCCTGCACAAAAAAATTAATTTGGTGGAGGAGAGTCTGAATGCTTCGGCTGTGCCAACTCCCTTTTTGTTTTTGGATAGAAGAAGCGCATCCAGGTTTTGTGTTCATAATCATAATGGTGTTCACAAACTCCACCACTCACTGCATTCCTGGTCCCCATGTTGGGTGACATGAAGAATCATGTTGGTTTTTGGTTATCTGTGGGCATTTTCATCACCCAGCATGTAGATTATTTTGACATTTTGAAATCGGTGTGTGAAATCGTACACACAGCTGGAAACATTTTGTATGCCTCTGGCCATGGCGGATTTCTTCAACATTTATTCCACGATTGCTCATCACGAATCCTTCGACACAGTGAAAGTTGCGTGAACGGCTTGAGCATGGTCGTTTGGAGTGAGGCTCAATTCATTTGCTTCGTCACCCCTCTTCAAACTACTGCACCCGACCCCAAACATATTTCACGTCCATGGTTGATTCTCCACACACTACAACCAGCTGGCGATGAATGTCCAAGGAGCTTGCCAATTCAGATGCAAGTATTTGAAGACTCATTTCTCAATCAAGCTGAAAGCGGCCATTTTCCAGTGTACATATGTACATCCTGCGCCTACAGTCCCATCAATGATGTGCTGTTGCCACGTGGCAAATGACCTTCCATTAACAACGTGTGCAATTGTCTTTGAGATCAGTTCACACATTTTGGAATCATGCATTGGGAGAACATGTTTGAATGCACCTAATACAGCTGGGACTGATATTTACATCTTAGGATGAAACTGTACATGTTTAAGCTCATGGGATTGGGAGGGGGGGAGGGGGAGGGACATATAAAAAGGGAAGTGAATCTGTATTTCATCATTTTTGTCAATAGGTTTTGTGCATGTTCGTCATCTCAAACAAGAATCTGTGTTTTATTATTAATATTTAGGTTTTAATCCTTTGTGATGTTTATACATCTCAATTACAGTGAAATCCACAGTTTGTGCATGTTTTCAACACTTTTCCTGCATCGTCTTGTTAATTTTATAACATATTCTGCACTGCTCAAACCTGAGCAAAGGGTCACATGTAAATAAAAACAATTGACCTGAAATGTGAACTTTTTTTGTTTGTTTTTTTTTTTTCTTTTACATGAAGGAAACACTTATTACGGCGCGGCGACATCGCGCTGTAATATAATTGGCTATTCTGTCCTGTGTCTTCTGTCACGTCTTCTGTCACACATATGGCCGTACGTCAATTTGATCTGAGGGCTATAAATATAAATTTGTCCAACGTCACAACATGTCCCATCATGCATGCTAATTCACCTTGTCTACATTTAAATTTTATAACTGCAAAATTGTTTCATCATTCTTAACCTAGACTTTTACTGCCCCCAGCCGCGCGATATCGACGTATTCGCTTCTTGTTTTAGCCATTTCTGAAAGCAAATCTTTGCTTAAAGCTATTGACATGGAAGGCCACAATGTGGCATTGAAGGCAAATTATATTTGGTTTTGGCAAGTATTCGCATTCGCATTCTGGTGTTCTGCCCGAAGGTAGATTCAATACTGCCCAAACAGTTTCTTGACCAGTTATCGTGAGTGGTTTGACATTGCCTTTCCAGCAGTAGTTAGGGCAAGAATTTGAAATCTGGTCATTGTGTCGGCAATAGTTCACCGACTCTTCGCAAAGGACAGCGTGGGATCTTTAACTTCCACCAACTAATGCCGGCAGATGAAACGCCAGTCTAACGTCTATCCAAGGCATGGCACGCATTAATAAATCACCCTGCCTGTGAAACACCGGGATGACAGTTTATAGCTCGGTGAAGATTGGAACCCAGGCTTGGCTGCTTGGAGTTGAGTGTGTGAACGTCAAGGCCATCCTGACAGCCCAAGTAATGGTCCACTGTTTTTAAAGTAAAATAATTGATACTTGAAATCCATTACTTTGGCAAAATACTTCTGCAGTGTGAACCTACCAGTTGCATCTTGCACAGGCTAACATTGTCCATTGTGACAACACTGCAGTTGGGATATGAATTAAATTGGGTTCCATTGCAGCCATTACTTCATAATTTGTGACCATCGAGCATTGTTTGCCAAATGAGCGCATTGTCTATTGATTTACTAGAGCTCCGTCCTGAGGGCACAGTTTTGCACTTGGGAACTAGAACTGCAGTCAGTGGAGCACGTACCTCCACCAGGCTGAACAGTTTACATTTCGTATCCCACTGATAGGCCGGACCTGCTGACCTGAACCAAAATCAAATTGGTTTGTTCTTGTCATCAAACCGACTCATGCACCTAGTTTTGTCATCATCCATCCACAACTTTTTGAAATATCATTTTTATCCCTGCCACTCAATGGTGAAGAAACGCATTAAAATTCTCGGAACCAGATTCGGATCCAGATCTTCACCAAAATCGAACCAATTTGTCTTTGTCACACCCAACTTATCCACCAAATTTCGTCCGAATCTGTGTACAAGTTTTTGAGATATCTTGTTCACAGACAGACAGAGAGACAGACAGACGGGTGAAAAGAACAGTGGTGTTGTGCCCAATTTTGAGGTGCCCTGCAAGTAAAGTGTCGGCCGTGCATCATCGCCATATGTAATCGACTGTCGCATCAAGTTTTAAAATAACACCATTTGAGTGCCCAAAAATGAGTGATAAATGAAATAGTTGCATTTTACCATGAAAAGCAAAATCATAATATAAAGAACACTCACACACACTTAATCTCACAAATAAGAAATCCCCTTTTAAGAAAACGTCAGATCGATTTGATCTCCAACCAGCATTTTTCGACAAAACTATCTATTTTAGAGAAGTTTCTCTTATTTTTATTTAGCACCAAGTGGTAAGTTTCGCACCGACACAATATGAACCTTCGTTTCTTAAGGTGCCACCATCTTTAAACTGCATTTGGTTCGTGGTATATCTTATTCAAGACCAGCAGGGTTACCCGGCATTGCCCAGGTGGTACTGAGAAATGGGAGAAGCAGGAGAACCGGCAGGGCTGAGAATGGGGCAGGTGGATCGGGGGCAGGAGAATAAACAGGGTGAGGGTTGGGGGGGGTGGGGGTGGACTGTAGGTGGCAGGAGAACCAGAACACCAGTGGGTAAAAGGGTCTTCAAGGGTCTTGGTGTCTGAGGTCTTAAGGGTCTTTAAGGTTCTTACAGGTCATTGGGGTTTTAAGGGTCTTTGAGGTTTTCCAGCTCTAAAGGGTCTTAAGGGTCTTAGGAGTCTTCAAGGTGGGACAACCCCCAGGTCAGACTTCACCTGTGCCAAATTTGGTGGTTGTCGGCCCAGCGGTCTTTGAAAACAAATGCGAATAGACAGACAGTCAGACATCCAATGAATCTTATTTATTACTAGCAGATACAACCCATGGCTTCGCTGATGGGGGTGTGAAGGGGAGGGAGAGAGGGGAGGCAGAGAGGACGGAGGGAAAGTGAGGGGTGGGTTAGGAAGGGGAGAAGAGCAAGGAAGGGAGTGGAGGTGGGGAGAGCAACACCTCATGAAACGTTGCTATAGAGAGAGAGAGAGAGAGAGAGAGAGAGAGAGAGAGAGAGAGAGAGAGAGAGAGAGAGAGAGAGAGAGAGAGAGAGAGAGAGAGAGAGAGAGAGAGAGAGAGAGAGAGAGAGAGAGAGAGAGAGAGAGAGAGAGAGAGATGTGGGAGGAGAGTGCTGCATCTTATTTGGAGGGGGAGGGTGGAGCGACAAGGGGACAGAGTGGGGAGGGGGGGAGGAGGGGAAAAAAAGAGATAGGTGAGGGGTGGAGGTGGATGTGGCATTATCAAAGAGAGTGATATGCTATGCTTAATGACCGAACACAAATTAAAAACAAACTCATGTCAGAATAGCTGTACATACAACGACACAACAGAGTTTGTAATGTTAACCACAGGCACATCTACAAAAACTTTGATATCCCAGTTCCAGAAAATTTGTGGGAACATTAACCAAAAGCATGGATTGAAAACATGGAAGTTCTGCTCACGTACAACCTCATGATCCCATCGAGCGTGAACGTCAAAAACAAAGCACTGCGACCAGATATCATACTTTGGTACAAAAAAAGAGAGAAGGCATTGCAAATTGAGGTGTAAGTACCAGCGATTTTGGACTAAATGATGCAGAAATCAAGAAAATGACAAAATACCAAGACCTCAAAAATGAACTGAAAAGATCCAGGAAGCTGAAGAATGCCAAAGTTGTACCAGTGATAGTTGGAGCTTGGGGAATGATGATCAAGAACCTCACAGAGATATTAAAAATGAACTACATTTGAAAGCCATCCAGGGTTCAGCAACGATCTCGAGAGAGACCTCGGCACAAAACTTTGAGAACAGAAAACTTCACAGCTTGGTCCATGAATCGTGACCCCTTACTGACATAAAGGTGGATACTTTGAACCCGACCTGGGAGGACTCCATTCCACTTTCTGGAACCCCTCTTGTGAGATAACAACCAACGACCAATAACCAACACACACACACACACACACACACACACACACACACACACACACACACACACACACACACACACACACACACACACACACACACACACACACACACACACACACACGTAATATTGTATAAGAATGATCAATCAATACAAAATCCCTGATAAAGCATCAATTGAATGGAAAAACAAAACATACCAATCTGTAGTGAACATGTGACCACCGTTTTCATCTTCTCTTACACTTCCATTGTCGCCATCTTTGTCTGAATCACTCTCATAAGGCTCAAAACAATACAGCTCCATAATTCCCCCGAAAGCATTCCCATCACTAATTTTGTCTGCAATCGTTTCTTCAAAATCCCACTGATCAGTTTCAACATTCTGAGAACCTTCAGGGTTGATAATAATGGTGGAATCAGTATCCGAATCCGAGATCGAAATAGGGCCTACACCGTTTCTCTATGTAAGCCGCCATTATTTTGGATCAAGGTGGTTTCTGAGTGTGACGTCACTGGTGAAAATCGACACTCCAGGGCTTTATTCGACACTTTGCGATTGGCAAAAAAAAAAATTCAACATTTTTTTCCCTTCAAATTAGATCATAATTAATGATTTTCAATGTTTTTCAGGAAAATAAAATATTGCGTTTGGGTTCCCCTTTAAGACCCATCTGACATTTTAGACACCTTCAGATCCCTTCACCCTTGAGACACCAAGAACCTATAGACCTTTACACCCCTAAAGTTCCTTTAGGCCTCTTATGCCTTAACACTGTTTTGACCCTTTACACCTTCAGACTGATTAGACAGCTTTAACCCTTGACCATTTAGAGCTTTAGACCACTTCGACCTTTATAAACCCTTTTTACATGCTTGAGAGAGATTCCAACCTTTCGACCCTTAAGACACCAACTGTTTTTGGAACGTACCCTTTAGACCTTTTTGACCATCTCGATTCTAGAACCTTTTAATTGCACACCACACAAACATCCATAGTCTTCCAGCAAAACACAAACTATACTTGATTCAGCAAGTGATGCGCAACTCGCCCCACCAAGGGGGTGGGTACTGTGCTCATATATTGTTGTGGAAAGACCCCGGGGAGTTACATTCAACACATAAAAGAACCCTGGAGTTTAAATATTTCCATAATGATTAATTGCCTGGTGTTGACTTAATGGTTAGGGTGGCAGGCTTAGGATACTCGGGTCCTGAGTTCAAACTGTGCTTGGCTGTTGAATTAATACCAGGTGGGGTTAACTCGACCTGTCATCCTTCCGAGGTCGGCAAAATGAGTGCCAGCATGCTGGTATACTGTGTCAGAGTGGTGACCCATCCAGGATTGTGCCCAATAGCCAAGGAGACTGCTTAAGCAGCACCAACGCTCTGCACAGAGTATGGTCCTGATGTATGGATCGTGATTCTGTTGTTCGGTCACCCATCCCTTCATAACAGGGACAGCTATTGTGTTTGCAGTGAGAGCCTTCCCCATTGTTCTCTTCCTCATCAGCGCACCCTCATTTTCCAACTCCATATTCAAACCTCATTCTGCACACTCAACCTCAAACACCCAACCTCGATCCTCCATTCTCAAGCCTCATTCCCAAACACATTCTCTAAAAACGTCACCAAAAATGCTTCGACCAGTAATAGCCATTCCAACGCTGCAATCGTTGCCATCCCGGTATCCCACTCATCGCGATATCAAATAGGCCAGATCCCTCCCGTGCTCTGGGGATGAAAATGAGTGCTGAGGAGCTCCAAGCAAGTGCAGCAGTGGGTCGGTGTGGTTGGATGCCGAGAGCAGATGTGCAGTTCGGGAGTTCGTGCAATGAGGTGCAGAGTTCCGGAGATCTTAAAGCTGAGGAGAGTTCAACAGTTTGTTCAAGAGGGAAAGAAACAGCCGAGGAACGCAAGCACTAAAGAGTGCCAAGTAGGCACTGAGACGCCAAGCGAGCGCTAACCAAGGTAGCATAACTTGCCTTTCCTGCACCTCTCACTCAATGCACCTTACACCTATACACATGAGCCGCCTGGTTCACGTGTGGGTGAGGCTGAGGTCGACTCTATACCCCACCAACTTCTCTCCCCCTTACCCCCTTTCACTTCTAACTTCACAGAATAAATGTGGTGTCTGTTGGTATTTATTTTAGGGCTGATTATTTTAGGGGTTTGTGTGATTAGGGGTAAAGTTCTTTCCTTTTTGTAAACTGCATTACTCTGGTTGCCTAGCAATAGTGCTTGCGGTTGCCTCGCAACCCGTCGAGTAGCGGAATTATCCATGGTCAGTCAGCCTTATGGTCAAAAGTTGGGAAGCGGTTTCACCTGTATGTAATCAGTGGTTTAACTTAAAAATTTAGCTCCTCAACTACTCTGAGTTTTAAAGTGCAACTCAATTGTTCAACCAACAAGGCAAACATGAAGACCAAGGAGCTTTCCAAAGAAGTCAGACATAAAGTGATGGAGAAGCACCGTTCTGGAAAGGATTATAAGAAGATTTTAAAGTCACTCATTATCCCTTTGAGGATGTACAATGGAATCAATCACAAAGAAGTGGAAGACCTATCATACCACCCACACACGACCCAGATCAGGTCGCCCATCCAAACTCAGCAGCCGGGCAAGCAAGAGACTGGTTCGGCATATCACTGTAAATCCAACAATGACTTTGAAAGATCTACAAGGCTCTACATCTGAGATGGAGGTCAGTGTTCATCAATCAACAATATCATGTTCTCTTCACGAAGGTTGTCTCTATGGATAGGTGGCAAGAAAGAAGCCATTACCAAAAAAGATGCATCTGAAAACTCGAATGGAGTTTGTGAAAATACATGTTAGTGATACCTGCAGACATGTGAAGAAACATTTTATTGTCAAACGAGACAAAGGTTGAACTTTTTGGTCTAAATTCAAAACATTACGTCTGTCACAAGACAATCACTGCAGTGAACCTACTCAACACCATCCCTACTATCATGCATAAAGGTGGCAGCATTATGTTATGGGGTTGCTTTTCATCAGCAGGGGCTGCTAAGCTTGTCAGGATAGAAGTGACAATGGATGGTACAAAGTACAGGAGAATCCTTGATAAAAAACCTGATTGAGTCAGCCATGAATCTGAAACTGGGAAGGAGATTCACATTTATGCAGAACAATGATCTGAAACACAAAGCTAAGGCCACACTGGAGTGACTGAATAAGGAGAATAAATGTTCTTGAGTAACCCAGTCAAAGTCCTGACTTGAATCCAATTGAGCATTAATGGCGAGACTTGAAGATTGCAGTCCATCGACGATCCCCATCAAACTTGGCAGAACGAGAGAAATTTTCACATGAAGAATTGGCAAATATTTCATTATCTCACTGTGTAAAGCTGGTAGAGACCTACCCAAAATGACTCATAGCAGTCATTGCTGCAAAAGGTGTTTCCATCGAGTACTGACCTGAGGGGCTGAATACTTTTACAACCAGTGAATTTTGATATGTACATGTTTTACAGGTATCCCTGACATGTAACCTCCTTCAGTTTTAACAGTGTTTAGTTTGATCTCTTCAGTTATGAATAAAAAAGTAAATTTGGAAAAATAGTTTCTACATCATCTATCTATAATTCCAGCAGTGTGCGTGTGTGTGTGTGTGTGTGTGTGTGTGTGTGTGTGTGTGTGTGTGTGTGTGTGTGTGTGTGTGTGTGTGTGTGTGTGTGTGTGTCTCCACTGTTTATCGACAACCACTGGTCCGATCTAATTGAAACTTGCCAGGTATATTGCTGGGGACCTGTGGATGTGCCTTTTCAAGGTTTGATATTAATCGGAAAAGTGCTTCCCAAGTTATGGCCATCTATTTACCAACCAATGACAAGACACGTTCCTGCGTGGGCATGGCCAATGGGGAAGAGAACCTCAGCCGCGTTTCCCATTACGGGTTACAACGTACGGACTTCCGGAAAGTGATGACTTCGTGTATTCTAATAATTTCTCGATTTCTTATGCGCATTTATAGATAAACACAATGCCCCAATCCAGTTGTAGTTTACGAGAGCGAAGGAACGGCCTGTGAGTTTGCTTGAAAGTTTTTTTTTCCTCTCTCTTTTTTTTTCTCTTCTCTTTTCTTTGTGTTTTTCCTTGCGATGACATTGCGAAAAGGCAAAATACGTTGGCGCTAATTGAATAATTGGCCATTAAAACTAAATTGCGAATAATCGTAACTGCGATATGCGAACTTCCGGGCCACGCACATATGGGCACGCGAGAGCGAAGGAACGGCCTGTGTGGTTGTTTCTGGCTTGCGGTTTGAAAGTTTTTTTTTTTTGCACGTACGGCCACGTACGGGCATGCACGTACGAACATGCGAGAGCGAAAGAACAGCCTGTGTGGTTGTTATTTCTGGCACGTGGTTTGAAAGTTTTTATTTATTTATTTGTTTTTTTTTTTGCACGTACGGGCACGTACTAGTTACTATAATTTATCTAAATGTGGCATTATTAGTCAGAGTGAAATACTTTTGCAGCCCATTGTCGTAACGGCTTTGGCAGCTCCAATGTTCTGCATTGGGCATGGATGATGATGATGATGATGATGATGATGATGATTGTTGGAGTAGACTGTGTAGTCCTACATCAGATTTTACTGTGGCAACACTTTTACAATTCCAACCTGCTTTCCACCATTTTCTGGCCTCCTGCCATTGTTCAAATTTTGCTTGTTTAACATTACCTGGTACTTGATGTATAGCACTGCCTATACCTACCACCATATACTTTAGAAAACCATTTTTCATGTCTTTCAACACACCGTGGTGATGTAAATCTAAGCTGCAATCCGAGTGCAGTGCTCAATTCCCAGTAAAGTACCAAACGAGGTGCCAATAATGTTGTTCACAAAAGCAAGACAGCCGCTTCCTTCAGTGAGGAGTAGAGGTGGGAATCATGGAGATGAAAGCCCTACTCGGTGTGGCTTTCTTGTTGTACTTTAAAGGTGTGAGCTGACTGTGGATTTTTAGATCCTCGTGGAGGATCTCTAAGTCTTACTCACGTTGTTGTTCTTCATCTTCTTCTTGTGGACTTTTTTGTTTCACAGCCTACAGTTTTCATCGAAACTTCCTGAAACTTGGCATATATATTGTTGCGGAAATGGCCCTTAGTGTGTTATTAAATATAGGATTAGCCCAGATCCCCCATTAAATGCATGTTTTGCCAGGTTGTTCGGTAAATGGACGCTTCATGTGTGTCGGGAGATGTAAGAGGCTGTTTATTGTTCGTGCAGTAGTGGTGGACCGAGAGGTTCTTTTTCTTCGTTCCCCTCTCCGGGCGAGACTCCGCCCAGCGCCCTGAGGGGGAGTGGCCTCGAGAAGGAAGTGAAACTGAAGGGAGGAGCCATTGGGCTTCGAGGCGAGCGAGAGCCGAAAGAAAGGCAGTGGTGGATCTGCCGGGAGAGAAACTGAACCTGAGCACGCCGAGTCTGCCATTTTGGCAGTAAGAGAGGCTGCCTGCACGTCAAATCGGGCGATCGACTTTGTGGAGGAGTGGTTTTGGCCGGCAGTGCCTCCTCAGCCATGGACCCAGCCTGCGGAGCCCAACACCTCGATGTGGCCTGATCTGGTGAACAGGCCAGGCCTGGACTTGTATGCTGGACCTTGTGAAAAGCCAGCTGGAGCATACCACCGTGGATCTTTCGCTCTGGTGCAGTCGACCTCGCAGGGTCTGCATGCGTCGAGGCTGCGTGCGTGAGGGCTGCGACACATGGATGAGCGCCAATTTGCCACGAGGCGTGTTCGAGCTTGGGTGCTCGAATCCGTGGACATCGGCTTGTCACGAGCCACATTCGTGTTTTGACACTTTCCTCTCGTCCATGAAACATCACTAAGTACTCTGTGTCTTGTCTGCATGCTGTCCATGTCTTGTCTGCATGTTGTTTGAGGTTTATCTCGTTAGAGTTCCCTTCGAAACCCGTAATCCGTAGTTCCCTAGTTAAGAACGGGTAATAGATTAATAATTATAACATTGTCGTGAATGCTTTGCTTGTGTTGTGTTTCCCCGATGTGTCCCCAATAAATCTGGCTGATTCGTATGAAGTTGTCGCTTTGAATCAATTTGTGCCGCTCCGAGGAACGACCCGCTCGATTTGGATATAAAAACCAAAATGGTTACAGACTGGCAGAATTCGCTCGGTATCTGACAAAACCAGTCTGTAACCGGGGTCTCTTCCCCCAGCTGGCAAGACACAGGTGTATTTAGGTATCGTGATCTGAGGCGCGTAACCCGAGAATTGTGCCGAACCAGCAAGCGTTATGAGTGAGGCCGAATATGTAACATTTGACTGTCGCGAGTAGGGTGCGAAAACCCAAACTGGTTACGGACGGTGATTGACATCACTTGTCCGAATCCCCCCATCCCCGAATCTTTAACAATATGTAAAAATACCCTGCGCAGACAGTAACCATCTCCGATTTTGAAAATTCCTCCTAGAAAAATGGTTATGACGTCAAAATATCTCCGCAAATGGAAATCGCCTAAAAAATTATCTCCGAAACTAGGCAAGCTTTTTGAATTCTGTTTGCGGGAATCGAACAGGGCATTAGCAGAGATTAATTACCGCACATATGATACATCACTATGACGTCATATCAATTTATGACGTTATTCCTATTTTTTTGACATTTTTTGTTTCACAACCCAGAGTTTTCATCGGATCTTCGTGAAACTTGCCATGTATATGCAGAAAGCCCACGCGCAGGCAGTAACCATCTCAGATTTTGGAAATTCTTCCTAGAAAAAAAGTTGACTACATAATATCGCCGCTAATGGAAATCGTCAATACCATTATCTCCGAAACTAGGCAAGCTGTTTGAATTTTGTTTGCGGGAATCAAGCCGGGCATCAGCACAGATAATTTATCGCAAACCTGATACATCACAATGACGTCATATTCGTTTTTATGACGTCATCATTAAGAGGACGAGGATCTTGGCTCATTTGAGCTTGTTTTTTTCTGCCACCAATGCTCCACTAGCACAGTGCCGGTCCAGGATACAGGCAAACATCCAAGTTGGACTGTGTAGGCCTCAAGGGCAAATAACAACCCTCACGTTACATGACTGCATTCACACATGAGAGAAGCTCTGCACGACCACACGGATTTCAAGGTGGGAGGTAGATTTCGATAAATGCTGTATTTATATAGATACTTTCATTCGCCGCACCGATGCAGTCGAAGAGCTTCACAGCATCTATAAATGACGTGTTCATTTCGATCAGCTGGACCAGAGTTGGGTGGCACATGGAAACGAGGCAGGCGTGGCTGCAAAGGTGTTGTCGGACCGCTTTCTGGCCACGAGGGGACGGTGTCAGTCTTCAGAGGGAAAGAAGAGTCAATGAACACTTCCTGTTTGTATATCTCAGTGTGGAAGGAACTTTTAAACTCGGCCTTCCTTGACTTTGTGGACTGGCATAAACTCACTGTGAAAGCTTGGGGAAAGCTCGGGGGAGGGGGGAGGTTGATGATGAATTGGCTCGATTCGATAGATGAATGAAAAAGTGCCAATGATTGCGAAAACAAAATAAAACGAAGATCAATACTTTTGTTTTGATTTTAATTTTAAACAGACAGCGAAAACACTTTTCGAATCGAGTATCGGCACATTGGGAAAAGCTCACATTTATTCACGCAACGTCAACGTCGGGATTGCGTCGAGCAGACTGTGACATCATAAACGTACATGAAATAATGGTGGTTGGTGGACTGCAGTGCGTCACAAGCGAGAGAGGAACGTGGGAAGGCAACTTGGTTAAGTGATATATCTGAAGCACATGATATAGAATATCAGTGGACAACACGGAAACTCCAATCGACTATGGCGACAGTTTCCTTGTGATGGCCTGGGTATGTTGATCTACACGTTTCCAAACCCTCTCTGTCCTCACCCCTCCCCCCTTTATCCCAGTCAAAGTTTCCCGCAAACTTACTTATCTATCTCTATCTCTATCTCTATCTCTATCTCTATCTCTATCTCTATCTCTATCTCTATCTCTATCTCTATCTCTATCTCTATCTCTCCCTCTCTCTTCCAAACGGTAATATTTCTCAAAAAGTTATATTTCAAACGTGGATTGAGGAACTTTCAAAACATCAATGTGAGTTGGTGAGGTTGGGGTAATATGCAGTACTATATGTGAACATCGGGATCATTGGACATCTCGAACCATAATCCCTGATGGAAAATGGAACAAAATATTTAATGAACCCATGATTGACTGCTGAATTAAAGTAGTTGACCCACAGTACAATATGTATTTATTTATTACATACCCTAAAAATGACAACATTTAACCCCCTGTACCCCTTCTCCTCCCCATATGTGCAATATCACTCTCTACATACCATCTCCTATTCCTTTATGTCAATTCTAGCCAAACCTCAATTGTATTCCCCTCCAGTCTTTTTCCGCATGTTCCCTTTGCGATGAGTATTCAAATTCCATGGTGAAAAGGGATGGATGGTGGGGGGAAGGGTAGTTAGTCTCCCTCATAGACATTACAGATCAGAAACCTCACCACCATCTCAGATCATCCCCCATCCAAAACCATGATCTTTTCTACCCCCATTCGCCCAGCCCGCACCCTAATCCCTCCTTCAAAATTTTTGCTTTTTCCTTCCTGAGAGTTTCCTATTATTCCCACTCTTTAAAAATAAAAATGGGGGATTAATTGTCATCGGCTCCGTCTGTCTGTCTGTCTGTCTGTCTGTGTCTTTCTGTCTGTCCATTACGCTATCTCCTCCTAAACGTTTGTGCAGAAATTTACCGAACTCGGTAGTTGTGATCATCATATAACACGAAAGTGCAAGAACAGCAACACTTTTGGTTCCACCCCCTGGGGACATAGAGCAGGGTCAAAGGTCAAATATGGGCACATTTGTAAACATTTTAAAATAAAACTGTTTCTGCAATCAGCATTGGGTGACACATGAAATATGAAACAATTTTTGGGGTTTAACCCCTGGTTCATGTCCTATGGGGTGGGGACTTGGAGAACAGGGGTCAAAACAATTTTTTTTTTTTAAACTCAAAATTTGACATTAGGTCATTCCTGGTGGAACCATCTTTCAACTTTGCTTTAGGAGGGAAGCGTGAGGATTTGCGATGGCGCGCCATCAACTTCATTCTAGTTACTATCGTTCCAACTATTACTGCTTTTATTATTATATTGCCATTTCTCTTTTTTATTTGCCGGCCCCAATTATTTCCACCTTCTTGTATGAGTCAGCCAGGGACGTTTTTGGCCCAATTCTTTCACGAACAGGCTAGCCAGGTGTAACGTTCGACTGGAGGTGATTTGAGCATGGATTTGTAATTTGTTTAATGTGCTGGCAATAACTCACCTACCCTTCGGGAAAGACACCGTGGAATGCTTAACATTCTCCAATGACCAATTCTGGAAGACGGGTTCTCCAGCTCATCATCTGTGGACAACACGCAGATTGATGCTTTGTAGTGGGTCCAGATTGGAATCCAGGCGAAACAGCTCAGAGAAGAGTGTGCATACATCTAGCATATCCTGCCAGTAATATCATTAATATCATTATCGAGCTGATATTGAACAGCATTTAGGTATGTACACTCAATTCTCGGTTGATTCTCGGTTGTCTAGCCTGGGTTCGAATCCCAACTTAGCTATAAACTGTCATCCCGGTGTTTCACAGGGAGGGTGATTCATCAATGTGTGTGTCGTCTCTTGAATGGATGTTAAACAATGCTTCCCATCTACTGGCATTAGTTGGTGGACATTAAAGATTCCACGGTGTCCTTCACAATGAGTGGGTGAGCTGTCGCTGGCACCCTAAATTCCCAATGTTTGCCACCTTAATTATTGCAGGGTGACTCTTCCAGGTTTGGGTCTCAGCTCTAAACGTTTCTCGACTTGTGATGATAATAAATACACCCCAGAGGTTTCAAAACAGTATTGACTTCCAAGTACGACTTAGAAAATCAAATCACTTTGTGACAAGCTCAACCAATTCTATGAAACAATGAGACATTGCATGAAAAATTACAATCATCCACACTCGTTAAGTTAAAATGAATCTCTGTATTTTACATTACAACGTGCAGCACTTACACAAAATATGTAACATACATTTAACACACGTTACAAAATATGTAACATACATGTAATACATTACAAAACATGTAACACATGTAACACGTTACAAAATATGTAACATACATATAGCACATTACAAAACATGTAACATACATATAGCACATTACAAAACATGTAACATACATATAGCACATTACAAAAAATGTAACATACATATAGCACATTACAAAAAATGTAACATACATATAACACACGTTACAAAATATGTAAAACATGTAACACACGTTACAAAACATGTAACATACATATAGCACATTACAAAATATGTAACACATGTAACACACGTTACAAAACATGTAACATACATATAGCACATTACAAAATATGTAACATACATATAACACACGTTACAAAATATGTAACACATGTAACACACGTTACAAAACATGTAACATACATATAGCACATTACAAAATATGTAACATACATATAACACACGTTACAAAATATGTAACACATGTAACACACGTTACAAAACATGTAACATACATGTAGCACATTACAAAATATGTAACATACATATAACACACGTTACAAAATATGTAACACGTTACAAAACATGTAACATACATATAGCACATTACAAAATATGTAACATACATATAACACACGTTACAAAAAATGTAACACACATTACAAAACATGTAACATACATATAGCATATTACAAAATACTAGTGTGGGCCCGTACGTGCGTAGCCGTACGTGCAAAAAAAATTAAAAAGAAGAATTGTGACGTTGATCGTGACGTCATAGCACTGTGTCCTGCGATTGGTTTGGTAAATAAATGGCCATAACTTGGGAACCACTTGTCCGATTAATATCAACCTTGAAAAGGAAATCCACAGGGCCCCAGCAATATACGTAACACACATTACAAAACATGTAACATATATATATATATATATATATATATATATATATATATATATATATATATATATATATATATATATATATATATATCACATTACAAAATATGTAACATACATATAACACACATTACAATATATGCAACACAAGTAACATACATATTGCACATTACAAAACATGTAACACATGTTATAAAACATGTAACATGCATACAACACATGTTATAATATATCTAACATGCATAACAAAAATGTAACATACATGCAACAAACAATACGAAATATGTAATATACATGCAAAACACATGACAAAATATGTAACACACATGTAACACACGTTACAAAACATGCAACATACATCGACCACATTGCAAAATATGTAACACACATGTAACACGTTACAATATAACATACATGTAACATGCTGAAAAAAATGTAACATACAAGTAACATGTTGCAAAATATGCAACATACATGTAACACACATTACAAAATATGCAATATACAACACATTACAAAACATGCAACATACATCTACCACACATTACAAAATATGTAACACACGTTACAAAATATGTAACATACAAGTAACACGTTGCAAAATATGCAACATACATGTAACACATTATAAAATATGCAACGTAACACGTTACAAAATATGCAACATACAAGTAACACGTTACAAAATATACAACATACATGTAACACAAGTTTCAAAATATGCAACATACATGTAACACGTTACAAAATATACAACATAAATGTAACACATATTGCAAAATATGCAACATTCATGAAGCACATTTTGCAAAATATGCAACATCCAGGTAACACGGTACAAAATATGCAACATACATCTACCACACGTTATATAATATGTAACATACATGCAACACACATTATGTAGCATACATGCACCTGTGTAATAACTATGATCTTTGTAAGATGTAACGACTAGCCGAAACCCCGTCACAGACGGATTCCGTTCCATGAGCCCAATATGACAACCAGTGGTGACTCTTGTAAGAGCCGGATCCCGGTCGATGTACTCCATGGCCTTACCGAATGAGGTCTACAAAACGTCCTTGTACACGACATTTTTGGT
>NC_140962.1:113762002-113812002 GCF_056783735.1 Eptatretus burgeri
ATCTTGCCTGTTTTATTCCGGTGTAAGTCTGCTCTGTGCCCCTATTTTGCAAGTTGATTGGAAATAAATTATTGTTGAAATGTTCCCAGTTCGTTTTTGTCTTTTCCTTCATTGGTCCAGCATGGTTCGGATTTGAGTTTAGCCAGGTCTTTATCCCCGATAATCTGTTCATTCTCGCCGGTACTTTCTTGGCAGGTCCTCTCGGCTGCATCCGAACCGGAAAGGTAGTTGGTAATTGGTAGGGTGATCCAGTTCAGGCAAGGTGTACCAAGGGCGTGGTTGCCCGGTAGATGACACCGCGTGGTTAATTTGGTAAATTGGTTCAAGACAAAAAGACCCTCTGCTACGCGGTGGAGGTATTGGTGTTCACGGTTGGTTAAGCGACCCGCCAAGTCACGGAATTGTCCGTGAGCGACGGCCTACAATTCCGGGAGTCTGGTGGGAGACGACGTAACTTCCCCCACCTCACGGTCGTTCTCACCACCGGTCCCCAGCCTGCAACAATATATACATATATATATATATATATATATATATATATATATATATATATATATATATATATATATATATATATATACATATATGTAAAAAATAGATGACCCATGAACCCTTTGGGTTCCCCTTCTGACAGTGGTTGATAAAAAAAAAATTACACAAAATTTTAATATTATTTAGTGGTCAAACTTCAACTTGAAAATTTAAGCCTGGGGAATGGTCTCTGGAGTATACCGATCAAGTTTGGTTCGGTTCCGTTCACACATTTTACGAACTGACCTCAGGACTCATCGTTCGGCCAACCGATTTCTCGAGGAATATCAACACATTCTCCATGGTTTGTCCTTGCGCTTTATGGATCGTCATACCAAAACTTGACTGAATTGGGAATTGATTCTTAATAACGTTTTTCTTTGCCTGATTTGAACAAAACTTGATACGGCACACGACAGGTGAATGGTGAGTAAGATGGCCCTAAAATTTTTGCTCTATCATGTACCATTTTGGCTGTATTTTGGGAACATACATACATATGTATATACATACAAGATGAGTGTTTTAGTAATATATATATATATATATATATATATATATATATATATATATATATATATACACACACACATATACTAGACGACCCGTGAACCTGTTAGGTTCCCATTGTGACAGCAGTTGATAAAAATATCGTTTCTAAAAAAAGAAGAAGAAGATAGCTCCAGCGAACTATACCGCTGAGGTTGTTTGCATTGACCAAATAATCCCGAAGAGTACTTGACTGAATCGGGAATTGATTTTTTAATAATTTTTTTCATTGCCAGATTTTAAAGAAACATGATACTGCACACCGCAGGCGAATGGTAAGGTGGCCCTAAAATTTTTGCGCTATCGTGTATCGTTTGGGCTGTATTTCAGGAATATACATACATACAAGATGAGAGTTTTAGTAATATATATATATATATATATATATATATATATATATATATATATATATATATATATATATATATGCATATATACCTGATTGGCTATTCCCTCCATTTACAGGTGAGAGATGTGGGCGGATCTTTCTTTATTACTCATATATTGACTGCTTTTGACATTTGCACATGGTACATGCTTGGGAGCCTCATTGGTATGCATTGTTGTCTGTGCTATCGCTGATGAATCGCCATAAGGCGATGAAATTGGTCCGGTAGCTGAGGGGGTGTATCACATTGGTATTCTTATTTGTAGCCTGGTGTTGGCTTCGTGGTTAGGGTGGCGGCTTGGGATCCTAGCGTTCTGAGTTCAAGCCCTGTTGGCCACTGAATTAAAAAATACATCAGGAGGTTGACTCAGCCTGTCATCCTTCCAAGGTTGGCAAAATGAGCACCAGTGTATGGGTAAGGGGGACACTGCATCAGCGGCATAACCGCGTCCCAACCAATGATGCAACCAGCAGCTATAGACTGCACTCGATAAAGAGATTATCATTTGTGTACTATGTGTGAACGTCTTTGTAGTTGTTGAGGAACTCTGGGAAGGGTTCGAAACAGCATAATGCTTACCTTGTGTAGGTCTTCTTCGTTTGCTTTATGCAGCTTCTTTGGCTCAAGGAGTGTGAGATGTATCAAACATATATATATATATATATATATATATATATATATATATATATATATATATATATATATATATATACACACACACACACACACACACACACACACACACACACACACACACACACACACACACACACACACACACACACACACACACACACACACACTCCATATTTCTGTGTTGTTGTGTTGGGTGACTAAAAATGTGTTGTTAAGCTTCCTGAATTACAAAAATGGACAAATATTCAAAAGAAAGTTGAAAACAGGAAAAATAAATTCTGGAAAAGATTACAAATATTATTTGAACACCATATAATGACTGTGATTCATACATTTGCTACCCCCCCCTCCCACTCCTCACTTGCATGTTCCATGTCCGCAATGGTGCAGAATCCTCCCCATAAGTATTTATTACGACCATCGACTGAAAGTGGACAGACCTTATGTTTTCACCCTCTCTGTCTGTTTGTTTATTTGTTTGTTGTATGTTCGTTTGTTTATCTGTTTTTTTGTGTGCAGTGTATCTGAAAAAGGTTGTGTACAGATTCGGATGAAACTTGAAGGACACGTTGGGTGTGTGACAAGGACGACTTGATTCAAATTTGGTGAAGTTCCGGTTCCGGATCCAGATGTGATAATTTTTTTTCAGTGAATCTTCACCATTGAGAGATCGGGCTAAACCGATATATCGCACGATATCTCACAAACGTTGTGTACCGATTCAGATGAAACTTGGTGGACAGGTTGGGTGTGTGACAAGGGCGAATTGATTCGATTGTAGTGAAAATCCGAATCTGGATCCGGGCGGTGGCATGTGCTCTACCGAGTGTCTTTCTTGTTTATTTATTGTATTCAGAAATCTATGCTCATCGAGGATCAAAACAACAAAGGGTTTACACGTTCACACATTGATGGAGGATAAAGGGAAACAGAAAGACAAAGACATCAAACATGAATGGATGATTAGGTGTGCGGGGGACGGGGCGTACGGGATTTTAAGAGAGCAGCGGTTGGTGTGGGAGTAAGCATGAGGTGACGAGAGGCAGCACTCTTGGAGACTGTATGGAGGTGCGTGAGATAACTGCTCCAGGAAGTTGATTCCACAAAATGTACAAAAAAAAAAAAACAAGCCCTTCAGTGAAGCTTTAATTTTTGGCCCCAAAGAGTTAAAGAAACCACTGTTTTGTATTCTCACTTGCAAGCATCTGCAGCCAATAGGTGAGAAATATTTGTCACAGCATGAGAAGCATGATTGGCATGGAGTTTATCGATTGTCTATATTGTTGACATACTAATACATTGTCCATAAGAGTTTAACTGAACTCCTGCCATTTTCGATGAACACCAGCGAGCCTCATGAGAAACCAGAAAATATGTTTCATTACACAATGTGCCAATAAATGCTTTCCAAAACCACCACCTCTAGCACGCTCACCTCCCATGGCTTGCGGCACAGAGTTGGCAAAGGATAAATGTTTGCACTGGTGGGTTTGTCACTTTGGATAAGGAAGCAGAGAGGGGAACGGTGGGCGTGCAGCTATCAGTGCCAGCGAAGAGTGAGAGTAAGAAGAAGGAAGCAGATGCCTGTGTTGCATTAGGTTGGTCTGTTGCATAGGTTAGTTGCATGCGTTGGTCGGTTTGAGTTTACACACCCCATGTCTAATTTGCCATTACGCATGCACTATTGGATGGCCTGAGATAGGCAGGCACATAATGGTTTGAACACACCTTTTGCTGATGTGGAGAGAATATTTAGGGTGGTAAAGCCCAAATATTTCCACGATGGTAACTAAAACATAAAAGATGGGTGAACTTTTGAGGCTAAATAAAGTAGGATACCATAATGTAGCCAAAACTAGAACGGCACTTGGTGGAGCGCATACCTCCGTCAGGCTGAACGGTTCATGTTTTGTGTCCAAATGATTGGCCGGATCTGCATCTGGACCTGAACAATAATCGAATCGGATTGCTATTGTCACCTACCCAAATCATCTCCTAAGTTTTGTCATAATCCGTCAACAACCTTTTGAAATATCATCTCATGGTTTCCCAGCAGAACATTGCCCAGAGCATCACACTCCCTCCACCGGCTTGTCGTCTTCCCACAGTGCATCCTACTCTCAATTTCTGTATCTCAACATTTGTGGATGCAACAGGGTTAATAAAGTGGTTGTGCACATGTATTTCAAAATGCCCATTATGGTAATGTAACAAATATTCAATGGATTGTACCACAGCCAGTGACAGTGAGAGTACTGACGAATATTTTTTTTATACATATCTTGTTGATGTCGAATGGATTTTTCCTGATGGAGACACTGGGGAAGAAATACTTGGTGTCTCTGCTCCCACATACCCTTAACCCTTTGAACACGAGCGGTCGTTTACCGGCCGCTATTCAAACCTCCATATATCTGAGCGGCCGGTTTTCCAACCTCCATGCAAACCTCCATCTACGCGAACAGCCGCATTTTTCAATTGGGAGCCTGAAGTTTGATTACTGAAGTTTGATTACAAACAAATTACAATCACAAACAAAATTTGATTACTAAAGTGAAGCTGGAAGGCAATGAAAATCCTGGCTGGTGGTGTGAAACAGGTTAAGGCCTAAAACCTCATCTTCTCCTTGCTTCCCATAGCTGTTAGCATACCTCAATCAACAACCTGTTGATTTCATCCATTGCTCTATCTATCCGCCTCTGCACATCAACAAAAGCCTTCACCAGTAGGATAAGTTGTTCATTCTATACAGAGCGCCAACATAGACCGACTTCCCTAATATGTGTTTTTAGCTGGGCCGGAGTGGTTAATTGTGGGGAAATATTTATTCTGAATGGGAAGGCTTTTATCATGTGATTCAACAAATAAACATTTCCCAAACAAAAGTGGCAAAAAATAAAAATAAAAAACTTGCCTCGCTGTCCAATGACACTCATTTTGTCTGTTTTAAAACACGAGAGGCAATGTTCAAAGCAGCAGTTATTGTTGGTCATAATTTATGTCAACAACTTGTAATTTGAACGTTTTATTCATTTGATAGGATGGCCCACCTCGAGGTATGCACACTCGCTTCAAAGCTGTCTAGCCTAGATTCAAATGGTTCAAATTACCCTGAGCCTGGGTTCAAATGGTTCAAATTACCCCTAACCTGGGTTCAAATGGTTCAAATTACCCCTAGCATGGGTTCAAATGGTTCAAATTACCCCTAGCCTGGGTTCAAATGGTTCAAATTACCCCTAGCCTGGGTTCAAATGGTTCAAATTACCCCTAGCCTGGGTTCAAATGGTTCAAATTACCCCTAGCCTGGGTTCAAATGGTTCAAATTACCCCTAGCCTGGGTTCAAATGGTTCAAATTACCCCTAGCCTGGGTTCAAATGGTTCAAATTACCCCTAGCCTGGGTTCAAATGGTTCAAATTACCCCTAGCATGGGTTCAAATGGTTCAAATTACCCCTAGCCTGGGTTCAAATGGTTCAAATTACCCCTAGCCTGGGTTCAAATGGTTCAAATTACCCTGAGCCTGGGTTCAAATTACCCCTAGCCTGGGTTCAAATGGTTCAAATTACCCCTAGCCTGGGTTCAAATGGTTCAAATTACCCCTAGCCTGGGTTCAAATGGTTCAAATAGTTCAAATTACCACGAGCCTGGGTTTAAATGGTTCAAATTACCCCTAGTCTGGGTTTAAATGGTTCAAATTACCCCTAGCCTGGGTTCAAATGGTTCAAATTACCCCTAGCCTGAGTTCAAATGGTTCAAATTACCATGAGCCTGGGTTCAAATGGTTCAAATTACCCCTAGCCTGGGTTCAAATGGTTCAAATTACCCCTAGCCTGGGTTCAAATAGTTCAAATTACCACGAGCCTGGGTTCAAATGGTTCAAATTACCACGAGCCTGGGTTCAAATGGTTCAAATTACCCTGAGCCTGGGTTCAAATTACCCCTAGCCTGGGTTCAAATGGTTCAAATTACCCCTAGCCTGGGTTCAAATGGTTCAAATTACCCCTAACCTGGGTTCAAATGGTTCAAATTACCCCTAGCCTTGGTTCAAATCCTGGCTCAGCGATAAAACTGTCATCCTGGTGTTTTGCAGGGTGATCCATCAATGTGTATGCGGTCCATCGAATGGACGTTAAGCCGGGTGTCCCGTCTGCCAGTATTCGTTGGTGGACGTTAAAGATCCCACGGTGTACTTTGCGAAGAGTTGGCGCGTTATCGCAGGCACCATGGCCAAATCCCAAATTGATGCCCCAACAATACTTCGTCGAGCGTCAGGCCTGGCAAGCTGGTTCGTGAAAGACTTGTGCCAAAAAAACGCCCTTTAAAGAAGAAGAAGAGTCATTAAAAAAAAATAAAAACACCATTATCCATGCTCAATTTAAATGTGAGATCTTCCCTTTTTGTCAAAACAACAGGGCCGTTTTGTCCAACTGAGATGAACGAACAGGAGGAAGGAGGAGAGGGAAGGAAACATAGAAACTATTGCAAATGAAAGGGGAGATGCACGTGTGTCCAGGCTCATGGAAGAGCAAGAATATGGAGGGCAAAGGGTCAACAGGAGGAAGAGTGGGCTGTTGGGGAAACAGGTGGATGAGGACGCATGAATGGAACACAGCAAGAGAGGAAATGCTACTGAAAGACATATTGGGAGGGTTTCAGCAGGGTAGAAACGATCAGATGTACAAATGAGATAGTGATAAGCAGTCGACTTGATGGTCTGCCGGAAATAACTGATGGGTAATTAACATGCCATATAAAATAGAGGTGAGCATGGGTAAGGTAAAGTTGTCAGGTATGAAATGGTTAAGGTGAAAATGGTGACAAAACCACAATAGTTTCACACCTTCAGTCAATGTCTTGTTTGCATTGTGCATTGTACCATCCCAAGTTGCAAGGTCACTGTGAGATGTTCTGAGCCGGAAGCTGTGTTGACCATTCTACTTTCTCATGGGGATGTTGGCTATGTGATTGCATAACCTTATGTTTGTTTGACGAGCGGTTGCATGCCTGTTCCCAAGGACGTGACTGATTTCTTGAAGTGGCTTGCTTTTGGCACTACCCCATTTTTCCTCTCCTGGTCCTCTGTTTGTGTGTAAATTTCAGCTCTCATATTTTATCCTGACACTGCTTCACAGAACAAGACACACCATTAGATAATCGGATCCGATGTACCATAATCTGTGTTACATCCACAAACTAATGCCAGCAGACCGGACGGCAGTTCAACAACCATCCGAGGGACGGCACACACATTGATGAATGGTCTTGCCTGTGAAACATTGGGATTATAACCCAGGCTCGACGGCTTCGAGGCGAGTGGGCATACCTCTCGGCCATCCTGTCGGCCCCATTGGATCATCGCTACTCTGAAATGTGACTGAGCACCTTTTCATCGATTGAATTTGACATCCACAAGTCAGCCTCCAAATTATCTTCTGCCCAAAGTGCCAGAAACTCTTCGGTCTTGAAAATGCACCAAGAGTGGGCCTTTGCTGCATCTGCCATTGCTTGGTGTTACAGGGGTCTGGGAGAATGACGATGTTTCTGCACCAACAACTGCTCGTCTCGATGGGGTGCGTTTCAAAAGTGTCATCTCATGACAATTGACTGGTCTGTTTGAAGGTGGTATGTCCTTGCAGAATGTGGGATTTAGACGGAGAAGGCAACACTGATGCTGTCGCACAACAAAAACAGTTTATGGTGTGAACGAGGCAAACAGACCTGTAGGGGCACATACAGTACCTGCCTTTAGTGAGTGAAACGCAGACTCTGACACTCAGTGTCCTGGCATGAGATTTCAGTGAAACGAAGGGTCTTAAACTCCACAGCATGGAGGAAGGCAAGAATGGAAGTAGCAGCTCCAGCGCATATTGCATGCACATCGTTAGTGAATGTCAAGATGTCTGACCTCGATTTCGCAGATGATTCAGTCATCTTTACGGAGATGCTGGATATCCTTATGAGAGCCTGGGAGGCGCTGAACGAAGTGGGAGCTTTTTTTTTCGTGGGAGATTCCAATATTCTTGAAGGTCTTGGTTTCCATGGCGTCAAGCTGATCAAGATGTGAGGCAGGGGAGACAGCCCAAATGGGAGAGCATTACTCCATCAAGCTGTGGATGAAAACCTTGTGGGTGGATTGGCGTTCAGGTTTGCCAAGGAAGGACTTTGTATGACAGAGGATGCCCACTCGGCAGTTGGCTTTGGAGGCCAACTTTGAAATGTGGCTTGCCCAAGAGAGATCATGGCTGACAGAGAGACCCAGGAGTTTGAATGACTGAACTTCCTCAAGAGGATTGTCAATAAAGTAGTTCGGAGGGTTTGCTCGATGGTCCTTTCGGAGAGAGATAGTGAGAGTGTGAGATTTGTCGGGATTGAAAGACATTTTCAAAGTGTTTGACCAGCTTGTGATTTTGTCAAGGCCAGAAGATAGGGAAGACACTGCAGTCTGCCTGTCTGAAGGATGAGTGATGTCAGCAGAGAGTGGAGTAATAAGTAAATAGATAAAGAGGATTTTCTGGAGAGTCAGAGAAATCATTCATGAGGATCAGTAAAAGGATTGGGCCTAGAACACTGCCTTGGGGCACGCCAGCCTTGACAGGGAGAGGGAATGAAAGGATTCCGTTGAGAGCCAAACTTTGGTTATGGGAGTGGAGGAAGTCAGTAAACTATGTGTGGAGTTTGCCTGGGATGCCATAGGCAGAGAGTTTGGAGAGCAAGGTGGGATGCCAGACTCTATCGAAAGCACGAGATATGTCCAGGGAGACGGCCATGACCTCATGTCTGACATTGAGGGTCTCCATCCATTGTTGGGTGAGTCGAAGCAGCATGCCCAAGGTGGAATCACCTGATCCGAAACCGAATTGGTGATCTGAGATGAGGTTGTTGGGGAGAATGAAGGATTTCATGTCAGCTGCGATGATGGATTCCATGACCTTGCTGATGATTGATAGTAAGCTGCTGGGTCTGTAGTTATGGGAATCAGCTTTTGCACCTTTTTATGTAATGCGATGATGTTGGCAGATATCCAAGCAGATGGAAGATGACCTCGGGCAAATGACAGGGTGAAAAGGGCAGAGAGAGGATGTGCAAGAGCAACATAACAGGTTTTTATGACATGTGAACTGAGGCCGCCCGGTCCAGTCACAAAATCAGAGTCGAGGGTTGAAAGAACTTTATTCACCTTCTCAGGTGCAAAAATCAGAGTCCAAGAGCAGTTCAGTATGACGGAGAACAATGAGTACAGAGAGTGAGGGATTGGGAACACAAGATTTGGAAGCAAACGCAGAATTGAGACATTCAGCCTTCTGAGGAGTCGGCTGTGATGCCATTAAAAACGAGGGGAGGGATGGAAGGGGAACATACTCCAGAGACAGACTTAACAAGGTGCTGCCAGGTTTTAGAGAAGGGAGACAATTTGAAAGTTAATTCTTCAGGTTGGACAAATGTTGTTTTCTGTCTCTCCTGAAAGTGGACAAACACTTATTGTGGACTTTTTGGAATGCATTGAGATTGCTTTCTGTCAGATTAGTCTTCCAGGAAATTAAGGCAAGTTGTTTCAGAGCAACTGTCTTGTAGGTTAAATGGAGCAAGCCCCTTTTTCCTGAGTACAGTCTCAGGAGAGGCTGAGGGGAGAAGTGGGGGTCGTGTGACGGTTCAAGCTTCTAAGGGGTAAGAAAGCCACTCTCACAGTATAACTTTAGTTATGTTATAGTATTTTGTTTCGTTAAATATACTGTGTTCATGTCAGTGGATATGCATTTCGAGTGTGTAGATAGGTGTTGAATACATGTTATTATCCTGCTTCTAAATTCTCATGCATGCCTGGTGTTGGCTCAATGGTCAGGGTTGTGGGCTTGGGATCCTATGATCCTGAGTTCAAATCCCACTTGGCTGTTGAATTAGTACCAGGTGGGGTTGACTGCCTGTCATCTTTCTGGGGTTGGCTAAATGAGTGCCAGCTTGCTGAAATCCTGTGTCGGAGTGGTGACCTGTCCAGAATTGTGCCCAATAGCAAAGGAGACTGCTTCGGCAGCACCAATGCCCTGCACAGAGTGTGGTTCCAATGGATGGATACATTCTCATCTACAGCCATTTCCCACACCACAGCACACAAAACACACTTTCCTCCCTTTTCTCCTGTTTTTTTTTTGTGCATGCATCATCGAGGCTCGTGGAAGAGCTACAACACAGAATGGCATCAGGATGTAACATAACAAAAGGAACCGCAGAAAGAGGGGGAAACACCAACAACAGAGCCAAAGGCCAACAAACAATGGGTGTGCAGAGGAAGGGGGGACTGGAGAGGATGCATGGGTTGGTCAAGATGGATACAGAAGGAAACTCTTAGAAGAGAAGATTGGAAGGAAGACGGATTTTGGTATTGGGGGGGGGGGAGGGGTTAACGAGAGAGAAATGATCATGGATTTGGATTGGGGATGATCTCAGATGGTGGTGAACAGTTGCCTTGAAGACCTGCAGGGAAGAATGAGATTGAAGAGGATGTGGAAGTTGATTCCACAGGCGGGAGAAGAGGGGAACAAATGAGTGGAGGTGATCAGTGATCTTGGGTTGAGGTAGTTTCACCAGAAGGGGATTGATGGTAGATCTCAGAGCAGAATACCTTGCCCTCTCTCTCTCTGTAAAACCTCCTCACAAACCTCATTGAACCAGCTTTGTGAATATCCTGTTGAGATGTCCGTGCCAGCTCGCCAAACAATCATTGTTTCTTCCGGTTCCAATTTTTGAACGATGGCCGTTTCTCTCAGGTGTCTCTGCCGACTTTTTCAAAGATAAGTTTCCAGTCGTTGTTTGTCATGTTTTGACAGTTATCTTGTTGCCTCCTTGTTTATTGTGTGTTCCTAGTTCAGTTTTGTTTCAAACCTTCTCTGCTATTTGGTGAGTATTTGTCGATCTTGTCGTATGGGGGGTTTTTCCTGAGGCCTACCCATCTTCCCATTTACGTGCACCATCGTGTTTACTTGTATTTTCTCCTCATTACCAACAGTTTTTATTTTCTCCAATTTCCCCTCCATCCTCCTTATATCCCTCCCGACTATACCCTCTGTTTCATGTCTTAAAATATATAAAATAAAATAATAAAATAATAAAATAATAAAATAAAATAAAATAAAATAAAATAAAATAAAATAAAATTAAAAAAAAAATACAACAAAGAGAAACCTTTTCTCTTCTCACCTTGTACCCCACGTGACCACATGACTTCCTGTGCAGACTCTTCTTCTTCCTTCTCCTCACTCTTCCCTGCCAATCCCACCCTGATCGTGAACGTTTTCACCACACACCTTCACGAGCTTTTCTTCAAACTTTTCCTTCATTTTTTCCCCCGTCTTCCCTTATCTTCAAAAAATATTAAAAAAAAAAAAATACAAAAAATGGTTTCTTACAATGTTTCAACTTCCCCTCTCCGCCCGGTTCTTCTTCTTCAAAATCTTTTGTCCAATTCGACTTTTCTTTCATCCTGCGTCTTCCAGTTCCATCTGTTACAACGTTTCCTTTCTCCACTCTGTCAATTCTTCTGCACTCCATCCATCTTCCAATATATTTAAACAAATCTCTGACCTACAATTTTTTTTAAACCCCATTTTGCAAAACTTGTTCGTCTTCCATTACTATTAATCCTTTTTTTTTTTCCAACTTCAGTGCAAATTCATCCCACCTCCTAAACTCTACCTCCTGCTAACTCCTTCCCTGTTATACCCCCTCCTTACTCTTCCCATCTTGCCCCCCTCCCCCATCCTAGCATCTCTCCACTGTCCTCTGCCTTACTTCCAGCTCCTCCTCTGGTTTCCCAAACTATGGTTTTCAAACACCTGTGGGTTCTGCTACAACTTAACAACTGTCTCACATTCTCATTGAGCACACTCCTCAATCTCTCTCTCTCTCTCTCTCTCTCTCTCTCTCTCTCTCTCTCTCTCTCTCTCTCTCTCTCTCTCTCTCTCTCTCTCTCTCTCTCTCTCTCTCTCTCTCTCTCTCTCTCTCTCTCTCTCTCTCTCTCTCTCTCTCTCTCTGTCTCTGTCTCTGTCTCTGTCTCTGTCTCCTCCTCTTCCCCTCTTCCCCTCTTCCCACTACCCAGTCTCATCCTGCCCCTCTCCTCACCCCCCACCCTCCCTTCTCCCTCCTCCCCCATGACCGTGCCTGCCCTCATCGTCTCCTCTCCCTCTCAAAGCTTCCCTCTTACCCCTCCTTCTCAATTCAACTGCCTCCTCCTTCTTCAAAGCTAACTTCACTCTCTTTCCCCCCCCCATCCCCCAAGCTTTTCCCTCATGGGAAATCTTCAAGGAACAAATGTGTAGAGTGCAGAGTAAGCACCTTCCAATGAGGTATAAAATCAGAAAGAGGCCAGGGTGGTTGAGCAGTGAGATAAGGAACGCTATTAAGGAGAAGCAGAAGGCATTTATTAGGTTTAAAATAACAGGACTTGAGTTAGATTTATATCACTATCGAAGTAAACAGAGACAAGTTAAGAAAATAACTCGGCAAGCCAAAAGAGAGTATGAGGACATGGATAAGAATATTAAACGTAATAACAAGGGATTATTTAAGTATATCAGGGGAAAAGAGCAGGTGAGGACCAGTGTGGGCCCATTGAGGGAGAGCACTGGGAGAGTGGTTCGTGATGAAGGTGAGATGGCAGGCTTATTAAACAGGTATTTTTCTTCAACTTTTACATAAGAACAGTCAGGAGAATTGCCAATAGCTGAGAGTATCTATCATGGCTGTTAAAATCAGAGCTTCCTGAGGGAAAGCTGCACCCAATCCGCTGATGCCATGCCTCGCTCCTTCCACCCAGGCCGGGGCTGTGGACTGACTCAAGTCAGCAACCCTGAACCAACACTATGGGTTTGCAATATAACTCTCTTCTTGTCCCGTGACCTCCCTGTGTCTTTCTACTCTCATGAGCTTGAAGTCTTAAGGACCATAGATAATTAAGGATCTGCCTGTTCGGTGCTTTTATTGTGATTTGGATCCATATGTTGTTAAACTGTGTTGCTTCCTCTTGTATTCCCGCCCTTGTTGTTATTCAACACATGTATAAACCCGACTTGGTCTCTGGCTTATCCTGCTTGCTCCGACAGTTTCATCTGGTGGCTCGAAGTTATACCTATCAAAGGTAAGATATTGCATTGTGGTCTTGTACTGCTCGAGTTCTGGCATCACGGGGGATTTTGCTGAGCTCAGCCAAAGATATGATATATCCCGTGTTTGCCTCAGCCTGGCACTCACCCAGTGGGGGAACCTCAATCCGCAGTGAAACGTGGCTATGGACATGGGATCTAGTGGGAGGTCTATGTGGGCGACGCAGGGGACTGACATGGTCACTTGGCGATTCACTGTATTTGAACATTCAAATTCGAACATATATATATATATATATATATATATATATATATATATATATATATATATATATATATATATATATATATATATATAATATATATATATACACACACACACGCAGGATGTTTCAAAAAAAAGTGTACTATTTGAGCAGCCTGGTATTCTGTCGTTTCTAAAGCTCCACACTTCTCTCATGCAGGTTATGCTGGTGGTGGGATGCCATTTCTAACAAGTAATCAGTAGGACCTTTTGTAAACTATGGTGTTCACAGTGAAAGAAAAAGTGAAAATCATGATTTTTGTGATTTGACACAAAATCCTACATGCAGGTGCACTGATGATACTGTCAGTATTACAATGTTCACACCCATAATGGACCTTCCAATGGGAGCATCCAGCGGTTGTTAAGCACTTCCAAGCACACGGAAGCGTGAAAAATCTAAATAAAGGCAACAGTGGCCACCTACCAAGTGTTACCAAGACCCAAGGGAACATTGATCTTCTGAGAGATTCTGCTATAGAAAGTCCTAACAAATCCCACCGTCGGCGTTCCCGAGAACTGGCAATCTCAGCCTCATCTGTGATGCATTCTCACTTCTGTACTCAAGCTCTAGCCCAACATCATATCTGAAAGGCATACACTAACTCTGAATGACATGGCAAACCGAGTAACCATGTGTGATTGGTTCAGGGACCGAATGGAAAGGTACCCAAATTGGTTCAACTCCCTGTGGTTCTGTGATGAAGCACATTTCCATTTGAATGGGGCTATCAACAATCATAACAACAGCTTCTGGGGTGCTGAGCCTCCTGAGGATGTGTCTGAGATGTCTCTCAAGAATTGAATGCCAGATGTGGTACGCTGGGACCGCATTGGTTCGAGGACACCAATGATAAGACAGTGACAGTCAACAGAGAGCGGAACCTCGAGGTCTTACACTGATCCCATGCTAATCTGATTCAACTACTGTCTCCAAGCCAACTCAGACTTTCATGGTTCATGCAGGACGATGCTCCACCGCACATTGCAAGTGAAACCATCGACTTGCTGCATCAGCTGTTTGGAAATCGTGTCATCAACCTGGACACAGCACATGAGTAGGCACCCTACAGCCCAGATTTGAATCCATTGGATTTTTATACGCCCAATATATATATATATATATATATATATATATATATATATATATATATATATATATATATATATATATATATATATATATATATATATATATATATATATATATCGGGGCGTATTATGTGATACCGGTCGTCCATCCGTCTGTCTGTCTGTCTGTCTGTCTGTCCGTCTGTTCTCTAACTCCTAAAGTTTTCAACTTTCACGATTCATATTTGGTACATAGGTACAGACTGTGGAGACGGTGTGTCGTGACATACGTTCGTCATGTAAAGTGGTTGCCATGGCAACCAGGATGCTGTTTTCCATGTAGTAGCACAATTCTGTATATACCTTCTTGTTCATTTTGGGGTGCTGCCAGAGGTCACGTTTACACCAAAAAAAAACTCGAACCCTGGCTGTCCTGAAGCAGGAGGTGGAGGACTACCATCAGGCTACCACTCCAGCTGCTTGCAGACGAGTTGTGGAGAATTTCGCAGTCAGGATCAAAGTCTGCTTGAAACAGAGGTGGAGCTCACATTGAAAATGTCAATTACAAGCAGTATAATGAGTGATTTGAAAATGGCATGGTGTATACTTCCCATCAATGTATCACTGAACTTGCTACTTTTTATAATTCTTCGACAATAAAACGTTCAAATGGTCAACTTTTTTTTTGAAACACCCTTCTTCTACTGCTTCTTGTGTATGGCACCTTTGGTTGTTCGGTAGCTATCATTTGGTTGGGGTGTGGCAATGTTGCTGATGCTGTGCCCATATACCAGTTCACTGGAACTCATTTTGCCGACCTCGGAAGGATGACAAGCTGAGTCAACCCCATCCGGTGTTAATACAGTGGCCAACGGGGCTCGAAATTAGGACCCAATAAGATCCCAAGCCAGCCACCCGAGCCGCGAAGCCAACACCAGGCTTGAAACACTCTTACATATCGCGTCCTTGCATGGCCCTCTGTTTTAACCACCACTCCTCCCCCACCCTGGTGAATTTAATTTAATAAACTGTTACATTTATTAATGTGGTGTTGATGTTGCACAGGTATGATAGACTTACACCAAAGTTCCTTGGGTGACACCTTGAAGTGGTAAGGCCTGAAACGTCAGTTTCTCCTTGCTTCCCACGGCAGTTGGCATCCACCTCAATCAACATCCTGTTAATTTCATCAGTTGTTCTACCTGTTTGCCAATGTAGAGCTACACTCGCCTTCACCAGCAAGACTAAAGTTTTTCATTCATATGTTAAAAGTGTTTTAAAATTACTTTAATTTCTGTTGCAAGTGTGATATCATTTATTTACTTTGCGCAATTTTTTTTATTCTCAACGAGCATGTGTAATCCTGCTATGAGTATGCAGGAAGTATTTTATAAGAGATTATAGTACAGTGTGCTGCTTGCGTTAGCTTAGTAGGGCTGTTATATGAATCAGAGGGGAAATTCACCAGCTAAAGAGAGAACCTTGAATGCCATTAGTGGATGGGTTCATGGGAATGGCTGGGTGTTAGAGTCATATGTCCTGGAAATAATTTCTGATGATGCCAATAACATTTGGACTCACATTTTCTATAGAGACCAAGCTGAAATAAAATCAGTTGAGGAGCTGGGATAATATTCACACATTCCTTGTCGCTAGTTGTATCCATCATGAATCCCTTCTTTATCATTCAAGGTACAAAATAATAAATGTATAATTGTACAAGTTGCCAGCAACTTTTGGAGAATATACAAGTTCATTGAGTTTTGAGAAACCTAATCTCAGGTAAGATGAATGTTGGACCTTGACGTGCTCAGGATGGGTGCACTGGTTGCATTCCTGCAAGTTGGCTTACCCAGTAACAAAGGCAAGATTGCAATGCACCTCGGGAAGGAGAGCCAAGGCATCTGTGTGTGTCTGTCTGTGTGTTTCTCTGTCATCTGTGTGTGTGTGTCGCAATTTTTCTCAGAGATGGCGAAATGGATCTTTGTCAAACTTTCAGAGGTTCATCAGTGAGTGCCTGTGAGTGTTTTAGCCAAAAAAGGTTTTTGAAAAATTTGAAAAAAAATCTTTGGGTTGTTTTTTTTTTTATCGCTCTGTAGGGCTGAAGCCTTTGTAACTATGTGAAAAGTAATAATACATGATCCCCAACCCCATTCCTTTGTGGGAGTAGGGAAGTGCTTTAGGTCCTCACAAAAAAATAGACTGGACAACGCTGGGTACCCCTGCTAGTATTTGATATATCAACGTCTTCCCCTACCCTCGATCATGTACAGTACTGTATACCAAAGGAAGAATGACCGCACTGTGGTCACAACCTGTGACAAGATCCAATAACGGGCTGATTGGGAAACGAGCATTTAATGCACTCTTAAAACGATGAACAGCGATTGGGAAACACACATTTACTGTGCTATTAAAGTATTAACTCGACACCTCTTATCCATGTCAACCTCCGCCACGGTTGTATCGGAACGAGCGGATTCGGCGCACGGTCACGGATTGTTTAACTCCAACATGGGGTCGTTCAAAAACTCCATAATACTATTTATTTTTTTTCATAACTTACATAACGTAATGCTTGATTGCATAACGTAATGTTTGATGACCATGCATTCTGACGTACTCTGCAGTCTGATGGGCTTCATTAAACCTTGCTGTTATTCGACATATGATTCGATTTTTGGGGTCACTCATCGTGATTAACACTCGACCCAAAAAAAGCCAATGGAAATCTGACATAACAAAGCCGGACAGTGTATGATCAGCAGAGACCTGCAGACCTAATGTGTTCGGCCCACCAGAAAACCAAGATGGCAGCCATATAATTTAGTCTGTGTGCTATGGTGGGTGGAGTTAAGCGACAAATGTGGGTGTGGTCTGACAGGTATCCAACCAATGGGTGCACTTTTCAAAAATCAACCCCCAACAAGAACCTCAACAAGAACCCCAACAACAACAACAGCAGCAGCAGCAGCAGCAGCAGCAGCCTCTCAAAGCTCTTTTCGACCTGCAACATATCGCAGGTAAAAATGTATATGTCCAAATAAAAAACTAGAATGGCACTTGGAAGAGTGCATACCTCCACCAGCCAGACCAGTTTACCTTTTATATCCCACTGATAGACTAAGTCATCAGCGACAGCATAGACAGAAAAGTGCACCACCGAGGCTCCCAAGCATGTACCACGTACAATGTCCATAACAGGAAACATATAAATGAATATCAAGACCCAGTCACGTCTCTCACCTGTAATTGGAGGGAATAATCAATTAGAGTGAGAATAATTCAAAATTTTCAAGATGTTTCATTTCATTCATTTTCAGCAGAGGTTCAAACCAAAGTACCCAGCGCTGAGCTTCGTAGCGAAACAGAAGTGATTTTTGCCGCAACATATATAAGCAGCCACGATGGTTGATGAAATTGATGTTCGCAAACTTCCAAGCATATGGAAAATGACATCAGGCAATTCTGTGACTGCTCTGTCTTTCAGGGAGTAAGAGAGCCACTCTCATCGTATAATTTAGTTATTTCGTCGTATTTTGTTTGGATAAGTACCGTGGCCAGCAAAAGTATTCACCCCCCTCCCAGGTTTACACATTTTGATGCCACCTGAGCATATTTCATGATTCTTTCAAATCAAACTTGATTTATAGAGTCCTCACAAACTACTCCAATGTGCTAAAGCTAAAAAAAATGTCGATATAATGTGAATAAGTTAGATGAACAGAGAATATTAGATGGTTCTCAGTTGCACAAGTATTCAACCCCTTTACCTAATTAACACCAAATCACTTCATGAGCAAATTATTTGTTTGAAATGTCACAAAATTAGCGTAATACGTTTCACCTGTATCTAATCAGTGGTTTAACTTATAAATTAAGTTCCCCCACTTCTTGAAGGAGTTTTAAGGTACAACTCACATGTTCAACCAACAAGGTAAACATGAAGACCAAGGAGCTTTCCAAAGAAGTCAGACATAAAGTGGTGGAGAAGCACCGTTCAGGAGAGGATTATAAGAAGATTTCAAAGTCACCCATGATCCCTTTGAGGACGTACAGTGAAATTCATCATAAAGAAGTGGAAGACGTGTCATACCACCCAGACTCCATCAAGATCAGGTTGCCCATACAAACTCAGCAGTTGGGCAAGCAGGAGACTGGTTCAGGATATCACTGTAAATCCAATAATGATGTTGAAAGATCAACAAGGCTCTACATCTGAGATGAAGGTCAGTGTTCATCAATCAACAATATCATGTTCCCTTCACAAAGCTGGCCTCTCTGGACAGGTGGCAAGGAAGAAGCCACTAATGAAAAAGATGCATTTAAAAGTACATGCAGAATTTGTTAAAAAGCATCTTAATGATACTAAAGGCATGTGGAGAAAAGTTTAGTGGTCAGACGAGCCCAAAAATTGAACTTTTTGGTCTAAATTTAAAGCGTTAAATCTGGTGCAAGCCTAACAATGCACATCACCCAGTCAAAACCATCCCTACTGTCATGCATGGAGGTGGCAGCATCATGTTATGGGGCTGTTTTTCATCAGCAGGGACTGGAAAGCTTGTCAGGATAGAAGTGACAATGGATGGTGCAAAGTACAGGAGAATCCTTGATAAAAACCTGCTTGAGGCAGCCATGAATCTGAAACTGGGTCGGAGATTCACATTTCAGCAGCAAGGCAATGATCCGAAGCACAAAGCTAAAGCCACAATGGAGTGGCTGAATAAGAAGAAATTAAATGTTCTTGAGTGACCCAGTCAAAGTCCTGACTTGAATCCAATCGACCATTAATGATGAGACTTGAAGATTGCAGTCCATCGACTATCCCCATCAAACTTGGCAGAACTAGAGAAATTTTCACGAGAAGAATGGGCAAAGATTTCACCATCTCACTGTGCAAAGCCGGTCGAGACCTACCCAGAAACACTCATAGCAGTCATTGCTGCAAAAGGTGCTTCCACCAAGTACCAGTGTATAGTTTGATCTCTTCAGTTATGAATAAAAAAGTTCATTTGGAAAAATTGTTTCTATATCATTCGTAATTCATCTAAATGTGCCATTTTTGGTCGGAGGGGAATACTTTTGCAGCTCACTGTACATGCCATATTTCTGTGAGCAGATATGCATTGCAAATGTATTGGTGTCAAATACATGTTATTTTCCTGCTTCTACATTCTCATCTACAGCCATTTCCCACAGCAAAACACACAAAACACACTTTCCCGCGTTTTTCTCCTCCGAATCTCAGCGCAGAATGCCTTGTCCTCTCTTCCAAGAAACCTCACAAGTATCCTAAACCTCCTCAAACCAGCATCATGAATATCCTGTCAAGATTTCTGCACCAGATGGTCCATCAATCATTGTTAAAGGTAACGGCATGGCAAAACCTTTCCCAGCAGTGTTCCATGCTCCGATCCGCATGGGCCAATCCCGAATTGCCACGAGGATTGGGATAATGAATGTGCCAATCATGGGCGGAGAAGACGGTTCCCCTGGCCGAGATTCCACCAATGACAGGGGTGGGCGCCCGTGAAGGGGGAGAAGAGCCCACAATAAAAGGGGAGCGCAGGAGAGATTGCAGGGTCGAGAGAGTTGGTCTGAGTCTGTCTGTGGCTTTGGAAGTCGTCTATCTGCTTGGATCGTCGGTTTTGTCAGCTTCGGCTGCTGCTTCGTCTCAGGCTGTCTGGCTGTTTATGTGTTGCTTCTTCTTTACATTGAACTTTTTGGTCTAAATTTTCAAGATGTTTCAAGAAGAAGCAAAGTTGAGAATCTTCCACCTTGAAGCCATTTTTCGTCTTCCACCTCTTTGACTTTGGTCACTTTCGAGTCCGACTACTTCAGTCCTTGCGCTTCTTCTGAGGTCTGTTCTCATTTCCATTCCAACTCCTCTTGCCTTCGTGACCTTCAGCTATCATCCCGCTTTGAAGCCTTAACCTCATCATCATCCAAGCGTTCTCGCCAAAACCCGCTACAACTCCGTGCAGTGAACGCTATCATTTCTGGGTGCGTGGAGAGACACAGCAGTTTGATGAAATGCAGAATGGGGCAAAGATGGAGCAAGGAGGACGACGGACCAGAACAAACAATTGTGCCAGAGTTGTCGGGCAGCGTTATCTTAACCGAGCTAGTGCAAGGTGTCAAGGGGCTCAGTTCATCTGCATCTTTCTCCTCTTCTTCTACTTCTACTTCCACTTCTACTTCCACTTCCACTTCCACTTCCACTTCCACTTCCACGTCCACGTCTACGTCTACTTCTACTTCTACTTCTACTGCTTTTTCTTTTTACATCTCTCCCTTCCATTGTCAGATGTAAGATTGGCGCCATTATTGTCAAAGTCATAAGTAACAGACTACGGCATCCAATGGTGTGAATGACACATAGGGGACAAGGAAAATGTATAGGACACTTATTTCCATTCAGATACTTATCCAACCAACATATTCTAGTTTAGTATTTTTCATTTGTTTTATGAAATTTGCCAGAATTTGTTTTTCACTTGGAAGTTGTGGGTTGCAATGTGTAAACTAGAAGGACACTCGGTAGAGCGCATACCTCCGCCACATAATGCCTGATCCACGAGAACATATCAGGCCCAATACATTTTTGAAACATCATGCAGCACAGTACTATATTGTTTTTGGCCCTTTCTCTCAATGGTGAAGAATCACTTAAAAAATTATCATATCCAGATCCGGATCGTCACCGAAACTGAAACACTTCTTCCTCGTCACACAGCCTACATGTCCACCAAGTTTCATCTGAATCCATCCACAACTTTTGAGATATCTTGTACACAAACAAGCAGACAAAGAGACAGACAGACAGACAGACAGAAAGGGGTGAAAACATAACCTCCTTCACCTTCGGTGGCGGAAGTAATAAAGGTGGAAAAAGTCTGACTTAATGCAATTTAATTCTCGGTGATAAGGCAACAAAAGGTGAAAATTTTGAAAGGGGGTGTGGAGTTTCTGGAGGGACTGTGTACATGCACATGACTATTTTTACCTCCGCCATCAAAGGTGAAGGAGGTTATGTTTTCACCCCTTTCTGTCTGTCTGTCTGTGTGTTTGTCTGTTTGTTTGTTTGTTTACAGGGTAGCTCAAAAAGTTGGGGATGGATCCGGATAAAATTTTGTGGACTCGTTCGGTGTGTGACAAGGACGAACTGATTAGATTTTGGTGAAGATCCGGATCCGGATCTGGATACGAGAATTATTTAATTTTAAAAGTGATTCTTCACCATTGATAGATTGGGCCAAAAAAACAATTATATAGCACGACATACCTAAAAAATGTAATGGGCCCGATATGTTCTTGCGGATCAGGCATTGCGTGGCGGAGGAATGTGCTCTTCCGAATGCCCTTCTAGTTTTGTTTTTCTTCTAAAATTCAGATTGCAGTCCATGCCACTCCGCCCTATTTAATTTCCAAACTCTGACATATTGGCAGTTCTTTAAAAAAAACAACAACAAAGCAACTATTAAAAAGTTGTGACCTTAAAAAAAAAAGCAACATTTTCACAATAATAGTTGAAAATTCGATGCCAAAAACTTTCATTTTTAGTCACAGTATGGTAGCTGACTTTCAATGTGAAATGCTGTTTCTGTGACGTCACTGTCAGGAAGCACGTGTGCAATCTGCAATATGCATCACGTTTCCTAATCTGTTTTATTAATTGGAATTTAATTTATGCCATAAAGCTCAGTTCTACTGCATTATGGATGAATGTCAGAATCACCGAGTTTGGAGGTAGTTTAAGTTACCACATGAGGTGAATGCCACCATTGAATACATTTTTGTTGTTTCCTCCACCACTGAAAGTGGATGGAGGTTGTGTCTTCACCTCTGTTTGTTACTTGCAAAATCTAAGATTTTTCAAGTATATTATTGGTCAGTCGATTTTGTCTGTCTGTCTGTCTGTCTGTCTGTCTGTCTGTCTGTCTGTCTGTCTGTCTGTCTGTCTGTTTCTGTCAATTGCCTTCAGGTCACAATTTGAAACTGATCTTCACCAAACTTCACAACATTGTACAGTTTAACATAAGGAGGAAGCATATTGTTTGAGGTCAAAAGGTCAAAGTCAGCATCGGCCAAAGGTCAACAACTAAGGTCCTCAATTTTCATCCAATTGACTTGAAATTTGAAGAGGATTTATATTTCATGTCACTGAATTCAACAAGCCAATTATTTTGAGGTCAACGTCGACCAAAAGGTCAACATGGGCCAAAGGTCAATGTCTTCTGCACGACGTTTTCTTGTTGCTTGCCAAAATGAAGATTTTTCAAGCTGATTGGTCAGTCGACTTTGTTATTCTGTCTGTGTGTGTTTGTCGCCTACAGGTCACAATTCTAAACCGATCGTCATGAAACTTCAACAAGTTGTCGTGGTAGTCTCAACTGAGAAGATGATAGATTTTGAGGTTAAAGGTCAAAGGTCATCTTGAGGTCAAATTTCTGAAATGGTCATTTTTCATCCGATTGACTTGAAATTTGAATGAGATTTGCATATTACGTCACTGAATTGGGAAACCAACGATTTTTGAGGTCAAAAGATCTAAGGTCAACTCAAGGTCAAACTTTTAAAATTATCAAATTTTATTTGAGAAATTGTCAATTTTCATCCCATTGACTTGCAAATTAAACAGCAATTGCATCATACATCGCTGAATTTGGAAACCAACTATGTTTGAGGTCAAAAGGTCAAAGGTCAACTCAAGGTCAAATTTCTAAAATCAACAAATTTCATCTGAAAAGTCGTCAATTTTCATCAACCCTGAAAATTAAGCAGCAATTGCATCAAACATCGCTGAATTTGGAAACCAACTATTTTTGAGGTAAAAAGGTCAAAGGTCAACTCAAGGTCAAACTTCTAAAATAATCAATTTCAATCTGAAAAATAATCAGTTTTGTCGGTTTGTTTGTGTACAGAATATCTCAAAAAGTTGTGGACGGATCCGGATGAAATTTTGTGGGCAGATTAGGTGTGTGACGAGGACGAACTGATTAGATATTGGTGAAGATCCGGATCTGGATCGGGCTACTTGAATTTTTAAGTGATTCTTCACCGTTGAGAGATCGGGCCAAGATAATATATTACACGATGTCTCAAAAAGTTGTGGACGGATTCGGATGAAACTTTGTGGATGAGTTGGGTGTGCGACAAGGAAGAGTTATTTCACTTTTGGTGAAGCTTCGAACCCAGATCTGGATACGAGAATTATTTATTTTTTCAAGTGATTCTTCACCATTGACAGAGCGGGCCAAAAATGATATAGTACTGTATAACATTATATTTCAAAAATGTATTGGGCCCTATATGTTCTCGTGGATGAGGCATTACGTGGCGGAGGTGTGTGCTCTACCGAGTGCCCTTCTAGTTGTTTCTGCATCAATCAGATATTGCCTGTTTTAGATGGATTTGATTGCAGAGCTTGTTGACAGTGGAAAAGAAAAATTCCAAATCATGACCATCAGAGATGCAATTGAAGTAAGTAAGAAAGCGTTAAGAGCTTTCATGTTATTTTGCTCTGAAAGTCAACAATGCAAGTACAATACCAGACCTTTAAGAGCCAAATGACATTGTATTTCTGATGCTGTCAAGCTTAGTACTTTAGATGCAAAATGAGTTGTAAATAAACAGCATGAAAGAACAGCTGTCTTGGCTGTGCAGGTCTAAACAAGCCAATTAAAACTACATTCGTGAAAGTGTGAAATCGGTGTGGTACAAAGCCGCGGAGTCCTTTTCTTGTTTCAGTCTGTTTTCCTTTTCCCCTCCAAAGTTAGCATGACTCATTTTGATGATGTCTAATGAGTCTCAGCATAATAGAGTTACACCGGAGTGTTGAACAAGTAGCAGTTTGGGGAGTAACAGGTCTGTTGAGACTTTCCCACCTTACTCCAACAAGCAGGTGTTCACAAAGTTCGACGAATGAGATAATCAAAAATGTCCCAGAAATGCCATCTTATTTTTAAGTTTTTAAACATGTGTTGATGAGCAACAAAGATAATTTCACAACACATTTTCTTCCTCATAATACATGTCCAACAGGATGGTGCAGAATTTGCTCACGCACTGTTGAACCGTCTAGTCTGGGTTTGAGTCTTGGCCTGAATATAAACTGTCGGATTCCTGCTTCAAAGGTAAGCCCATCACCAAACGTGCTGACTACACTATGAACGTTAAGCCAGATGTTCCATCTGCAAGCTTTAGATGGTGGATGCTAAAGATCCCATGGTGTCCCTTCCTGGAGAGTGGGCGATTCCAAATTCCTGCCCTAATTCTCTCACCAACCCACACTCGACAAGTGTGGTGACTATGCCAAAACCTACAACGTGAATTGAAGGAGGCCTTCATACTGCAAAGCACTAAAATGCTTTGTATCTCTTATTTAGTAAACAGAAAATAATTTTACCTTGGGGAAAAAAGGCAATAATCTGGGGTAACTTCAAGTCAAATGAATCCTCGTGTCATTTTCAACCCTCAAATGCACACACTTCTGTTCTTCTTCTCACCCCACCCAAAATATCCCTGCCCTATGAAAGGCTGCCACGTCTCCCCTTTGCACGCTCAGTGAGACCATTCTGAAGATGAAGGCAGAGAACACAGTGCTATGACTCAAGAGCAGTCTTCTGATTCTGCCGTGTGCTGACGCAACCCGAGAGGCCTTTGATTCGAGGCAGAGGCAGCTTCATAGAAAATCGCAGGGCCGATGTTTGCGCCGTCAAATTATTGGCGTCCATTGTGACCGCAATGGCCACACTTGTGCAACCTCCTTGGCCATTGGAAGATGAAAATTGTGAAGGGAGGTTCAGTTAGCGGTCAGTGATATTTCAACACCAAGGATCTTGACATTGAATTCAAGATAAACCATTGGGCCTGTCAAATACAAACAAGATCCCACAGCACTATGGTCACTATTACACCGTGATGATAGTAAATGTGGACAACCACAACGGAAGATATTTTATGACAGTCAATTAAGGTGTTCTTGTAAATGTCTATCCGTTTTTTTTAATTTCAGAGAATGTTGTGAAGACATAATTTTGTTAATTTTATAGGCTTCTACCATTTCTCTTTGGAATATGGCCTGGATGTTTGTTAACGTTTCCAAGAATTACATTTTCCAAAACCAAAAACGGAATTTTCTTTTTTCACATCCACAAATGAGTGCAAGCACAGCAGACAGACAGCTTAACACACTCGTTAACGATAGAATACTCTTCTCCTGGCACTGCATCAGATGGCAGTTTTCATTGATGGTGAACCCTTCAGGAATCAAACCCAGAAGCAGAGCAAGTTGAGGTGATCAATATGTACTACTACTACTACTTTCTACTATTGCTACTTTCTCGTGGGATCGGTTTTTTTAGCCCAAGACTTTCACCAACTGGCTGACCAGGCTTGACGTTTGACTGAAGGTGGCAGGAATTTGTAACTTGTTTCGGGTGCCAGGGATAATTCGCCTACTCTTCGCGAAGGATCTGGAACTTCTACCAGCTAATGCTAGCAGACAATTGCCCGGCATAACATCCATTCGAGAGACGGTGCACTTTATGACGCACCACACTGCTTCTGAAACACCAGTCCGATAGTTGATTAATCGGTTATCCAAACCTAGACTACCCAGGGGAAAGGTAAGTGGCACCGTTTCTTTCCCATCCTCTTGTACAGAGGTGATCTAGATATCACTGATATATCTTGCTGTCTCCGTACATTTTAAATTTGTACATTTTTTTTTCCTTTCTTTCCTTGTCTTCTGTTCCTCAAAAAAAAATTTCCTCTATTCTCTTCTTTCAATTGCCTTCCATTGTTAGTAGTACAAGATGTGCTTTCATATATTTTACTGATAGTTTTCCCACTCAAAAGACATGTGATATATCTGACCTAAATCTGGATTACTTGTCACCAAGCAGCTGCGAAGGAAATGTCACTGATGAGGTCATTAAAACCCCAACACCCAACAATTTTTTCTTCTTCTCGTGTATGGCAGCTATTAGTGGGGCAACTTAGCATAACAATTGTGCATTGTGTGAAGAAAGCACCAAATTTGGCACACGAGTAGCCTATCATATTATGAACAGATTTGGATATTGGGCCATCTCAAAATTTTTGATGGCAGTGGAAAATGGCTGCCACAGCCATCGGCGGCTGAATTTGAGATGGCCCAATATCCAAATCTGTTCATAATATAATAGGCTACTAGTGTGCCAAATGTGGTGCTTTCCTCACAAAATGCACAATTGTTATGCTACATTTAGCTAAGTTGCCCCACTATATCATTTTGTTGGGGCATGGCTGTGCCACCGACGCTGTGCCCCCAAAACCAACGAATACACTGATACCCATTTCGTCGACATCAGAAGGATGACAGGCTGAATCAACCCCACCTGGTGTTAATTTAGCAGCTAACCGGGCTCAAACTCGGGACCCTAAGATCCCAAACCAGCTACCCTAACCGCCGTGCCAACCACCAGGCTTCCAACACTTTCTGTCTTGCTCTCACTTGCTTTTAATTTCCCACCAACATTAAAGAAGGGCTCATGCCTGAAACAACACCTCACCTTTTTCTCACGCCCCAGTTAGCCTACTTCTGCCAACATTTGGTTGAGAAATTTCACTGATCATCTCGTTGATTGATTAATGCTTTTGCGATGTCACTGTGGCAACAACAAACTTCCCTTTCACGTGGAAATTTACAACACAATCCAAGACATATTCCTTAATTGCCCATTTTTACAAACTTATTTCACCTTGTGCACAATATATGCAAAAGCCATAAAAAACCAGACAAGTCAGATGGTCCCTTGCATTTATATCAGCACCAGCTCTGTTTTTATTTTTTATTTTTTTTGGGGGGGGGTTGATCCGTTTCAGTGTTTAAGGGAAAACTGATCACTTATTTTCTGGCAAAAAACAAGATTTATGAGTGCGGAGCACAAGGTGAAAATAATTATCATGGTACCATGTCACCAAAGACAATTTGACACGTTCAAGCTTTACACCATTAGCGTCTAATGTTCTCCTCGCAATTTATTTGGTTCATGGAAAATGAATTGGATAGGCTTCAAGACAATTATCCAGGGTTATTAGCTAACTTTCAACCCAATGTCATGTGAAAAATGAACCAACATATCAGTCAAAGGCACATGGAACCACAAAGCTTTGCAGGCCCTTGAAAACAGGCCTCACACGCAAAGCAGCCAAGTTTGTATCTCGTTCCACTTGCGAAACTCCGATACCATTTTGCCGCACCTTCCCCCTACGCATTTCTCAGTCGAAACTGTCCCTCGTCAAAATGCAGAGGTAGATTAGCTGCATGAGAGAGCCGGTCTTTTGTTCACACTATTTTGCTACATATCCATTTATTAATCATTTTTTGTTTCCTTTCTACTCGCACACACACACACACACACACACACACACACACACACACACACACACACACACACACACACACACACACACACACACACACACACACACACACACACACACACCCACACACACCAGTTCGGTAGATCATCGTGGGACACAGTAAGAATGTGAGACTTCACGAGATTCTCCAACCAGTCACTTCGTGTGTACTGGACTCGCATAATGAAACAGGGTTTGTTTCAGTGCTTGCATCTTTGCACCTAACATGTTTGCTAATTCCATTGTTTCTACAAAACGATTAAAGAGCAATGGCAGTTGGAAAGACCTCTCGTAGTGTTTCATCAATGGCAATTGCCGGGCTATCTGAGTTGATTTTCATACTAGTGTCAGGAAATGTGATAATTTAATTCAACAAGCAACACAAAAGGCAAGTGATGTCGAAACAATGTCTTCAGTTTGCACAGCAGTGGCATGTTTAAAGAGATCTTGTATCGATATAGTGTCTATAAAAAGAACTGTGCTTCTGCTTTCCCAACAGACATTTTATTTCTTTTGCTCATCCATATCCTAGACATCTTGCTCTAAAGACACAGGAAACCAACAAGTACTTTAGAAATAATTCGAGATAGGACTGGAATCAAACTCCCGAACAGCCGTCGCACAAAACCCCATTCGTTCAAAGGCCGGACAAACTCTTCAAGAAAACAGAAGATACTGCGTACACATACTAGTTTCTAGTTATGTAAGAGGAACAATACATTGTTTTATTCCCATGAAATTTGTGCAAGAGTTTGGTTAAAAAAAAAACAAAAGTCTATTTAATGACAAAGAAAGCAACAAATCAGCCAAAAGCTGATCAGAATTGATAGAAACAAAACCCTTAATAATTCCAGGAATAAAAGAAAAATAATTAACATAGGCAAAAGCGAATCACTTAGCCATGCTGATATATCCACCACCAAAAATGAAAAGCAAAATAAAACGACAAGAAAATAGTGACTTTCAAAGGTCCGCATTTTGTTTTCATACTTTATTGTTTGCGGTCATTGTAGTTCTGGTTCGAATCAAATTGAAACAAGCCTGAGCGGAAGAAGGTCCCATGGCAAAGCCAATCTGGTTGTGTCTCTAAAACCACCAGGCAGGCCTGGCAGAGCAGAGCACATCTCACTTCTGTCTGCAAATCTGTCTGTGGCCAGATGCATCCTCGGAGCCAGCTGGTGAGTGCGCTGCCTGTGCCAGCTGCTTTCAAAGCCACAGAGGGCGGCTTTCGGTCCTCTGACTCTTTATGAATGTTCACGAGTTACATTAGTCATTGATGTCTCCATGGTGTCACTGGATAGGGATGAGAAAGCGAGATGAGAAATGAAATCTTTAGGAAATGGTTCGGGTCATGAAGGAGGAACACAATCAATGTATCAGGTTTGAAAGGGTAAAAATATGAGTACTGCGATTTTCAAAGTCAAAACAAAGGTTGATAGTTAAACATACAATATTTAATTCAATGTCTTTAGAAAATTCGAGGTCTTGTTTCGAAATGACATTCTGCTCTTGTTTAATGACCTGTATTATTGTTTATTCAGTGTCTAAAGCTCAGAAGACCTTTCCATATGCCCCATACAGTTTTGATTCGCTGAACCCTACTCTTTACAGTGCTGGTGCTGCTGAAGCAGTTTCTTGACAAGGGTTATCCTGGGTGGTTTGCCATTGCTTTCCCAGCATTGTATGTCCATGCTCTATCCTTTTAAATGCTGAACACCAAGCAAGGAAGCACCATAAGGCACATATTATATATTGACTTTGGTATGACTCAGCCAGGGTTCGAACCGCCAACCTCCCACGTTCAGAGCTGATGCTCGAAGCATTATGTCACCGAGTCCAGTTCCCATGCAGTACAATCACAAAAAAAAGATGTTAATGTACTTTTATAGTTTTATCCAAATACGAGCTTCAGGAGACAAGAAAGAAAATGTTTAATCATGAAGGATTTGACCCTTAAATCACAGCAAAAAGGGGACAAGTTCTCAAACAGTAATACTAAACAAGCCAACACAACTTAAAACTTGTATAACAGACATAGACACAGCAGGATCTCGTTAAGCTGAACCAGTACTTTCCACTGACCATGATTCATCCTAATCAGTGTATTCCTCTTTCCTGGAGTATTTGAATTAATCAAGGATGTTAGTAGTAGTAGTAGTAGTAGTAGTAGTAGTAGTAGTAGTAGTAGTAGTAGTAGTAGTAGTAGTAGTAGTAGTAGTAGTAGTAGTAGTAGTAGTAGTAGTAGTAGTAATAGTAGTAGGTTTTGTTGGGGGGAGGGAGCATGGGTTTTGAATACAATGTAGTGGCTTATGGAGGAGCTGGATCAGGGGTTCTCAACCAGGAGGGAATTCCGCCCCCCCCCCCCAAGGGAATTTTATAGTTTCAGGGGGGAATTGGGACAACAGATTGGCAGACTCAAACTATTAGAATATTGATCTTTCTACAAACTACAATTCTATAGATTGTACATAATCTACAGGACATCACACTTTATTGAATAAGGTGTGATGTCCTGTAGATTATGTACAATCTGTAGAATTGTAGTTTGTTTTTAATTTAATCTGTGACATTCAATAAAGTTTATTGAATGCCAGAGATTAAATATTCCACTTTTTTATCTGTGGAAATATTAGATTTATAGTTATCTTTGACTTATTCTTGTTGTTTATTCACAGAATTTGGAGCCCATCATGAGTGTCAAAAAAAGAGGGTACGCTGATTCATATTTTCAAAATGGATTCACATCCATAATCATCAATGGAGAAGAAAGGCCTCAATGTGTTATTTGTAGCAAAGATTTGTCAAATTATTCTATAAAACCAACAAAGTTGAAGCAACTTTTGCAGAATGTTCATCCTCAACACAAGAACAAGGACAAAAGCTTTTTTGAACGTCATGGGAATGCTCTCAAAAAGATGAAGCTGGATTCAACAGGGCCATTCCAACAAATGAACCAAAAGGTTATTGAAGCTTCTTATGTCGGAGCACTGGAGGTAGCAAAGCAGAAAAAACCACATACAATTGGGGAAACTTTGATCAAACCTTGCGCTCTCAAAATGGTGGAAATTGTGTTGTGAAAATGGATTGGAGAAAAAACTTGCAGCAGTTCCACTATCAAACAGTACTGTTCAAAGGAGGATCAGTGACATGGCCATTGACATCAAGGATCAAATTGTGCAGGAGATCAAGTCTGCAGCATTTGGCTTATTTTCAATTCAACTTGATGAATTGACTGATGTGACATCGTGTTCCCTATTGCTGGTGTTTGCAAGATATGTTAACTCAGGTTCATTTAAAGAAGAGTTTCTCTTTTGTTCTCCTCTTGAAACAACTACCAAGGCCTCAGATATTTTGGAAAAGGTTTCATCTTTCTTTGAATCAGAAAATCTTTTGTGGGATAATGTCTGTGGGTGCTGTGCAGATGGAGCACCAGCTATGTTGGGGACAAAATCTGGATTTCAAGTTTGTGTGAAAAAGCGAGCTTCAAAAGTGAAAGGCATTCATTGTATGATCCATCATGAGGCACTGGCCTCAAAAACACTTCCAGCTCCACCAGGGAAGGTTTTGGATCAAACAATTCAAATTGTGAATTTTGTCAAAGGAGGAGCTCTCAACTCATGACTTTTCAAGCAGTTATGTATTGACATGGATGCAGGCCATCATTTGCTTCTTTTCCACACAAATGTTCGATGGCTTTCAAGAGGAAATGTAACTGAGCGAGTATTTGAGCTTAGAGATGAGCTCAAATTATTTTTTGAAGTTCAGGGTAATATGGAATTTTTTGCCTGGCTGGATGATGAGGAATGGATCATGCACCTTGCCTATTTGGTTGACATTTTTGAGCAGCTGAATAAACTGAATCTTCAGATGCAAGGAAGGAATACAAACATCATACAATTCATGGATTCCTTGAAAGCTTTCATGAGCAAGCTGGAAAATTGGAAGAGAAAGGTCAAGATCAAAAATGTTGCAATGTTTGAGAAACTGTCATCAATTCTTGTTGCTGGTGGTGAAGACCAAGTGCTTCCAGAATTTGCAAAAAATGAAATTTTGCAGCATTTGACAGCACTGGAAAATGAATTCAGCCAATATTTTCCTGAACTCAGTGATGAGGAGTTGGATTTCCCTTGCGGTTCCGGGTTTGGAACGTCAACAGGTCTCCTTCGGGGCTCCCTGCTGACGATCTCAAAGTTAAGTTTCCGGTCGTTATCTGTCCCGTTTTAATGGTTTATTCTCTCACTTACATGTTACTGTGTGTTCCGAGTTCGGTTTTGTTTCAAAAATTGTGCTATTTTGTGAGATTTTGTTGACTTTGTCTTACCGGTCCCTTGAGGCCTACCCTTGATGCTTGAGGCCTACCCTTGACTTGAGGCTTGAGGCCTAACGGTACGATCGTGTTCTGTTTTTTCTCCCCATTACTTTCAATTTATATCTTCCTCACTTCCGTAACGTCCCGCATTCCTCCCAATTAATCACTCTTTCTTATCTTAAATCAAAAACAAAAACAAACAAACAAAAAAAAACGCGATCCTTCTCCTTCCTCACTCACGACTTCCTCTTCCTTTTCCTCTTCCTCTTCCTCTTCCTCTTCTTACTCGATTTTTTCTACAACACTTCCATGACCTAATCTGTGGAAAACTCTCTCAAACATTAATAATAATAATAATAAAAACTATCTCTTATCATTCTTTATCTTCCTCTTTCACACATGTGGTACTCTTTACACACATCTTTCACACACTCTTTACTGTATCATAATTCACCACTCTTCTATTTAAACAGACTGCTCTCAATTCGACCTCTCCTCCATTCCTTGCCTACAAAAATCCAACTGTTACAGCATTTCTTCTCTCATTCTCTGAATTCGCCTTTATTGCATCCATCAAGAAACGTGTTTAATCGCATCTCTGACCTAAAACTTAAAAAAAAAAACACCAGTTTGCTATGAATGTTCGCTTTCCATCAACCATTCTTTTTTTCCAACTTCAGTGCCAACTCACACCTCTCACCCATCACTCTCAAAGCAACCATCACACTCTTCTCCCTCCAAGCCTCCCTCTCACCTCTCTCAAAAACTCCCCCCTCACCGTTCTCCCTCCATTCATCCCCTCACTCATCCTTCTCAAAGTTTCCCCCCCCCCTCTCATCCACAAAGCTGCCTCCTTCCACTGCCCTCTCACCTCCTTCTCTTCACTCCACCTCCTCAAATCCTCAACTGCCTTCTTCCGTCTCTCTTGTCCCCCATCTCCCCCAGTACCACAGAGCCTTTTCTCCTCCTCATCCGGCCCCCTCCCCTAGCTATTCTGCAATCCCCCACACACTTTCAACAACCCTCCTTACTTACCCCCCTCGTCCCTTGTCCTATATCCCCTCCCTTACCTCAAAACGCTGCACTGCTGATACCGCACGTGAAAAAGCTGATTGCCTAAACTCGGTGTTTGCAGCTAAATATTGTGTCCAAAACCCATCACCTTCTCTACCCACCTTACCCAGTCGCACCCAACTGTCCCTGGACCCCGTGTCCTTTTCTCCTGACAAGGTGGAGAGTTTGCTGCCAAACCTCGACTCAGATTCTGCAACCGGTCCAGACGGCATCAGCCCACGTGTCCTCAAAGCCTGCTCATCTGCTCTTACTCACCCTCTCTCTGTTCTATTCACCCTCTCATTTGCTCAAGGTCATCTGCCATCTGCTTGGAAATCAGCAAACATTACTGCCCTGCACAAAAAAGGTGCAAAAACAGATCCCTGCAACTACAGACCAATCAGCCTTCTCCCAATCATCAGTAAGGTTATGGAATCCATCATCGCTTCAGACATCAAATCCTTCCTCTTCTCCAATGGCTTGATTTCTGATCATCAATTTGGTTTCAGACTAGGTCACTCTACCCTGCATATGCTGCTTCTGCTCTCCCAACAATGGATGGAAGTCCTCAATGCCAGACAGGAAATCTGAACCGTATCCCTGGACATATCACGTGCTTTTCACATGGTCTGGCACCCTGCCCTGCTCACCAAACTCTCTTCCTATGGTATCCAAGGCCATCTCCACTCATGGCTTGCAGACTTGCTCTCCTGTCGCAGTCAACGTGTGGCCCTAAATGGAGTTATCTCATCCCCTCTTCCTGTCCAGGCTGGAGTTCCTCAAGGTAGCGTTCTGGGCCGTGTTCTTTTTCTGGTTTTCATCAATGATCTCTCCGACTCTCTGGAAAATCCTCTATATCTGTTTGCTGATGACTCCACCCTCTGCCGTACCATCGGTCATTCCTCAGACCGGCAAGCAGCAGCTTCTTCGCTCACTGCAGATCTGGATAAAATCACAAACTGGTCCAACACGTGGAACATGTCTTTCAATCCAGACAAATCTCACACTCTCACTATGTCTCTTTGAAAGGACCGTTTATAAAATCCCCCCATCCACTTTCTCAACAATCCTCTGGAAGAAGTCCTTTCTTTCAAGCTTCTGGGTCTCACGATCTGCCATGATCTTTCCTGGGAAAGCCACATTTCAAACCTGGCCTCCAAAGCCAGTCACCGACTGGGAATCCTCCGTCGCGCAGTCCTTCCTCGGCCCACCTGAGCTCCTAACCACTTACAAAGCTTTTGTCCGCAGCCTGATGGAGTACTGCTCTCCCCTCTGGGCTGGTGCTCCTGCCTCCCACTTTTCTCGGCTTCACGCTGGAGAAACCAAGGCATTTCCGATCATTGGCATCTCCCGCAATGAGGCTGAGTCTTTGGGCCTCTCAGTCTCTCACCGCAGGCTGGTCAGTGGTGTTTCTGTCTTCTACCGTCTCCTCTCCAGCCTCGCCCCCCCGCCCTCTCTGCGATTTGTCCCCACCACATTTCCTCAGGGCGCTCAAGGTCTGCCAACAACCCTCTTTTGGTAAAACTACCAAAATCACGAACCACTGCTCACCTTCACACTTTCATTTCTCTTTTTTCCCGCCTTTGGAATAAACTCCCTCACTCTATTCATTCCCATTCTTCCCCCCAGGCTTTCAAAAGAGCTGTTCACCACCACCTCTTAATATCCCCCATCCAAATCCTCGTTCTTTTCTAACCCCAATAATCCACCCAAGCCCACTTCCTACAAATTTCCTGCTTTCCTTCCTGAAACTCCCTCTAATGTCCATCTTCTATTCCCCATGTTCCCTGTCCCATCCCTCTCCCTTCCACAGATCTGCTAATGTCTCTGTTCCCCACTGTTTTGTCCTTCCCACTACTTCCTCTCTTGTCTCATGTCCCCCATGATGTGTGTTGTGTGTTAGCTCTCACACGAGCCTCGACAAGGTATACAAAAAAAAAAGGAGTTGGATTTAGTGGGAAATCCATTTAAATTGTCAGTTGAAAAATTCCTGATGATTGTCAAGATGAATTTCTGGAGCTGAAAACTGATTTGGGAGCAAGAGTACATATAGTACATATATATTTACGATGAGAGATCGATGAGAAATCAATCACAGAATTTTGGCCCTTGATGTGTGATTCCTACCCAAAAGTGGCAGAAAGAGCACTCCATGCATTGCTTCCATTTGTGTCGACATATCTTTGTGAGTCAGGCTTTTCAACTCTGTTGCAAATGAAAACGAAGCAACAAAGTAGATTGAAGGTTGAAAATGACCTGCGTTGTGCCCTTTCAAGCACTCCACCACGTATTCAAGATTTGGCAAAGAAAAAACAAGCAGTCATAGACTGGTACTTACGAAATCGTCAACTTTACCTCTGACCTTGTCTAATAAAAGCTGTCTCTCGAGAAGGTAGTGACGCAAAACAGAAGTTTCTACGATGATTCTGTACCAAACCATCAAAAATCGTAACGTCGACCGAAGCAAAAATCTCCATTTCTCCACGCAATTATTTAATATTATTTTATCAAAGTCACAAAACCGTAATATTCGGCCATCCACCAACAATCATTACATACTCCGACGGCTTAGCGAGTCAGGCATGCGACGATAACCTTTATTGGGATAAAAAAAATGACTTTTAAACACCATCTTTATCGAAAACACCGTCAGCGCGCACACGCAAAACCTTTACGTGACTCAACGACGCGTCTGCTCGAGCGCGTTGCACCACGTGACGACCCGTGACGCGGCGAGTGAAATATTTTTTATACAATCTTAAAACGTCTCCAAAACATCCGATTTTTACCAGAATTTCGACAACTGAGTGTTAAGCGTCCTAAGCGATCGCAAAAACCGAAGACAAAATTAAAATCGAAGTTAAAACGAACTCGTAACGTCGACCGAAGGAAAAATACTCCATTTCTCCACATGAATTTACGGAATTATGTTTGACCTCACTGTGACCTTGACCTTTGACCGATGTAGACCAAAATGTAATCAGCGCAAGCCATCACCCTCCTGAATCAGGTGGTGTAATTTGACTTTGGTAGCTTCTTCCGTTCTCGAGTTATCGTGCCTACAAACAAATACACAAACACACACACAAACAAACACACAGAGGACGGAAGTCATCAATAAAGATTTCCTAAGTAACAATCACAGGTTTCTCATTGACTGTAATCTTCATCAGAATAAAATGAATTACTATGCCCTGACATTCTGTTGAACTTTTTGTTTATTGAAGTATGCTTCAGTAACTATAGTCTGTTAAGTAATTAGTTATGAATATAAAAAAACTACTTTTATTCAATTATTAAAATCCATCAACATTTTCTATTGCTATTAAGTTTGTAAAACTCCACTATAAAAATAATCCAACTAAATGTATATGTACTAATGTAGAAAAACTAAAAACATTTCCATACTATATGCATATCACTTGGAATGCACCTTTTTGAGTTAGACAATCTTGGAAAATGGGGAATGACATTCTGACACATGGTGAAAAGGGTGCATGGGGCAAAAAAGGTTGAGAACCACTGACCTGGAGCATCAAACTGATCAGGAAATAACAGAAAAAAGGGAACAGTAGAAAGAGAGGAGGGAAGGGGAACACACCAACAGCAGAGTAAAGGGACAAATAGAGGGACACTTGGAGAAATAATGGATTTGGGGAAAAACGAGGGCTGTACGCCCAGTAGCCAGCCAGCCTACAAAATGCGAGCAGCAATTGTGTGCCACATGATTGGCAGAGTCGGTCTGGGACAAGTGAACATTCAGGAACTGTGTGTGTGGCCGCAAGGGAGGTGAAAGAAGGTGTCACACACAGGGTCTGGGAGCCAGGAGAGCCTGTAACAGTCATAAGTTATAAGTCAAAAGCAGTTGAGGGTTACACACCGCTGGTACTGGCTCTCTATCATTTTTCCTCGCTTCGCTTCTTCGCCTCCTTGGTGAGAAAAGTGAGCTGATCAAGAAACAAAATCAAAATATTGGGGAAAATGGTTCGGGTCATGAACTTCATTTGCTCAAACATGATTCACTTTGATTCGGGCCATTCGCGAAGCACACCACTTCAATGTGGCTGGTCCGTGTTAGCAGACCCAATCGACCAACCAATATATAATACAGTATACACAGTCAGAAATGGTCAGAGTAATTGTCCTTGTCCTCCATATGAAAAAACAAATAGGACCTCTTCATTGGAATGGTAACCTTCTTCTTCTTCTTTGAGCTGCTCCCGTTAGGGGTTGCCACAACGGATCATCCGTATGATTCACATAGTAATTTGGCACATGTTTTACGCCGGATGCCCTTCCTGACGCAACCCTGGTCGCCTCTTACGACACAAGGATATGGTACACCCATTTTAACCGGGGTATACACCAGCCCAGTATACTGGTACTCATTTCGCCGACCTCGGAAGGATGACAGGTTGAGTCAACCCCCTGGTGTATTAATTCAGTGGCCCAACGGGGCTTGAACTCAGGACCTCTTGGATCCCAAGCCGCTGCCCTAACCACTGCGCCAACACCAGGCTTATCTTCATTGGAATGGTAACCATGAACTCGTATCTCAGACGAGCTGCAAGGGTTCTGACCGATAGGGAGTGTCTGTCATGCAATCACCCTATTTGTTTTCATTACACAGTTTTCAGGGATTTTGACAATCGGGAAATACGATTTAGATGGCCTCTTTGACAGGTTAATCTACACTGTGCTTATGAAGGCCAGTGAACCAGAAATGCATCCATGGATTGATTCTGAAGTGATGGACTGGCACAGCAAAAACTAAAACAGCAATAAGTAGAGCGCATACCTCTGCCAGGCTGAACAGTTTACGTTTTGTATCCCATTCATAGGCTGGATCTGCATCCGGATCTTAACCAAAGTCTAATTGGCTTGGTCTTGTCACTTCTCCAACTCCTTCACCAAGTTTTGTCATAACCCGTCACTAACTTTTTGAGATATTGTGCTATACAGTACTGTACACTATATATCGTTTTTGGACCCATCTCTCAATGGTGAAGAATCACTTAGAAAATCCTAGTATCCGCATCCAGATCTTCATTGAGATGCCATCAATTAGTCCTTGTCACACGCCCAACCTGTTCACCAAATTTCGTCCAAATACATCCATCACTTTTTGAGATATTCTCCTCACAGACAGACAAACAAACAACAGGCATAATACAGACAGTGGTGAAAACAACCTCAGTCCACCTTTGATGGTGGAGGTTAAAAAAATGGCTGGGTGTCCTGCTCTGACATTGGCAGCTGACATTGGTTGGCTGAAAAGGATGGTTCTGCATATTTCACAGGCTCTGCCCACAGCAGACAAGGTGAAGCCAGAAGTACCTTTTTAGCTGTTATACTGTGTAAAAGTTTGGGTTATTCCAATACTTTAGGGTAAATACATCAAATTATCAATGACAACATGCAAATGTGTTTATTATTGTAAATTAACAACCTTTATAAATGCACAAGAAACAAACTGCTCAAGTAAATAACAAGAACAGTGTCATTTCATAGTATGTCAATACTTTGTGTGTCCTGCCCTTGGCTTATTGAGTGCCATCACTTTTACCTCTTTTACCACTTTTACCTCTTTTACCACTTTTACCTCTTTTACCACTTTCAAAGTATTTCCATGAACTTCCTACATATGACTAAAGCACAATTACAGGAATATTGTGCCAAATACCCTGTAGTACATTTCACAGTTCTGTTACATTAGTTTTGTTCTTCTATTTTCTGTTTCCAGGTAGTCCCATATGGCCTCAATCAAACTCATGTCCGGCTTCTGAGGTGGCCATTCTAACGTGTGGAGCACACCAGCTGTAACCTTGTTCTCCAAATATTGTTTTACTATCATGGAAGTGTATTTTTGATCATTATCTTGTTGGAAAAAGAATTATCTTCTGATTAAACGATTTCCATTAGGAACTGCATGATGCTGCAGTATCTGCTTGTACTTCTCTTTTGCTAGCATCCCATTGATTTTAACATGTTTTCCAACACCAAAAGCTGAGATACAACCCGAGAGTAACAGAGCCTCCCCAGTGTATAACAGTAGACTGCAAACATTGCGTGTTGTAACGTTCTCTAGGTCTTCGGAAGACGAACTAGCGTCTTAGATCTCTCAGCAGTGTTTTCTTTGCTGAAACTCTGCCATAGAGACCTCTTGCAATCATCCTTCTGCACACAGTGCTGGATGAGATGTTGATGTTCAGGCCTGCTCGCATTTCAGTTGTCAGCTGCTGAGTTGATTTTCTTCTATCACATAAGCTGAGCCACTTCAAGTGCTTGTCTTGCCTTGGGGGAGGTTCTTCTGGGTCTTCCTGGCCTTTTCTTGTCTTGTACCCAGCCAGGTTGTTTCAGCCATTGCAAAGTATACCTCACACCATTATCGGAGATCTTCAGCTTTTCTGCTATTTTCTTCATAGTATGCTCTTCTTCTTGCACTGTTTGTATTTTCACACACTGTTCTGTTGAAAGTTGCTTCCTTGACACCATTCTAAACCCACTCATACACATTCAAGCAAGGGAACAAGCTGATGAAAACTAATTTCACATCTTCACTAATTTGTAACTTTTATTGTGGTTTCTTGTAATTCACATGAATGTAAAGGCGCTGTCACACCTTGACGATTTAGCCAGCGTATGCCGACTTATGAAAAATTTGTCTAAAACGCTGGCACACGTCGAATACGTTATGGGTAAGTTTTGTATACGTTAAGAGCACGCTGAAAAACACTGCCATACGTCGTAGTATGCTGGCTTTCATCGTTGTACTTTGCAATTGTCCTCAAATTTTAGCATGCTTGAAATTTTACGATGTATGCCAGCGTATGACTTACACGTTCCGCTACGCTGGCCATAAGTTGTAGGCACGTTATGCGATCGTTGACACACATCGACACAAGCTCCTTGTAAGTTACTCATAAGTCGAAACACGTCGAGGTAATGATTAGCATACCCGAAACTTATTTATAACCTATGAGTAACGTGTTGTAGGCACGTTACACGATCGTTGACACACGTCGAGGCACGTTATGCGATCGTTGATACACGTTGACACACGTTACTTGTAAGTTACTCATAAGTCGAAACACGTCGAGGTAATGTTTGGCGTACCCAAAACTTATTTCTAACCGATGAGTAACGTGCTTTGAACCTATGTGTAACATACCTCCAACGCATATTGACGTATGTAGACGTATTTGTTTGACGTCTTCCGGACGACCACAGAACTTACTGAACGTGTTTCTAATTTACAGCTATCGTATAATGGCGTATTGGCAGCGTTAAAAAAAACAACAACAATAATTTCCGATATTTCGTCACGTGCCGTTACGTCACGTCCGATTGCCTCTTCAGTATGCTCATGTCTTATTCTTAGTTCCTCCTCTTTGAATATTTTCTGTTTGAGGATATTGTCACGTCGACGTCGAAACTTAAAAGCAAATGTCTGGATATATTTTAAAATTAGTGATAGACTAAAAATAAAAAATAAACTAGAACTGCCACTTTATTACTGCTGGCAGTGATGACCGGGTACCCGTACACGACGCCTTCGATACGACGTGAGACTTAAACGACGGTCGCAAAGTTTCGCAACGATAGGATGAGCGGTTCCGGAGAAAACGATATTTAATGTTGTTCTTGAATCCGACGTGGCTGCCAAACCGTGTGACCTATCGATTAGAAATTAAAAAACTTATATTCACCACTTGGGTGCGATACGTACGTGAAGTTTCCCCTCGATCTGACCGGCCGTTCTGGAGAAGACGATGTTTGAGGGTTTTAGGGTAAATTTGACGTGGCCGCCAAACCGTGTGACCTATCGATTAGAAATTAACAAACTTGTGAAAGGATGTCTTGCGGAAAGTGTGTGTGAATTTTTGCCTCGATCTGTCCGGCTGTTCTGGAGAAGAAGAATAAAAAAATTATAAATTTTCAATCCAAGAGGGCTGACGAACCATGTGACCGATGACATCACAAATTTATATTCTGCTTCAAACCGTGTGTTGGAACACGTCTGTCAAGTTTAGTGTTAATCGGAAAAGGTGTGTTTTTCTATCCAAGATGGCCGCCACACAATGTGACGATGTCATGATTTTTAGCATGTCTTATTTTAGCACTTCATTATTTACTCTTCTTCTTCATTTTTTACTCTTATTCTTCATTTTTTACTCTTCTTCTTCATTTTTTTACTCTTCTTCTTCATTGTTTTACTCTTCTTCTTCATTTTTTACTCTTCTTCTTCATTTTTTACTCTTCTTCTTCATTTTTTACTCTTCTCCATTTTTTACTCTTCTTCTTCATTATTTTTTACTATTCTTCTTCATTATTTTTTACTCTTCTTCTTCATTATTTTTTACTCTTCTTCTACATTATTTACTCTTCTTCTTCATTATTTACTCTTCTTCTTCAATTTCTACTCTTCTTCATTTTTTACTCTTCTTCATCTTTTCACTTCTTCTTCATTTTTTACTCTTCTTCTTCATTTATTACTCTTCTCCATTTTATTACTCTTCTTCTCCATTTTATTACTCTTCTTCTGCTTTTTATTACTCTTCTTCTTCTTTTTATTACTCTTCTTCTTCATTTTATTACTCTTCTTCATTATTTACTCTTCTTCTAAATTAAAATGAAGAGAGCTCGGCGTTGTTGTTGTTGTTGTTCTTCTTCTTCTTCTTCTTCTTCTTCTTCTTCTTCTTCTTCTTCTTCTTCTTCTTCTTCTTCTTCTTCTTCTTCTTCTTCTTCTTCTTCTTCTTCTTCTTCTTCTTCTTCTTCTTCTTCTTCTGGTGAAGACAGATCCTTTAGGACTCGACAATTTCATATACAGGATCGGTATCTCCTTAAATACTAAACACTTGTACACATCCTCGCATTGAGGGTGCCTTTTGAGAGCGTCTATCATGAACTTTTAAATATATTTGGACATTTGCTTTAAAGTTTAGAAATGTTCACGTTACTATTTAAAGATTATTCCATTTAATGTATTGTAATTTCGTAAATACACTATTTTCTTGTCATGAACGACGCTCGTCCATGACTGGTCTCGCTATTGGCTCCGTCAAGGCATGTGATGAAATATCGGAAGTTGTGTTTTTTTTTTCTTCTTCTTCTTCATCTTCTCAAGTTCTTGTTCTTCTTCTTCTGGTGAAGACAAGGACGTGGCTCTTGGACACATTTGTCCTTGTTAACATATGTGCAGGCATGGGGCTGGATTATAGTAGCCAAGTCTTGCTTCGATAGGTTATGTGGTTCCAGAGAAAACATTATTTAATATAATTCTTGAGTCCAACATGGCTGCCAAACCATGTGACCTATCAATTAGAAATTAACAAACTTGTGAAAGGATGTCTTGCGGAAAGTTTGTGTGAATTTTTTGCCTCAATCTGTCTGGCTGTTCTGGAGAAGAAGGTTTTTAAAATTTATTAATTTTCAATCCAAGATGGCAGACGAACCATGTGATCTATGACATCATAAATTTAAATTCTGCTTCCAATCATGTAGTGGAACACATTTGTGAAGTTTCGTCTTTATCGGACAAAGTGCATTATTTTATCCAAGACGGCCGCCAAACCATGTGACATGTGACGTCATAATTTTTAATGTGCATGCAGGCATGGGGGTAGATTATGTTGGCCAAGTTTCGCTTCGATAGGTTATGTGGTTCTAGAGAAAACATTATTTAATCTAATTCTTGAATCCAACATGGCCACCAAACCATGTGACCTATCAATTAGAAATTAACAAAGTTATATTCACCACTCGTGTGCACTACCCAGACCTCGGCCCTTGATACAACATGAGATACATGAGATGACAAAAAAATTTATATTCTGCTTTCAACTGTGTCGTGGAACATGTCTGAAGTTTCGTGTTAATCGGAAAAGGTGCGTTTTTCTATCCAAGATGGCCGCCCAACTATGTGACTTGTGATGTCATAATTTATACCATGTATGCAGACATCATGGGGGATGACAGTTGCAAATTTTCGCTTCGATAGGTTAAGCCGTTCGAGAGAAAACATTATTTAATATTTTTCTTAAATCCAACATGGCCACCAAAACATGTGACTTGTGACGTAATAATTTTTACCATGTATGCAGAATTGATGGAAGATGGCATTTGCAAATTTTCGCTTCGATAGGTTAAGCGGTTCCAGAGAAAGCATTATTTAATATTTTCCTTAAATCCAACATGGCTGCCAAACGATGTGACCTATCAATTAGAAATTAACAACGTTATATTCACGACTCATGTGCACTACCCAGACCTTGGCCCTTGATTCAACATGAGATACATGAGATGACAAAAAAATTTAGATTCTGCTTTCAACTGTGTCGTGGAGCATGTCTGTGAAGTTTTGTGTTAATCGGAAAAGGTTCGTTTTTCTATCCAAGATGGCCACCCAACTATGTGACTTGTGATGTCGTAATTTCTACCATGTATGCAGACATCATTGGGGGATGACAGTTGCAAATTTTCGCTTCGATAGGTTAAGCCGTTCCAGAGAAAACATTATTTAATACTTTTCTTAAATCCAACATGGCCACCAAACCATATGACTTGTGACGTAATAATTTTTACCGTGTATGCAGAATTGATGGAAGATGGCATTTGGAAATTTTCGCTTCGATAGGTTAAGCAGTTCCAGAGAAAACATTATTTAATACTTTTCTTAAATCCAACATGGCCACCAAACCATATGACTTGTGACGTAATAATTTTTACCATGTATGCAAAATTGATGGAAGATGGCATTTGGAAATTTTCGCTTCGATAGGTTAAGCAGTTCCAGAGAAAACATTATTTAATACTTTTCTTAAATCCAACATGGCCACCAAACCATATGACTTGTGACGTAATAATTTTTACCATGTATGCAGAATTGATGGAAGATGGCATTTGGAAATTTTCGCTTCGATAGGTTAAGCAGTTCCAGAGAAAACATTATTTAATATTTTTCTTAAATCCAACATGGCTGCCAAACGATGTGACCTATCAATTAGAAATTAACAAACTTGTATTCCCTACTCATGTGCAATACGTGTGTAAAGTTTCCCCTTGATCAGATCAGCCATTCTGGAGAAGCTGTTTGTAGGTTTTAGGGTAAATTCAAGATGGCCGCCAAACCATGTGACCGATCAAGAAAAAATTAACAAACTTGAGAAAGCACCACATGGGGAATATATGTGTAAAGTTTCGTCTCAATCTGTCTTGCCGTTCTGGAGAAGAAGATTTAAAAAATTTATTCATTTTCAATCCAAGATGGCTGCCGAACCATGTGACCTATAACATCATAAATTTATATTCAGCTTCCCATTGGGGACCCGAACAAGCGTGTGAAGTTTCGTATAAATCGGATAAGGTCAATTTTTCTATCCAAGATGGCTGCCAAACCATGTGACTTGTGATGTCATAATTTTTACTATGAATGCAGACGTCATGGACGATGATAGTTGCAAATTTTCGCTTCGATAGGTTATGTGATTCCAGAGAAAACATTATTTAATATTTTCATGAATCCAACATGGCTGTCAAACCATGTGACCTATCAATTAGAAATTAACAAACTTATATTCCCTACTCGTGGCCAATAGGTTTGTGAAGTTTCCCCTTTATCTGACGAGATGTCTGGAGAAGAAGATGTTTGAAGGTTTTGGGTAAATTCAAGATGGCCGCCAAACCATATGACCGATCAATAAGAAATTAACAAACTTGATAAAGGACCTCATGGGGAATGTGTGTGTAAAGTTTCGCCTCAATCTGTTTAGCCGTTCTGGAGAAGATTTTTTTTAAAATTCCCAAAGCAAGATGGCTGCCGAACCAAGTGACCTATGACGTCATAATATATTTTTTCTACGGTCAATTGTGCAGATGAGGCTCAAGAAATTTCAGATTTTTCCTATGCAGCGTTGTACCTAACGAATTTTGACCGGCACACCTCTTGACCGATGACCTCACGAAAAATCACCCCTGTTCCCCTTGAGGAGCTTCTTCAAATGTATGAAGCGAAAACATTTTTACCCTAGAAAGTTTCAGAGATACAGAGGTCCAAAGTTTTTCAGTTTTTTCAAGATGGCGCCCGTACCACGTGACCTATGACGTCACAATTACCACTTAAGTTTGCCATCAAAAAAGATACATACTATGGTGAAAATTTCGTGTCGATCGGACTTACCGTTCCTGAGAAAATGATTTTTAAAGCGAAAGAACCCGCAAAATTGCCGGCGGAAAAATATAAATAATAAAAAATAAAAAACTAGAACTGCCACTTTATAACTGCTGGCAGTGATGACCAGGTACCCAGTCCGTCCGCCTTTGATACAACATGGGACTTTCTGCAGATGACAGTCGCAAAGTTTCGCTTTGACCGGGAAAGTGGTTCCAGAGAAAACATTATTTAAGAGCGATACAAATACAGCCCTGCTTCGATACGGCGTGGGACTGACGAGTTACGAACTGGGCAGCACAAAGCGTTCAATTTCTTTATTACTGGCGAACAGATTCAAATAATTAAATAATTCTGGCTGCCAAACCGCGTGACCGATCAGGTTGAAATTTTAAACTTTTGTTTCACATGTCGCCTAAATTATAAATCTGAAGTTTCGTTTATATAGAAGCAGCGGTTCCAGAGTAAACATTAATTAATATTTATCCTTCAATCCAAGATGGCGGCCAAACCATGTGACTTCTGATGTCATAATTTTCCCCATTTATGCAAAAACGATGGTAGATGATAAGTGCAAATTTTCGCTTCGCCAGGTTAAGCAGTTCCAGAGTAAACATTAATTAATATTTTTCCTTCAATCTACTATGGCTGCCAAACGTTGCATCGTACCTCAAAAGGGGTGAGAACTTTTTATTTGTCATGGAGAGGTGGTCATTGTGGTGGCGTTTCACCTGGATCTGTTCAGCCGTTTCAGAGAAAAAGACGTTTAAAGATATTATTTTTCAATCCAAGATGGCTGACGAACCATGTGACCTATGACATCACAACTTTATATTCTGCTTCCAAGTGGGTATTGGAACACGTTTGTGAAGTTTGGTGTGAATCGGTAAAGGTGCGTTTTTCTATCCAAGATGGCCACCAAACCATGTGACGTGTGACGTCATAATTTTTACCACGCGTGCATACATGATGGTAGATGATAATTGCAAATTTTTGATTAATTAGGTTAAGCGGTTCCAGAGAAAACATTATTTAATATTTTTCTTAAATCAAACATGGCGGCCAAACCATATGACTTATCAATTCGAAATTAACAAACCTATATCACCTACCTGTCCCGAATATAGTTCTGAAATCTCCCCTTCATCAGACCAGCGCTTCTGGAGAAGATGTTTGAAGCTTTTAGGGTTTTTCAAGATGGCCGCCAAACCATGTGACCGATCAAGAAGAAATTAACAAACTTGAGAAAGGACATATAGGGGAATATATCTGTAAAGTTTCGCCTCAATCTGTCCAGCCCATCTGGAGAAGAAGATTAAAAAAAAAACACTAAAAAACAAGATGGCGGCCGAATTACGTCATCGATGACGTCAAGAAAAACATTTTCGTCGGTGATTTTTGGCGTAGATGATGCTCAAAATTTTTCAGATTTTTCCCATACGGCATTCTACTTGACGAATTTTCACCGGTATATCGCTTCACCTATGACGTCACGAAAAATCACACGTGTTCCCCATAGGGAGCTTCGTAAAATGTATCAAACGAAATTTTTTTCCATTGCACGGTTTCTGAGAAACAGAGGTCCAAAGTTTATCGTTTTTTTCAAGATGGCGCCCACAACACGTGACCAATGACGTCATAATTATAATCTCATTGTGCTACCAAAAAAGATACATACTATGGTGAAAATTTAGTGTCGATCAGACTTAGCGTTCCAGAGAAAATCATTTTTAAAGCGAAAAAGTCCGCGAAATGCCGGCGGAAAAAAATAAAATAAACAGAAGAATAACAATAGGGTATCCAGTTGATAAACTGGATACCCTAATAAGGAAATAAACAGAAGAAAAACAATAGGGTTCCCTGTCAGAATGACAGGGTACCCTAATAACAACAACAACAACAACAACAACAACAACAACAACAACAACAACAACTTCAGATATTTCGTCACGTGCCTTCACGGAGCCAAGGAGAAAAAAAGAAAATGTGCCTTGACGGAGAAAATAAGTTTCGGGTATGCTAAACATTACCTCGACGTGTTTCGACTTATGAGTAACTTACAAGGACCTTGTGCCGACGTGTGTCAACGATCGCGTAACGTGCCGACAACTTATTCCCAGCATAGCGGAACGTGTGAGCCATATGGCAAGTACGTCGTAAAATTTTCAGTATGCTTGAAATTTCACGACGTACGAGACGTACCACGAAATATGACAGCGTACTTCATCGTTTTTCAGCGTGCTCTTAACGTATACACAACTTACCCATAACGTATTCGACGTGTGCCAGCTTGGTTCGGCAAATTTTTCATAGGTCGGCATACGCTGGCTAAATCGTCAAGGTGTGACTGCATGGTTGACACTTTCAATTTTCAGGCGGTTATGATTTAAATCGCCGTGCGGCAGGTTTTTAACAGGCTACGCCACGAGTTCGTCGGCGATACGTGCAGCGCGCTATGCCTAAGTTAAACTATCGTTGGGCATAGGTTGTGAACGCCGACAACAGGCTAAGCATTCGTTGGTATAAGTTATCTATAAGACAACGAAACGTTCTGTGCCCATTACTAATATGTTATGCATACGACCAATACATCATGAGTACGACCAAAACTTAAAAAAACATCAAAATTTCAGCGTACGCCAACGTTTTACATACATTTTTATACGTTGCCATTGCTGACTAAATCGTCAAGGTGTGACAGCGCCTTAACTGGTGTTGATGACTTCAATAATTTTTTTTCCACAAAAATCTACAAAATGTCTCCTGCATATTTTGTATGTGGTAATTGGTTATTACGAGCACATGATAATATTGTTGTGGTTACCAAATTCGCAAACCACCATTCAGGTCCCTTAGGTGAGGTATCTCGGTAAGTACATGTGTAGTTAGGCCCAAACCCGTTGTCTAGTGGGAATACATGTCATTTATGCGTGCTGCGACTCTTCAGGATAGCCGTTTTTCTTTTGCTATCTTTATTTTGGACCAACCGCCATGATTACCACCACAACCACAACATCAACCACCAACCACAACGCCGCTTCACCACAACCGCCACGACCTTCACGTCACACCTCGCAACCGTCGCATCGCCACCGTTCTTGCGCCGCTTGTGGGTACCGGTGTTGGACTCGTGCAGGGCGCGCGCCGAACAGCGTGTACAAAATCACGGATTTTGTGCTTCAAAAACGGATCAAAAACGACACACGCCCACTTTTTGCCGTCCAATCGGTGAGCGAGGGGCGATTTGGCCCCGCCTCCAGGGCGTTGGAGGGCGATCGATATATGCAAATTTATGGATCAAAAAGCATTCACGCCCACTTTTTCTCGGGCCAATGGGGAGCGAGGTGAAAGGTCGAAGGGAGGGGGTCAAAGATGAGAGGGCGAAGCCACGGGGCTGATATAAGCGACCGTGTTCGTCAGTCGAAAGAACAGAGAGTTAAGACTTCGCGGGCGGTGGAGTTGGCAAGAAGGAGCTGGTCGTCATGTGCGTTGGAGTCGGAGCGGAGGGGACGGAGCTGTGGAGAGGCGGCGAGGGCAGACGAGGGGGTGCTCGCGTCGTGCAGGGAGCTGCACCCCAGGGAGGCCGACAGCGCGACCTGGCCGAGGTGGAGACGTTCGTCGCGGGACTCGAGGCAGAGTAGGAATCCTCTATACCCCGAGCATCAGCAACCCCCTCCTGTTTCCCCCCCCCGCGCTGAGATAGTGCGACCAAGGGGGCCCCTTTCCCACCCCCTACCAGACACTGCCTGCGAGGCCCGCGGAGTTGAGGCACCATCGCCGCTCCGCGTCTCATCACCAGACGGGTAGGCCCGACCCGGTCTCGGCCTCAGGCCCGCCTCATCTTTGAGGGTATTCTTTTCCTTGGTTTTGGGTATGTGTTGTCGGCGCCGTCTGTGAAGTAAAATTGTATAAGTGTTGCCGTGTGCTCGCGTAATCGGTATTAGATCTGCATTGTCGCATTTGCTTTTTGTGTAAATTGCATTGTGTTTTTCTTTTCTGTGTGCTTTTGGTGGAATTGTATATGTGCGCTTTCCGTTCATCGCGAATAAATGTGCTTTGTGTTGAACTGTTTCCCGCTTCGCTTCGTCATTTCCTTCATTGAATCCTCATCTTGCTTCACGTAAAGGGTTGGTAGTGGGCTGAATACGCCCGATAATTAATCGAACCGTCGAGGTCGACGATAACACCGCTCGGTTATCCCGATAGTACGGAACGGGTCGCTTAAGTGGCCCGTGTCCGAAGTCGACCTGCGGCGAGGTGCGATCGCCCGGTCTACCCTCCGCGTGGGTACTTAGGTAGGTCGAATTTGGCGAGCAACCCTATCCCACGCGGGGGCCGATTGGCTCGATCGCGGTGAGACCGAAAGGTCCACCCGTGACTGGTTCCCGGCGTTAGTCCGAGAGGGTCACGACTGGATTGTCCGTCCGGTGGGCGACGTGCCGCGATTCGAGTTACGTGGCCGTCAGCACGCCGGCGGGCGCGAATC